>NW_027412523.1:0-635000 GCF_025532065.1 Leptinotarsa decemlineata
TTAAGGAAACTTTCGGCTATGGAAGTTTATATTCTTTTCATTAGGTATTAATCATCATCTCATGCATGAGAATTTCTGAATGCTCAAGAAGTATTGTTCAATTTTGTTATTTTCACACCACCCAAGCACAAACAAGTGTTGCGATTTTCTTAATCAGCCGACTCGTATCTTTTCTACTTTCCAATTTTCCCTGGCCACCCTTATCTTGGATACGCAGTATATACACTTTCTTGATTTTCAGTTTTCGAAAACAATTCAGCCTGTTAAACTACCCAAAAACAACGAGTGTCCACTGGCAGGAATGAAAGGATTTGTATCAGGATGGGGTAGTATCTCATCTGTTTATACGTACATCCCTGATACTCTTCGAGCAGTTGAACTTCCAATACTCCCACAACAGTGGTGTCAGGCAAGCTACAGACATGTTCAAATTACTCCAAGGATGTTCTGTGCTGGATACAGAGAAGGAGGAAGAGATTCTTGTCAGGTAGGTTTTTGGTTGATGATTGATTAGGTTTTATGACGTCAAGGGCGATCCAGATTTGGTTATGACATCGAAACCAAAGTCTAATTGTCCCATTGGAAAATCCAGAGGAGCTAACACCAAAAAGTTCGATCAAATGTCAGGGTATTGCTCACTGTTTTCTTCGATTACCGTAGCGTAGTACAACAGGAGTTCTTGCCACATGTTTGTCCTTGCTTGTTCTTGATTTTTGTACCATAAACAACGTAACGACATCGTAATCAAGCATCAGCCATTGTATTCACCAGATTCACCCCCTACTCCTTTTTTTGTTCCAAGATTGAAAAGAACCATGAAAGGATGGCGTTTTGCGACGATTGAGGGGGAGAAAAACTGAATCAGAGAGATCTCAAGAACATACCATTATATCTGAAGGTAAATACTTTGAAGAGGACAAAATCGGAATTGATGAATGAATAAATATTTCTTGAGAAAAATTAAAATTCACACCATTTTTGGAACAGAGTAGTACACAGCAGAAATGGAAGAGACCATTAGGATATTCATAACTGATAGGAAACAGTGCGTCAAAATAAATGAAACACTTACTGTACCATAGAATATGGAGTCCCCAAGGAACAGTATTGGAGCCTTTCTTATTTAATATCTACTTGAATGATTTGTTTAGGGTCAATTCAGTTTCGCTGATGACACAGCCGAATTATATCGCGCTGATACTTGGAAAGAATTGAAGAACAAGATTGAGATAGATTTCATAAAAATTGACAGTTGGTTTAAAAGCAGGTTGCATCTTTCACTTATTTCAGCAACAACTTGCCAATTCATACTTCTTTGGAAATCCATAATGACAATGACACAATGACTATAACTATGAAAGAACATATAAAATATCTTGGCATAATAATAGATAAAAATGTAAGATGGAATAAGCACACAGAATATGTTGCGAATGAAATGAGGTTTCTACTGAACAAATTTAGGTTTTTCAAAAAAATTTTTGACATAGCACAGCTACGAATATTATATTTCACTCTAGTATAGTCCCATATCAACTAGGGAATAATTGTATGGGGAGTGGGGGGTATTACTGATAATCATCTCAGGTTATCAATGTCACTCAAAAAAAATTCTCATCAAAATTATTTTTAATAGAGACAATACATATCCGTCTGAAACACTTTTTACAGAATCTAAATTTTTTACATGTAGACATCTATATTTTCTAAGTCTTGCAATGCATCATAGAAGATATGAAACAAAATCATTGTCTTTGGATCACTTGCACAATACCAGATTCAAGCAAAAAACCTCAAGGATTCCTAAAGTAAGCACATCTCGAAGTCAAATATTTCTCACATACTTGTGCTCTATTGCCTATGCAGAAGTTCCATTTGAAATAAAGTATATTACAAGTGATAACAGATTTAAAAAAGAACTGAAATTATGGCTAACTAATATAACAATAGTATAATAAATGAAATATTGGAACGAACAAAAAATGAAGTAGTTATACAGAAAGAAAAAGCACATGTTCTCACAAAAAAATGTAAATATTTACAAGTATAAATGGAAATAATTTCACAATTCATGATCTACACCAGCTTTATACGTATATTTGAAATTTTATTCATATGTTTTAATTTACATGTGTCATTATTGTTCACCATAATCTGTACTGTTGCAATCTTTCTGAACAGGGACTTATCTTATAGAATAGACAGCAACTCTACAAAAGTGCAGGACCATATTAAGAACAGAACATTCAATGAAATATATATGACATATGGCTTTCAATTACTCTACGTTTATGGTGTATGAATGATAAATGTTATGACCGATAGTTTAGTTTGTATTGTTGTTTGTTCACTGATTCATGTTCATGTTATTTTAATTTTTTTTCCATCTCAACTGACATCATACACAAAACGTCTTAACTTTTTGTTTATTGTTTCAGTTTTTTTTTTGTCATACACAAGCTCTATGAGCTTCAGTGTCTTGTCATGTTTATTTCTGCATTTCTTCTTTTTTATATGTATATGTATTCAATCTTATGAAATAAACATTATTATTACTATTATTATTATAACTGTAGAGAGAGGTTTACATAAAGTATAAACATCTCCAAGTATCATGAAAACTTTGATTCTACCGATTTCTGTTTTATATTTGGTATGATTTTCCGTTTCGTAAACACATGCTTTCACTAAACTGTGCTTAACAAATAAAACTATCAAGTTGGAATTATTCCTAAGGATTACTATTACAACTTCAATTTTCCCTGCCCAATCATTATTGAATGATCATTATTGAATGATTAGGCACGGACTTATTGTAGTATCAAGAATAAAAACAACACCAATCAAAGTATCATAAGGGGTACTTCGTTTGGATTTTTGATATTACGGTAAGCCGCGCTTAAGAATAAAATGCGGAAGCATGCTTATTAGAAAGATTTTTTTTAGAGATAGCTTACAAATGACGTACACTTTGATTTTCCTAAAGAAATATTCTTGAGAATCATCAGAAATTCGGCTACAGATGTGACTTTTTTCAGGGTGATTCTGGAGGACCTTTCGTGTCAAATGGCACCCTTTTTGGATTGGTTTCCTGGGGTTTCAACTGTGCCGAGCCTGGTTATCCTGGAGTTTACACGAACATAGCAAGTCTTCGGAAATTCATAAAAAATTATACGGGTGTTTGACATGTCGTTTCATTTCATTTCTAAACACTATTTGCTAACTTTTATCCACTGCAATGAATAATGATCGTTGAATCACGATTCAATTCTTCTGTTTGTTCATAATGAGGCGATCAAGTACCATCGAAAAAAAAAACACTCAACAACTGAAAGTGAGGTTCTTCATGGTCTACAGAAACTCTTTAATACGGTTTGCTAACTGTCGTTCGTCGTTCCACAAATATTCAAGGTTTTACGTATTTATTATTTATTAATAACTAGTTGTTGCCCGTGGTAAAACGTGTGCGATTATTTAATGAACAGGAAGCTGAATAGGAAGGTGTTCGATTGAGTGGCTACCACATTTAAATGATTTCGATTTTCTTAAACCACCAGACACATAACAAGATCTGCAGGTCTCGAGTGTAATATCTCAAGTGCTCCAGAATATGCGACAAGCTGAATAGGAAGGGAGCTATTGGGTGGCTTTCTGGGTTACCCGATTTGAGTCCACTTCCTGGATGCTTTTCATTTGAGAAAGTAGCATCGTTGTTGTCATTTTAAATGCGAAAATCTTGCTAGGTACGGTTTTGATGGATGCAGTTGATCACTTGATCATTACCATAACACCGAAATAACGACTGACAGCTATTTGATATGGAATTAGTTGACAGTTTGATTTTGCATGGTTTATGTTCGCAATTATCGCAGTAGACTATGGAAGGCTGTAGCGACTGTTAGTTTGAAAATGTACCTTACGAAAATTATAAAATTTGATGATACACGAAAAAAATGTCAGATTTGACCCGTGTAAAGTATTCCATGACAAAAATAAATAGGTTGTTTTCTGAAGCAAAAAATCCACTAATAAAAAAACTTGAATATGCCGTGGACTTTCTATGAAACTGTATATGATACTTTTCATCATGAATTGATTAAAATAATTGACATTTTGGATAAATCATTTCTGTACTGACAATTTCTATCACAAATAGGTCACAGAAACAGGTCATGAAAAGCAAAAAATCACACATTTTTTCATTGTTTCACTGTTTTTTGTAATTTAAATAATTAACATTGATAGGTGAAATAAATACAAATGTAGGTATAATCAGGACCAAACAACAAATTGTTTCTCTTCAAATGTGATACTTGTAACATAAGCAATTTGACCCATTTTCTTCCCAATTCATAAATCCATAGGGTCCTCGCTGGTGGAAAAGTAATACTTCATGACAAATGATTGTAGCATTTTTTGTGATACATTTTATTTCCTCTTAACAGATGGCCCTTTTAAAACTGAGGTTTCGGGCATAAAAAAATTAGGTCATTCGAAAATAGATGTTAAATCATCTTCAAAATAACCTCTGAAGTAAATGGCCAACCACCATGTTCTGAATGTTAATTTATTTGATTCATTTGAGAGGTAATGATTATAAATTCTATAATGATAATCTTTAAACATTATTAAAAGCTTTGGGAAGTGAACAAGCATTTTCGATCTATAGGGTTTCATTTCAACTGACAGAGATTTGGAACTCTGTGTTTCAGTTATCGAAACTTCGACGAGGATGAAAGCAGACTGACTCCATACATACCACTTCTGCGTATTTTCAACTAAACAACTGTTGAAAGTGGATATCAAAGTGATTCGATCTATAGGATGCATTTTCTTAAAATGATCTTCTAAACCAAAAAGTTTTGAAAGGTAGTGTCCAATCTCCATATAGTTTTTTTCAACTGAAATTACTTTTTCAATCCTTTTCTGCCAATCTTCTCGGTAATATTAGATACTTCTTCTTCAACTACCTCTATCACCTTGTTATCAAATTTTGGAAAATTATTTTACGCCTGACGCTTTGTTTCAATGTTCGCCAAATCAACTCGATGGGATTGAAAACACAAAAATAGGGGGTAAGTCCCAATATGGTGTGTCCATACTTTTCAGCAATATTCTCAAGGGCAAATACTTTATCAAATGTTTTGCCTGTAAAACTTCAAGTAGTTGGTTTTTGGTAAAGTTATCTTCAAAATACAAATTGTTATCAATCAAAAAGTTTGTATTTCATCTTTCTTCAAATAGGAAGCTTTGTCAAGAACTATTACACTATTCACATCCAAATTTGAGATCAATGTATTAAAAATATTAGCTTCCAAGTTTTTATGATAGTCAACATTGCAGTCCTCAAGTTTTTTTCCACATAATTTCAAAGAATTCGGAACCCATCCTTTACTTCCTCCGCAATGCACAATGATTAGTAGCGATCCTTTGTTTGCAGACATGTTAGGCGTAGACATTCTCGAACCATCAGTCCACCCTTTCGTAACTGTGTCGTGAGTGTCATACCCAGTTTGGTCCAAATAGAAAATTTGCCGTTGTTCTTGTCTATATTTATTTATTTGTTCTAAGTGTTTGTCACGCAATTCTACTATTCTTAAGCGTTCCATAACTTCTTGACGTTTGTTTATTATTTTAAATCTAAATCCTAGTTTCTTTATCCAATTCTGAAGAGTTTTTGTCACAGCAGCTCACGTTATGGACGAAAGTATTCAATTTCTGCCCTATGATTTCAATTGTAGGAATCTCATTGCTTTTGTAACAGTCGTTACAGTCGTTAATGATTTTATTAGATGAACATCTAAAGGTTTTGGTAATCCCGCATCAAATCGCGTCTTGCGCTCATAAGGTTTGCTTTTGACTATTTTACGTACAGTTGAGAAAGGAATTTCGGTCAAATCTGATGTTGCTTGTAATAGTTTTTTCCCTCGAAACCAAACTTGATATGCAGATTCTCATATACATCGAAGCATACTCTTCGAGTTTCAGTATTCAAATGCATCCGAATCTTATTCACTGGTATCTCTTTTCGCATTGTTCACCAGCGCTATTGGAATCACTACACAGGAGAAAGTCTGCGTTGTTATCACACTATCATATTATTCATACTATTAGTACTTGTCCAAGGACGCCACATTTTAAACAAATAACAAAAATGTTAAGTAATTATAACTTCACCAATATCGAATTTCAACACTCAAATCGCGATCAGTTCCTGAAATGAATACTGACAACACGACTCTTCTAACCATCCTCACATTCTATTGGTCACCGTAACATGCCTTCAAATTTAATTTTATGATTCTTCAGCCAATCATAAAACCTGATTAGTAAAAATTATCCAATACGAACTGCCAATTCTTCATTCCACGTGGACTTTGGCCTTTGAGTTCGCCGATAGCTTTAAGAATTACTATATTGGTTACTTCGACTATACCCATTGATTAACTGACACTCTTATATTAACCTAAAGCCGAAGCTACTGAACCTATAATCTTGAAATATGCAGATAGGTTTTTTGTATAGCGAATCAGGGAATCAGGGATTTCCATCCATTGGGGTACATAGATTGTATTTTATTCAGAACTATTCAAGATAAACTTACGGTACATTATCTGCATGTAACTCCAACTGTATAGGCATCGCATGGCAAGATAGCTCTCAGTGAGCAAGAATTTTTCCCACTTAATTAATATTTATTGTGACCAAATTTACACAAAATCTTCGTAAATTGTAGCTTATATGTTATTTTGATGTACAAGCTGTATTTATGTAATGTTTCATCTGAATTCGTTCAGTCGTTTACGCGTGAAAGAGCCACAAACATACGTACATACATACATACATCCATCCTCACAAACTTTCACATTTATAATATTAGTATAGATGATTGACATTTGAATAAAAACAATGTTTGGGGCTTTTATTTTTATTTTTCTGTACACAATAAGCACTACACATGGAAATTTTCGTTGAAACGGTTTTAAATTACTCTAGGTAGATAACAGTTAATCTCTTTACCATTTGATCATTTAGACTGTAAACTATTCTTTGTAATTCTAATCTCTAACTAGAAAATACGCAGAGAAGCAAATAACATTTCTGAAAATGATTATTGTTTGGAGTGTGAGTTTTAGAAAATTATTACAAACGATATGATTCCATAAATAACGACTGCAAATTACTAACATAAGTGGTTTTTAATTATGCTTCACGGTCAGATTCGGATTATATAATTATTCGATGGCGTAGCTTATTTTTAACTCGTTCGAATTGAATGATGGCTTATCAATAGAACTATGTTAACATTTATGGGTTTTTGCTGATAAGTACGGCTATAATTCCCATTATCTCACCTTGATGTAGTCTTCTGCAATAAAAGTAGTACGCATAAGAATTTAGTATTACTATGTTTGGATCAAAAGACGTATATTTTTAGAAGATATTAATTTTTAGGAAAGACAGGTTTTGGCTTTCTTCTTCTCATACAAGAAAGTGTGAGAATCTCCCAAAGAAAAGAAGGAAGCAATTGATTTCAAAATTTACACAGCACTTCAGGAAAATTTTTAAGACGCTCAAGAGTGGTGCCTGTGCGAAAGTAGGGATTCATATTGGATTTAAATAGCTGGAGATCAAATTCTTTTGAAATAAATTTCTCAGAAAGTTTATTCCACATAAACGCAGTTCTCTATACAAATATGTGCAGTTCATGCAAAGAAGTAACTTTCAGGCACAAACTGAATAAAAAAGTCATCTCGTCACAATCACTTTCATATGCACATGGAATTACACGAAAGAAAAATACTTTGGAAACAACTACTTTTCTATTGATATTGAATTATACTATTATGGAATTGAATCAGATATTATTCGCAGGATTGCTACACGATGTAGCATATAAAAGAGGAACAAAGAATTTCCTTCAATTCGAAAGGGGTACATTTTTATGAAGGAATAATTTTTGGAAAAGAAAGTTTTTGCCTTTCAACTCTTTTCTTCATTCAAAATTTGTAAATCTTCCAAAGAAATGATGGGAGATTTCAACAATTTTTATAGTTGTTTCGAGCTTTTTCTGTCGATTTGTGTCTTTGTATGAACTACACATCATTTTGAAATTCATTGATTTTTCTTTTCTTTGGAAAATTACAACATATTTCTTGTATGAAGTAGAAATCCTAAACTTTTCTTTTCCATCAAGTTGTTGTTCAGAACTGACTGAAGTATTTTATAGAAATATGTTGAAAAATCGTCATAGTTTGAGAATTTGATTCAGTAGGAGTAAGACATGACAAATAGTTTTACACTCGATTTTTACCGAAATTATCGTAGTAAAAATCATTAAACAGCTTTTTAATGAGATAGAAAATTTGAATATTCAAGCAATAAAATAATTTTCAAACTATAAAGTAAACACTTGAACTCACGTGATTTACTATACGACCATGCAGTGGTGTAGGTAGCATTGAACATTTCATACATTGAAAAACAAAGAATCTGTGTGAGTTCGGCGAAAGTTAATTGAGGAACTGAGGAATATCATGAATAGGATATTCAGACTGAAGATGAACTTGGATAATTTACTCGTACGGTTTTTGGTTTTGATGCTAAGTACGTCAGCATAGCGCTGCTTATAAGAGGCTTTCCCGTTTCTCACAGGAACTTCTTCCGAAAGATCTCCATCTTGAGTAGTCATCAGTGTTGCTATGCAACATTTTGAAGACCATAATAGGTGGAATTGTCAGTTTCCCCAAAGAGTGCCTGTCTCGAAAATCAGTTAATCCATATCAGAGATATGTACATTTTCCATGTCACATTAGTCCAGCTATCTATCTATCATCATTGTAAGGGCCAAGAGCTCTCTCAGAAATGATAAAGAAAAAACGGCATCATGATAAAATTTACCTGTTTCTATCAAACCTCGTCTCGATTTCAAAACTGGTTATTTTTCGATTCGAAATCTGGTCAACTTACCTTTGACTCCTCTATATTCCTCAGTGGAATTTTAAATAACAAAACATACAACAATTTCATTTCTTGGTCTGAATTGTACTAGAAACTTGGATGACGTAGAATGAATGGGAACTCCAAATTTTGAGGACAGAGAGCCATTATATGACTAACATTAACAAAATGACCGGATCAATATTTTCACAGACAGACTATTCTAGGGGCACTGACGAACCCAAAACAGACATAAAGACTGAACTGGTAATATCGAGAGGAAGTGAGGAAACTGGAGGACAGGAATGAACTGACTGTAATTAACGAGTGTGCCAGATACGGATTCTCAACTCCCTATATAGGGCCTGAACCAAAATATTTGGTACGGAATCAGATTAGGAAATGGGTCTATTGGATTTCATTCTTGTGTATATGACCATGATATGATTACTTCCAACAGAAATGCTCTTTCATAGCTCTCCAGACTGGTAAAGATCAACCAAACTTTCCCTGCTAATAAAATGGCTGCTGGCTGAACAAACAACCTCTGGAATGTTCAAACAGAAATTCCACTTTCAATTGAAAATATAGCTCAATTTCATCCCTAGCTACAATTAAATATGAAGGGAAAATGTTCGAAAGATCAGGAATTTCATTAATATCGATTGCACAATCCTCTTTTGTGGATTGAGAAGGACCTGCAGAATAAGTATTGAGCTGAATATCTGAAACAGATGATGATGAAGTTTGAATTCATTGAAAAATACATGGACAATAAAAGGAAGAGTAAAATTCAACCCGATTCGGCATTTTCCACGGCTATCCGTTTGGAACAACTCTGAATCCTTGTTTGAAAGTGGTTGACAATGTCTCGTGGTTAATTTCATTAGTTCGGATTTCCATTGTCTAATATGATTCTACTATGATTCGAAATCTATGAAAAAACAAATAAAATTAGAATGAAAAACTGAAACGAATGAAATAATCAAGATACGAAATGAAAGCGACTACAGAGAGCTTTCACCTATCCCTTTTTCCATCTCTACGCTTCACCGGTTCAGCGGGAAATCACTGTTAGGCGGAGTTGAACCGATTTTTACTTGGTTTCCATATGTTTATATATGTTGCGTATATGTACACTAACTTGGCTGAATGTGTCGTTGGACAACACAATATTTGTCACCACTGCAACATATATGCAGCTTCTTTGAACTTCCTCCTGAACCAGTGTTCCTTCCTGTGGATGATCTCGGCTTGGGACCACTTGATGTTTTGTTGATGAGTCCAAACATGCTCTGCTATTACCGATTTGCCGATTTCTCCTTGCTGTATGTTTTTTGTGCTCAGCAATGCGGATTTTCAATGGCCTCCCAGTTTCACCGATATAAGAATTGCGGCACTCACATAGTATGCGGTAAATGCAATTTTTGAAATCACAGTCCTCGTTTGGTGGCCTGGTTTTTATGGGGCAGCTACGGATGATGTTTCCGGATCTGAAGAAGGCTCTGATGTTGTATTTGGACCCAATTCTTCCTATCCTTTCCGATAATCCTCTGACGTAGGAAAGTACAAGTACTGGTTGTGACGGATTCTCTTCCTTGCGAGGCTCTTGCTGTCTTCTAGCCAAAATCAGTTAGTTGAACCATCACTTTGGAGTAACCATTCCACTGAAGATATTTTTTGATGATGCCCAGTTCCTTTTCGAGATTTTCCACCGTAATACAGAGCCCGAAAGCTCGATCCACTAGAGTCTTGATGATTTCCTCTTTTGGTAGATTGAGGGAGGTTGATTCGTGATTCAGGTAATGCCTCATGTGAGTGGATTTTCGGTATACAGATGTTTCCCACTTAGTGTCGGTCTTTTTCACCAATACGTCCAAGAATGGCAATTCGTTGTGGGCTTCCTTCTCCATTATAAAAGTGATGGAAGGTCTTATGTTGTTGATGTGCTTCAGAAAGGTGACTAGTTCTGTATTCCCATGGTTCCATACTATGACTCGGGGCTTCTTCATTGGCCAGAGTTTCTTAGATTCCTAATGATAATAGACAATGGAAGTCCAGACTGATGAAATCAACTTTGAATCTATTGCTATATTCGTTTTATTTGGTAATTTGTTATGCTGCATACCAAAAACTGTTAATTTCTCTACCCTCTCTGCCCTGAAAATTACCTGCCTGATTTTTGATGATCGTAATACAGCAAAACTTTATCTTCTAACTATTTTTATGCTATAATGTAAAGCATGTGTATATTTATTCACATTTATTTAAATTTATTTACAAATACATTCCTGATTTCTCATGTATATTTTGTCGAATATATTTGCTGCATGTGTGGACGCCTCTGCTCACTCAATTGTAATAACCATTCCAAATATAAATTCTCAAACAAATCAGGTTTGAAGTAAACAATCCAAGTCAGTGCATTACTGTGCATTACATATAAAATGTCATCAAAAATAGAAGTAATTCTTGAAGGGTTTTCACTTTTGGAAGGACCTCATTGGGATATTGAGAAGCAGTGTCTTTATTTTGTCGATATTCATAATCACAGTATTTTCAAATACGTGCCATCTACGAAGAAGCTGACTAAAGCAGTTATTGGTAAGGACATACTTCTATTTTCTTTCATCGACTTTCGTGTAGTCACTTTGATAAAAAAATTCAGTTATGTAATAACATGTTAGGAATCACACGTTAAAAGGTAAGACCTCGTTAGTCCTTAGCTCGCACAGTTTCTCAACTTCTGAGAGTTGTAGTTCGTATAGGGGCAAAGGCTGATTAACGAAAAAACAGATTTTAACAGATTTTCAAACAATGAATGTCTGTTTAAAAAAAGTTGATGATGAAATCTAATGAATGAAAAGTCGAATTGCAAATGGAATATATCAGATTATAACAAATATGAAGCGGTAGAGCAAATAAACAAAATTCTACAATTATAATTTTTGGCGAATATTTCAAAAACTACCACTAAAATTCTCCATCTGAAGAGAGATTGTTCTAGTTTTCGAAAATAGTGAGGTTTTGCCCGATTCAACCGACCTTGTAAGTCTTACCGTTTACCAGATAGAAATAGTGTTAGGAGGATTAGCTAAAAAGAACGACCTGTATAGTAGTTCACGCATCAATTTTATCGCATGTAGTTGTTTTCTGTATACGGTCGAAAGCATCTATGAGCTGAATACTTCACATTTAATCTAATAAAATTATCAAACAATTTGTTGTGAATACTGAACGAATCGAAACAGTTTATAGAAGTTCACGCGACTTGACGTATCTACAAAATGGCACCAAATGTAGAAGTGATATTGGAAGGTTTCTCTCTTCTGGAAGGCCCACATTGGGATATTAAAAATCAGTGCCTTTATTTTCTCGATTTTCATAAGCACAGCGTTCATAAATACGTGCCGTCTACAAGGAAGTTGACTAACGCAGTTATAGGTGAGGGTCCTTTGGATTTTTTATAGATTAACAAAAAAAAGTGTGCCATTAGAAAAAAAAAAGATCATTATCAAATGCATACTATCAATTATTTCGACGTAAGAAGAATTCAACGTAGAGATACAAATAATTACTTAAGGCTAATTTGGTTTTTAGGAAATTCATGGGAAGAACTGGAAAATTTCCTTTTCTATTTCGCACTGTTTCTTCTTTATGTAAAGAGATTTTGAAAGTCTAATTGAACTTTTTCACGTGAACTTTTAATTAGGTTCTCGTGTGACTTGGACCACATTCGACTTTGGAATTTTGAATAATGACCTGCATTTTTTTGGAGGCAAAATATTCATGTAAAACTGTGAAATTAGTTAGAAATAATGATTTTCTCTACGGTAACTTCACGAGTTTTAAATGAAGTATTATTGTTTTATTACGACTGTGATAATCATATGCATCAAGTAATATATCCTTTTATGTACCATGACTGATTTTCAAAAAAGGGTTTTCACAGAATCAGCTGTGGTACATAATGGAGGGATTACATGTATGTGATGAAAAAAACAATTAACATTTACACGTTGAACATCAAAATATATTGTTGATCAAAGAATTGCTACAAATAATACAGGTTCTATTTTAACATGGTCGAACGGTAGCCGGGTAGTTCGACGTGGGTGCTTTGTTCATTCACTTAAATCGACCGCCGTGTTGGTCGGTGGTTCAAGCCTCAGGCTGAACGATCGATTTTCTCTTGCGATCGTCCAACCCATGTTGGGAATCACACGTTAAAAGGTAAGACCTCGTTAGTCTTTAACTCGCACAAGTTTCGACTTCTGAGGGTTGTCGTTCGTAGGGGTGCGACAGCTGGTTAACGGAAAAACATATTTCAAACAGATTTAAACAGATCTATAGCCACACGTAAAACCAATTGCTGGCGTGGCGACGGTCGCCATACACAAGCCACTGTGCGATTCTTTTCCCACTGGTTCGGCGTTTCGCTATCTCTCTGACATGAAAGTCCTTGTGGCAAAGTATGGAAATATTTCCAATGTATCTGCATCACAAGAGATATAGCAAAGAATGAATTTTTGAAAATTTTGGTTTTATCGGTATATCTTCTGAACCAAAAAACTGAAGTCAATTTTTTATACCATTCAGTCGTATTCAAAACCAGACAAGTTTGCCACAATTCAACCTAATCTGTTTCCACGATTTTGTTTCGACATTTCCGTACATTATACCCGAATTTGAGTATGACAATGGTCCCATAAGTACCCGGCCTGACCTAGAAATGGCGGTAGTTGTTTGAAAAATATCACTGTATTAGAAAGTACACAATCTATAAAGCATATGTTTCAAGTTTGAAGACGCTGCGTTGTTTAATATTCGTTTGGCAGCCATCAATAGCGAACGTTTTCGGTGAATTTGTGAAAATGAAGAAAATTGGTCATCGTAGTGTGGTACAATACTTTCATTTGAAAGGCCTCAGCCCAACCAATATGATGCCCTCGACAGAAAAAAAGCATATCTGCAAGCTTATGCAGATGACCTTGTCATCTTGACAAGGTCCACGTCGGGAAGGGTACAACGTTGGACGTTGTTCAAAGTTGGTGCCTGAGGGAGCAGATGTCTGTCAACCCCAGCAAAACTGTGATAATTTCCTTCACCAGGAAGGGAAAATTGGACGATCCAACTCCACTTTCCTTCAATGGGGAGGTCATTCCATTTGGAACGGAGGTGACATATCTTGGCATTGTCCTTAATGAAAAACTCACCTGGAACGTTCACTTGGAAAAAATTTTACACAAAGCCAGACTATCCCTATGGACAAGTCGAAGGATTTGTGGAAAAATTTGGGGGTCAGGTCCCAAACAAATTCAATGGATTTACGTGATGATTGTCAGACCAATGATCACTTATGGTGCAATTGCCTGGTGGCCGAAGGCTTTACAGAAAACGGCCCAAGCGAAGCTCTCTGGCTCACAGAGACAGGCTTGTCTGGCTATCACTGGTGTCATCAGTACCACACCGTCAGCGGCAATGGAGATCCTTCTAGATCTAACTCTCCACATTTTTCTGGAGAGAGAGGCTAGATGGACTGTATACATACTTATGTACATTGCCAATTACACAAATCAATTAAATGCAGAGTGCAACAGACTGTTGGTTGACATTGGAAGTCACAGCATTTTGGAAATGACCTCTGACTTTATGCCTCCAACTGTCAAATACGAAGTGCTTTATAAAGTACTGTTCCCGAGTAGAGAGGATTGGATCCTCCGGGAGAAGAAATATTAAGAGCAGATAGTTGTTGGTTCACAGATGGATCAAAAACACCTTCCGGTTTTGGTGCAGGTGTTTTCAGTCGCAGACCCAAGACAGAGATATCAACCTGCCTAGGAACCTATGCGAGTGTATTTCAAGCGGAAATTTTCGCTATTGAATTGTGTGCGGAGAGATTGAAAGAATCCAACCTCATACAGAAGTCAATAAAAATATTCTCGGACAGTCAAGCGGCGTTGGAAGCTCTTGGCTTCCACCGAGCAACGTCTAAATTGGTAGCAAATTGCCAAAAACGACTCTTCTCGATAGAAAGATTCAACAGATTGCCTCTGGTGTGGATTCCTAGCCATACTGGCCTGGAAGGCAATGAGGCTGCCGATTCCCTCGCGAAGGAGGGTGCTGGAAGCAGTTTCATCGGACCAGAACCTGTCATTGGCATCATTTCAGGCTTTGCCAAACAATGGTTGAACACCTGGATGGCAAGAAGATTTATGGACTTCTGGCAGAATCTTCCAGAATTGGCTCACTCCAAGGCGTTTATTTACCCTTCGAGGCTTGATACCAAACAGTAGTTGGATCACAGTAAGGATGAACTACGATGTTTAACAGGCCTTCTTACAGGTCACTGTTATTTGAATCATCATATGCAGAGACTCGTACTGTCGGAAGACATAGTATGTCGCCTCTGTGTGGAAAATTATGAAACAGACACCAGAGCACATACTTTGTGCCTGCCCCGCTGGGGACCGAATCAGGTTTTTA
The DNA here is from genome assembly GCF_025532065.1 of Leptinotarsa decemlineata. Taxonomy (NCBI): domain Eukaryota; kingdom Metazoa; phylum Arthropoda; class Insecta; order Coleoptera; family Chrysomelidae; genus Leptinotarsa; species Leptinotarsa decemlineata. The sequence continues at coordinate 15,427 of NW_027412523.1, forward strand.
GAGTTTGGCAGAGCCGTACTCTCACCATCTGATCTGAAAGACTACCCACTATACAAACTAATCGGCTTCGTAAAGAACCTGGGTTTATTTGGTTTAATGTGAATAGGTGTGAGCCACACTAAAGCCTTGTGGGTTACGGTGGGCATTTTTACATTTCCTACACCGTTAACGCTACTGGTTGCGTTGACGAGCCAGGAAATGTACTGCGTATCAAGCTCTCCGTTCCCAAGACGATGGACGCAACAATTCGTGATTGATACTCAAAATGCCTGAGAGTAGGTCATAGTGGTGATAGTAGGTAGTAGGATTTTTCTGAAAGTAATAGAAACAAGTTGGGTGATAATTTGTGATGTATAATATCAATTTAATGTGTCATTTACATATATTTTGACAGTAGGTAACATTGTGTAATAGGTTAGGTTAGGTTAGGTTAATAATATATGAATAAATGCAGAAATATGTATACAGGTAGCACATTTTAATGTTTACATGGCTGATAGCATTTGGTTGATTAGGCTCAATATTTTTACCTAATGATCTCTTCTTTTTTGATCTCTTATTTTTGTTTCTTAAAACTTTGAAGGCCTCTAGCTCTAGCTAGCATGCTCTAGCGCCAGCATGTAAACTTCTACTTGCCCGGCGTGCAATAGAAGTAGGTTGGACTTTTATCCTTCTCGTTTTTTAAAATTACAAATGCTTGTGCAGATATTAGCAAACGACTGAATATTTTCAATAGTTTCGATTTTCTTAGCCTTGAGGACGTTACCACAATATAGCAAAACGGCTCTTCGCTTATAAACGTCTTGTTCCTTTCTCTTCAAAATACGTCTTCTTCTCCTTTTTGGTGGCGAAAAATCACTTTCCTATAACGGTTTTGCTGCTGTAAAAAAATCTCTCTATCATAGCAAAAAATTTCTCTCAGCGTACGTACATTCATTGTTCATACAAATGATAAATTGATCGTTTCATATGATTTACTTGGATATTGGCAAGAGTTTCACATATTTCATCACTTGAAGTGGTAGCTATTAGTTTCGACTTATTGAAATTTTTGGCAAGGGATCCCTGCATCTTTAATTTGCTTTCATTTTTAACCTCAATAAAGATTTAAGCGCCACAGTTCCTGTTTCTTTTCCTAACGCTGCTTGTTTTTGTTTTCTTATTTTTAGCATTGTGCTGACAAACCCAATATTTTCGATACTGTAGGTTTTTATTTCAGGATATGTTCTGTTTACAATCCACTCTGTGCAAGTAGCTTTAGGAAAGTTATTAATCCAATTGCAGTAATATCTACATCTCTTTCGATGTTGGTTCTCAAAATGAATTTGTTTTTGTCTATATCAATTATTCTGATATTACTATCAAACGTTTATACAGTTTCTTCTCCGCCCTGATTCATCTTGACAAGCCTACCTTCACAAAACAAACAAAATATGTGAAATAACTTTTCTAACTTGTACGTGAACGACTTACTGGCACCATAGCAAAAAAAACGCGCGAAATAATAAAGCACGTGGCGTTGCACCCACTATCTAGATCTAGGGAACGGAGTGTTTGGCACTCAATACATTTCCTAGCTTGTCAGCGCAACAAGTAGCGTTCACGGTGTAGGAAACGTAAAAATGCTTACGGTGAAGGGTTGAATAGACCTACTTACTTTGGAGCTATTGTAACCAATATGAAAGCTGAACTGGATTCTACACTGGGTCAGTCTGCTTCTTCTTTCACAATAGTAAGATATTGGATAGCAGAGCTTAAACGAGCCCGTACGAGCTGCTAAGACGAGCATTGCAGTGGTCGACCTAATGAGGTGACGGCTCCAGAAACGGTACTGAATGATTGTCGACTGAAAGTGCGCGAGCTAGCAGACTTAGTGAGTATTTCAAAAAGTTCGATATATCGTATATTATCTGAAGATTTGGACATGAGAAAGATGTGTGCAACACAAATCCTTCATCGCAATTACCAAAATTAAAGTTTGAATTGCTATTTCAAGCATCCTAATCGCCAGATTAAGCCCCTTCGGATTATTTTCCATTCCCAAACTTGTAAAATGGATCAGTGGCAATTCTTATTATAAAAACGATATTGAAATTATTGAATGTCGCTGGGACAACTGTATAGAGCTGCAAGGAGAAAATGTTGAAAAAAAAATTGTTTTTTCGAATTTTTTTCCTGTCCTGTATAAGTCCTAGTCCTGTTGAGGATGCTACTGACAACAGTAGTCGCGTCAAAGCTTTTTTTGTTTTTTTTTTGGCCTTGGACTGTGAGTTTTCATACCTGCCGTTTAGTTTACTAATGCGGCGATGAGGTAACGGTCGAAGTTCTCGAGTAGAAATTCGAGAATCTTTCTCCTTCGAAAGAAACGCAGGAACTCGCAGGATAGTCTTTCGTCGAGTAGAGAGACGTTGAGAACTACTCGAGCACTTCAATCTTTACCACATTGCCTCTGATGATGTCTACCGCAGTGGTAGACGAAACGTCAGACATAAAAACTCGCAGACCATGGCTGAAAAACCTGGAAAAATGTTTCGTCACAGTTATCTCCGGCCGTGAAAGTTTGAATTCTTTGATCAACCGTAGCCGCGTCCGGGCCTGGAAATTGCTTATCGCCAGATGTTGAAGTGTTTTTGTTATTTATCAACCCAACTCTGAGGTTTATCTGAATAATCGTTGAACTCAAGTAGCAATCATCACGTAATCATGTAATTTGGTACGAAACCAAAAAAAATAATTCTGAACTCAATTGTATCTTCTGAAATAAAACTATAAAAAACTTTTTGAAATATCCCAACCTTCAACCTATTCATAAAACCATATGAAATCAGTATCAACGTCATCAATTAGAACATTCTAAAAATGCCTACCGAAACATATTTATATTTTCTTCATTTCGTGTAACTTCAAGAGTACTGATCTACTAAAAGAAGATAAAAATAATATTTACATGAATCTCAAGTTGAATTAAAGTGGTCTTTCAAGAAAGGAATTTACCAGAAATAAGGAATCTCTGTCCGATATATTTTTTGTAGTAATTTTCACATGATCTTTTTGAATTTGATGTTGAAGTTATGCCTTCAAGTTTTTCCATTTGAGATTTTTCTTACAGTTTCATTTTATTTCGGAGCAAAACTTGCGACAGGAATGAAATTTCTACATATCAATAATTTAGCTAAATTATTATGTCAATAGAGACGCATAAGATGACAACAAATTTTTATGTGACAGGCGCTCTAAAAGCGGATTTGAATCCCTGGTGATTAAATCAATCAGAAAGTTTATTTCACATAAACGCAGTTCTCCAAATGAAAGAGTTCTTGAACAGTGGAGTTCGAGGTGTACTGAGTTAAACCTAAAAACGATGAGCAGCCACAGCCCGTCAAGAATTTCTGATATGTACCGCTCTTGGTGGAATTAAATGTCCAAGTCGCTTGAACACCTGTCCTAAAAGTATCTATAAAAGAGAGACAAATCCCCATCCTTTCTTCGATGTTCCAGACTATCAACTTTTACTACAACTGAATCTCGGAATTCAATATTATCGTGAACTAGATGTTATCATCGAACCCTAGAAGAATGGACTTAACATATTTTCGTCATCAGTCTGATTTTTGTGTCCTATAATTTTTTCTCTGATCTCTAAACTGATTTATCACTGTATGTGAATTTTTATGCAAATAGATATCCATACTGTATACAGGGCTTTTCATGATGAGCGTTAATTAGCCGTTTCTGACAAACTATTTAACGGATCAACCTGAAAATTTCACAGTATGCATAAATCAATAAGACCTACACGCCTAAAATATTTCAGACGAAGCGGCGTTGTCGCTTCTACCATAAAGTAGCGGCTTCTTTGATTTTTCAATTAGAACACCCCGTATATAATATCATATTATGATTCATCATCACTTTGTCAACAAATTCATATACTATTTCCCTATACATATCTATTACCGTTTAGAAGATATAAATTAATTTCGATTTTTTTTTTACCAAACATGAACTTTTATAAATGCTGATAATCTTGAATTCTCTTGCACTAAAACGATCAAATTTGAAACGGTTCAAAATAGTAGAGATCAAAGTATCTGCATTTTTTGAAGACCCTGTATGAGGCAAATGAAAATATGACTCGGAGTAAAGATCCTCATAGTTTCACTCCACTCTATTTCAAATTTGATCGTTTTAGTGCAAGAGAGTTCAAGATTATCAGCATTTATAAAAGTTCATGTTTGGTAAGAAAAATATCGAAATTAATTTATATCTTCTAAACGGTAATAGATAGGTATAGGGAAACAGTATATGAATTTGTTGACAAAGTGATAATGAATCATAATATGATATTATATACGGGGTGTTTCATTTGAAAAATTAAAGAAACCGCTACTTTATAGTAGAAGCGACAACGCCGCTTCGTCTGAAATATTTTAGGCGTGTAGGTCATACTGTGAAATTTTCAGGTTGATCCGTTGAATATTTTGCCAGAAACGGCTAATTAACGCTCATCATGAAAAGCCCTGTATAGTATTATCAAATTTTTATTACGATTGGATTATTAATTACTAAATGTTTGTGTGAAAAACTTACCAATATTAAAAAAAAAACAATAAGTGCCTCACCCGAGTCAGTTTAAACTGTAGACTTCGCTTGGACATCAGTCAAAGACTTGTTGAATTGTTCTCAGTTTTACAATCTATCATTGAATTGCTTTTATATTCTTGATTTCAGGAAATCACAATGTTTCAATAATTATACCAATCAAAGATAAAAAGGACAATTTCGTGATAACCGTTGATAGATCAGTGTCAACCATAACCTGGGATGGAGAGAGTAACACTGTGCTGAACCTCAAGAAATTGTATGAAGTTGATCATGGAACAGACCATGTCTTCAATGATGGAAAATGTGACTCAAGTGGAAGACTTTGGTCAGGTTAGTTTTGATTTGAATTCTACTAAATCGGTAGCGATATTTTAGTTTATAATTGTGACTGTATTGGAAATATTATTGAGCTAAATGTTGAAAAGTAGGCTGGTAACTGTGGTCTAATATGAATCCCACAAAAACATTTGATTAGACGAGTAAATACATATCGCTTGAACTAAAAAATGTTGTATATTACTGGAGGTTTATTCCAACACCTCAACGCGTGTTTCGATCACCAAGTGATCATCTTCAACTGTTTAATGAGATGAGATGGGAAAATGACTCGACAAGTGAATCATAGTATCAATAACCAATGTATCTGTTACAAAGTCAGACTCTCAATTTTCAAAATCAAAGATTGATTTAACACTTTTTTGTTTTCGTCACAGGAACTATGGGAGCACATGCATCCACTATTGATGGAATACCTCCAGGCAAAGGAACTCTTTACAGTTTTCAGAATAATTTGGTCCAGAACTACAGGGGCGGAATTGGGATATCCAATGGTATTGCTTTCAACAAAGAACTGGGAAAAATGTACTATATCGACTCTATGAATGGAACTGTAGATCAGTACGATTTGGATATCAATCGAGGAACTTTATGTGAGTGAATTATTTTGTTATGCTTTAAATTACCTAGAAATGTGTAGATGATTGGTTTGGAGTTCAGTTCGATTTTTTTTATTGCAATATGTCTCATCGGTGTCCGATATTGAAATTTTTTCATTGAAGTTCAGATGGTGTGCTAATAACAAACTTTTGTACTGAAGTACTAGAAGTGAATACAGCTTACATTCTGAAATCTCCATATGAGCAATCACATATTGTATCTACCAGCAACCATATTCTATGAGGGTTGAAGTGTATTCAATGTTTTTCAGTCAACTTTTTGAATTTCTCCTGAAGCATATTTCTAAGAACAATTCTTCAGTAAAGAGTTGCTATCAGCAACACAACGTCAGCGACCATGGACAGTTATCGAATCCTCTTTCGTCTCCGCATGAACATACAGAAGCAATATGCATATTGCTGATTGTACAAATTAGACTCTTACTGAACAACATTCTGGGAATTACCTCCGATTTGATGCTACCAAAAGTCAACCTGCCTTTATACAGTCCTAATTGCGAGTAAAGGACTGAATCCTTCGGGAGGAGTTAATAACTAAGAGCAGATATATGTTGGTTCACAGATATATTGGAATCATCCTGTAGGTTCTAGTGCAGGTGTATAGAGTGACCGAGCCAGGACTAAGGCATTGAAATATTCTTCGAAGAATGTCACTAAATAATTGTTCAACTACGAGAAGGTTATGTTGTCTAACATACTTTCTTACAGGACACTCATTTGAATCATTACTTGAAGATACTTGGACTGTCGAAAGATCTAGTGTGTCATCTGTGTTTGAAGATGATAAACCAGAAGACCAATAGCTACTTTTTGCCTGTATCGTTATAACCCAAATCAGGTTTTCAATCTTTGACAGAGTTTCACTCAGAGGAATGGTGGAGTGTGAGCTACAGTACATCCTGAAACATATTCGAGGATTGATTCAATTGATACTGGGTTGAACCGAACATTGAAGTTTTGAACATTAGTTTGAAATCTAATTATGTTGTAACACTTGTTGATCGTGTCATCAGGATTTGTGAACCATATCTTCTTTAAGAAAAACCTTGTCATCTAGATCAGGCTCTACAGCGCAAGAAATCGAATGTAATCTATATCCTAGAAGAAGAAATACTCCAACTTTGATGACGAAGTGGCAACCAGAGTCTATTTGCCTTACATTGTCATGGACCGCATCGAAAAACTGTTTGAACGTCACAACATCAGGACCATTTAAGAGCCAGCTAATCAACCAAACAACACTATCAGATCGGTCAACGACAAAAGAAAACATCTGACATCCGCCGATGTTAACAGGATTCCCTGTTTCTGTGGCTCAGTTTACGTCGGAACTACCAACAGCAGCATCAACACCAGGATACAAGAACACAAGCATAGTTGCAACAGGAGAAACTCGCGATTGGAGAACATGACCTCGAAATGAAATACGAAGAAACTGTTTAATTCAACGCATTACTACGTACCACTTCATACAGGAAGGCCCTTGAAATCAATGAGCATCTCAACAATTTCAACTGAAAAGAGAAGGCGTACTGGTCAACAAAATGAGGTATCCAGTAGTCAAGAAACCTATACATAGACTAGAATACAACTCCTATCGACATCCTACCAGTATCATACATGTCAACAACGTGGACCAATCAGAACGACCCAGCAAAAGTAAGGACCAATCAGGAGAGATAATTTACATGGAAACCCCGCCTTTGTTCCCACCATCAGATCCACCACCATCCATATCATCATCCCGACTATCCTCTGAAAGTATAAATACGAGTAAATATTCAGCTCGCCAGGGTCCTTTACGACTTCAATGAAATACTTCTTGAAACGAAAACTAATACATTTCATGTTTTCAAAATACGGAAATAGTCACATCGTGTTTTCTATTATAGCGAACCTCCAACCAATATTCACCAGAGAAAAGCATGGATTCGACGAATGTTTGTTTGACGGTATGACAATTGATTCAGATGGCAACTTATGGGTAGCAATATTCTTAGGCTCAAAAGTGATTAAAATTGATCCAAGACGACCTGAGACACTTCTAGAAACTATAGAATTTCCAGCATCCCAGGTGAGTTGATCAATCTCCAAGCATTCAATATTTCATCGTGATTGATTTCTTTTGAAGAGTATACATTATGTGTAAAATGTATTCAGCAAGAGTCTTAAATTCTGTAGAGAATTTTCACGAATAGTAACTTATCCCTCCTTTTCTCTTATGGCCTTCGATTCATTCTTCAGAACATCATTTTGGTACAGTTATTTCACTGAAACAAACAAAAAAACAATCACCTCTATTGAATGGATTAGAGTACTGAGTATATTGTTTTTGATAATCTGTCTTGTTGACGTTTGTGACACTTGTATTGACTTTGACGTTATTCCATCCAGCGATATGACTGATGGGACTAAGCAGCCATGAAACTCTGTTGGTGGTTAACATAGTCATCGACATTGAAAAAAATACAATATTTTCTCTTACTTTGTCAGCAAATTGATGACTGAACGCATTGAAATGTACCAAAATATAGAAAATGATTCAAAATGAATATTTATTGTCATAGACTTTCTTGTAACTTTGGTCTCCGGATAATGTTTATTTATTTATTTATTCATTCTACACACTATTCTACAGGATGAACCCAATTACACAATAGGTAGAAACAGTAGCATTTACAAATATGTACTTCCGTAATCTATATAAAAAATAAATAAAAACAGAACAGTCAGTTAGCTACGAAATGTCTTTTGATTTGTACAATCGGGCAGTTGAATATATCTAGGACACGACTAACAGAAATAGAGGTATCGCACATTGTATAAATTGGGGATATTTTCATTATATTTGCTCGCTTAGTGTTGAGATAAAAGGTGACACTATTCCACCTAGGAACCCAAAAATTGTAGCATGTAGCATGTAATAATTAAGAGCAGGTAATGATATTATTATGATTTTGAATAAAAAAGAAACGAATAATATCTACGCCTTACCTCAAAACTACAAAAATTATGAGTTTCAAGCAATTCATAATAGGGTATTCCCACAGAAGGATACCTGCCTTTAAGTTTAAAAGATATATATTTGAGGAAGCGCCTCTGTAGGGCTTCTAGTTGATTTATATGAACCTGATAGTAGGGACTCCACACAACAGATGCATATTCCAGCCTAGATCGAAAAAAGTGAAATAAAGTAAATGTTGAAGCTTTTTCGAAGTCTTTTGTATTTCTAACTAAGAGTCCATACATACGATAAGCAGCTGTGAGAGTAGTGTCAATATGTTTGTTGAAAGAGAAGAATGAATCAAAAGTAACACCTAGATCAGTGAGTGTGTCAGGACGCTCCAGAACTTGAAGGTTTATGACGTAGTTATGTAATGTCAGATTCCTTTTCAGTGAGCAGTTATATTTGAATATGTTGAGAGATAGATTATTCTGCTGACACCATGTAACATCACGATATAAATTCAGGGCGAGACGTTCGCAAAGATTATATTGTAATAGAGTTTCAAGTCATCTGCGTATAAAAGGAAATTGACATCAATCTCAGCTTCGATATCATTGATGAAAATATTGAACAGTGGGGGTCCTAGGTTTGACCCTTCTGGTACACCAGATGTGGCTACATATTCGACAGACTTGAGGCCATTGATTTGGAAATACTACATACGGTTGTAAAAATACGATTTGAAGAGAGTAATTAAGCTATTGGATAACCCAAAAGTCGAAAGCTTGTTGAGCAGGATACTATGGTCTAGTCTGTCGAACACTTTAGAAAACTCAGTGTAGATGAGATCAGTCTGAGACTGACAATCAATAACCTCCGCAATACATTGAGTGACTGTTACAAGATTGGTGATGGTTGAACGTCCTTTCATGAAACCGTGTTGATTGGGGCTAATAATGTTGCTAACATGACAGTAGATTGTCTTCTCAAGGAGCATCTCAAACACTTTACAAAAGTTGGATATGATAGAAATTGGTCTGTAATTTTTTATCTCCTTTTTTGAAAATTGGACACACTTTCGACATTTTCCATATTGATAGTACAATACATATATATTTAATGTTTTTATTACATTGCTGTTAAACACGATCCAAGCAGTTTCAGTACGTGCTGCGGCAGATTCATTGCGGTGATTTTTGTACAGGTAATCCGCAAACTCCTGGTAGGGTGTCTTGGTAAGAGGCATCTCCTTCCACAAATCTGGCGTTAAGTATGCGTAAGTCTTTGCAATTGCTGCATAAGTTGCCTTGGCGAAATTACCCAGAGTACCAGTGGAGCCCTTGGCTGATGTATAGCAGTCTTCGATACCCGCCATCTGCAGTAGTTTCTTGGGAACAGGAGCAGAAACGATACCAGTACCACGGGGAGCTGGGATGAGACGTACAGTTACAGACCCGTATTTTCCGGTGACTTTGCAAGGCACTGTGTGGGGTTGACCGATTTTGTTACCCCAGTAACCTCTACGAACTGGTACGACAGAAAGCTTGGCTAAGATGATGGCTCCACGGATAGCAGTAGCAACTTCTTTGCTGCACTTCACTCCCAAACCAATGTGGCCTTTGCTATCACCAATAGCTACGAAAGCCTTGAAACGAGTACGTTGACCAGCACGTGTCTGTTTCTGAACAGGCATGATCTTCAAAACCTCATCATTCAGTTCTGACCCAATGAAGAAATCGATGATTTCATACTCCTTGATTGGTAAAAAAAACAGGTAGATCTCCTCCAAAGAGCGGATCTTACCATCTTTTACCAACCGTCCTAGCTTAGTTACAGGCACCCATTCCTTCTGGTCTTCCTTTCCGCGACCACGGCCTCTACCGCGTCCACGTCCACGACCTCTGGGGCCCCCTCGGCCACCTCCTCTACTACCACCACCGAATCCACCACGGAAACCGCCACGACCACCGGCTGGAGCTGCGTCCGCCATTGTTTAATACTTCCTCCAACACTGTTGTCGAACGAAAGATAGTACATATAGTACAATTGATGTTTTCAGGCATATATTGATTAAAGTTGTTAGTGATTCAACCAGAGCTTAGGTACAATCTTTAATGATGAATGCTGGAATTTGCTCAGATCCTGCAGTAAATTTAGGCTTAAATTCTTTTAGGGTATGATAAACATCTTCATTACTAATATTTTCGATTACTAGGCTGGGAGTATCAGTACTGTTGTTCGCATGGTCACTTGATGTTGACGCTATATATCAATCACTGAAAAAATCTGTTAATTAACAAAGCCTGTATAAAAAATATATCAGATATAAACTGTTTCTCCTGTCTCTGAGTTACTTGATTCTGATACAACAGCTTTCATAGGTTTTGAAATAAAACACAAAATTTGCAGTATGATATAATTAATCAATAAGCTAGTATTATCTAATAATATTTTTTTATTATCAGATCACTTCTGTTGCGTTTGGCGGAGCAAATTTGGATGAGCTTTGGGTCACCAGCGCTAATTTCAAGGAATTTTCCCCCGGACAGAAAGGAGGGTCGTTATTCAAGGTCACAGGAATCAATGCTAGGGGCTTGCCAGCTGATGAGGCTGTTCTGTGAGATTCATTCGTAGAGATGTTATTTTGAAGGCGGTGGCGGAATACAGAGTTACATGTTATGTAATTGATAAAAAAAGGTGTTTGCATGTATTAAACTAGGTCAATAAGTAGCAAAATAGAATACAATAAATAATTACCTCATAAGACTGCCTGTTGCTTGTAACTTACCAATAAAATTCAATATATGAATCTTACGCGATGGTAAACGACTGAAAAAATATGTTGTTATCCAAGTCAATATGTTGTTATCCAATACTATAGTTGAGGTGCAAGAGGCATATAGGATAAGAAAGTAACTTTGGACTGGGCCTGATTCATTGTACATTCATAAAATTTTGTTCTGTGTGGACATGAACTGAAAATGTATCCATACTTTTTTGCAGAAAAGCCAAAACTAGAAATGGTAAAACAATACTAAAGTTGGGTTAGGCGCAATTGTCAGAAGATGAAATTTTTTCGATTAGCCAATTTTCTATAGCTTGTGCCTGTATTTCATAGTCAAGTATATCATAAAACTAATTGCTTGTTGCTTGTAACTATTGCATTACGACACGACTTCAGTGTATGAATTATAATCTTCAATAAGGAGATGAAGTGATACGAATACAAGTATATCATGTGAAATGAAATTTGGTATTTATTTTTGAAGTTGTCACCCAAAGGTTCGAATTGACGAAGCCAAAATATTGTAAATCCAGAATTACAAAGATTAAGTTCTCTATCGATCACATAGATGGCGTCTTCGTGAGGGAAGATGTCATCGCCGTTGTTTACCCGCACCTGTTAAGCGTGAAGGCAAAGATCCAGGGTCGGGTGGCAAGCCTGTACCCTTTGATAAATAGAAAATCTAAGTTAAGCCTAAAGAATAAAATCACGATCTATAACATGATGTTCAAGTCTGTCATCATGTATGCTTCAGGTGTTTGGGGACAAGCGGCTCCGACTAACATCTCCATCTTTACAAAATAAAATTCTACAGATGATTGTGAATGCTCCGTGGTTCGTGCGGAATGAAGCCATCCGCAGAGATTTGAAGCTGCCTTCCATTCAGCAGTCCATCCAGTCGAGAAACCGGCGAGTTTTTGATTACGCCGAAACTCACGAAAATCCGTTAGTCAGGGAAGCTATAGATTACGCTGTAGACGACCCCTCCCGATATAGAAGGTCCCGACACTCTGTCGAATGAGGCCCCTATGTCCTCCGTTAACAGATGAATAATATCTTCATCCATCTCACCCCAGCCAGGTAGGGGTATACAGCGAAGGGCGGTATGGATGTCTGAGGACTTTCATGCCACCATCAAACACCAGTCATGACCCGTTTGTCTTTCTGACAAACACCAGTTAAAAGGGGAAGGGAGCCAGGCTTCAACCTGAATAAACTCAAAATGGATTACGTCATGCATTTATCCACTGCGGAGCCACAACCAGGACAGAGTGTCCTCTGCGGAGCTACAATGAGTTTCCTCCCAGGATAAAGAACCTTATCCGGGAGAGAAATCGACTCAGACGAGTTTATCAGCGAACTCTCCACCCTGGAGACTAGGCTGCGGCTAGCAGAATGGCCAACCAGGTTAAACAGGCCATCACTGACTATAGAAACGAGAGGTGGAGCGAGTGTTTGGAATCGCTCGAACCTGGGGATGATGAGCTCTGGCGAGTCATCCGCAGGCTCGAGAAGGGGAAAACCGCTCCCTTCCCTCTTCACGGACAGCGCGGCATCTGCTACTCTCCCGCCGAGAAGGCATTGGCATTTGCAGATACAATGGAGAGTCAGTTTCGACTTAACGTTGATCCGGATGATGATATTAACCGTGATATTCGGTTGGAACACTGGGTTCGGCGCATCCTTAGGAAAAATGATGACGATGTGATCCGTCTAGCTTCAGAGGAAGAACTGGAGGGGTACATTAGGGCCTAGAAACCCAAGAAGGCTCCGGGAATTGATTCAATCAACAACAGGTTGTTGAAGCAGCTCCCGGAGAACTTCATCAGATACCTGCTGGATATTATCAACAGCTCAATCACTCTCAGATACTTTCCTCGAAGATGGAAGCATGCCACAGTTGTCATGATTCCCAAACAGATTCCGAAAGTTGATGACCGAAATGTTCTGCCTGACGAACAATTCGGCTTCAGGAGGGCACACTCCAACGAGCTGCAGGCTCTGACACGAGTCAAAAATTCCATCTCAGAGCTGAACAAAAGAAAGACAGTCCATCTTGTCCCCCTGGATATTTCGAAAGCCTTCGACCGAGTCTGGCACGAACGCCTGCTACACAAAATGCTCGATTTCGATCTGCCTCGGGGTCTGGTCCGGTGGATTAGGTCCTTTCTGAAAGGCAGAACATTTCAGGTCCGAGTTGAAAGAACCCTGTCTCCCGTCAGGCACGTCAGCCTTTACGTGAGCGACCTTCCTAGGTTCGATCACGTGAAGGTTTCCTTTCACTCCGATAATACGGCTCTCCTCGCTTCTTCCATGGGTCGAGCGTTGGCGGTCGTCTACATGCAACGCGCATTGGACGACCTCGAACGCTGGTACCTTGACTGGAAGATTCGAGTGAATCCAGAAAAAACTCTGGCGATAGACTTGGGGAGACGTAAAGTTTTTCCAGACACAAGGGTCACGATTTCAGGCAGGAAGATTTAATGGAAAACGCGAGTCAAGTACCTAGGTCTTTGGGTAGACCGCCGACTCACCTGGGCAAATCACATTGATTATATCAAGAGCAAAGTGCAGATGAGGATAGCTAAACTCTATCCTCTGGTCAATAGAAATTCAAAACTCAATCTCAAAAACAATATTTTTCTATACAACACGATGTTCAAGCCTGTCATCATGTATGCTTCAGGTGCTTGGGGACAAGTAAAACCGAGTTGGTGAGTTTGTAGTTATCCAACAGGTTGAATTATTAGTAAATAGCATGATAAAATTGGCGACATTTCCTTTGTTCTATTTTCTTTTATTTTACAGAATTTAACATTTTCCTTTTATATAAGATTTTACAAGTTGTTTTTTTATCATTTTGTCCATATAATCTTTTTCTACTTATTATAATTTATATTTGAACCTTTGGACTTTCATTTTCTCTTGGACTGAGAAAAATACCATTCTCCTAGAGTGAGATGAAGTTAAGAGAACAAATAGTTATTTATGTATCAAGGGAATTAGGAGGGCCTTAATTACCGATGGCAAAGTTTGCGTCCCGAGGGCCTCTGGCCCGAGGGACAGCAATTGCCTGAGGTTATTAAGGCTCATTAATTCCCGTGGTACATAGATAATTTTATTTCTGACCGATTTCAATAAAATTTTGTTCATTTTTGAAACGGAAAAATGTACCAATTCATTACCTTCCCGGTATATTTGAATCAGGTACCGTTGATTATAGTAGAGTTTTCTTGTTGCTAGGTTGTTGCTATGTTACTTGTTTATAAACAGAACTTTGTTATCAAGCTGTGTTTGCGGTGAAAACGTGTTTTCTACCCCAAATATAATGGAGGATATTTTGAAAAAAACTGAACAAGCAAGAGGATCATTAATTCCATCGAAAAGTGAAGCCGTATACCAAAAAGAATACAAGATATATCTGGACTGGCTGACACGGAAAAATGTTATGCCAAAAGATGTCACTGAAACTGTATTTCTGGCATATTTTCAAGAACTGGTAAGGAATTTTCTATGTTTTTCGGTAGATTTGGTAGTAATTGTGTTTATTCGTTTCAGTCAGAAACGTATAGTCCGAATTCTTTATGGACTAAATGGTCAATGCTAAAATCGATGGTGACTATACATGAGAAACGAGATATCACCAAGTTCAATGAACTACAGGCTTTTTTGAAACGGAAGAGTAAGAGTTATAAGCCGAAAAAGTCTGCTGTTTTATCTCCTAAAGATGTTATCAGATTCCTAAAGGACGCTCCTAATGATATTCATTTATTGCATAAGGTAATTTTTTTCTTATTTTCCTTTTTGTGTGTATTTATTTCCTTTTTTTTGTTATAGGTTGTTTTGATTATGGGTTATTTTGGAGGATGCAGAAGTCAGGAACTTTTGAATATGAAGATATCGGATATAGAGGACCGGGATTCCGTTATGGTAGTGAACGTACCGGAAAGTAAAACTGGTGTATCTAAGAAATTTACAGTTGTGGATGAAAAAGAGTTCTCCGCTTTGCCTTTATTAGGACTTTATATGTCTTTGCGTCCTAAAGGTATTGAACGATTTTTTTTGAGCTTCCGACAAAATAAATGTACATCTCAGCCAATTGGAAAAAACATGTTTGGGAAAATCCCCAGCAAAATCGCAATGTATTTAGGATTGCCAAACTCATCTTCCTATATGGGACATTACCTTCGTCGCACTTCTGCTACTGCTCTAGCCAATGCAGGAACAACTATGACTAACTTAAAAAGACACGGAGGTTGGAAAAGTTCCACGGTGGCGGAGGGGTATTTGGAGGATAGCATCGAATTGAGAAATAAAACGGCGCGTATGTTGTCTACTTTGTCATCAGAAGAGGCAGGTACCTCGACTGTAGTGAACAGAAGCTCCAGCCATACAAAAGAAGAAATTGTTTCCAGTGGCGGAAGTAATTTTCAGGGAACATTTCAAAATTGTACATTTATTATTTGTAATGACGTGAATAAATAAAATATGGTTCAGTTTTCATTTCTATTTATTTTTATTTGTGAAAGGTAGAGGGAATTATAAAATCTATAATGTCCCAAGGGAGTTATGACCCTCTTTATTGATAGCGTAACTATGACGATATAAGCTTATAATATCCCGGTCAGAAATAAAACAAATAATATACTTTTTGTCAATCTATCGAGAAGAGAATAGTGAATGGAAAGCATTTTAATTAAGATTGAAATTCAGATTTGGAACCAGATAACGAGAGAGAATAGAAGTGGGTATACCAAATAATCAGATTTCAAAAAGACCGGCCTTCGTGCGATCGGCACGAACCGTACAGCCTTCTCGGAATTGCCTTGATATTCAAAATTTTGATGTGGAAAAAATCTGCATCTGGTGACAGCAGCTGCCAAAATTGATTCAAAAAGATTAAATAAGTCAGAAAGGAGCATTTATTACAAGGGTTTTACAAAACCCGCGACACGTGTTTCGCTATACAATAGTTTCTTCAAGCGCAAACTTGAGGAAACGCTTGAGGATTTAATTACGAAACTGTTTCTTTCAGTTTGTGTCAGTTTGCATGATCCACATATTTTTGTACAGATTTACTTTAACACGCTTTAATTAGCTTCAATTGTATGTTTGTTCGTACCCGACTTCTGTAGACTCGATTTTGACTAACTTTGAACGGGCAGATTTATTTTAAACTTTGTTCGCTATCAGTGACAATACAATAATTCAATGAGCTTATCTCATTATCTTGATCAGGATAGCCAGAAAAAAATAATTTCGTCACAAAGTCTCATCGATAGGGGTGCGATAGGGAAAGTTAGATCAAAAGTGAATATGTCAAAATGTGTCCCCCTGTATACTATTGTTGAGGTGTATTATTTCACCTGAAAATTTCAGGTGTTATTTCACCTGAAAATCATATAATATCATAATGAAAAAAATATCTGTAGAGAATGTCTACGTTTGAAAAGAGAAAAATTAAAATTGATTGACATTTCTCACGAACTTGTTATTTGAATTGGTTTAGAGGAAGCTTCAAAAACTGTATATTTGCCTTAATAACTAACACTAGTAAGCCAATAATAATAATAATAATCATCTTTATTTCAGAATATGCCAACAATACAATAAACATATATTGACAACATATAATGAAATGACGTTACTGAAGGTTACATGATACAATGATCTTGCGTAAATAGAAATATAAGATGCATAAATAAAGATAATTTTAAAAATTATGATTAAAATAGTCCGCAATATTACAAGGTTCCAGATGTATGAGTACCTTTTTTATTTCTCTTTTGAATTTATTGATGATGACCAATGCTTTTATTCTATCTGGTAATTTATTGAACAATCTAATGCACATGTATTGTGGGCTATTTTCAGTTACCGTGAGACTGTGAACAGGGTAGTTGATATTTCTAGTCCTAGTTTCATATTTGAGAGGGATGTAATTTATAATAAACAAAGATTTATTTCAAAAAAAGAACATTAAACATTCATAAATATAAATTGCAAAAATGGTCAATATATTGTTTGATCGGAAAATACTTCTGCATGATTTCCTATATGGCATATTTAAGATTATTCTTAACGTTCTCTTCTGAATGATAAACACTTCTTCCGTATCAGCACTGCTTCCCCAAAACATGATGCCATATTTAGCAGCTGCTTCAAAGTTTGCATGATACATAATTTTTATTGAACTGAAATTTAGAAATCTATTGAGAGTTCTCATGGCAAACACGACTGAATTTAGTTTCATGCATGATTTTGTTATTTGCTCAGACCAGCCCAAATATTCATTAATGTAAACACCTAAGAATTCAGTACAAGGAGCTATCTCTCTCTTTCTATTTTTCATATTTATGCTTGATGAACGTTCTATCTGTAGCTGTCTTGGACGAAACAGGATTGTATTAGTTTTTGATTCATTAAGAATCAATTTATTACTTTCAAACCAATGTTTGGTACCGCCAAATAGATTACTTGCATTTTGCATAAATCTGGAAAATTATCACCCCCGAATAAAAGGTTTGTGTCATCAGCATAATTTGTAATAAACTGATTTTCTTCAATACTGGTTGCACATAGATCATTCATGAAAATTATGAAAAATATTGGACCGATAGTACTACCCTGAGGTATTCCGATATTTGATGATGATATTTCAGATTTATAAATTTTTTCTTGATTCTTAATGCACCCTCTTTGAGTTTGTTCAGTGAGACAAGATTTAGCCCATTTCAGAGCATTCCCTCTAACATCATATCTCTCTGGTTTAACCATCAACAGGTTTCTATACAAACAATCATAAGCCTTGGAAAGGTCCAAACATTCCCAAGGTTAGTGACTTTTTTTCCATGAAATATAATATATTTTGAGTGAACTGAAAAATGGCCGACATTGTTGACCTTCCTTGGATATACCCATGTTGATTTTTACTAAACATGTTGCATTCATTGAAGAAGTCAATTAATTGTGTACAATATGCCAATTCAAATATTTTCGCAAAACTTGGTGGTATACTAATTCTATGATATGATTTGGTGTAACTTTTTTTAAGTATAGCGACTTATCATTTTCTGTAATATTATTGAAAGATGGAACATCAGGAATATCTTTCATCATTTGGATTACAATGTTTAATAAATATTTATTGTATTCAACTGTGATTACTTCAGGTTTTCCTTTAATGAAATGTTGTTTTTCCCTGTCAATTCGTTACATGTACTCCACATGCACTTTGTTTTGTTATCAGACTCCTGAATTTTTTTGTGATACAAGTCTTTTTTTGCTTTTATTAAAAGATTGTTATATTCAATTTTTGCTTCATTATACTGCTCTTTGAAAATTGGTACATTTCTCGAAAGAATTAGTAAAATTTCTAATCTATGTTTATACTTCAGTACTTCATCATTTACCATGGTTTTCTTATTGTCTTGTTTCGCTCGCACCTTTTTGAGAGGAAGACATTCATTAAATATATTTATAAAATTGCTAATGAAAGAATTCCATTGCAAGTCAACTGATGATATGCTATGACTGTATGCTTCAACCCAATTTTGTTCCTTTAGTCTGTTAGTGAAGTTAATTTTATTCTGTTTGTTTTCTATAGAAAACGAATGGACTGAGCTTTGAGAACTGCGAAAGTTGGTCACATCAACCTAGAAAAGTCTCGTGTTGCCCTACACGCTCTAGAGAACAATCTTATAATGAAAAAGCACTGCTCGCAAGGTTGAGACTGTAAAATCTGCGATATGGAAAGACGAAAAAAGAATTACGCACCCAACGTGCCAGTTCTGGAGTGTGAGAGGACGTGCGTTAAATTGATTCTTCCTTAGATTCAAGTCCAACCTTTTAAAATTCTCAAGTGACCTTTGGAAGGGAAAATACTCAGGAATTTTCAATTACTTCCTTGACGTAAATGATTATTCAAATTGGTTATTTCAATTTGTTGTCGAAGTGATAATGATTCCACCAGTGATGATGACCAACATATTACCGAACAAAATGAACTTTCAGATAAGAAACCACTCAACTCAAATGTTTGATATTGCAAATTATTCTCATTAATAGGCTATAGCAAAATGATTAAAACATTATTGTTGAAGAGGTAGCATTATCAATGCAATACTTGTCAAATTTAATCGACTCATGTCTGACCGTGATAAATTGACTTCTATGGTCACGTCAATGGAGAATGGACGACAATTTTGAATGACGATTTGAAATGGACACAAATTTTCCAAGACAGGTATACTAGGAATACTTTTCTCAAATGCTAATCAATGAGAATACAAATGTTTGCCGGTTTTTAACAATAACTGTATTTTTGAATCTGAAATAGTTCTGGCATTAGATTGAAGTGCAATTTTATTTATTCTCTTCGATGGTTCATATACATTATGGAGGTACGAACCACTATGATCCATCGTTCTAACAATCAATGAAGATTTCATTTTTAATAGTGGTACCACTATATTTCAATTGTTTTCTTGTAGAGCGATTTCACTCAAACGTACTTCTCACTTTCATGTCTTCACATTTCATGCGAGAACAAGGAATTCTTCACGAAGAACAACATTAATTTTTGCCTTCACGATCTTCATCCATTACAGTGCTTCGACCAGTAGATTAGAGCTCTGAACAAAGGACAGCTTAACGACGTCATATATATATATATATATATATATATATATATATATATATATATATATATATATATATATATATATATATATATATGATGTGTTGTTTTTCCGGGTGTTCATCCGTTGTGTACTATTCGATAGTCGACGTTTCATCTCAGATGGCATTATCAAGACGAGTTACTGCTTCGCTTCGAGAGGTGTAACTGATGTTAGGTTCTTCTTGTGGTGTTTTTATATGGCTTCGCTTGCGTAAGTTGTATGGATTTGTTACCTGTTTTTTCACCTGAGGGTTGTTGATGGCTTTTGGCGGTTCTCCTACCTGTTTTTCTACCTGAGGGTTGTTAATGGCTTCTGGCGGTTCTCCTACCTGCGATGGTTCATTATCAATTCGTGGTTGTCTTTGGTGGTTGTTTTTAATTATTGTTTTCCAAATCCTTGGGATGTTTAGTGAGTCATCCCTTTTGTTGATGAGGCCTTGCTTTTCGATTTCGATAGCTTCCCTGATTTGTCGAATTCTTGGGTTTTGCACCTGTGCTATCTGTTTTGTGGACTCAAAATTAATCTTGTGACCTGTTTGTAGGTGGTGTTGAAAGAGGGCAGAGGAGGTTTGTTTTGTTCTTATCGAGTTTTTGTGCTCCTGGGTTCTGGCAGATATACGTCTGTTGGTCTGACCGATATATTGTTAACCACAGTCCTCGCATGTGATGCTATATACTCCTTGGTTTTCTAGGGAAATTCTCTCTTTCGGTCTGGGCAGCCAACTGGATATCGTTTTGTGCGGTTTGTAGGTTGTCCGGATGTGTCACACCTTTGACATAAGGTAGTGTCACAGATTGTCTGTCGTGTGGAGAGTCTTCTGTCGACCTAGTGGATGTTTTTTTGGTTCTTCTTTGTCTGTCGATGGCCTTTTGAATGATCTTTGATCCGTAGCCATTTTGTCGCAGAGCCTTTGTTGTCTCCCTCAATTCTGTTGCCCTGTTTGTTGGTTCTGTTATATATATATACATATATATATATATATATATATATATATATATATATATATATATATATATATATATATATATATATATATATATATATATATATATATATAAAATCTAGAAAGGTTAATGCAGTCAAGCTGCTGGAAAATAATTCCATGAAAATAAAAAAATAAATAGATAAGTACTTTTTGATCATTTCCATATTGATTTCAATTTAAGATCCACCGGTAGACAGCTGTTTCAGCCTATTGGGCATCGTCAGTACCGGGCAGGCGGTCCTCGATTGAAGACAAAGGCAAAAGCCCGAAACACGTGTCTATGGTTTGCCACTTTCTTGAGTGTTATGTCCGATATTAACTTCTGTTTCTATATCAAGACACTCAATAACTTTCATATTCGTATAGTTTTCTCGTAAACACAAGATCTATCAACTGAAATCACAAATGTGCGGTTGGCTCCTGTTATATATATATATATATATATATATATATATATATATATATATATATATATATATATATATATAATATATATATATATATATATATAGACAAAGATGGCGCTCAGTCGCCATCTTGAAAGTTTCATCTGTCAATTTCACTTCAAAATGAAGTATTCATGCATTACTTTCATTATATCAAATCTCGATTTTTTGAGTTGACCTGTTCAAAAAATAAAAGGGGGGGACTTTAAAGAAATGCACTGTATAGTGTGCCCATAGCTAAGGCGAAGAAGGATTTGATGCGAGAAATAAACTGTAATAGCAAGTAAAGTCATGAATTTTTATGTAGTCTATATTTCTTTCATATAATCCGTTAAAAAAAATTTAATATGGTTTCCGCTCACTGAGACAAACTGTATGTACGAAGAGTTCATGGTTATATATATCCAGATTGGTCAACTTTGTTGTTTATACTGAAATTGAAAATCTCAATCAAGCGACTCCAAAATCTTCAGCCCCGATTTTTTGCTCAACTAACAATTCAACATTTTCGGACTATGTCCTCATTCCAAGGATAAAAAGATCCTTAGCAATCACCTTCCGCTGAAAGTTACCTTGGACCTCCTTATCATTAACAGGTTAGCGATCACAAATTTGTATAACAATAACCTGGTGTACAATTATTTCTATGGTGTGGATTGACCATCGCGGACGGTTTATTTGCGATAGTGCAATATCTGGCGATAGTGCAAGTTTCGATTGATTGGTTCCTTCGCGACGGTTAGTGACCAAACGGTAATTTTGAGTCAGCGAAAATACATCATTTCTAAAATTTTGTTTTTCAAAAATTTACTTTAATAGTGCCATTTTTCGCTGGTTAACGAGTACGGCCTTTTTATACATCTGGTGAGTAGAACTTCTAAATTGATTAGAGTAGATTGTTATCTGAGGAGAACATTATAAAAAATAATCAGAAAGAAAAGTTTTTTCCACCAGCAAAAATGAGTTCGGACTGAGGATATTGGAATTCCATCATGACCTCATGGTATTTCAAAATAGAAATACAGTGACTAAATTTATGAGTTATATGGAGTTATATGGAACAGTTTTGAATTTTGAAATATAAAAAACGTCGACCATGATGTCAAATTGTAAAACTAAGAATTTTGACATTGAGAAATGCACTCCCTACATAACATAGAATTTTGAAAATTGTGATCAAACTAAGAAAAAACCTATCATGAAATACTAGTGATCTATAAGTAGATCATTTTACGAAATTATAATAAAGAAGCTGTTGTCCTAATTGAACTTGAGTACTTTTTAATCATGAAATGTTGATTTATTGATGTTCTGAAAGAATAATGTACTGAGATATGCAACCTCCTGCTGCCACTTGAAAGTTCACACACATTAAAAAAAGGACATTCGCGTATACCGGGTATAATGAAACTTGGTGATGAGGTATTTGATAAGCCTGGGGATATTGTCAATGGATACGCCAAGTACCTAAGAAGTGTATACTGGTTTCGTACGAGAATATGCTTCGTGAAAATTCTCATGATTCTGATTAAGATACATTAAACATCCCTGCTTTCTCTAAAATCGATATTGTTACCGTTTCGAAAAAATTAAGAAATAAATTCACCGCAGGCGTTGACAATGTTCCTAGTCTTGTGATAAAGGACTGTATCGACGTTCTCTCGATATCTCTAATAGGCATATTCAACTTAATTTTTACAACTTGTGCCTTCCCTGAACAGTGAAAAACGGCTCGAATTTGTCCGATAATAAAAAAGGCGACTCTAGCGATATCACAAACTACAGGGCAATTTCAATTTTTTGTAACTTCCCCAAACTCTTCGAGATATGTGTGCAAAATTTGATATTCAAAAATATATATCTCCTACTCAGCATGGTTTCGTACAACAAAGATCATGTATGATAAATCTTGCATGTTTAAATCAATATGTCTGTACGTACCTGGACAAGCAAAAACAAGTCGATGTTGTTTATTTATACTTCGATCAAATAGACTATAGGCCATCACGTTCTTCTCAGCAAATTGAAAAAATTGGGACTCTCTAACCAATTGCTAACTCTAATTGAATTATATCTAGTTACCAGAAAACAATTCGTCGAATATGAATCTTTCAAATCGGCTCAGTACGTAGTTACATCTGGGGTACCACAAGGTTCTATTCTTGAACCTCTGTTATTTTTGATTTTTATTAATGATTTGGCAACCTTTTTGAATATTCCTAGTCTACTATTTGTAAACGACCTGAAACTATATTATAAAATCGACGACATTACTGACTACCAACGTGTACAACATGAATTAGAAGTAATCAAACTTTGATGTAATAATAATCGTCTACAACAAAAAAGCGAACTTTAATGTACGATTATTCAATCAACAATACTACAATCAACCGCGTACACGAGATAAAAGATCTTGGTATAACATACGACAGTAAATTAACATCTACAACACATATAAGGAATATGACTGCTGACACAAATAGGATGCTTGGATTCATTTACAGAAATGGCAAAAACTTCAAAAGTTTTGTCATCTTATAATTGCTATATTTTGCGTATGCCAGATCTAAGTTAGAGTATTAATGGCCCTGTGTTATGGAATCCAGTTTACGACTACCAAAAACATCAATTGAGAGCGTGCAGAGGAAGTTCCGGAAATACTTATGTCTTAAAGTTGATGGATAATACCCCACGAGAAGCATCGATCCTGACATTTTGTTGGCACGCTTTTATATGACATCTTTGGAAAATAGGAGAGTTATCCTTGGTATAAAATGCCTGCATTAATTACTAAACAACAATATTGACAGTACGGTTCTTTTACCCGAGATCAGTTTCTTAGTACCAAGAAGTGAAGGCCGACAAAGCCTGAAATTCTGTTGCGAAGCATCACGCACAAATGTTGTGCTACGATCACCATTGAGTTTTATGTTCAGTAGCTTCAATGAAATCTGTGAACACTGCTTTATTCATTTCGACTCTCTGAACTTCATGGTATCATGTATCCACAATCACTTTTAATGATACTATGAATAACATTTGTGTCAGTACTGCTACATTGCATGATTTGTAACTTTTTGTAACTCAAGTTTTCATTCCTCTTTTGAAATTATACGTATACGAATATTTTATATATACTTTGTTTCAGCATTTACTTCTATACAGTTCCATATTTTATTATTTCCACCTACCTGGAAGACCTACCTTTCTATTTCTAACTTAGTTTCGATGAAGTGTCCCGAGTCCTTAATGAATGACTCTGTCTTTCCTATGAATGCCTACAGTAGGCTTGTCAAGTTTTTGGTCAGCTCATAGGATGGTGAACTTATCGTATTTACGATGGGTCTTAGTAACACCATCTACTCATGGATTTTTAGTTAGTCACACAGAAGTGGCGGAAAGGCTTCGGATTTTTGTATAACTGTTTTTGTGTCCTCTCCAAAATCCTGGAGGTCGTGAAGTTAGATCCTGGAGACATACTACTGAGTCTTGACTTCTCGATGATTCCGATCAACGACATGATACGGCTTATTAGCAAAATATTCCCAGCAGATATAACCGCCATCTCAGATCATTGCTTAACATCGGTCCCTAGAGTAATCCGCCGTGGAACCACTCAACAAATTTCTATGATATCCAAACACTCTCTACCCAAAATTCCTATTCACAATGGAACCAGAAACCCACAGGAATCTGGCATTCTTAGATGTTTTTGTGAACAGATGTGAATATGGAAAAGAAAAGAAAATGAAAACAAAATTCATTACCCAACAGATGAATCCATTCACAGGACAATATATAATATAATAATGCAGTCTAAATAAAGGCTACTTGAGCTAAATATATAACAAAAGATTGACATATTGAAAATTTGACAAATGAATTCACATATACGATCGAATTGAGAAAAAATATCACATTAATTAATTATTATTTGTAAATAACATGAAATGAAGACAGTAAGCTACATGATAGTTTGTTCAAATTTGGATAATATGGTCTTCAGTAGATCGAAATTAATATCGCATTGATTGCAGTGGGTATTACAATTTTCACACATCAAATTTATAGGAGGCACTTTTCTAAGGTTGGATCTAGTAAAAGGTTTATAGAAAGGGATCTGTCTACGTGTAGTAACTTGAGGTAAGTTGAAGTTAATTTGTTCTAGTAACGAAGGTGCTTCAATGGAACAATGCAAAACTTAGTATAACATAATAATACTTGATGAAATTCTACGTTGCTCCAAGGAAGGCAGATCAAATCTTTGGAGTAGTGTGGAGTAGTCAGTTCCTCTAGCGGAGTACACGCTATTCGTTCTAAATGTGAGAAACTTCAGAAAACGGCTTTGTACATTTTCCAAGATTTCCTTATGTACATTATGACGGGGATACCAAATCAAAGTAGCATACTCTAACTTGGAGCGAACGAATGAAGTATGGTTAAGGCACAGTATTGGTGTGGCCAACAAATGTCAACCTGCTGTCGAACGTCACCCCTAGACCTTGGACAGCTTCTTCGCGAAGGAGAATTTCATCCTTGAAAGTATAAAAATAATCAATACTATACGCATTACTTGTAAAAAGGCAAAATATGCACTTTCCAACATTCATTGCCAAATTATTGATTTGACACCAGTTATCTATCAGGTCTAATAGAGAATGGAGGTAAGAGCAGCTCTCTAAACTTGTGATAGATGAAAAGATCTTCAAATTATCTGCAAAAAGTGAGTTGCCACACAAAAGCTCGAAGGTGATCGCATTTATGAAGATAAGGAAAAGCAGGGGTCCGAGATTGGAGCCTTGTGGCACACCGGATGGTGATAAGTATGGTGCAGATATAATTTCAACATTTTGTTGAATGGTTTATTGAAATGTACATGGTTTCATTTCAAGTTTCGACCAAATCGAATAATCTGCAATGATTTTTTTCCAAGATCGCCCTTGATTACCTGAACTTTGAAATTTTCCATCCAGCAGTGAATTGCATGATGTAGGTGCGTACTTTTGCTGCTTGATAATAATCTTCATTACAAATTCAGTGTAGTCTCATGACCTTTTACTGAAATATATATTCACTGTCAGTTATAGCAGTTTTTTATCCGTTTGTTATTTAAAATTTTCGAGAATATTAATGAACTTTTTATATGAATATGTTCAGTGAATTATTCATTAGCCATTTGAGATGCAACTGTTTTGTCTACTCGAAGAACACATATACAGATAATATATTTTTCAATATACATGAACTCAAAATTAATGATTTCTATGAGAGTATGCCCGTAGAATACCTGTTGAATATTCTCCACTCTCCGAATAAATTACTAAATCTTGTTTGAATATTACCATGAATGGTAATGTGGGTGATGACAATTATTTAAACAAATTAATTCACTTGAAAGGTGCAGTATTTTTCTAGTAATACAAAGATCAACACGTGATGACGTATGTCTGGTAGTAAGTTTGGGAAATGAAATAAATTATCAAGCATATTAAGTGCGGCTTGATAAATGGCGAAGGAGCCAGTTCACCACTTTTTCGTATCGATTTTCTGGAATGAAGTGTTTTCAATACCCCTCATTAATTATTGAATAGATTATATCTGACTAGTTGTTCCCCGCGTGGAATTTCGTTTGTCACATTAAGTTTCGTGACAGACCATTTCAAACAAATAGTTACAATATTTTTTATCAACGGAAAACTTCAGGTTTCATACTTCAGAACTGACAAAATTCAATACAATCTTCAAACTCCTATTTTTCCCTTTTTGGAGTTGAAATTCTTGATTCCCTTTCTTGATTATACACTATACAAAGAACCTATCTGCATATTTCGAAATTCTAGGGTCAGTAGCTTCGGCTGTACATTAATATAAGAGCGGGCAACAGCGCTTCATTGCTTAAACTGCCCCTCTACCCCCGCGCATCGTCTTCCGACCTCTTACAGTAGATGCGACGCGTTATGTCTTACTGTGTTGTGTCAAATTATTCTTGTCGTGATAACTTTCAAACGATTCGTCCAAATTGCTTAGTATAAATGATAAAGTTTATCTATATTAAATACTTGAAACGACAATTGTATCAATTTCCTTAAGAATTTGACAGATATTCTGAAATGTGCATTGTAAAAAAAGAATCCCATTTAATTGTATTTATGGCTCACTATTTTGCGTATAGTGGCTACCACAGAAGAGTGTGTAAAAGCCAAATAAAGTCAAATATAAATTATAATTCGACATTCTTCAACGTAAAAATGCCACCCCTACCTTCAACCCCCTTCCAATGACAGGTACGACCCCCAATTTTTTAAAAAGGAATTATAGGTTCGTGATATATCGTTTGAAAGGTATCATCATTCTTCATTCAAATATATTATTGCTTTCGAATTTAGTGCAACAGTTAAGATAAAATAAATTAAAATTATGTGGTTACCGAAATTCGATAAAATACACTCAAAAACTAAAATGTAATGTAAAACGTAATGAAATGTAGAATACGAAAAAGAACTATGGATGTTAACGAAGTAGATGTTCGAAATGTTCACCGTGAATGTCTTGGCAACATCCCAATCTTAACTAAAACTATCTTGTAACATTATTTAACATATCAGGCGTGACCGACCAAATCACAAGCGTTATTCGTTCTTTTGAGTCATTCAAATCTGACGGTTTGGTTCTGTACACATTGTTCTTCATATATCCCCATAAAAAGAAATCTAATGAACAAAGATCAGGTGATCGCGCTGGCCATTCAATCGATTCTCGCCTCCCTATCCACCGATTGGGAAATGTTGTATCGAGGTATTGCCAGACATTAACTTGGTAATGTAGTCATGCTTTATCTTGCTGAAGCCATATATTTATATTCTGGATCAGGATATGAATTTGCTCCACTTGGAATGACTTCATTTTGAAGTTGCCCTCATTAAAAAACGAACCAACGATATGGTTTCCTACAATCCCTGCCTAAACATTAACGTTTTTAGGGTATCGCGTGTGTTTTTCTCTAATCCAGTGAGGATTTTCCGTTGACCAGTAGGGGCAATTTTGCCTATCAGTATGACCGTTAAGAGACAAAGTACACTCATCAGAAAACATAACGTCTACTAATTGGATAATATTGTTATACACAAGTCCATTATTTGCTCACAAAAATAAGTTCTTCTATCAAAATCGTCTTCCATGAGCTCCTAAGTGCATATCATTTTATAGGGATGCATTTTATTTTCTTTTGCTATGTTTACTATCGTTGTATGGCTAACATTGAATGTAGTAGATGCCTTTCTACTCATTGTATGTGGGTTTCCCTTAAACTCAAGCATCACATCTAATTTGAGTTCATCACTCATTGCCTTAGAAGCTGCGTTTTTCATCTGCCCCACATGAGCAAACTCGCGAAATTGCTTCTTTATTTTGCTTATTATTTCTTGAGATATGGACCGTAAATTAGGAAATTCCTCACGAAACAGGCAAGCTACTTCCTGTTGTGTTCGGGTTGCATCTCCGAAACCAATCATTTGTAAAACTGTTATTTTATGCATTTTCGTTAATGTAACCATTTGTCAGACTTGAAGTTAACGAACTTCAAACTTGAAATACTGACCAATAAAGTTATAACATACAAAACAACTTGTCAAGGCGTTTCAAACTAACGTTGCCACGGAAATTATTTACAGTTTTTTAAAGATTACCATCTAAAAAGAACATTGCCATGGTTTTTGTCCTTATTGTCAATACCTCAACATGAAATAAGTTTTGAGTGTATTTTATCGGTAACCACATGATTTTAATTTATTTTATCATAATTGTTGCGATAAATTCGAAAGCGATAACATTTTTGAATGAAGAATGAAGAGACCTTTCAAACGATATATCACAAGCCTATACTTCCCATTTAAAAAATTGAGGGTTGTTCTTGTCATTCAACGGGGGCTAAAGGTAGGGGCTAAAGGTGATGTCAAATTATAATTTAAATTTGACGTGTTTCGGGATTTTGTTAAAATCCGTAACCGAAATAATGAATTTATTTCATTTGGCTTTTAGACACTGTATTATATTCTGATGTATAAACTGTATTTATGTGAAATTTCATCTAAATCCGTACAGTCATTTAGGCGTGAAAGAGCCACAAAATACATACATACACACATCCATTCTCACCAACTTTCACATTTATAATGGTATAGATATAGTTTCATCTATACATTCTGAAATTCAAAGTTTTTCCCAAAAGAAATGGGCAAATTATATATTTTATAATCGTTGACAAAACTATTTCGAAAAACTCTTTTTAGAACATTTACTTCTCAACCCAACATAACTTTATCCTAAAGCATGGAAATCCTCACTTCGAAAAATTATTTCAGAAAGTGATAGAGGAAGAGTTTTTGTTGTAGTTATCTATTTGGTTCAAAAACTTGGAGGGTGAACTCATTGATTCAATTCACACGATTCTATTTACCCTACAAGAATCACTCTGTAGTGAAAAAATTAATACAGATATTGCACTTTTGGTGTATATTCGTGCCACATCTAGATATCTGAATATAGTAAACGCAGTAATTACATCCAGGTCACATTTCGAGTAGTTTTCATATTCGTGATGATTGATATTTCCAGATGCATAAAAAGTTTCTATGGAATTAAAACGGAGATCAACGAAGTATTTTGAATGTTTTATTCAACATACATTCTGCATGGAGACATGATTCAATGAATATTTTTTTAATGGAAAGAAAGTTTATATTGAACTGGTAACATATTGATGTAATTTGACAAATTTGAATGTTTCGAATAATATGTTCGTGATGGGAGTTTACGAGTATTACTGAACGGCAATCGAGGATTATACAATGTCATCCCCAAAGTATGCACCATATGGGAAACTTCTTTGTTTTTCGATAAAAAGTTATTCTTGATAAAAGTTTGTGCTTCCCCTAAAACTAAACATGCAGCAACAAAATACAGTAAAACACATGTAATATACGAGGAGCCTTCAAATATTTGATTTTGAGACAAGAGTAAGGACCACTTTCACCAGAACAGAGCTATCGGCTCGTTACCTGACTGACAGTTAGGTAAGGGAGGGTACTTTAACGGATAGATTGACAGCATTTCTTTCACCAGCCTTTATCGACAGTTAGAGAAGAAGCAGTTAGCTAATTGTGAGGCGTTGCCATTCAAGCGAGAGTTATTCGTTCCGTGGTCATTACATCTCTGACTGGCAGTGAAAGAAGCAAAGTGCGCAGCGACAGTTAGAGAATTATGGAGGGTGATTTAAAACGTACGAGAGCCCCAAATTTTACAAAGTCTGAGAAAACCCTTTTCAGGGAACTGGTACATGAGTACTCAAAATTTATTGGATTCAAGAAGACAGACGCTATGAGCAATGCTGAAAAGGCTAGAAAGTGGTCAGAACTATGTGAAGAGTTCAATTCGACGAGTTCCTTACATCATCGTAGTGTTCAAATTATACAGAGTCTGGGAGAATTTGAAATATCAAATATAATTCTAGGCTCGCCTAGAATCTACAATTACATTCTGCCCTGATCTGTTGTCATTATGTTTTTGGCCATATTCTTGGTCTTGTAACACATCCATTTCAACAAATGTTGAGTTTTGACTATCTAAAGTTTTTCTTATCCTTTTTCTTACATGTATTCTGACATCCTAATGTTTACCTGTTTATCATTCTACAATTATGTTAGGTTATGTTTCACACGATAGAACTTAACAGGTACACATTTGGCCAGTTAAACTTAAGCAACTGTTACCAATATTAACTGCAAGATTTGCATTGGTGAAAGCCAATTATTTCTAACCGATCGTTAACTCTGTCGTTATATGGAAAATATTATTTAGAAAAGTTGTTCATCATTGAAAAATACATCTAAATTTGAAGTCAAGGCCCTCTGAGTGAAGTTTTTTTACCCATTTTTTTTAAATGGGGACCACGAAAAGGAAAATTTGCTAAAACGATAAATAGACAGCATCCTGTATACAACATTTCATTTTAAAAGCCTGCAATATTACGAATTACAGAACTATGTTGTTAACCACGGTCAATTTTTTTGAAGAGTAAAATAATTTTCAAATTTTTTGGTGCAAAGTTATTATTATTTTTTGTTAACACCGAAAATTACTCAAAATTATACAGTATTGTCACAAGAACTCAATATTCAATAAAATCATATCACAAAACATCAAAATAAAATAGGTATTTTGGAACCAACTGATTGATTTTCTGGAGATTATTTTGGAGAAATATTTTGGACTCTTCAAAAAAATTGACCGTGGTTAACACCATAGTTGTGTAGTTCGTAATATAACATTTTTGTTTTGGAATAAACCGTTTTATACAGGATGCTGTCTATTTATCGTTTCAGCATTTTTTTTCGTAGTGCGTATTTTAAAAAATGGGTAAGGAAATAAAACTCCATTTAGATGGCCATGACTTCAAATTTAGATGTATTTTACAATGCTGAACAACTTTTTCAAATAACATTTCTCGAAATTTTTCGAAATAAGAGTACTTTTCTCCTGTCTCAAAATCAAATATTTGAAGGCTCCTCGTATATTACTGTATTTTGTAGGTGCATGTTGAGTTTTGGGGGATGCACAAACTTTTATCAGGAATAATATTTTGTCGAAAAACCCTTAACAAATAAGTTTCCCATATGGTGCATACTTTGGGGATGACACTGTATAGTAAAAATTTCACCTTGGATTCTATTAATCAAATACTGTGAACTATGTTGGGCACGTGGATAAATAAGTCCGAAAATCGATAAAGAACTACAGACATGACGTATACTAACAAACAAAATCCCTTTATGTTGTATCCGTTAGGTAGCGACGATCGAAAGCTCATACACTAGGTATCACAAGTGTTTTTTAGGACCCGGTTCACATTCTTGTGCTTTAGAAATGGCCGAGAAAAACCTTACATGGTTTGAAGTTTTCAAAATCACTCTAAGAGAGTACCTGCTCAATTCAAGTATGCCTGCATATAAATATATCAACACAAATTACAGATATGAGAGGTAAATTCAAAATTTTAATTTTTTTTTCTACTTTAGATCACATATCTTCGCAACATTAATTCATCTTTGATGTGATGAACACTTCATTGCGAGATTTTAACTAGCACTACACATTAACTTCCTCAAGCGCCGATCAGATGAATTTTTTTAAATTGACTGATAGTTCCAGACATATTACCGCATTCAAACCAACGAAGAAAAAAACGCGTGCGTCTCGGGACGTCCGACAGAAGTAATAAACACTATTCTAAGTTGAACTATTTGATATTGGAATTGGTTAACTTGAGAAAAGCTTAGGTTATTAGGTACTTGAATTTTATGTATATTACGCGTTTGGCAGCAGATAGGTAATGGCTCATTTAGAATACACCTGTAATCTAAATTAATGGCGGCCACTTCCATAAGAAATTTTTAAAAATGATGAGATATGTAACATTTACTCTGATAAATATGATCTCATGAATACATTCAATTGCCAAAGGCAAAAATCAGTGAATTTTCTCTCCAAGTTCTCTTTTAAATCGAAATAAGAATTAATTTTCAGTGAATTTATTGTTCAACAGTTTGTAGGTTGGTAATGAATCTAGTTATATCAACAACGTGTATCAACAACCATTTGTTTTAATTATGAGCTGTCATTCAGTATCTCGTAAAAATGAGTGACAACGATCATGAAATTTGTGCTACCCCACCAGATATTACCGAGCAAGCAAATATTGCGATGAATAATTTGCTGCTAGCAGAAAAAAACGAATATAATTTCGAAAATTTTATGAGTTGGAGGGAGAAGAAAAACATAAGAATCTTTCTTCGATGTTCCAGACATCCAGACTATCTGAGCTTTATAAAACATCAAAAGTTGCTGAGGTGTGTACCCTTTCCTGATTGGCATCAGTGTTCCAAGCTTTTGAGAAGCAGCCATTTGGTCCATTTCAATCCCTAACATACTAATCGAAGCAGAAAGCGGAAATGTCTGACCTGACATTATTATATCCGATTCGGTTCGACCATTGTACAGAAGTTAACTCAGTCACAGAATTATTCTATTCGTTATTAACCCCAATTATTAGTCAGTGTTTTCCGGTTAGTCACAACTGCATTAGAAAATATCCTCCCTGGTACAATAATGAAATAATCAACGATATCAAAAGAAAAAATAAAATTTTTAGAAAACTGAAAGCTACATCAAGAATTCCTAGTATTCTATTCTGGGACGATATTGAATACAACAGGGCCTCCGAAATCGTTAATGCATTCGCAATTTTTTGAAAGTGCATATTCTCCACCTCTAAAATCATATGAACACACGAGTGTTACCTCAAACAATCCTATCATTTCTTTAAAACATTTTTGACTATTTGAAATCTGCAATTCTCTCAACAAACTAAAACCAAAACTCACAAGCGGGGATGATAACATACCTAGCTTTTTCGTTAAAGATTGTGCACACCTCCTAGACATACCATTACAAACAATCTTCAATCTAGCACTGAGTACAGGATGCTTTCCTAACAAATGGAAAATATAAAAAATTTGCCCAATTTTCAAAGCTGGTGCCATAAGCAATATCCAAAACTACCGACCTATAACCTTGTTATCAAACTTTGCAAAGGCTTTTGAGATGTGCTTGTACACAACAGAATCTTTCCTGATGTTAAGAATTTAATATCAAACAATCAACACGGTTTCTTTAGCAAAAGATCAACAATAACTAACTTAATGTGCTTCACACAATCAGTAAGTAATGCACTTAATAATAACCTACAAGTAGATACTGTCTACACAGATTTCTCGAAGGCGTTTGTCAAGTTGGATCATAACATTCTTATCAATAAACTTCACCAATATGGATTCGACTCCCAACTCTTAAACCTTTTCCGCTCATACTTAACTGAACGTATCCTATTCGTAGATTATAGGGGTCACAAATCGTTCCAATTTATTGCAAACAGTGGTGCCCCTCAAGGAAGCAATTTAGCACCTCTTTTATTCTCACTCTTCATTAACGACATAGGAAATAATCCCTCTAGCAATTTCTTACTCTTTGTAGATGATTTGAAAATCTATCGGCCCATTTCATCACAGGAGGACTACTTAACCTTACAAAAAGACCTTGACTTTTTGTACAATTGATGTACCAAAAATAATCTTCCCCTCAATAAAAACAAATGTAAATACTCAGAATACACCCTTAAACATAATATTATTTCTCATGATTACTGCATAAATAATACACCTCTTCAAATAAGCACTCATCAAAGGGATTTTGGTGTCACATTTGACCCTGAACTGAGTTTCTCCATCCACTGTGACACAATAACGAGCTCAGGCAAACGGATGCTAGGGCTTAATTATCGTAACTGTAAGAACTTTCGTAACCGAGACAGTTTTTTAACTCTTTTCAATGCATACGTCAAATCTCGGCTGGAATATGCCTCCCTTATATGGTCATCCATATACAATGTCCACATAAACAAAATCGAGTCTATACAAAGAGGCTTCATGAAATATATTAGTTACAAGCTAGAAGGAGTTTACCCTGAACAAGGCATCGACAACAGAATACTACTGAATAAATTATTATTCCTTCAAAAACGAAGAACCTACTACTCTATAATTTTCGTTTATAAACTAGTGAATAATCTGATTGACTGTCCCGAACTACTCTCCCACTTTAACTTTCATGTTCCACGAATCAATTCTAGAAATGAACTGACTTTTTATCTACCAAATTCTAGAACAAACATATTACTCAAGTCACCAGTTGTTGCAATGAGCAAACTTTACAATCAACTCTGTGAAAATCTCGACATTTATTATGAACCTATTGGTCAAGTTAAGAACCTCGTTAAAAAACTTTTACACTCTAGTCAAAATACATGAGCCCAAATTGAAATTTATTCTACCATGTGAGCTCATTACTACTACTGTATCACTGCTGATTCATGTTTTTTTTTGTAATACACCTGAACTATGTTTTTACTTATTAGCTCTATATCTGCCTTATGTTTTTTTTCAATTACTCTCCTAGCTTGCTGCACACAAGTGTTCCACCTATTTTTTTGCTTAACTCTCCTAAATGTTTACTTAATTTTATTTTTTGTTTACTCGCTTCAGGTGTTTCTAGTTGATGAATTAGTATTGTATTCATGTATATGTGTATGTATGTATATGTGTATGTATATATGTATGTGTATTGTGTGTATATAGGCAGATATAAACTGTAACATGCTTGTTAATAATATTAATATGTCTTGTTATTGGGATTCATTCCTGGGAAAGAAAGTTTTTGGCTTTCTACTACTCCATCTGATACAAAAAAAGGGATGAGAGAATCTTCCAAAGAAAGAAAGGAAGTAATCAATTTGAAAATAAGTAACTCTATACATGGATGTGTAGATCATGCAAAGAAGTAACTTTCAGATTTATTCCTGTTTAGACATTAAACAATGTTTTTGTATTTATCTTTTTGGAAAAAACTGACGCTGGGTTTTGTATCTGGTTACTTTCACCCCAACTCGAAAGTACTTCTAGATCCTCATTAAGATATTCAACCTCCTGCTGCCGGTGAAGATGTGCATCCACAACCGATGTCCTAGAATCTAAATGCTGCCGTCAGCAAAGCAATATATTGGATTTTTGTTTTTTCCAATAAGTTGATATACAATAAAAAGAGGTTTGGAGACAATATGGATCCTTGGGGAACACCAGAGTTGATGGTAAAAGTATTAGAGGGATATCCATCAACGGCAACTTGCAGGGAACTTTTTTTCAGGAAACTGAAGAGCCATACACAAAAATTGTCCGGCAAGCCATAGCATCAAATTTTGACCAGCAACCCTTATGCCCCACACGCTCAAAGGCCTTAGTAATATCAAGCGCCATAGCTCTTGACCCTCCATTTTTCGATTGCGTTATTCCAAATATGGGTGACATACGATAGAGGGTCCCCTGTTGATCTTTATTTTCAAAAGCCATACTGATGATCGCTCAACATGTTGAAGCCTTCCAAAAATTTGAGAATATGTTGGTTTACAGCTTTCTCTATGATTTTTGATATCACTGATGGCAAAGCAACTGGTCTATACTCATTTGGAATAGTTTTCTTGCCCTTTTTGGGAATAGACTAAGCGTAAGCAATCTTCCAACAAGATGTGAAAACCCCTTTTTTGTGAGACATGTTGAATAGTCTGCCAGAACCCTTCAGTGGGCTGCCGAAGACATCTATGAAGGCCTCTATCGATTCGTGGATGCAAGCTAAATCGTTAAATTGGTGGAACAAGCTTACAGGAATAAGGCAGGCAACAAAGTTCATTAAGAAAGTCTCGTCCAAATTCATGGAAGACCTGCTCAACCACAACCGCAAGGTTGTGGTCTTCCAGGTTTTCTGCCAAGCTCATAATGCTCACATGAAACATGTGAATCATGTGAAACATGTGAGCATAATGAGCTCAGCACAAGAGATCCAGCCAGAGAGCCAAATCCTGAAGGATCATCATGTATGATGTACATAATTTCCAACACTAACTGTAAATCGAGAATACTTAGAACATTCTTGAGACAGAACCCTGTTGATTCTCATACGTGATAATTGAGGAAACCCGATTGGTATATTTCGATTCACGAATCTGAAAGATCATCACAACGTTACTCGAAAATCTTCTTTTAATAATGTTTTAAATTATATCTACAAGAAATCCCCAAAACGATTGCCAGTAATATTCTGCTATCATCAGGTTCCAAACTGTAAAACACCTGCATTATGGTAAGATGTTTATTTGATTATTTTATGTTCTTCCACATCTACTTAATTGAACTTACTGATTGTTTATTGGTTAAATAATTGTTTATTGGTTAAATAATGCTGAAGTGCAATAACCTTGGTGTGAATTCCCGGTTTTCAATAAACAGGATTCCACAGTCTTTTGATATAAAACGTCGTGCCTTCACTCAGGATGTATTCTAAAGTAGGTACTTGACATTCTGACTGAATTAAAAAATTGAAATCGCACTGTTTAATGAAAAACTATATTTTTTTTCAATTTCACTGAGTAGGATTACCCACAATTTTCAAAAAGTAGTACTCTGATTATATCGAAAGCAGTTCTCAACTCGTTTAGTTATATTTTCAGATTCTACGTGAGATTCTACAGACTTCTTTATACGAGTATCAAATCATTTATCTATGTCTGAGTGTTTCTGATATGTTTTGTCAAAAATTAACTGGAGATCAGTTATACTTTTGAATAGAACTAGCTGATACTTGATGACAATCCATATTTAAACTAATTAATACAGTTTACTGTATGATTTTACCTATAAAAGGTTTTACAAAAACCGCGAGACGTGTTTCGCTATTCAAAAGCTTCCTCAAGCGTGAACTACGCTCTTGTCAATAATTTTTATTATGATGTTGCTAAAAAAATACATACAATTTGTTGATTTGCCAGGGTACTTGAACTCTATCAACGAACATAATTTGAAAATAATGTACTTTTAATCCGCAGCAAAACCTTAAGGAGAAAACTAATAATTTTGGATTAGAAAACCTTCTATTAACCACCATACATTTTTGGTGCTCAATGAGCCCTTTTGTATAGAAAAAGTTGATAATAAAAATAAATATGTTTTCCGTTAAACAGCTGTCGCACCCCTATGAACGACAACCCTCATAAGTCGAAACTTGTGGCGAGCTAAGGATTAATGAGGTCTTACTTTTTAACGTGTGATCCCTAACACGTTACGAATTGTTTCGAGTCATCAACTCCTTCCATTTTGACACTGAAAAGATATGATCTTTCACGTGAGAGAGAGAGAAAGCACTTGTGTCTAAAGGAAAGCACAAATTTCGTCATTCTGCATGAGTAGAAGAGTATTGCTGTTTTTTATTTCAATGGTTCGATATATTTTTTTTCCAGTTCTGAATTGAAAGACAGATTATTATCGTTATTATTACAAAAAAAAGTTTATATTTCTTTCCGCCCTGCAACTATAAAACTCACGATCAATAACGTATGTTCATTTCCTTTTTGAAATATTAATTTGGACCTATAATCGCGACTGGTTTGAATATTTGAGGACTTATTTGAACTCAGATACAACACACCTAATCTACCACACAATTTTGGTATCTGTAGAAAATGGCATTGAGATTTTCCAAGTGGTTGAAAATTTTGAAAATAACATATAGCAATTATCTCACACAATCAAGCATACCTGGTTATAAATATTTGAGCAAACATTTCAGGCGTGAAAGGTAAGTTGAAATTGAAATATTCGTTTTTTCCTCATTTTGTCTTATTTGGAAACATATACCCTGCATTCTATTGTTATCAAATTTGGAATTTTTTCTCTTTCATTTCATTAAACGCGAATGGCATATTGAAGAACAGCGATGGTAGTGTATTAATATTTTTTACCGATAAATATTCGGCCTTACAATGAATATCACCAAGCAAACACATAAAACTGGTAGAAACACTTTCAACATAATTATGCAAATTACTGTCCCCGAACCTTTGGTGTAGTAATAAATAATACTTGGAGTTTTTTCTCAACACCAAACCGTTATTTCAACACCACGACACGTGTTTCGATCACCAAGTGATCATCTTCAAGAGAAAGATCAAATTGATCTTCCTCAGATCACATGAACTATCGAACAATGACTCGACACGTGTCTTGCTATACGATAGCATCTTTGGGCGTGTATTATGACGCCCAAAAATGCTACTGTGCTAGAAATCACTCGTTGAAAGTTAAGACCTCGTTAATCATCAGATCCCACAACTTTCGACTCCTGAGAATTTTCGTTCGTAGGGGGCGATATTTCCCTTTACAAGTACACTTTACAAGTACATACCCGTCAAATCAAATCAAATCAAAATGTACTTTATTGTTGAAGATGAACTCTCATTGACAAAGTATTACTATTCTAAAAAATATAAGATACACAACTTGCAAGGTATTGTAGAAGATAACATATCATTGTCAAAGTGTTATTTTTTTAAGGAATATGAGTTATACAAATTAAAAGTAGTACTTGAACATTTATTGACTTCAGAATTTTAGGGTGAAAAATTATTCAGAAAGTAATAATATATATGCTACATATTGAAATAATTAATGATAATAATGAATATTCTTATGCAACACATACATGTAAATATAAGAATATATAAACTATAAAGTATAAAAATATTAAAGTGAATGCATAGAAAATGAAAGTAAGTATCTATTCCTTAAACATTTTCAACTATACATTTCAGAGCCAAATGTAAACATCAAACAAAAAAATAAAAAAATTCACATAGTTCAAACACCACTAGGAACTGAATACAATAATAAAAATTAATTGTTTATATAATTTAAATTTCTGTCGGAACAGAACTCGTCTAAAGAAAATAGGCTTTTGAAATCAGAAGCTTTTTTACACACTTTCTAAATTTAGTGGTACATGTTTTGCCTTTGATCTCATTTAGCAAATGGTTAAACATTTTTTTCCATTATATATGAAAGACCTCTCAATTTTTGATGATATTGGAGTCGATAAATCTCTATTGAGTTTATTTTTGGTATTTCGTCGTGGGGAAATGAAAATTTGCGTCCTATATTTTTTTTGCATCAGACATACTAATTCCAATATAAGTATGGAAGGCAAGGTCAAGATATTATGCCTTTTGAATAAAGGTCGACAGAAATTCCTGAATCCTTGAATTTTGTAGTACAAACACCCTATCAAACATGTATTGGCAACACGTTCCCCAAAAACCGTATCTCAGATGGGAATCAATGAGAGCAAAATACACATTTTTTGCCATATTAGTGCTCAATTAATTTGCTGATACTCTGACTGCAAAGCATCCTGATGAAATTTTTTTACTTAGGTTATTTATGTGACCTTCAAAATCAAAATTTTTATCAATTTGTAATCCCAGAAATTTTGCTGACGTTTTGTTTTCTATTAATTGAGTACCAAGGTAAATATCCAGTGTGGAGCACTTGAGGGTGATGATCCTAGTTTTGAGATTAGACAAGCGATTAGTATCACATCAGTCTTTTATTTTTATAATATCCTTGCTAATCAAATCATGTAGTTCCCTTTCATTCTTGCAATGTCAAAATAATGTAGTGTCATCAGAGAATTGGGTTATTTCTGCATATATATTAATGCGGGCTAGGTCGTTAATATATAACAAGAAGGAATTGGGCCTAGAACCGATCCTTGTGGAACACCACAAGTAACTGTCTGGAGATGGGATATGTTGTCCGGGAGTTTAACTTTTTGAGTACGTTCTGACAGGTATGATCTGAACCATTTCAAAGATATATTTCTAAAGCCATACACTTCTAGTTTTTGCAGCAGAATTTCATGATTCACGCAATCGAAAGCTTCTGAAAGATCGCAAAAAACTGCCGCTGCTATTTCACGATTATTTAAATTGAGATAAACGGTATCCAGTAGATGAAACATAGCATCTTCCGTGTTTTTCAAACTCTGAATAATATTATGCTTAATCACAAAAATCATAATTCTTTGTTCAACAAGTTTTTCTATGATTTTAGCAATGCCTAAAGTTAGTAGAATTGTTAGTTTCAAGAACCAATAGTGATGTAATACTTTTGATGCATTCCAGTTTGTGTTACAAAAATTTAAATCCGCACATGGCGATTGCACATTTTTCAAAATAACCATTAACATGGATCAGAACTGGTAGCTCTGTTCAAGGCCATTCGATTAGAAATTTAATTTATTACATGATCTTGTCAGTCATTTCTTTCATCACTGAAATTAATGAAATTTATAAAAAAGTTACCATACCGCTCTGAAAATAATTATTGTCTGTCAAAAGGAATGAATAAATATAAACGGTTATTAAATGATGTTACTTTATTGCGTCACTGTTTGACTTTCAATTGAGTGAGCACTAAGTGAAATAATCTGCACGAAATACTTTGCAAGACGATGATATATTTGTTGTTTGAGATAGACTGGCATACGTTGAATTTCTTAATAACTATTTTATGGTATATTTTCAATAACCTGCATGATCTTTGGATCGTTCCACTATAGGTATCATCAGTGATACCAGGCTGAACCACGCATGCCTTGCTCGACTCAACTGTCCTGGACGGGTAAGTCTGAGTCAACGGGATACAAATCTGTTGAAAATAAGCGGGTATCGAGAATAGAGAAGAACTTATTACACTGAAAATCCGAGTCTGTTCCACAATGAAATGAAAAACTAGATTCTCAGTTCCCAATTCTATAACTTCTCTCCAAATGTGAACTCTCTACTGTTACTTTAAATTTTTAACAGGTAGACAATCGATTGACTTATTTGCAGTCGATACCTTATTATACGAATCAAATAATAATTTAAATTGTAATGAATCGAACGGTTGAATATTTGCTAAGTAATAAACTTGCACTAAATGTGAATGAGAGCAAAATGATGATAATTGGGTCTAAATATCAGTTCGATAAAATTGACCATGATACAGTGAACATCTAAATAGGAAATCAATATATTGAAATTGTTATTGAGATAGTTATGTTGATTATATTATAGAACAGTCAAGCTGATTATACTATCAAAAATCTCAATTTTTTTTTTCAAGAGTGGACGCACATTTCAGTATTCACTCAGAAGTCAAGATTCACAACTCTTATAATTCAGCCACATTTTTACTTCTGTGTCAACTACAAAAACTGCAAAACAGAGGTATGCGTATGATTCAGAGATGCAATTGACTTACCCCTATAAAGACTATGTCCGATTCTCTTGAGTGGCTACCAATCTCAAACAGATCTTATCTGTATGGTTTTTTTAGTCAAAATAACAAAGGGTATTCTACCCAGCTGTTTCAATAATTTGAATAAAATCAACAATGTAGTCCACTAATATGGCACTAGAAACAATATAAGCTTGCATGTATCTTGGACAAACTCAAGGTCAGTAATGAATAGTCTCTTTTTCTGAGGACCAGTGGGATTCAACAAACATTACATTAAACAAACATCAAACAGAAGGCTAAATTCAGAAAAAAATTCAGGAAATTTAGACGTAATGAGGATAGATTTTAATTCCAACGTTTACGTGCTTTGATTAAAAGCCAAATATAAACCGCACATGATAACTATCTTGCAAACATACAAACAATGTTGTCCAGAAATCCTAGCAGATTCTGATCATATATTCACTCTAAAAATAACAGAACAGAAATATCAGGATCAGTAACCTACTTAGGAAACAAACTCGAGAATCCTCAAGATATTGGTGATGCCTTCAGTAATTTTTTCAGTGAGGTGTATTCAAAATCTGGCTCACTTTCGAACAAAGTTGGTACAGTGAATAATAATGTCCATATTCATTTTTACCCCATTCAAGAAAATGAGGTTGTATCTGCAACTAAAAAACTAAAGGACAAACTGACATCAGGCCAAGATATGATCCCATCATTTTTGATGAAGGATTGTGCAGGAGCAATGGCAAAACCTTTAACGAGAATTTTCAATTCATGTCTGATATCTGGAACATTCCCAGATATTTGGAAATTAGGTAAAGTGTGTCCTGTATACAAAAGTGGTGAAAAATCATTTATAGAGAATTACAGACCCATATCTATTTTATGTATGTTTTCTGAAATTTTTG
Source organism: Leptinotarsa decemlineata (assembly GCF_025532065.1). Classification (NCBI taxonomy): domain Eukaryota; kingdom Metazoa; phylum Arthropoda; class Insecta; order Coleoptera; family Chrysomelidae; genus Leptinotarsa; species Leptinotarsa decemlineata. The sequence goes on from NW_027412523.1 coordinate 58,526, forward strand.
AGATTATTTTATATGATCGCATATATGCTTATAATTCAGTCACATCTTTACTTCTGTGTCAACTACAAAAACTGCAAAACAGAGGTAAGCGTATGATTCAGAGATGCAATTGACTTACCCCTATAAAACTATGTCCGATTCTCTTCAGTGGCTACCAATCTCAAACAGATCTCATCTGTATGGTTTTTTTATTCAAAATAACGAAGGGTATCCGGTCGGTTCGACGTAGGTGCTTTGTTCACTCATTCAATCGACCACTGTGTGAGTCGGTAATTCAAGCCCCAGGCTGAACGATCGATTTTCACTTGCTATCGTCCAACCCGTGTTAGGAATCACACGTTAAAACGTAAGTCCTCGTTAGTCCTTAGCTCGCACAAGTTTCGACTTCTGAGGGTTGTCTTTCGTAGAAGTGCGACAGCTGGTTAACAAAAAACAGTTTTTTCTCACTGCGGAATAGAACTTTGAATAAATCTATTGATAATATGTGACACTGTATAACGGCTGGTAGTGTTGCCCTCCGGTGAGTTCTATAAGCATTCTACAACATTCCAAAACATCTCGGAACACTCTGGAATATTGTGGAATGTCAGAGAGCAGTTTGAAACTCTACGCAACATCCTGGAACAACCCCGATCATTATGGAAAACTACTGAACAGTTCTGTAACATTCCAAACTTTTTTGTATGGGTTGGACTACCTATTGGTGGGCGTATATAAAGAAAGGTTCGTCGGCCCCGTATTATTTCAAGTTCATCTTTTGAAGTTGTCGCTTTTGGTTCAAAACAACTGATGGTTCTAAATTAAAATGTTATTTATAGATACTTTCAACAGTTATACCATTCGACTCAGTTAAGCATTGAGAAGGTTAATGCTATTTTAATGTACAGTCGCTTCTATGGTTCAAGTGAAATAACAGAATAGTATCGACTTGAAAAACAATGTAACATAATTCCATGAGTAATCCCTACAGGCGTAAACGATAAACAACTATTCGATTTTAAGTGTAAACTAATGTCTATTTTGAACAACACATAGAGTGTGTTTCCTTATGATTATTCTAATGATATTTTTTTCTAGTCGTCAATCAAGTTCAGTCCTTGAAGATGACAATACAAAAAATTTATTTCGCAGTGTACAAAGTTTGCAGTGTTTGAAAAACAAAATAGCTGTAATGTGTTTTCTTTTGTGGAATAACCATATGCCGTGTTAATTTGTGTAAAGTAATTACACTCGCATAATGGACTTTATAAGTAGGTAAATTTTTTGTAAATATTTCGTACCGAATATCAGTTTATTAGTTCGTGTTCAACAGAGAGAAAGCTCCTCAAAATATGAGGTAGCTCGTTGAATTCAGAATGAGGTGTAGAAAAATGAGTTCTCATGATATTACAAAAAATGTTGGTTTTCATTGAAAAATAACAAGAAGAAAAGGTAATTAGTTGGAGGAAGATCAAACTAAGTTTGATCTTCTTGAAGATGATCACTTGGTGATCGAAACACGTGTCGAGGTGTTAAAATAACGGTTTGGTGTTGGGAAAAAACTCCAGTAATATTCTTTGCAGCTATTGTTAAATGGCTGATATAACAATCCGCTTATAAAAATTAATTATTTTTTTTCCATGATATTTTCGTATTTTTCATGACTCATAACTTGTTAAATAATGTAAATACGATGATGAACCTTGAAAGTAAATTTCTCGAGGAAAATATCTTCCAAATTATGTTTTAGTCATATCCATATATATATATATATATATATATATATATATATATATATATATATATATATATATATATATATATCCGTCATCTATTTAAATTTTGCTATGATTCTACTTTCGAAATATTATAATGAATTATAAAAGCTTCTATCACTAATAGCACTTATGAACTGAAACGAAAAATATATGAAATGGGACACCAGATGAGCAACTATCAATTTTGGCCCCGAATAAGATGTGGTCGACCTACACTAATCTAGTTCTGCCTCAGCCAACATACTCCTCAGTCCTCTCGCCAACCGACAACCATATTTAAGCACTCCGATAACTTTCTCACCGGTAGAACCGTCGCCAATCAGAACCAGGCCAAAAACGGCCCTCGTCGACTTCCTCTTATCACAAGCACACAATTTCTATGGTGATAGATTCAGATTAGGTTAGGTATAAAGTGAGTGGGTTTATTCGACCCTCCACCGGAACCTGCAAGTGTTTATTGTGACTCACACCTATTCACACGGCTCTGCCGAACTCTAAGAACCTGATTTGGTCCCCAGCGGGGCAGGCACAAAGTATATGCTCTGCTATTTCATCATTTTCCAAACAGAAGCGATACACACTGTCTTTCGACAGTCCAAGTCTCTGCATATGATGATTCAAATGACAGTGACCTGTAAGAAGGCCTGTTAGACATCGTAGTTCATTCCTACTGTAGTCCAACAACTGTTTGGTATCAAGCTTTGAAGGGTGAATGAATGCCTTGGAGTGAGCCAATCCTGGAAGATTCTGCCAGAAGTCCATTAATCTTTTTGCCGTCCTGGTGTCCGATGTTTGCTTGGCAAGTCTTCCTTTCAAGGAGAGTCGTTTTTGGCAATTTGCTACCATCTCTGTATCTGTAGAGTAGGGAAGGTGAGTGTAAGCTCACGCACTTAGGCCACATGTGACCCATTGTACATCCTCCCAAGGAGTTGTCCTCCTAGGTCGTCGTCCATCCTGTCCTTTCCAGGAAGGTGGACAGGTCGCTGGGAGACATCTCCTTTATATCGGCAGGTGTAGGCCAAGACTCGCCGAACACACACTCTCTTATTGACGATAACTCCGGGTACTCGCACAGGACATGCCTGACAGTCTCATCTTCCTGTTCACACATCTTGCATAGAGGTGTGTCCACTAGCCCCATATTATGTAGGTGTTTCCTTAACGGACAGTGGCCAGTCAGAAATCCTACTGTAAGGCGTAGATTTTTCCTGGTCATCGCCAGATATTTCTTCGACGCCAGTTTCCCAGGGTCGCCCAAGGTGATCCTGGCAAGATTACATCCTTTGATTTCATCCCATCTCTTTAAAGATTGAGCATGGGTGTAACATTTGACTAGTTCCGCAATTGTCGAAGTCATCAGGCCGTGGGTGCCACTGGGTCCTAAAATTCTTAGTCCAGCCGCTTCCTTGGCTAAAGAGTCGGCAATGCGATTACCTATACTCCTGTCATGCCCTTTAACCCACCTCAGGATAATGTTATTATCTACCGAGGCTTTGGCTAAATCTTGGTGGCACTCTAGTGCTAACCCTGAAGTAACACGGTGTCTGTTCAAGGCTAATGCAATTTGCTACCAATTCAGACGTTGCTCGGTAGAAGCCAAGAGCTACCAACGCCGCTTGACTGTCCGAGAATATTTTTATTGACTTGTGTGATAGAGTTAATCGACTTATGTAACGCTTGCAAAACTGCATTGATTCAAATGGCGTCTATTTCGATCAAATTTAATGAGTATTCACTGAGGTATCACAGACCATAAAAACGAACAGATTGCTATTACAGCTGATCAACAATAAGGCTCGATCCACACTATGATGCCGTTCTCGGTCCGATCTCGCTCCGCTCTCGGTCCGGTAAAGTATTCTCCAACAAGAAAGAATCAGAGTATTCTCACACTATCTTATCGCTCTGGTTCCGATCCGACATCGCGCCGGTACCGGTTGGTCGAGAAGAATATTTGACTGGAATGAGACTGGAGCGAGATCGGACCTGTCATGACTTGTACCGACAGTGTGAATACGTTTTTGTTTCAACTCCAGTCTTTCTTCGGTCTTGCAAGGAGACGTTACATTGTTCTTCTAGTCATATTGCTAGTAATAAATCATGGGATTCTGAAAAAGATAAGTACTTTATTTGAGTTATTTATAATATTTGATCATAAATAATAAATTTTTCTTCGTCGTCTACCAAATGACGATTTAACGTGTGATATTCGCCTTCTTCTTTTCTCGTTAGTAAACTGGGATATTCTTCTTCTTTTCATTTTATGTTGTAATTTTTTTTCATTTGTATTCTGTTCAAACTAATAGCTATTATCGCTATTCTATTGCGTCGATTGAAAAATTAAATGCTTTAAAATGGATCGAAACAGACTGAGTGTGGAACTAGTAGTGTAGACACAGCGAGATTTGATGGGACCGAGACCGGTGCGAAATCGGAACGAAAACGGCATTATAGTGTGGATCGAGCCTAACTACCAACTTTGTGTAGCTCGTTGTGAACATTAATTGATCCCTTATAAAAACGATCTGAATGTCCAAAAATGAATTCAAGAGGCCTCACACACACACAGATACAGCGAGTCGACACTCTTAATGAAGAAAGACTGCGATTGCGTTGGTTTTGTTCCACATAGAGAAGTACTTTGGAGGTTAGGGTCGTATTTTTGTTTCGTGTTGTCTCGAGGTAGAAAGATATTGAAGTGAAATTGATATTCGTGAACATACTGCCATTTGATTAGATTTTATCAAAGATCATCAGTGTTAGTAGACAGCAAAATATGTGTGTACTGTGATCAAAGATATGTTTTGCAATTACGAATTATTTTTTGTTTCAGATACGTATGGTATCTGGTTCATATTTTGACTCTTACTTTTACGACAATTCTGATAAAACATACATGGGAGAAATTCATGGATAATCCTACGGTTACCACACTTGATTCATTCAGTTACGATTTGAAGGAAGTTCCGATGCCTGGTATATCTGTTTGCAATGTTAACAAAATAAGCAAGAGCAGAGCACAAAAATATGCTCGAGAATTGTAGGTATAAGGAAACGGTTTAATATTTACAATTAATTCAAAAACACCTAGTCTTAACATGGTGTGATCATCGAAAGAAAGAAAGTTTCAGAGGTAATGCTAGCATTCTTCCAAGTAGAGAGGAAATAATAAATCGGCATCTCCAAGGAAAAACGTTGATCAATAAACTTGATTGACTAAAATTCAATAACAAAATATTCATTGTGCTTAAAGAAACTGTTGATTAATTTCATCAATGTAGGATTTGACAATCAGCATTGAAACCTCATTTATTGTGCTTAAAGAAACTGTTGATTGATTTCATTAATGTAGGATTTGACAATTAGCATTGACTCAGGCCTGAAATGAATCTATTGAAAGCACTTTTTCACACCAGAACAAGAACCTGTGTTTCGACGTTCGTAAGCCAAGTAGACATAATCTGGAGATGAGTACAACTGTAGTGGTGGCTACTACAATAGAGACTTGAATTCTTATTCAATGAAAATAACAAACCACAACATCACAGTTTTAAAATATAACAGAAAACATTCTCAAAATAATTCATATTTACACAAACTCAATAAAAGCTGTACATATTACATGGCTAAAAATTACATAGGCACCTTTATCCCATCGTATGCCAATTCATAAAATCACAAACTGCCTATCAATATAGAAATTATTGAAAAATGTAATTAACGACATAGTATTTGGACTCCTACTGGACATCAGTACTGGAGAAATTGACAAAATTGAGAAATGAACTGACAATAAACTCTTCAACCGGATACTGACAGCTACCTATACAAGAATAAACCAATGGCCACTTTATTCTGAATTGTCTAAAGATCATTTCTAGAAAGAGGTTATTTCAGATTCTTATCATTCCAAAAACATATAGGATAAAGAAAATCACCTTTGTCTAATTTCTACTCAGAATTTCATTCGTTATGATCGGTTTCGGTTCATCAAACAATTCTCAAGTGAACTGACGCATTTTGACAAACAAATTCTTAAAAATACAGTGATACAGTAAATGTCCTTTAGGTATCTGCAATAGGTACCTGGAATAACAAAGATGATACTTGAATTTATCAATACCTTATCTGACTTAACAAATCAAAATTACTGACTATTGATCCAAAACACTACTTTTGGATTGCTCCAAATACCAATGGATCCTGAACTAGTTGCCAAAATTCAAAATGACAGCTGCATAGTTCTTGTTGGTCATTGAAGGTTTTGAAATTGGGTTTTTTATTCTCTTTATTCATTTCCAATGCTTCCAACAAATGCATCTCTCCTCTCCTTCAATAATATATCAAAATTACTGACTAAAATTCAGAATGAAAGCTGCATAGTTCTTGTTGTTCATTGAAGGTTTTGAAATTGGGTTTTTCATTCCCTTTATTCATTTCCAATGCTTCCTACAAATGCATCTATCCTCTCCTTCAATAATATATCAAAATTACTGACTATTGATCCGAAAACACTACTTTTGGATTACTCCAAATACCAATGGATCCTAAACTAGTTGCCAAAATTCAAAATATAAGCTGCATAGTTCTTGTTGGTCATTGAAGGTTTTGAAATTGGGTTTTTCATTCCTTTTATTGATTTCCAATTCTCCCAACAAATGCATCTCTCCTCTCTTTCAATAACATATCAAAATTACTGGCTATTGATCCAAAAACACTACTTTTGGATTGCTCCAAATACCAATGGATTCTGAACTAGTAATCAGAATTCAAAAAAAAGCTGCATAGTTCTAGTTGTTCACTGAGGGTTTTGAAATTGGATTTTTCATTCCATTTATTTATTTTCAATGCAAGTCAAAATTCAAAAAAAGAAAGCTGCATAGTTCTTGTTGGTCAGTGAGGGATTTGAAATTGGGTTTTTTATTCCATTTATTTTTTTTCAATGCTTCCAACAAATACATCTCTCCTCTCCTACAATAACATCAAAATTACTGACTATTGATCCAAAAACACTACTTTTGGATTGCTCCAAATACCAATGGATCCTAAACTGGCAATCAAAATTCAAAAAAAGAAAGCTGCATAGTTCTAGTTAGTCATTGAGGGTTTTGAAATTGGGTTTTTTATTCCATTTATTCATTTCCAATGCTTCCAACAAATGTATCTTTCCTTTCCTTCATTAACTCAAAAATAACTGAATATTGACCAAAAAAAACTACTTTGGGATCGTTCCAAATACCAATGGACCCTGAATTAGGTGTCAAAATTCTAAGGAAGGAAGCTGCATAATTCTAGTTGGTCGTTGAACTACGAAACTCTTCACTTTTGAATTTGTGAATTTTGACAACTAGTTTAGAATCCACTGCTATTTGGAGCAATCCAAAAGTAGAGTTTTTGGATCAATAGTCAGTAAACTTGATATGTTCTGGTATCCCAGATGAAGTATTGATAATTCAGGTGACATTTTTGTTATTTCAGGTACCTAATGTACCAATGGATATTGACTATATCATTGTGTATTTGACAATTTGTTTGTCAAAATCATCAGTTCACTTGAGACCGAAATCGGTAGTAACAAATAAAAATCTTGGTAGAAATTAGACAGAAGTTATTTTATTTATACTATATTTGATATTAATTCCTACAAAATGAATGGGTCATCAATAGAACAAATTCCAAAAACAGAATGAGTTTTTTATGCAGTGGCGATAAAAATATACTGAGATGGATGCAATTTATTCAAACAAATTACTATATAACTATAGCTATTTAAAACAACTCAGGGACATCACTGAACACATTTTGAGTGTAGTCATATGTCTTCTCTATGGATCCTTGAGTTTTTAGGCCGAGGGAAAGCAAAAAAAAAAACAAATATTTGTTTTTTCCTAATTTGTTACTATCTTGCGTACATACATTTCATGAATATCGACTTTCTTACAAAAAATACTCAATGTCATACTTGACATCACGATTACTTCATTCCTTGACCTCAGGGGATCATAAAATTGAAATTTTGACAAATCCACCTGCGAGATGAATGAGTTAGCAAATACATTCAATTAAAGAATACTACAAATGAAGGTCTCCGAATGCCGGAATGTTTAATGCGAAATTAATCACCACGGAGAAAAGCATAGTAGCACTTATTCAAATTCAAAGTTGATGTAGGAATTATTGACAGCACCATAATCCTTGATCATCATGATTTATTGAAGGCATCAATGAGTAGTTCTTATGCTGCGTGATTTTCGTCTGAATTCTACCGAAGAAGCTAGGATCGAATATGAAAAAATTACACCTCACGTTTGTATTTACTTGTTATTAGATTTGAATTAAGCGAAAATTCTGCAAAGGATTCGTTTCACATTCAAATACTTTAAATAATTTTCCATTCATTGGTCCACCATGATGAATGTTCAGACCAGTTATGATTTACGGTAAAAAAACATCGATTCCTGATCGAACGTAATTGGTTCGACTGGGTTTTCCAACACACTCTGTGACGCACATCTAGTGAATGTCATCTTTACTGATGAACAAGTTTGACGATGAGAGAAATATCAGCTTTTTTGTAGTTTTTTTTAGAGGTTAGATTCATTAAAATAATATTCATATCATTAATTAAGCAAATTTAGGATTGTTTCATTAATAATTGACTGTCAGCGAAATACGGTTGATGTAATCAATGCGAAAGTTTTTCTCTCGAAAATAAGAAAGGAATATTGTTTATTGACCAAAACAAATATAATGCACAACATGCAGAACGATTCTTTTTCATTTTTCTGGTGTAAAACTCTCATCTCAATAATTTGGCTCATTTGTGATGCACAGTTTGGAACCTTTGATGTAGCAGTGAATATGTACACGTAACACGTGTCGAGGTGTTCAAATAACGGTTTGGTGTTGGGAAAAAACTCCAGTAATCTGGCTTAGTTGAATTTTTCAATTTGAGGTTTGATCAATGACAAAATCGTTCTCTTCCATATCTGGGTTTCAATTTGTTCTTGGATATTTCTTGTCTTGAATGTTACGATAAACAAATCTTTTGAATATCTCGTGGTATTATTGAATTATAGAATATCACTCCAAGGATATTTTGCTATTCACAAAAAGTTTTCATGAAGGATTTAAGGAAGACAGACAAAATGACGTTGAGAACTATATCGGGATAACTGATCACCTGAAGATGATAATGGATACCAAGAATCGAAACGTCGAGAAGTAACTTGGTTTGGAATCTCTTTATTTTTTATTTGATTGTTCTATTTTTTTACACTGTAATTTGTTTCACTGTAGCTTCATTTCAGGTTTTTTTTGCTTAATAAAATTGTTATTTTCAGCTATTCTTTTGAATTTTTAATTTGAATTGGTTCCTTTAGGGATTTCAAATCATTTTATATATTATTAGACAATGGAAGTCCGAACTAATGAAACTCATCATGATACATTGTCAATCACCATCAAACATAAGATGTATTCTTATAAGTTAAGACCAGTGCAAACACTAGAACCTGGTGACCCTGAATGACGATTGGGGTTTTGTCGTTGGTTTATGAATGAATGCAGACAAGATCCAAACTTCTATAGAAATATTATAATGATCGATGAGGGATGTATGAAAAAAAATGATTGGAGTAGACATAATCCATTTCTAGTCCATCCCCATAATCCTCAGAAACGATTAAGTATCAATGTTTGCTGTGGTCTATTCAGAGGCAGAATTATCGGTCAATTTTTCTACTATAGTTCTTTGAACGGACCCCCCTGTATGTCTGTATCTGTAAAGTAGGGAGGGTGAGTGTAGGCTCACAGCCTTTAGGCCGCATGTGACCCAACTCCCGAGGAGTTATCCTCCTAGGTCATCGTCCATCCTATCCTTTCCAGAAAGGTCACTTGGAGACATCTCCTTTATATCGGCAGGTGTAGGCCAAGACTCGCCAAACACACACTCTCTCATTGACTATAACTCCGGACACTCGCATAGGACATGCGTGACAGTTTCATGTTCCTGTACATACATCCTGCGTAGAGGTGTGTCCACTATCTCCAAATTATGAAGGTATTTCCTTAGTTGACAGTGACCAGTCAGAAATCCTACTGTTGAGCATAGATTTTTCCTGGTCATCGCCAGAGATTTCTTCGGCGCCAGCTTCCCAGGGTCGCCCAGGGTGATCCTATAAAGACTGCATCCTTTGATTCCATCCCATCTCTTTAGGGATTGAGCATGGGTGTGCTCAATCCCTAGGCCGTAGGTGCCACTAGGCCGTAGGTGCCACCGGCGTAGTTGCCATTAGGTCCTTAAATTCTTAGTCCAGCCGCTTCCAGTCGGCAATGCGATTACCTATACTCCTGTCATGCTCTTTAACCAACCTCAGGATGATGTTATTATCTACCGAGGCTTTGGCTAAATCTTGGTGGAACTCTAGTACTAGCCCTGAGGTAACACGTTGTCTGTTCAAGGCTAATAGGGCTTGTCTGTGCAGATTGTTATATTTTTGCCAGAAATTCCTTTCCTGGTTATTTATTTTGTGGAGATTGAGATACCAGCCAGTTCTGTTTGAACCAACCTGGTATTTTTTCCCATTCCCCATTCAATCCTCAGGCTTAGTGATCAGGAGTAACCTCCACATCCTGAACGGACCCCGTTACATTAATTCATTAACATGACTGTTGTACGAGTTTTTCAATGATCTTGATCTGGAGGCTCGTCATATGATGTATTTTCAGCAGGATGGAGCACCAGCACATAATTTCAATGGCGTAAAATGAATGCTGCGAGACTGTTTTGGAAGCAGATGGATTCTTACAAATGGTCCTATTATGTAGTCTCCTCGTTCATGAGACATGGCATCTCTGGTGCTTACTTTTGGGGATTTCTGAAAAATGAGGTGTACAAAATGAAACATGATAATATAGATGGACTGAAAAATTATATTGAAACTATAATCAATAGAAGTGATGGCTGAATTGTGTTGAAAGCAAGACGTAGTATCAAGAGAAGGGTCCAAAATATATGTTCGTCAAAAAGGCGGTATTTTTGAATGTTTACTCAATATTTTATAGCTCTTTATTCACCAAAATAAAATTTTTTTGTACTAGTGAAGGAAATAAATATTTTCACAAAAATCGCTCATTTCCCACTTTAGGAAGAAAGGTGATATGAGATTTGTTGTTGAGAATGTTATTACGAATTGGAGTGCATGATAAAATATAGGGTGTTCCATTGAAAACAGTATCATTTTATGAACTATTTTAAAAACGCGACTTCAATTTTTTTTTTGTCAAAAGACCATTGAAAATGCTACTGAGTTTGTCCATTTAACCGAACTCGTAGCATCAATAATAACGGAGTTGGCAATGGCGCCGACTTAATTTGGAGCACCCTGTATAATAAGTCCAAAAATTTCGATGCTTACTTTATATTTCTAGATCTGGAAAGTCAGGAGAACCAGTAGAAGAAATTTTCAACAATATTTCTCTACTTGGTAGGCTCTATGAATATAGCTTACCCACCAGTTCATCAGACTCACCGATTAATTTTCAAAACTTTTTGGATAAGTACGATAGTGGAATAGAGGGATTTTTCAACACATATAAGGTTCTCAAAGAGGTTAGCGAATAATAACTTAAATTGCTCTGTTTGGAACCTTTGGTGTAGTAATAATATTACTGGAGTCCTATCCCAACACCAAACCGTTATTTTTAATAGCCCGACACGTGGTTCAATCACCAAGTGATCATCTTCAAGAGGACGAATAAACAGTTTGATCTTCCTCTTGAAGATGATTACCAAACCGTTATTTTTAACACCTCGACACGTGTTTCAATCACTAAGTGATCATCTTCAAGAGGAAGATTGAACAGTTTAGAATCTTCCCATTGAAGAGGAAGATTGAACTGTTTAACTTCCCTCTTGAAGATGATCACCAAACCATTATTTTCAACACCTCGACACGTGTTTCAACCACCAAGTGATCATCTTCAAGTTTGATCTTCCTCTTGAAGATGATCACCAATCCGTTATTTTTAACACCTCAACACGTGTTTCAATCACCAAGTGATCATCTTCAAGAGGAAGATAAAACAGTTTAATCTTCCTCTTGAAGATGATCAGTTGGTGATTGAAACACGTGTCGTGGTGTTAAAAATAACGGTTTGGTGTTGGGACTAAACTCCAGTAATATTCAATGATAACTGAAGACTTCATTATTCACAATTGCAAATGCTCAAATGCTAAAGTAGAAACGGAAATCACCACAAAAATTCCGAAAGTAACCGACTTCCGATTATTATTTTGAAATCAGGATTGTTTCTTCCCTTTCAATTTTTTTTAAACAAAATAATTCACTCAGCAAATCTGTTTTTGTATCTGTAGAGTAGGGAGGGGGAGTCTAGACCCACAGCACTTAGGCCACGACATGTGACCCATTGTTCATCCTCTCGAGGAGTTGTCCTCCTAGGTCATCGTCCATCCTGTCCTTTCTAGGAAGGTGGACAGGTCACTAGCAGACATCTCCTTTATATTGGCAGGTGTAGGCCAAAACTCACCGAACACACACTCTCTTTGGCAACCTTGAGGTGTCTCACGGTGGCCTTCGCGAAGGTTTTGGAAGGTGTAGCGACATTATTGTCGCGGCTTCTTCAACCTTCTTGGGGCTTCCTTCGTGGAGATGCACAAGTGAGGGAGCTTGCCTGCAGGTGCAGCCGGTTCCTTGCCTTCATTCAAGGCGGAGCTCTGGGCGTCCACCACCGGAAGTGCCCTTGGTGTTGGAGGTAGAGTGGGGGAGAAAAAGGGTGCACTTATAGTTGCGGCCACCGCCTTAGATTGAGGTGAGCACTTCAATCCAGCCTCGGGATTGGTTTTTGTTTTTGTTGTTTTTGTGTCTTCCCACGAGAGGCAAGGGAAGAGTTGGTCACCTCTGGCAGAGCCCCGCATTACCAAAGGTAGGCTGATTACAATGAGGTATCGCCCAGTTCCCCAAGGGGATCGTTCGTAATCGCATATCACCCTGCGGCCATTCAGCTGTCGGCACGATTCCTTACACCTTAGCTTGGGTACGCTGGTCCACGATGGCATGTTTCGCAAAGACTTTTGGGGAGTTCCCCTCATCCTACTGATTTCTGCCACTGACCAGGAGTCCGGCGACCTCGTCCATAAGGCCACATTGTCTTCCCTTGGCCGTTCTCTTATCCGCCACCTAGGGACGCGCCCGATAGGTAGCCAATCCCACGGGCAGCAACTCTGTAAATATAGCGCCTATTTGAAATTATCCACATTGTGCAGGTGAAATACACCAAATACACTCGTTGCCAGAAAAGTGCCACAGTTCTTGTACGTAAGGGTGGTATTTTTGTAAGATCGGCGAATTCGCAAATGAGACGTAACTCGAGCACTAATGATTGGCAGTAGTGATAATATAGGATGCTTGATATCTTTCCTCAAGTAGACTCCATCTATCGGATTGACAATAAACTTAATTCGCGAATATTGAAGACTAACCACTCTTTCAAAGAGATCACTGGCGAATTTAAGCTTCGAAATTAACCGTTGAATGACATTCATTCACAGTTTTCACTTCAGCTATCACTACTACAAATAATTTAGTTTTGAGCAGAGCTCAAAAAAAACTTTCTTGATCCAGCACCGGATAGCACTGTTTGGACCTCAATAGGTTTCATCAGTGGTGATAGGCTGAACTTTGAATTCATTGCTAGACTAAAATATCCTAAGAATAGGCCCGAGTCAGTAGAGGCTGTAGCACCTCCCTTTGCGGGGACGTCATCTGTCAGAAGACTCAACTAATTGGCATGCAGTGAGAGCTGCAGTCACTTTAGATAAATTATTTTCTGTATCATGAATTGATACTTTGGAGTTTCATTTTTACTTTTCTGAATATTCATTATTTTTATTTCTTGTATTGAAAAAATAATAACTTGCCTTACGACAGAAATTGTCAAGTTTTGAGGTCTATTCTTCTTTGATTTTGCGCAACCAGAACGATCCTTTTTTGGATCGGATCGTTACGTGTGGTGAAAAGTGGATCCTCTACGACAACATGAGACGTTCACGACAGAACATCGATGAGTCCCCATGCACTTTCCGCAGACGAAAACTCTCCTATGGTTACTGAATGGTGGCCAGGAGTTGGTGTGATTCATTAAACTTTCTGCAACCGGGCCAAACCATCGACGAAATATACTGAAAATTGTGTTAGTACCAGCCGCCACTTGTTAACAGCAGAGATCCGATCCTGCTTTACTACAATGCATGTCTACACTTTTCACAAATCACCGTTCAAAAATAAAAAGAATTGAGCTTCGAAGTTCTGCCTCATCCACCATACTTCCCAGATCTTTCTCCAACCGACTATTATCTTTTCAAGCATTCCGATAACTTTCCCACTGGTAGAACCTTCGCTAATCTGGGCCACGCAAAAACGGCCATCGTCGACTTCATCGAATGCCGACCACACAATGAACTTTAAACGTTCAAGCCAGTCTCGGATATACCTACACAATAGGTTGAATGGACTGACGCCTATCAGAAAACAACTACCCAACAACCCTGGCCAATACTACGAATGGCGTTGGATTATATCCGACAGGCGTCAGTGCAGGAATCTTCACAGAAAATTTCCTGCATATGCAATTGGCAATACAACTGAATTGAGCGTTCAAAGTTCATTTCATTAGATTTTTTTACTGCCAGTCTTCAAGCATAGCTAATAAGAAAGTTTTTCTTCCTTATTCAGAGGAATCGGGCAAATTTCGGATATGCAGTTGGTTAGTTCCTCGTCCACTGGATGGAGTGACATTTTGTTGTTCGTTCCAACTTAGAAAGAGAAATGAAATAATTCAAATTTTCAATTATGGAATATCATTGACTAAAGGTCGATGATGGCCACTATCTTGCACTAACGAGTAGCTAATGAGCCCGAAACCGTTCTGCAAGTGTGCCCGTTCCAAAATTGAAGGTCGATCCTTTCAGTTATATTACAAATTGCATATACAGGACATTTTCTGTAAAGATTCCTGCACTGACGCCTGTCGGATATAATCCAACGCCTTCGTGGTATTAGCCAGGGGAGTAGTTGTTGTCTGATAGACGTCAGTCCATTCAACCTACTGTGTAGGTATATCCGGGACTGGCTTGAACGTTCGAAGTTCATTTCTTGAGAAAAGTGCATTGATTGAAATGGCGCTTATCTCGATTGAATTGAACAAGTATTGAATTAGATATTACAGTTTTATGAAACATCTTAACATATGATTTCTAGATACTTTTACATAACCTTAAATGAAAAAGTTCTTTGATAACTGATCACAACAATTTTGATGAATTTGTCGAAAATTGCAGAGCTGTACCTCGGTTTTCTGTTAATTTTCTCAAGATCATTCTGTAAAAATAATTTTTGTAATTTTGAGTTTAAAAAAGGCATCAATATATGAGTTCAACCGTGGAGTTTCTCAAAATAAATTGAGTGGAATTTTGTTTTCTGTTTAAACATGAAACAGGAAATTATTTTCTATAAATTTGCCTCTAGATGAGGAACTTTGATTCAATTGGAAACAATCAAATTTATGTTAGTTTAAATTTTACTTTTCAGGTCGGTTATTTCTGATTAGTTTTTTGGTTATTTCTGTTTCTATTAGAGTAATTGTGCAGAACACACAAGTAAAATACAGGGGTGCGCAAAAGTCCAGAATAAAATTAATATCTTTTTAACCAGTATTTTAGGAAAAAAACGCTGAAACACGTCAGTTGATTTCACGTTGTACGCATTTTTTGGCAATGAAATGATTATTTTTTCAACCCCTTACCTGCAACCCTCCCCAACTTTTTTTTTCAAATGCAAACCTATGTCGTGTATGGGCTCATTGAAAAGCTCGTAAAAAATGGATTCTGACTATCCCCTTTTTTGTTTTGTGGTTACAACGAAATGAGGACGTTGCGTACGAGCTTCGCATATCCAGTGTGGGTTTTCCTGATTCCAGAATCGATCTACTCCATGTAAATAAAAAGTAGATTCGTTCGAAAATAGTATGTTGAGTGGAAACCCATTATTCTAGTCACATCGTCTCATTATTTCCTCACAAAATTGCAAACGCCTGTCATAGTCATCTTCCAAGAGCTCTTGGACAGGACATACCTTATATGGGTGGTATTTTTCTGTTTTCAAAAACCTCCCAATCGTATGTCTAGACGCAGGATTGTTTTGGGCTAATGAAACCGTTGACAAATGTGGATCTTCCTGCAGAGATACGGCAATGTCCAATTTTTGATCTTCGTCTAAAACATGTGGCCGGCCATATTTTGCATTAAATAAAGTACACACCTCACTTTGACTCCGCATTCTATCCCCACATCCCAACAATATCAAGACTTCGATACGCTGCCTCTCTGACAATACCATTTTTGTTTAGCAAATTAAAAAAGAACACTTTGAAGGTACCCAATCAATAAACTAAACATACAAACAATTTCAATTTCACTCAGAAATGCCACAATTTTGAAACTGAGTTAAGACAATTGTTCTTATCAGGGTATTCATTTTGGTACAAAAAATGCAACAACCTATTTTATGTGTAAGTTTTTAGTGAAAAAATAAAATTCACAGAATGTTGATGCTACATTACGTTATCAGCGTTATACATAAATCAATAAAATTTGTTGTGGTGCCTGGCCCGGTTGGTCTGTTCTTAATCAGGACTTATTTGTTTTTTGAAACGTTAATTTAACCGTAGATAGCACTAATTAGGTATTTCTAACTTTTTTGGTTTTAAAAGAGTTTTTTCTCATTTCGTGGTAACTGCATGAGTAAAAAAAATAAAGGGTATGGTCAGATTCCATTTCTCACGAGCTTTTCAATGAGCCCATACACGACATAGGTTTGCATTTGAAAAAAAAAGTTGGGAAGGGTTGCAGCTAAGGGGTTGAGGAAAAATTTCATTTTATTGCCAAAAAATGTGTACAACGTGAAATCAACTGAAGGGTTTCAGCGTTTTTTCCTAAAATACTGGTAAAAAAGATATTAATTTTATTCCGGACTTTTGTGCACCCCTGTATTAGAAGTTATTCAATAATATCAATCTCGCTATGAAGAATCAGTAACATACCATACCCCAAAATAAAATGTACTGATTTTTTCCAGATATCTACTCCTTGTTCAGAACTTCTCACGAAATGCCAATGGCAAGAGGAAGATATAGAATGTCACGAATTATTCGTGTCAGAATTGACAGCTGAAGGACATTGTTGCGTTTTCAATTACCTCTTTCAAAAAAATGAGGATAACATTCCAGAAATAATGTAAGGCTAACTGGTCTGCTGAAACTTCACTCACGAACGTTTTATTTCAGCAAAAGCAATGATTACCAGGCGATGAAATTTGGGATGTACGGACATTTGACTTTCATTGTTACGGCGAATATTTCAGATTTTTATTACACTACCCTCAATACCGAAGCATCGGCCAAGGTACCATTTTGGTTTCATATTTAAAGTAGGGCTAGAAACAAATGCAGAAGTACTAGTCACAAATTATCTGTGAAACAGTTCATAATCATTTTGATCTAATTTGCGAGTCATCAACCACTGTTGAATATTTCATTGAAAAATAGAACAAATGATGCTAGGTGAATTAGGATGATTTGTTTTTCCCACACCAGTAGTGTAAGAATGGTCATAGATTCTGTATGAATTATCGTTGAAAGCGCAAAAAATATCAATGACTAGGTGGAAATCTAAATTTTTGTGAAAGAAGAGTATGGAGATCTTTGCCGTTGGCCTTTCTAGCCTTCATCCTGAAAGTAAAGGATTGGTCGCCTCCTTAAAAAATACAACATCAAAAACATGTACATGAGCCCATCAAGAAAATAGAGCATTGCCTTGGGTCCATAAATACAGAAGAGATCCCCAATCGAATCCAGTTTCTCGTATTCCAAGTTTCTGTGACAACGTGAATATCGGCACAACCAAGCATCCGATCAGCACGAGGACTGCGGAATACGGAAGCTACTACAGACTGGGTTACAAAAAAAATCAGTTGTGACAGAGATCACCCAACTTCTTGTATTGTAACCGGTTAGTTTGTGCTGCAATAGAAGTCCACAAATGATAGAACAATTAAAATTCCAATAGATTTAAATGAAATTTGTACATCAGCTCTCTGAAACACAAGTACGGTGAGAATACCGGGACACATGATTAGTTAGAAGTGGTATTTTTTTCTCCCTTCAGTGTACTTCCAGTGTGAGCGAGAATACAGACCCATGGAACGGCGAAATGTCAGCAAAATATGAAATCACGAACAGTTTTATAATATGGCCGTGGAAGTCTGAATTTCTACAGATTTGAATCCAAGTTGCAAGATCACAGTACACAGTAGGGTCTGGTAAATATCTTACGCAAACAACTATTCTTCTGGCTAATGCCACGACGGACATTATATAATATTTGGGTATGTTGTACTGTTGTGCTATGTTGTACTAATTGATTGAATGATCTACAGACCGTTTTCAAAATACGAAATATCACTTATTATCAGTGCAGGTCACATCCGACCAAGACAGCAGTGCTATCTGGTAATACACAGATTTTATCGACATTTGGTCGATTATATGAAAAGAACAATGTTGTGTGCTGAAACTCGCGGAATCTGTAAAGTAAAATATCACTTCGTTGATTTTCTGTCTGACGCTCTGTCTAAGGGTTTGCAGGTTGACTCTGTGTACACTGATTTCTCCAAAGCTTTTGACAAAGTTAATCATGAGCTATTGATCCATAAACTTTGTTTATATGGTGTTGATGGGCAAATATTGCAGTGGCTCAAGAGCTATATTACGAAAAGAACACAAATTGTTAGAGTTAATCATTATTATTCTCATACCATCGCAGTTACATCGGGTGTTCCACAAGGTTCACATTTGGGACCACTGTTGTTTAACATTTTTATCAACGATCTAATCAGCTGTTTCCATGAAAGCGAAGCTTTGCTATTTGCCGACGATTTAAAATGTTTCAAAATAATTAAAAGTGAACCTGATACATTGTGTCTACAAAACGATATAGATTGCCTATCCAACTGGTGTTCGCAAAGTGGTATGTGTTTGAATGCATCCAAATGGCAAATTCTTCATTTTCATCGAACATATCATCCAATCACTTTCGAATATAGTATAAATAATCGTACCTTACATTCTGCTATTGAAACCAAAGATGTAGGTGTGATCCTAGACTCCACACTTAGCTATAAATCACACATTTCCGCTGTAATTCAAAAATCTTTGAAGATGCTTGGCTTTATAAAGAGAACCACTCGTGATTTCACCAACATCACCGCTATTAAATCTCTTTATTTTTCCCTGGTTAGATCTCATCTCGATTATTGTTCCACAGTTTGGTCCCCTCACTAAGTTACACAAAAAAAGAAACTCGAGGCCGTACAGCACAATTTCTTACGATATATTGCCCTCAAGATGCGTGTATACTATGACTATACTGCATTGGAATGCATTTTGAACATACCTTCTCTTGAGACTTGCAGAAAACATAAAGATTCAATACTTCTATTCAAAATTATCAACGGACTGAGTATCAGTCCCGAGCTTCTCTCCAAAATATCTTTACATGTCCCCAATCGTTCAACTAGACAGGTGCAAACGTTTTACGTTTCTTTTCAAAGATTCAGTCATTCATATGACGGCTTTATTCCCAGAACTCTTAGATTGGCTAACTCTTTAAACAACCTTCAAATCTTTAATATATCAGTATCCCGCTTTAAAAACCATATTCTTCACTTAACCATCTAATACTCTCTGCTTGTGTTGTTGTATTGTGTCTATTGTTACTTGCCTGTAAGAATTATATTAGTTCATTTTTTTATACATTTTAATTTTTTTCTTAATAATTTATTTGCTATCTTACTTCGGAATTGTATTATTGTTATAACTTACTTTTAATCCAATGTATTGTATCAAGTACTACATAGCACTGTACTATTTATATCCGAATTGGGCTTGCCCGTGTATATATAAATGAATAAAAATCATATTGATGATCGCTCAAGATGTTGAAGTCTTCCAAATATTTGAAGATACGGTGGTTTACGACTTTCTCCATGATTTTTGATATCACTGATAGCAAAGCGACTGGTCTATAGTAATTTGGAAGATTTTTTCGCTCTTTTTGGGTATAGGCAAGCAATCTTCCAATAAGAAGAAAATTTAAAGAGGTATATTTTTATGAGAGATTAACTTTGTATGCAGATGGAAAAGTGAAAAGCCAAAGCCTTCCTTTCACATGTATTATTCAAGTTTCATATAGATCTTCATATAGATCATTGTTTGAGCCGACTCGTATGATAATGCTAAGATTATGAATTCAAAATCATCAATAGTCATCACTTCAAACAGTCTATTTTCACTCTTCTAGATCATGGTGTCTCTTCCAACTGATTACCCAGATACTACTTCTGGCAGTCTAACTGAAGAGTTGATAGGCGTAGGAACAGAAACGTTTCTGAGAGTCTCATCAGTCACAACCATAAGTACTCCTGAAGTGAAGAAATATCCAATCGAAAAGGTATCCTATTGGTTCAAATTCAGCACGTGAGGGTATAAATATAGTGACCTGTGGATTCTTATTGTTTATTATCTGTATATTACATATTCTCAGAAAATAATAAGTTGTGAGGTTAGGAAAGAGATGGCTGAAGTGCAATGTTACCTATCGAAGATTTAAAGTATGTTACTTCCAAACTCTATCGACTTTTTTTGACACATCTATAGTTGAAACCACAAGTTTGATAGAACATACATTATTGCGTGTCATCTTTCTGAAATAGAACTAAAAATTATTGTTAATAAAACACATAGGCTGAAAAATCCCGAACACAAGAGAGAAAAAGCGTTTTTTTATTACAATTCCAGCACCCTCTAACATTTCAATACCACTTTTGTAGAACAATTTATCTTTTGCCTCAAAATAGCCCCCATTTTCAGCAATAACCTCTTCAATCGAGCAAAATTTCTTACCGGTGAGCACTTTTTAAGGGGGTCTTTTGAGGTTTGTGAATAGCCAGTACTCGCTGCAATTCAAAGCAATTCAAAGTGGGATTCATGTAATTTTGCCTTTGTTTCGATTGACCTGTGACAGGGTACATTGTATTGATTAACAATTTTTTTATTTGACATATGCGGTCGTTTCTTTGCAATTTCGGCATTCAAATGCTCCAATGACTCTATATGATTATCACTGTTGATGTATTTCCCTGCTCAAGATAGTCGATGGATATTACACCAGACCCATTTCAAAATAACGAGGCCATAACCTTTCAATTCGATTGTCTTGCTTTCGAGCGCTTTGGATGAGGTTCACCAGTTACTCTCCACCCATATGACGAGCGATTTGATTTCGGAGTGAAGTGAAGGGTCCACGTTTCATCAATTGTCACATATCGACGCCATTCCGGTTTCTTATGTTTGAACATGGCTGAACACTGCTCATAATCATCCAGACATTCTGATTTAACTGCCAGGAGTTCCATCTGTCAGGAGTTCCATCCCCACCATGACCAGATCTGTATCTGTATCTGTCTAATAGGGAGGGTGAGTGTAGGTCCACAGCACTTAGGCCACATGTGACCCATTGTACATCCTCACGAGGAGTTGTCCTCCTAGGTCCTCGTCCATCCTGTCCTTTCCAGGAAGGTGGACAGGTCATGGGAGACATCTCCTTTGTATCGGCAGTTGCGAAGGCCAAGACTTGCCGAAAACACACTTTCTTATTGACGGTAACTCCGGACACTCACTTAGGATATGCCTTACAGTTTCATCTTCCTGTTCACACATCCTGCATAGAGGTGTGTCCACTAGCCCCATAATATGGAGGTGTTTCCTTAGTTGACAGTGGCCAGTCAGAAATCCTACTGTTTCTTGAGTGTAGGTTTTTTCTGGTCATCGCCAGATATTTCTTTGGCGCCAGCTTTCCAGGGTCGCCCAGGGTGATCCTGGCAAGACTGCATCCTTTGATTCCATCCCATCTTTTGAGGGATTGACCATGGGTGTCACGTGTGGCTGGTTCCGCAATTGTCGAAGTCATCAGGCCGTAGGTATCACTGGGTCCTGAAATTCTTAGTCCAGCCGCTTCCTTGACTAAAGAGTCGGTAATGGGATTACCTTTATTCCTGTCGTGCCCTTTAACCCACCTCAAGATAATGTTATTATCTACCGGGGCGGTTTTGGAACGACCAGATATTTTTCTAGAGATAATTTATCCAGTTGAAGTAGGCATAATCCTGCAATGGTTCATGGCTGACGGATTGCGAACAGCCATGACTCGGGACGTTATTGAAATTACCTACCCAGAACACGAAGCTAATGACCAAAGTAGTGGATGACGTTGACATCAAAAAATAAACTTCGAAAATAATTGAAATCGGTGAATCCCCCACCGTCAATATCGTATGAAAATTTTGTAATTTGTGAAACAGAAAGGAAACTTCAATTCTAGTTTGCACGCAATGTGAGACCAAAAAACTTTCCAGAGACAATTGGTCACTGTGGGGTTAATCTGTATTCTTCATTGTGCATTTCACTGGTTTGGACTTCCATTGTCTGATATGATATAAATTGATTTGAAATTCCTTAATGAATCTATTAAAATTAAATAAATCATCTGAAAAAACAATTATATTAAGCGAAAAAAACCGAAATTACAACGAAATAAAATACAAACAACTATTGAAAAATCAGAGGAGATGAGAATTAATAATTATTAACAAGAAATGAAAATCAAAAGATTCCAAACCAAGTTACTTCACGATGTTTCGATTGCTGGTATTCACAATCGTCTCCGGGTGATAACTGGACTTATTCCCCCGATATCTGACTATTTATAGGTTATTCAAGTGCTTTCATCTATCCCCTCTTCTCTCTCCGCGCTTCATCGGTTTTAGCAGGCACTGACCGTTTGGCGGGAGATGGTCGTGTTCCGCTTGATTATAGGTTTCCATATGTTGCGTATCTCTACGCTAGCTTGGCTGAATGCGTTGTTGGACAACATTTATGCGGCTTCTTTGAATTTCCTTCTGATTCAGTGGTTCTCTTTGTGGATGATTTCATCTTGAGACCACTTGATGTTATGTTGATGCCAAACATGTCCAAACATGTTCTGCTACTCCTGATTTGCTGGTTTCTTCTCGCTGTGTGTGTTTCTTGTCCTCTGCAATGCGAACTTTCGATTGCTTCTTAGTTTCACCGATGTATGATTCTCCGCACTCGCAGGGTATCCGGTAAATGCAATTCTTGGAATCGCAGTCCGCGTTTGGTGGCCTGGTTGTCGTGAAGCTGCTACGGATAGTGTTCCCAGATCTGAAGCAGGTCCTGATGTTATACTTGGACCCAATCCTTCTTATCCTTTCCGATAATCCTCTAATGTAGGGAAGTACAAGTAGTGGTTGTGGCGGCTTCTCTTCCTTGTGGAGCTTTTGCTGTCTTCTAGCTAAAGCCTGTTCTATCATCACTCTGGAGTAACCATTCCGTTGAAGGTAATTTTTGATGATGCCTAGTTCCTTTTCGAAACCTTCCTTTGTATTACAGAACCTGAAAGCACGGTCTAATAGAGTCTTGATGATTCCTCTCTTAGTCGATTGATGATGTTTCTATTTAGTTTCGGCAATTCGTTGTGGACTCCACAGTCCACAAGTCCAAACCAATGAAATGCACCACGAAACAGTGTCACCCACCTTCAAACAAATGTATTCTTCATTATTAAAATATAACTGATTATATTTACTTTCTAGAGAGATTGTATATTTCGAGACGAACTATCGACAGTTTTTGGCGATTACAGTTACAGTGACTGCATTATGGATTGTAAAATCAGAAGTATCGAAGCAATGTGTGGTTGCATTCCATTCAATTATATGAGCATATTTAGAGGAAAGTTCTGTGATCAGTGTACATTAGCGGATCTTCCTTGTCTCAACAGACATGCAAGTAAGTTATTATATGTGCATTTTGGAGTAAATATCGAAACTATGAATACTCATCCATGGCCAGATAATGGACGATCTTGTTAAGTTCAGTTATCGAATTGAAATCATTGCATACTTCCTGAATATATTCATGAGTATCACTACGATGCATTTAATTCATTCAGTTTTTCCTTTGGAGTTTCAAGTTTCACTTTTTTAGGGTAGATCTGTCACGTTTTGGGACATGACTGAAGTTAAATTTTTTATACCTCAACTATTGAGATAAAACGTAGGCATATAAATAGATAGATAGATTCTTCCATTGACTACGATATTGCATATATTGTACCAGGCTCTGTATCTATAGAGGAAGCAGGGTGAGTGTAGGTCCACAGCACTTAGACCACATGTGACCCATTGTACATCCTCCCGAGGAGTTGTCCTCCTAGGTCATCGTCCATCCTGTCCTTTCCAGAAAGGTGGAGACATCTCCTTTATATTGGCAAGATGTAGGCCAAAACTCGTCGAACACACATTTTCTTATTGACGATCTTCCTGTTCCCACATCCTACATAGAGGTGTGTCCACTATTATGGAGGTGTTTCCTTAGTTGACAGTGACCAGTCAGAAATCCTACTGTTAAGCGTAGATTTTTCCTGGTCATCGCCAGATATTTCTTCGGCAACAGCTTTCCAGGGTCGCCCAGGCTGATTCTGGCAAGATTGCATCCTTTAATTTCATTCCATCTCTTTAGGAATTGAGTATGGGTGTGACGTTTGGCCGTAGGTGCCCCTGGGTCCTAAAATTCTTAGTCCAGCCGCTTGCTTGGCTAAAGAATCGGCAGCAATGCGATTTCCCTTACACATGTCGTGCCCTTTAACCCACCTCATGATGATGTTATTATCTACCGAGGCTTTGGCTGAATCTTGTCTCTTCAAGGCTAATAGGATTTGTCTGCTATCAGTGCAGATTGTCATGTTTTCGCCAGAAATTCCTTTCCTGGTTGTGGTGATTGAGATACCAGCCAGTTCTGTTTGAACTACGCTGATATTTTTTCCCATTATACACTTGATCCTTAAGCTTAGTAATCTGGAGTACACTCCATATCCTGAGCTTTCTTTGGTTTTTGAGCCGCCTGTATGTATGCGTATTGCATTTGTAGCATCTGACTCTGTGTTCTCTTTTATTTGTATTTTGTAGGGTGTAGGTAAATGCTTAAATTGTACACGAATATTATCACAAAAATTCAACAGTAGAAATCTCAACTTTTCTTCCACACTAATTCATTGATGAGGTCAATTTTGTCTGAGTTAGGTAGACTCCTAAGCCTTTCAATCTGGTTTGGTATTCACGATCAGAAGCTTATGTCTTCAAGGTCATTATTTCAGTAAAGAACAGAAGCCTGCGGTGAATAATTTTTCGAAAGTTATGTTATATCATACTTGAGAAAAAGAATATTTTTAAAATTGTTTCAATTTTTGCCAAATAATGAACATTTCATCCACTTTACTGAGATTTGTCAAACAAATACTAGTTTTTACTTGGATTTATTTAAAGTTTATTAGTAGAGCATCAGTTTATCGTTGATTTTGTTAGTTCTTTCGGCAATATGATTACGATAACATTGATCTTACTGGATTTATCTGGAACAGAAAACCTAGTCATAGTTACCTCAGTATTAATTACTCTCGATAGTGAAAAAAATACATTTTTGATTTCCATTTCCGGGCCATATTCAAAAATACTCGATAAAACTCAAAACTGATATCCGAAAGTGTATTGACAAGTGATAGAAATTCAAAAATATAGGGATAATTGCAAAAGAAAAAAAGGAATGAACATTACTGAAATCTGGCTACCTGTCCTGAATTGTACACAAAGAAGGTCAGGTAATCCAGTCAAGCGAAAACAAGACACGTCACAAGATAAGATAATATAAAAACGGAGTTGAATATCAACATTGTAGTTTCTGCGTAAGGAACAACAACTCGAGCACTGCAACTATTAACACATCGCCTTTGATAATATCTACCACAGTTGTAGACGAAACGTCAGGCATTGAAACCTGCAGATCACGGCTAAAAAACCACATAATCTCCGGTTCTGATTCTTTGATTGTCAAATGTAATTTATGATATTAATATTCATTTCATCATTTTCAAGTCAAATGGAAGATGATGTATCCCGTAGATTACCACGGAAACGTTTTGGAAAGAGAGAAACAAAACTCTATTCTGTGCAGAAAGTGCTACCCAGCTTGTATGGATACTTTGTATGGTATCTCAAGCGACAGTATCGACATTTTGGACAACGGGTAATTGTACTTCTTATAAAATTATAATACGAAGCAAATAGTTATATGAATTTCAGTTGCCGCTTTTAGTTCTTCAGTAGAAATTTTGATTTCGTAATGCAATCAGCTTTATTTGTTACCAATATCTTAAGTTCCAGATGATTTTACGAGGGGGGACTGGAAAGTTTCGACCTCAACATGAAGATAGCAGCACTTGTTGTTCATCTGCTGACAGTTACCCACTCACCAAAGTTTCAGCCATTTTGAACGCGCAGTTGTTATGTAACAGTCGTTTTGAGTGTATTGATGTGAGTGTTTTTATGAAAATGGACAAAGTCGAGTATCGAGCTGTCTTTAAATATTTGTTTTTGAAAGGTAATACGCCTACGCAAATCAGAAATGAGTTGGATTCTGTGTATGGAGACTCTGCACCATCATTTACCACGGTGAAATTTTGGGCTGCTGAATTCAAACCTGGCTGTGAGAGCATGGGAGATGCTAAACGTTCGGGGCGTCTAAAAACTGCAACTACCGACGAAAACATTGACAAAGTTCACCAAATCATGCTAGACGACGGCCGAATTGAAGTGAGAGAAATAGCAGGGGTTATGAACATGTCAGAAGAATGTGTTTGTAGCATATCAAATCAACATTTGGGCATGAGAAAGCAGTCGGCGCGTTGAGTGCCGCGTTTGCTCATGTTAGACCATAGAAGTGTTCGAGGGAACATTTTCAACATTCTGCTGGCGCGGTTTAGCGCCGATTAATTACTGTAGATGAAACTTGAATACACCATTATACGCCCAAATCAAAAATACAGTCCAAACAGAGGACTGCAAAAGGGGAACCGGCTCCGAAAAGAGCAAACACTGTTTTTAAGGCTAGAAAAGTGATGTCTACTGTTTTTGGGATAATAATGAAGTTATTTTGAAAATAAAACAGAAACCTCTAGCATAGAATGAATCCATTGAAATACTTCTTCTACATACCAGAACTGTGATACTTTTTCCCATGATGGTTGTGTATACAAATCTTCTCCCGAGCTTGCATGCATGTAGTTTGTCTTGTCGATAGCTCTCTTCTGCGATATCTGGATGATTGAATCCAAAACAACACTTCCTACAAAAAACGTCGTCTCTTGATTCGACAGCAAACTGAAGTCATCTTTAATAATTGAATAGAACTGGCCGATACTTGATGCAAATCCATAATAAAAACTCATCAATACAGTGAATCGTATGATTTTCACTGTAAAGGGTTTTACAAAAACCGCGACACGTGTTTCACTATACAATAGCTTTCTCAAGCGTTAATGATATTAAAGGGTTCTACAAAATTCCTTTATAGTGAAAATCATACAATAAAGTGTATTAATGAGTTTTTTTTCATCTTCAATAAACTTGCAATAATCACATTCGTACCCTCTATTGCTGTAACGCATTACAGTGCCAGTCTGTCTAGCTTCTCTTTCTCTCGCGCATACGTCAAAGGAAGGCAGGCTTCTCATCTCTCGTCGGACAGACGCTCAGTGTTTAGTGTGCGATAGACATATACTGTTGACAGTATTATGAAAATCTAACCAGCAAACATGTAATATTCTTTTATTATATGAAACGTGGCTTGAAAATGATGATACTGATTTTTTTGTATGTACATTATTGAGTATCATTATTCAATCCCACAAAAGTAACAATTGGCTGACGGCAGCTATTGTATATGTACTTACATAAAATAATCATAAAAGATTTCATCGATAAATAACCTTTTCTTACATTATCATATCAATGTACATAAAGTTTAAGTAATAACCTAAGCTTTTCTCAAGTTAAACAAATCCTATATCAAATAGTTGAACTTGGATTAGTTTAAGTTATCACTTCTGTCGGGCGTCCCGGGACGAATTTTTTCAGTATTCCCTAATCATTGATAGTTCCAAATTTGAATGATATGTCTGAAGTTACTAAAAGGTATATAATGAAAACTGGATTTTAGGACACAGGTTCGCAACTTCAGCGTCGTACATGTACTTATGGAAAAACCTGTTGGATCTCTCAATAAACAAGATGTGTATTTTTATTGGTATGATATAATAGGTATGTGAAATACAGTCAGTTTTGAATGATATTTATATTTGTATTCGTATTACATGTGAAAAGTCGTTATAACGATATATGTGTGTGATGCAATTTCTTCATTACAATACAGGCCAGTTTGAATTTCATTAGTTCGGACTTCCATTGTCTAATATTATATAAAATGATTTGAAATCCTTGAAATAATTGAAAAATTAAAGAAGGGGAATAAAAATGAATAGCTGAAAAAACAATTATATTAATCAAAAACCTGAAATGAAAATTAGTGAAGTAAAATACAAGTGAAAATGAAACAAATTGAAAAAATATAAATACAATAAAAAGTTAATTCACGATGTTTCGATTGTAAGGTATCCACAATCGTCTTCGGGTGGTGACTGGACCGATTCCTCCGTGAGCTGACTATTTATAGGTCATTTGAGTAATTTCCCTTATCTCTGCTTTCCATTTACCGCTTCACTGGTTTAGTGGGAGATAACCGTTTGGCGGGAGTTGGCCATTTTTCGCTTGATTACGGGTTTCCATCTGTTGTGTACCTCTATGCTAGCTTGGCTGAATACATTGTTGGATAGCATGTATGCGGCTTCTTTGAATTTCCTTCTAAACCAATGTTCCTCTTTGTGTATGATTTCAGCTTGGGACCATTCGATGTTATGTTGATGGGTCCAAACATGCTCTGCTATTCCTGATATGCTGGTTTTCCCTCGCTGTGTGTGTTTCTTGGGCTCGGCAATGCGAACATTCAAGGGCCTCTTAGTTTCACCGATGTAGGATTTCCCGCACTCACAGGGTATCCGGTGAATGCAATTCTTGGAATCGCAGTTCTCGTTTGGTGGCCTGGTTTTCGTGAGGCTGCTACGTATAGTGTTTCCGGATCTGAAGCAGGTTCTGATGTTGTAATTGGATCCAATTCTTCGTATCTTAACACAAGTTCATTAATGCCGTCTGCATAAAAATTGCGTGCTCGGAATTCGATGTAGTCGACGAAGGCCGTTTCCGCCTGGTCCTGATTGGCGAAGGTTCTATCGGTGAGAAAGCTCTCGAAGTGATAGTCGACTGGCAAGAGGTCTGGAGAGTATGGTGGGGAAGGCAAAACTTCAACGCTCAATTCGTTTAATTTTCGGACAGCGACTTGAGAAACATGCGGACGAGC
Source organism: Leptinotarsa decemlineata (assembly GCF_025532065.1). NCBI lineage: Eukaryota > Metazoa > Arthropoda > Insecta > Coleoptera > Chrysomelidae > Leptinotarsa > Leptinotarsa decemlineata. The sequence continues at coordinate 87,802 of NW_027412523.1, forward strand.
GTTATCGTGAAACATTTTGTTGATTTCTATCGTCTCATATCGGAAAGAGTTGCAATGTTATGTTTCTCTGGACATCATCAAACTTGGTGGGGTGATGAATGTTGCACGTAGGCTGAATAATCTCTAGGCTAGAACAGTTTTATTGTTAACCAGCTCTTATGTCAGTCCTCAATAGGAAAGACGTACGCACTATTGAACAGGGAAATCTGTCTTTTTCATTTTTTGAATTTCAAAATTGATGAAACTGAAATTTTGAATATTTCCATCGTTATTTTCATTCTGAACATTGAGAGGGAAAGTTAATCAAAATTGATCAACAAGCCGAAGAAGCCATTGTACGTGTTGCGTTTTTGTAAAACTATTTAGTTGAAATCTCACAATGAAGTGATTTTTGAATACGTTAATCAACTAATTCTCTTTGATGACTTTTTGATATAAAATAACATTTATATCAGATTAGCTCGTTCACTGAAGTAGAACTAATGAATTTGTGGACGATAAAAGTTAAATGCCATCAAGTTTGAATATATTCTCAAAATAATCTGTGAATCAATTGATAGTTTATATTCATGTGAATCATCAGATGAAACATTGTTGGTTCAACTGTTATTAGAATGAATAAATAAAGATATTGGATACCTAATGTTATGCAGATACATATATAATTTCATCATTTGAAAATATATTTACCTCTTTTAGTCTCGTTCATTAGAAAATATATTGTACCCCTTTCTTTCCTTTATCGTGAATTAACAGAATGTTAATTGGAACTATCTATTTCGTTATGACATACCCTGAGCTACTTTTCATTCATTCAAATTCTAGTTCAAATGATACTTTAAGATATTTTATTCAAGATCTATATAAAACATTCGTCAATAATTTTATAGTTGTATCCTTGATGACCTTTAAAGAATACGTTCTTCACCTAAATGAACTTCTTTTTAGGACTTTTTGGAGGTATTTGCAGTCTTACAATGGGATTGAACTTCATTAGCTTACTCGAAATGATATACTTTTTTTTGTGTATTTTTGAGAAGAAAAACATCGAGAAAAATCGCAGACATCAAAATGTTGAACCATTCGAAGAAGTTAGAGAAATGAGTCAGGAAGCAGAATAAAATATTGTATTATTTTAGCTGTTATGGATATTTTTGTGAAGGAAACAATAAATAACTGAAACAGTGAAATTTATAAATCGTTCTTCAAAGTTTTTACTGTCTGACTAACTAGTTATTATATTAGGAACTATGTATGTGAATCCCTAATTGATTAGTCTGATAAGCATTTATGTGTTCTTCTGTAAGGAGATGAATGAAGTTACTACTACTACTACAATATCAAAAATTTTTATAGGACCAATTATGTTCATCCCAACAAGTTTCCCCAAATATGTCATTTGTTTTTCTCGCAAAATGCTTACTGGGATTTCCAATTCTCGACATAATTTTTCGATATTATAAAATGAAAACAACTCTCAAAACCGTTTTGTTCCTATCAAGGAAGTAAACATTGAACTTCCCTACAGGTTTTTTGTAATATGCTATAGTTGAGAAATTGTTTCAGAAAAAAAGTTTCAATGGACTTGAAATAATTGTATTGTTTCAGAAATGAATGAAACAACCATTGGATTTGGATATTTCTTAATACTTCACTTCGAAATTGCTTTTCAAAACGGTTCGCTTGAGTAACCACTTTACAAAATAATTCTGGTAGCCCAAAATACAGATCCAATTTTATTAATAAGCAACGTAATTATGATGTACTTTCCATTGCACGGGATATCTGCTAGAACTTATCGAACATTTGACCGATGCGAGTCCGGTTCAAAGTTCTCTCTTCAAAAAACTAACTTGTCACAAAAACATGAAGTTACTTGACCATTTCATTACGACTTTTGAATAATTCATCAGAGCAACTATAGATAATATCGATTAATAACGATGAGCATTAGTTTCTGAAGGTGTTTCGATGGACATTTTTTTGCTATCGTTTTTTCATTTTCCGTTATAGTGGTAACCTTGGAACAAACTATAAGCGAAACCTATAATTTCTTCTTGTTATGTTTCCATTTCAATTTTCCTTATGCCTTTCCGAAAGCAATGATTTCACAATTTTTGTCCTAATCATAATAGCATTCACAAATGGCATAAAGAAAATTTTAATTTACCCTTATGCTGTACTTTAACTATCACAAAAATAGTGGAAATGACGAAATTCTATTCAATACCTGTGTATCAACGTCAGATATGAAAATAAGAGTATCCTACATTTCGAAAAAAAATTCCATGGCTTTCCCATGTAACTAACACTCATGAAAATTTGTGGTTGCAACAAAAAAATTCAGTTTTTTTCCAAAAATGTCAGAAGAATAATCAATATTCCACTGACAACTGCCTCCTACTGTCAACTACGAACTGCCTTATAAAGTACTGTTCCCGAGTAGAGAGGACTAGATTCTCTGGGAGAAGAAAATATTAAGAGCAGATAGTTGTTGGTTCACAGATGGATCAAAAACACCTTCCGGTTCTGGTGCAGGTGTTTTCAGTCGCAGACCCAGGACTGAGATATCAACCTGCCTAGGAACCTATGCGACTGTATTTGAAGCGGAAATTTACGCTATTGAATCTGTCATTTGAATCATCATATGCAGAAACTCGGACTGTCGGGAGACAGTATGTCTCGCCTCAGTTTGGAAAATGATGAAGCATCAGAACATACACTTTGTGCCTGACTCACTGGGGACCGAATCAGGTTTTTAGAATCCGGCAGAGCCGTACTCTCACCACTCACCATACGAACTAATCACTTTCGTTAAGAAGGTGGGTTTATTTGGTCGACTGTGAATAGGTGAGAGCCACAATAAACCCTTGCGGGTTGCGGTGGAGGGTCGAATAGACCCACTCACTTTGGACCTAACCTAACTCTCCAATGTCAATCCGAATACTTCACGAAATAATCAAGAATACCACTATGCTCCAATATCCTGAATTACCTGTTTGACCAATAGGTTTAGCTCATTCTTCGACTTCTTACAGTACCGCTTTGACACTTGACACTCAACAGATGTCTGAACTGAAAGTTCGCCACAGTTTCGATAATTGTACGTGGTCCTATGTTGGAAATAATTTTCAAATGGAGCAGTTTATTGATGAATCCCCATTTTCCTTTCTGTTCCTGGATATTTATTGCAAACAGACATATTACAAGCCAAAAACTCCTACTCGATAGTTTTCCAGTCCATTTATCTCAGTGAAGATGCAGATCAGGGATCGAACTCGCATTCACAATAGCTGTGATTTCAGGACTGGATTTTAATTACCAGTGACCTGGGTTCTACTTTTTTTTCCAAGTCCCAGAAACTTGAAGAAAATTACTGAAGGCTAAAAATGAAATGAGTAATTTGAATTCGTTTTGATATCGAGTAGATTTTTTTTTTCAGTTTTTTCGTTCCCTCCACGAAACGTACCAACTTTTTTTTCTCAGAATTAACATAGTCAATAACAAATTATCAATAATTAAAAACTTTTCATATCAATCGATCACTATCATACTCTGAGTATTTTTACCGTAATGAATAATTCGTAGAATAATGGTTGAACGGTTCGTCAACATCGATAATAATTTTTAGAAGCGTTACACGCAATAACAATATTTAATTACAATTAGCACCAATAAACATACAATTTTCATATATTTTAATGACAGTCATAAAAATATCAATTCGATAAATTGTAGCGGAAATATTTTTTTTGTGGGAAGTTTGAAGTAAATCGCCAACAATTAGTCGCATACAAAAGGTTGCATGCCGAAGAAAAAAATTCAGGCGAAATTAGTCGCGCGAAAATCAATCGCATCGAAAATTATATGTATGCTCCATCACACTTCATGAAAATCGTTGTTTTTCGAAGTATTTATATATTATACACAGTTTGTTCTGTTTTTCATGAATTTACTCCAAAATGGTTCGGCATAGACTCCCCTTGGTGAACATTGAAGAGTCTTGCAACTTATTTTACCCACTATAATTTAACCCTTCAACAATATTTAAAAATTGAACCTGTGAAAAAGTAAAATATTTTGGTGGTATATTTCTAGATTCATACTTGAGATGGAATGAGCATATCGAGTGGTCCAACGAAAAGTATGCACCTTGCTTTTCTCCTTTTTTTGTAAATTAACGCAAAAATGCTCGGACAGGTCAATTTTGCTTTTGAGGGGGATATATCATTTGAAAGGGCACAAAATTCTCTTTCCAATGATACCTAATTTGTTGTATTTACTTGAAAAGTTATAAAAAAAGCAAGAACATTTACTCGATATTTTTGGTGTTGATGAAAATGCGGAAAAAACGGCATTTTTATTACTACTACATTTCTCAATTTCTCTGGTGCGTTTTTTGGTTCAAATAACAACAGCAGATAAGTGTACAAAAATAAATTAGACAAACGTTCATTGATTCAGTTCGGTTGCTTTTGAAATTATTTCAACTTTACTGTAAAAATGGTTTATTCCATTCCTGAACGAGTTGAAATTTTAAACTTTATTATCAACATAATAGTTGTGCTAGACTTAGTGCTCGTCTCTTTAATAACAGTCATCCCGGGAAAAATGTGAATGATTCGTACGTTGCCAAGTTAGTCCAAAAGTTTGTCGATACCGGATCTGTCTGTAATGTGAAACACCAGCCACGAAAACCGATCAGAAATGAAGCAGTGGAAGTCGCTCCTTTGGGACATGTTGAATTGGATCATACTCAAAGTACCCGTCAGCTTGCTGCAGCCTCAGGTGTATCCCGTTCGTCCATAATACGGATATTAAAAGTCTATAAATTTCATACGTACAAAATTAAATTAGTACAGGAACTCAATGAAGATGATCCTGATAGAAGGTTGCAATTTTGTGAACAACTGAGCCAGCTACTAATTGATGATCCGCACCTATCATTCAACACGTGCTTTTCCGATGAGAGTACATTTTTTTGAATGGATCTGTGAATAGGCATAATTGCCGTTACTGGGATGACAGTAACCCACACTTATTCCGAGAGGTCCATACCCAGTACCCTCAAAAACTCAATGTCTGGTGTGGCATATTAGGTAGTCATATCGTAGTGCCACTTTTTATTCCTGGGAATTTAACTGGTGAGGTCTACCTGAACATGCTTGAAGATACAATTGATCCTCTCATAACAGAAATAATTGAAAATGACCGAAATCATATTGATGATCGGCTTCATTTACAGCAACATGGAGCACCTCCTCACTATGTTGCTCCGGTAAAAGAGTTTTCAGGTGACCGGTTTCCTGGACGGTTAATTGGAAGGAGAGTCCCCAACGAATGGCCTGCCAGGGCAGGCACAAAGTATATGCTCTGGTGTTTCATCATTTTCCAAACAGAGGCGACACACACTGTCTTCCGACAGTCCAAGTCTCTGCATATGATAGTTCAAATAACAGTGACCTGTAAGAATGCCTGTTAGATATCGTAGTTCATTCCTACTGTAGTCCAACAACTGTTTGGTATCAAGCTTCGAAGGGTGAATAATTGCCTTTGAGTGAACCAATCCTGAAAGAAGTCCATAAATCTTCTTGCCATCCAGGTGTTGCCTTTACAAGGGAGTCAGCAGCTTCATTGCCTTCTAGGTCAGTCTGGCCAGGAATCCAGACCAGAGACAATCTCTTAAGTCTTCCTATCGAGGAGAGTCGTTTTTGGCAATTTGCTACCAATTTAGACGTTGCTCGGTAGGAGCCAAGAGCTACCAACGCCGCTTGACTGTCCGAGAATATTTTTATTGACTTGTGTGTGAGGTTGGATTTATCCAATCTCTCCGCACACAATTCAATAGCGTAAATTTCCGCTTGAAATACAGTCGCATAAGTTCCTAGGCAGGTAGATATCTCTGTCTTGGGTCTGCGACTAAAAACACTGCACCAGAACCGGAAGATGTTTATGATCCATCTGCGAACCAACTTTCCAACTATCTGAGAAGACATGGGAGGGACACACTGAACCTATTTCTACCACATAAATGTTCAACACCCTAGCATCAAGTTGACCATGGAGATTGAACAGGAAAAACGGACTGACACATACAATGTTTCGAATGCCGATACATACGATACATATATGCCGATACATATATCTGCATGCACCATCCAAGTCAAAAGCGGAAAATAATCAACACCATGACGGAACGTGCCCCTAGAATATATAAACCTGAACACCTACAAGAAGAATTGGAGCATCTTCGAGTGACTTTAAGATCCAATGGATCTTAACCGAGATCAACATTGCCATGAAACTGAAGACTTCCACAAGTCGAAATAGGGAGGAAACTCAAACGGTTGCACGTCCATTCCTATCGTACAGCCCCAGGGTTACAGGCGGAATCGGAAAAATCTTAGAAAAGCATACAATAAAAACAGTGTTCAAGCCCACCCGGTAAATACAACAAAGCCTTTGATCTGGAAAGACAAAGGAGGTCCACTATCAGCCGCGGTGGTGTATCGTATACCATGTACCCACGGAAAAGTTTATATCGGTTCCACCAAAAGATCCGTGGGTACAAGGCTGAATGAACATCGGAGAAACTGTAGATTAGGTCAAATAGACAAGTCGGCAGTAGCGAACACGCGCATAGTGAAGGAGATCACTCGATACTGTTTGAAAATGTGAAACTACTTGCCCCCGATCGTGGATACCACAGTTGGCTTGTGCGGGAAGCCACATAAATCAATAAACATACGGAGAACTACAACATAAAAGAGGAGGCGGTTACGCTCAACCGGATTTTGAATCCCATAATCAAATATGCTGAAGTGGCAACAGCGCAATGCAATGTTACGTCATTGACAGGTAATAACACTTCGGCCAATAGCAACGCATCAACAAGAGAGGCTGACTACCTGAGTCAACATAAGGTTTGTTCTGGTTCTAACATCCGAAACTGTTTGGAAACTGCGCAAGACTTGATGGGTATAAGCAAAGAAATCTCAAGCAGTCCGAAATAGTCTTGGACACTTGGTTAAACCAAAACGCATTTTCAGGAGACCACTGTGCCACCTATCGTATACATGACAAGATGAAGACGAGAAAATACTGTTAATCATGTCCATTTTGTTATGTAGCGTATCCTTGTAGTCGTTCAAATGTTATTTAACCTCAATTATCAATGATGATCCTGACGTTTTAGAACCTGTATTTCGTAGAATCAGAATAAACCTATAAATACAACCTACAAACTAGAAATCAAGATGAATAAACTTTTGAGGAAGCCAGCCACTCGTGCTGGCGAAACGGTAGGATGCAGTTCCAAACTACGATGGCCTTCAAACTTGAAGATAATAACAATGAATCAATGTTGTGTTGATCTATAATTCGAGTTAATAACTTTTCTATATCGTGTCTATGAAGCACAAAGTCGGGCCATACTAACGCAGCCAGTGTTGCCCCAGTTCATTTTTATGCTTACCAGTAGATATTTCATGTAGAATAAAAAAAACTTTTGTCTAATTTCTACTGAGTTTATTATTTGTCACGACTGGTTGTACATTGTAGTTTTCACTATTTACAGTCGTTCAATACCTTCCTCAGAAATCAAACTGAGTCAGTTATCAGGTAAATTCAGAATTCCACTAAATGAATGAACTTCGAGATCTCAATGTAGGGGATTTCCACTCACAAACTGATTTTCAGGCTAGGAAAGATAAATTCAATCCAAAATCGCTCGAGAGGTCAATATTCAACAAAAACTTGTTTTTATTCTCGACTGAGAATTCAGTATTATATGCTGCTGTATAATTAGCCACACAGGCTTTCAGAGTTCTTTGATGGAACAAGTGTGGTGTTAATCACTGCAGGTAGAGATTATTTTTATTTTTTATATGTCGGTGGCTTCCCTATATAATCTGACCTTCTGAAGATTCTTCCAATGATGCTCAAAATGAAAGATAGAAAAGACTTTCGTCATAAGCAGTATGTTTCTTTGGGTTTTCTTAATTTTGCAGATAAGGATAATTCGTACCCAACTTATACATATGTCCTTTTTTTTCCTTCTCCCACTGAAACGATACTTCATCGTTTGCCACAATGTGACTAATGTGTATTATTTTATTGTAATTATTGGTTCCTTCAAGGATTTCAAATTGACTTGACCAATGTTATTTACAAATGCTCAATTTAGTGCGTGAAATGCTATAATTAACTTTATAAAAAGACTATCATATAAAAATAAAATAACATTAGCTCCTTCGGCAGATTTTTAAAAATAATTGTTCGATCGTCTAAAACCTTTTAAAATCAGACAAAAAATTGAATTGGAATCTAGATTCATTAATTACTTGTGATTGTGACAAATACTCAATTCTGTGTTTTCGTCATCGTCTATGTCTCGACGCAGATTTTAATACCTAAGCTAGCATTATCAGAATATGAGTAGAACGTTTGTTTGAAGGTGATTGACAATGTTTCATGATGAATTTCACTAGTTTGGACTCATAATCTCTATCATAAAACACGTGTCGAGGTGTTAAAACAACGGTTTCGAAACACGTGTCGAGGTATTGAAATAAAGGTTTCGAAACACGTGTCGAGGTGTTGAAATAACGGTTTGGTGTTGGGAAAAACTCCAGTAATACTAACAAACTTTCTTGATATGAAGTTGTTTCGGTATTCGTCTAATAATATGCTGTACAAAAGTAGTTGATATTTGGTGATGAGAAAGAACTCATAAAAAATTTAATATTTCGAAATGAAATGATACATTCATCTTTTCTCAGTTCAAAAACTGCATGCTACGTATATTTTACATGCTACATACAATCGATTAGCGATTTTTCAATTTTTTATGTTGGTACATTCATTTGGAACATATGTTCCCAGTCCCAACTGCTTAGCATGTATAGTTTGTTGTTGAGAGGCATAAAAGTTGGAAGTGTTTTGTGTGTTCGAAAATTTTCTGCTTTCGAAAAAATTATTCAAAGAATTTCCATCAAATTTTGTGTGACAAATGAAATTAAGTGCTCAAGAACACTTCGAATATTGACAGAGGCATATGGTGATTGTACTCTGAGTCAGAAAAATGTTTACAAATGATACACGCTTTAGACAGAAAGTCGAGAAGACTTGATTGACGACACCCACCTGGACGCCCCAGCACATCAACAACCGATGAAAATGTTGAAAAAGTGAAGAAACTTGTTATGGAGAATCGTCAAATCACTATAAGAGAAGTTGTTGAGGATGTCGACATATCGGTTTTTCTGGGACTTTGCGCAGTATGAAGCGTGTCGCAGCGAAGTTCGTTCCAAAATTGCTGGATTTTTACTAAAAAAAAACCGTTGCATGAGCTTCGCTAAGAAATTGTTGAATGACGTCAATGGCACTCCAGATTTACATTGGAATGTAATAAATGGTGACGAATCATGGATATTTGGTTAGGAAATCGGGACCAAAGTCAAGTCGTCCTGGCAGAGCCCAGGAGAGTCAATAATATAAAAGCACGCCAAGTTCGATCAAATGTCAAAGTTTTGCTCACTGTTTTCTTCGAGTACCATGTCGTAGAGCATCAGGAGTTCTTGCCAGTTGGTAGTACGGTCAATAAGGAGTATTATCTTGAAGTTATGTACCGTTTGCGAGAGCCAATACGAAAATAATGTCCGATATCTCCGGCACCATAATCATGCCTCAGCCACCGTATTCAGCAGATCCGGTCCCCTGCGACTTCTTCCTATAACCAAGATTGAAGAAATCCATGAAAGGACGGCGTTTCGCGACGTTTGAGAAGAGAGCTCGAGGACATATCAAAACCGCTTCGAGGATTGAAAAAAATATTGGCAACAGTGTATAATATCTGAGGGGGATTACTCTGAAACGGACAAATTGGAAATTGATGAATGAATGAATATTTTTTGAGAAAAATCAAAATACACTTAATTTTTTTGCACCGATAACATTGATGAATGTTTCGAAATATTCATTTTTTTCAGTGTCACTGTTTTCCGAGTTTGAAAGCCGTAGATTTTTGGAATTTCTTCCTGACGTTTCGCTGGCGCGAGTGGCTAGCTTCTTCAGAGGTTCAACCATCATTGCTTGTTGTCCGATGACTAACTTTTAGGCTTCGTAAAGGGTATTTATGCCTTGTCAGGTAATCAGTTGTATTGGTACCTGTATTGGTACCTGTATTGGTACCTGTACTTGTACCTGCCTTGTATCTGTACTTGTACCTGTACTTGAACCTGGAATATTAACAATCTTACTTCCTGTCATTCTATTCGTTATTTTCGAATTCTTCAAAATTCGATTGAGGTTCACCGCTTCTTTTTTTCTGTTGAAATTCTCCGTGTGTTTGTGGATCTCTATTGCCTCCCGTACAAGTCGGCTATGGTATCCCTGGTTGGGGGCAATTAGTTCTGTGTTTTCAAACAAAATTCTGTGGTATCCTTCACTAAGTGCGTGTTCTGCCACAGCTGACTTGTCCGTTTGGCCTAGTCTGCAGTTCCTTTTATGCTAATAATAATACATTCATTTTCCCAAAGATGATAAAACATATAGGAATAGTCACTTATAATCTAAAGATCTAAAAAATTAAAAATTCATCCAATGTATAAAAAGCATTGTCGAGTAAATTTTCCTCAAGCGAGTTTTAAAAATAGAAATATTGGCGCAACTAACTATTTCTTTAGGCAGTTTATTAAAAATCCTCAGACTCAAATATTCAGAAGATTTTGAAGATACAACATATTTACAGAAGGGAATGTGTAAATCAGCGCAATTTCTCGTATTATAACTATGGACTTGTTGGATACTAGTGAGTTTATTTTTATTTGTGTAAACGTATACACACATTTCTAAAATTAAAATACTCGTCATTGTTAAAATTGTTGATGCTTTAAAAATCGGTCTACAGGATGCTTTGCTTGAGGTATCGCAAATAATTTTTAAAATGCGTTTTTGTGCAATAAATACGTCTGGTGCTCGAGTGGACACACCCCAGAAACATATGCCATATCGTAATCGGGAGGCTACTTGTGCATGATATAATACGATTAATTGTTCACGTAACAAAATGTCCTTAAGATTTCGGAACATAAAACATAATGAGTTCAATTTTGAGATCAAGTTGGTACAATGCTCTTTCCAGTTTAAACCAGAGTCTATAGTAGTTCCAAGAAATTTAACTGATAAAGTAGGCTCAATCAAGATTTCATCAGTTTTTATTGTTACAGTTTCACATTGTTTTTGGTAGTTCTGGAATCGTATTATATTTGTCTTATTACTATTGAAATAGAGACACTTCTGATCACACCATGAAATGAGGTTACCAACCGCAGTTGTACACTTTTGTTTCAAGGTATTTTCACATTTGTCAGAGACAAATATATTGGTGTCATCTGCATATCTAGTAAAGCTGGCAGAAGATTTGATATTATCCATTCGTGTAGAATAAAAATAAAATTGGTACCAAAACAGAGCCTTGGGGAACGCCCATAGAGATATTTTGATATGCAGATTTAGTGGAAGATATACTAACAAACTGTTTTCTGTGTGTTAAGAAACTCTGTATCCAGTCGAGTGAAACTCCACGAATACCATATTTGTACAATTTAGACAAGAGTACCTCATGCTGAACGCAGTCAAATGCCCTGCTGAGATCACAGAAGATCCCAACAGGGCACTCACCTGATTCGATTGCTTTGATCAATTTTTCATAAAATGACAACACCGCACTCTGAGTTGAGAGTACTGGCAGGAAACCATGTTGGTTATCTGAGAAGATGCTATGACTTAATGCAAAATTCATAAGTCTTTGGAGATAAGAATATTCAAAAACCTTAGAATAACAGGATGTGACAGTAGTGGGCCTATAATTTTCAAGATTTGCTGGATTTTGTTTTTGTATACTGGGATGACTTTGCCGATTTTCAATAAAGATGGAAAACATCCACAAGTGAAAGAAAGATCAACTAGATAAGATAGAGGCGAAATAATGTGACGTAAAACCTTCTTCAAAATGAATGACAAAATGAATGCTCTTTAAGTCTTGTTCCCACAGATCGTTTGGTGGTTTCGATATATACCTTTCCTGCTGCTGATAATGGGTCTCTTTTGTCTTTAGCCGACCTGAGGCTTTGTTGTATCTTCCTCGTGAGTTTGAAGACTGTTTTGATGTCGTGTTTGCCCAATAGTTTTCCAATTCTATCCATGACCCTAGGATGAACGGTAGATATGCGAGTGCAACCATCTGATTTTTTTCCGCTTTTTGAGCCGTGGTGCTCTTGGGTTTCATGGCTATCCTGATCTCGGAGGCACTGTATCCATTCGATCTCAAGGTATTTCAGTTCCCTCCCAGATGTTCTGGTTCACATATTCTCCGAATCCGTTCCGTTAGAGAGGAGATGACTCCTTTCTTTTGGCTAGGATGGTAGTTCGATAGTGCGTGCAAGTATCTATCCGTGTGTGTGGGTTTTCGATACACTTTGTGGGTTAGTCTGGTACCACATCGTTGTACTAGTACATCTAGGAAAGCTATGCGTTGGTCCTGCTCAATCTCCATGGTGAATTCTATGCTAGGTTGTTGGGCCATCAAGTCTCTTCCATGTTTCCAGATGACGACGGCTTCATCCACGTAACGAAGCCAGAAGGTCGACTTCAATTCAAAAGTGTCTATCGCCTTCCTTTTAAACCATTCCATGAAATAATTTGCCATCACTGGGCTAAGTGGACTCTCCATCGCAACGCCATCTAGTTGCTCATAGAAGTTTCCCCTACATTGAAAGTAACTTCCTGTGAGACATGCTCTAGAGAGTTCGACGACGTCATTCGGGAACACGTGGGCTAACTCCCTCAGAGAGTCTTCCAGTGGGACATTAGTCATCGGACAGCAAGCCATGACGGTTAAACCTCTGAAGAAGCTAGCCACTCGCGCCAGCGAAACGTCAGGAAGAAATTTCAAAAATCCACGGCTTTCAAACTCAAAAAACAGTGACACTGAAAACCTCAGCAGCGAAAGTCTAAATCATTCTTTTTTTTTCGTATGTATCTCTTCTCGATCAGTTTTCAGACTCTTTTTCAAGAAAGAACTCATAGAGTAGAGGTTTCAATTTCTGTTCAAGAATACCTAATAGGAGGTACCAAGCTTCGATTTCAGGAAGGTCAGTTAATTGATTGAATCAAAGTCTTCCAGTTACTATTATCTACTACCTCACTGTTTACTTGTTTATCGATGAATTATGACAAACCTTGTTGAAGATAGATGGGTATCATAGTACAAATAATAACAAAGTATTTAGCAAAATTGAATAACATGAGAGATTGATAGATAATTATATACTATGAATTACATAAAACGGTGATAATTTTCAACTACCACCATTAATCATTCCATGCAAACGAAGGATCTGAACGTGTAAGCTTTCGCGACCGAGGTTTTCAGTGTCACTGTTTTTATTCGGATTTGAAGGCCGACGATTTTTGGAATTTCTTCCTGACGTTTCTCTGGCACCATTGACTAACTTCTTCAGATGTTCATACATCCTGATGACTCGGATGTAAACTCTTACTTTCGAAACAACTTCATCGTTTACACGAAACTGAACCTCTTGGTATCATCAAGTCTATATCGTCTAAGAACTAGCAGCATTGATGAACTGCCTGGCAGAGTATTGTTGAATGTTGCTGAACTAGTTATTGAACCACTTACATACTTAGGTACTTGATTTATCTTTTCCTTGACGGTTCATTTCCCTCGTATCTCAAACAGGCTATTGTGGTTTCTGTTATTTCTTCACCGAAGTGTGCGCTGGTCAGGCCCTATCCCCCTAAGCCCCGATACATTCGGGAGGGCGCGCCAGCATTATCTCCAATGACCACTCCCCACACCGTATTATTATTATTATAACGAATCCAGCTTGAGCCACCTGTTCTGATTCTCCTCTGTTTATTGAATATCGTCATTATAGATCGGCAATATTTCATTTAAAATAAATGGTTTGGTGTCATTTTATTTTCACCGTATTATTCTCATTGAAATATTGTCCTTTACAGAAATGTGACAATTTCTTTCAATTGAGAAAACTATTATAATAATTCCAACATTGATTCGTCTCCAATTGTTTGATGGATTTTATCATGTAATTTTTAATTTTTTTTTTTGCGATCGTGAATATTTTCATCAGTTCCGTAACCTATCACTATATGCAAGCAAAATCAATCTTATGACTGAGTCGACGAGACATGCTATCGTACCAAAGGAATAAATATTTGAATCAAAACTCTAAAAACTTCACTCTCTCAACGTCCCTACACGGTAGGATATGTCCTGCACTGACGGTGAGTAACACTCCGAACAAGACGCATCCCTTATGAGAAAAGTTGAACAAATGTCTGTCGTATATAATTCAATGCCCGTCGTGGTATTGGCCAGGAAAGTAGTTGACCCCGTTAATCCTTAGCTCGCACAAGTTTCGACTTCTGAGGAATGTCGTTCGTAGGGTTGCGACAGCTGGTTAACGGAAAACAGATTTTTTTTAAACAGATTAGTAGGGATGTATGTTCAGAATTTGAATCCAAGATATTTTTCTTATTCACTAGAAGCTTTACTTTTTGGGAAAGAAAGTTTTTGGCTTTCTTCTACTCCATCTTGATACAAAAAAAGGATGAACCTTCCAAAGAAAAGAAGGAAGTAACCAATTTGAAAATAAGTAACTCTATACATGGATGTGTAGATCAAGCAAAGTAGTAACTTTCAGACACAAACTGAAAGAAAGTCCTCCTGAAACAGCTACTTTCATATAAACATTGAATTACACGGAAGAAAAAAATTCTTTTGAAACAAATACTTCTATATGAACACTGAATTATACAGAAGATACTTTTCTCTACTCACTTTGTATTTCAAATTTTTCTCTACTCAGTTTGTATTTCAAACAGAGAAAAGTATCTTCTGTATAATTCAGTGTTCATATAGAAGTATTTGTTTCGAAATGATTTTTTTCTTTCGTGTAATTCAATGTTTATATGAAAGTAGCTGTTTCAGGAGGACTTTCTTTCAGTTTGTGTCTGAAAGTTACTTCTTTGCATGATCTACACATCCATGTAGAGAGTTACTTATTTTCAAATTGATTACTTCCTTCCTTTCTTTGGAAGATTCCCCCATCCTTTTTTTGTATCAAGATGGAGTAGAAGAAAGCCAAAAACTTTCTTTCCCAAAAATGAATCACTCCTAAAAATATAACCCCTTCAATTCAAACTTTACTTGTATTTAATTTATCTGACAAAAAAAACAAAAAACTGTAAAGTGTCCATTGCCCAATCTATTGTAGAAATTTTGCAAACATTCTCAAATCAACCAATCATTCCAACTTAAAAATTCTCCAAGATCGCATTCAGTTTATTATTATTCTTGCTTATGTTTATTATCAAGTAAACACGCACAAGCTACCTACAACTTATGAAATTTGAGTCGTCCTACATATAAAAGTACACGAGGTGTCCCCACCTGAGTTATCATACTGATAGACACCATTACCAATCGGGTTTTGTTTCTGCAGTGCTTTCTTGATTTTCTCCGTAGTATTAGCATTCCAAATTCTTCAGTTGCTCTGCCGGGCGGACGATACGAATTCGTTTTTGGCGTTTTTAATATACCGAGTAGTCCGCAGAAATATATCTACTGATATCGATTCGGATTTTGTGAACTTGAACAATTTTCATTTTTTGTGGATTGTGCTCTTCAGGATTATTTTTAATGTGGTGTCTAGTGACAGGATTTTGTTTTTTGTGTACGTTTGGAATTTTTAGAGGAAATATGTCAATCAGTTACTGATATAAGGTATGATTAGTGAGTTTTTTCATATTTCGTTCATATTTCAAAAACAGGTTTATTTTAGTAACTTTTGCTTTCGTTCTGAAAGACCAATTCTATAAGTACCAATTTTAATTTTTTTGTAAAGAATTGTTAAGAGAGAAAATTGATTTATCCATGAATGAAGTACGTCGTTTGATTGAACATATAGAATTGAATTTCCAAGATAGAATTATAGGTAAGCGTAGTTGTAATCTCTGAAGATTTTTTCATAGCGTATTTTTTCATTTTCCAGAATTTTTATTGGTAACAATGATGAAATATAGGCTGTATACAAGTGGCAACTTGATTCTATGCAAATTATTTTCAGCCTAAAATTGGCGTATAATGTTCTCAGCCTACTTCGAAAAAAAATATTTATCATCAGACTCTTTCTCAGACTAATATTTCACGAACTTCTGTTTTAATTTCTTTTCTTTTCATTAAGTTTCTTGCAAACCCCATCAATATGTAGATCCCAATTTAAAGATTGATCTAACATGGTTCCTAGAAATTTAACATCATGTGGCATCGTTATTCCATCAGTAATATCGACTCCATCTGGAATGTTATTTATTCTGTTATAAAATTTCATGGAAACAGATTTGGAGGTATTTAATATCAAGTGATTGCATTCACATCATGACGCAAATCTATCAATAACCTCTTTGACTCTCGTTAATACATCTTCATGTGTAGACCCAGTGATTGTCATTGTGGTATCATCTGCAGACATAGTTATGTGGCAATTGTTAACATGTTCTGAGAGATCATTAACAAATACCACAAAGAGTAAAGGTCCCAGTACTGATCCCTGAGGAACTCCTAATGCCAATTCATGTTCCTTGGACACAATATTGTTATATTTGACTGTCAAATGCCGACCACTCATATAGGATTTTATCCAAGTCAGTATGTTATGTGGAAACCCAAGCCTCTCTAACTTTATATATAGAAAATCTGATGAAACAGTGTCAAATGCCATTGACAGATAAAAAAATACTAATTACAAAACTATTGGCATCAACTTCGGGGTATATGTTATTGAGATAATCATAGCCAGCGGTTTCTATGGAACGATCGTTCCTAAATCCATGTTGATTATTACATAGTATATTATTTGACTCTAAATAATTCACTATTCTAGTAGCCACCACTTTTTCATACAATTTCGAAAGAGAACAAAGTAATGAAATTTGTCGGTAGTTATTCAGGTCATTTCTATTTCCTTTTTTAAAAAGAGGAATGACTAAGGCTTTCTTGAACTCTTGGAAAGTAGCCTAGCATGTAGGATTGATACATTAGATAAATGAGAGGAGATACAATAAGGTCAGATGTTTCTTTAACAACTGGTATTGACATGTCATCTAATCCATTCGAATTTTTTTTATTTTTCATTATTCTCAATGCAGCATGAATTTCAGCTTCAGTAATCGGTACATTCTCAAATGAGTGTACAATATTAACATTCGTACTGGTTGTACAAGGTAACGTTAGATTTTGACCTAAGTGTGTGGAAATAGCCGTTTTAGCAGAATTTGCAAAATGATGGGCAAATAGGTCTGCTACAGCAGAAGGGTGTTTAACCACAACTGATTCATTATGGAGAGTGATAACATTATCAGCATACCACTTTCTTTTTCTTCCCAACTCGTTGTTTACTATATTCCACGTTTATTTAGTTTTGTTACTGGCATTGTCAATTTTAGTGGAAAAGTAACTAATCTTTTTCTGCTTAACGTTATTCTGGTGTTGTTTCAGCCTAGATTTGTATAATAATTTGTATAATAATGGTTTCAACGCAGATACTATCCAGAAGTTAGTCTGAAAACAAAGCCCTAAATTCACTTACAGATCAATATACTCACAGGTCAAACAACCAGAAATCAAAAAAATGGGTAACGCTAACATATTTCGGAAAAAGAACAGATATAATTGCGGGTTTCTTCAGAAAAAACAATGTGGAAGTGGCATTCAGACCACATGTCCAGATCAACTTGTCCATGTGAACAAGTTCGAGAAATCTGGAGTTTATAAGCTCAAGTGTCCGGAGTGTAATAGTGTTCATGTCGGACAATGTGGCCGAAATTTCTCAAAAAGGTGTGTCGAACATGAAAGGTCTTTCAGACTAAGTAAAAATTATTTGACGTCTTCAAACCATTTCTTGAGATGCAACCACAAGTTTCCGAATCTAAACGATAAGGAAATTTTGCACTGGAATCCTTGGAAATTCATAAGCATGAACATTGCGGGTGCAACCTGTTAAATGATCAAATCGATCTAGTTTACTCAAATAAGCGAATCCACATTGTCACAAGTAAACAAATTTCAGGTACTCAATTAAGTCAAATACCTACATCAATGCACTTGAGTTGAAAGGTATTTTCCATAATAAACAATTCATAGTAGCTCCATATCACGTATTCCAAAGTATTGTTATTTTTTATTGAATTAGGTTTTAGGTAATTCTCAATAGTATCCATGATAATTTCTACCCAGGAAGCTACTGTTTTAGCAAAACGCGTCTAGAAATTGAAATGTTAATAAAAATTGTCTACCTAATTATCATCATGGATAATGTTATTAATTCTCATCAAGTACCGTGTTAGGAATCACACGTTAAGAGGTAAGACCTCGTTAGTCCTTAGCTCGCACAAGTTTCTCAACTTCTGAGAGTTGTCGTTCGTATGGGGGCGACAGCTGATTAACGGAAAACAGATTTTAAAACAGATTTTTTAAAACAGATTCATTCATAATTTGCAATACTTTCCACATTGGAAACGCAGGTTCGAAGCCAGGCAGAAGAATAGATTTGTGAAAGAACCTGCCATTCACCAGTTGTGCTGAGCTTCCTGACGTTTCTCCAGCATGAGTGGCTGGCACCTTCAGAGGTTTCTATTATCGCATTCAAGTGTTATTACTTTCAAGATCGCATCTTGAAATCCTCTGAAGACACCACCCTCTCACACCAGTAACATTTTAGGAAGAGATTTCAACAGACAACGGCCTAAAACTGGAAGCAACAGGCAGTTTCAATCTTAATTTTTAGGAATCATATTCAATCCATCATGAAAAAGAGAAGAGATTTTGTTCGGACTTCACCTTTTAATTACTGAAGATTCTCAAAATTCGAAATCATCTTCGAATGTAGCTAAATGATCTGTATTGGGGCATTGGAACATTTTTACTAGACGATTTATAGAAGCGCAACACGTGTTTCGCTGTTGAATAGCTCACTGGACGGCTTACAGAACCGCAACACGTATTCCGCTATACAATAGCTTACTGAGCGGCTCACAATACATACCTGCAACACTTGTTTTGCTGTATAATAGCTTACCGGACGTGTTTTGCTGTACAGTAGTTCACTGAGCGGCTTACAAAATCACAACACGTGTTTTTCTGGTTAATAGTGGACGGTATATACAAAACTGCAACACATGTTATGCTCACTGGACGGCTTACAAAACCGCAAAACGTGTGTTCCGCTGAACAATAGCTCACTGGGCGCCTTACAAAACCACAACACGTGTTCCGCTGTACAGTAGCTCACTGGGCGCCTTACAAAACCACAACACGTGTTCCGCTGTACAGTAGCTCACTGGGCGACCTATGAAACCGTAACAGTATTTTGCTGTACAGTAGCTCACTGAGCTGCTCACAAAACGGCAACAAGTGTTTCGCTGTAGAATAGTGGATGGCTTACAAGACTGCAACAAGTGTTTCGCTCACTGGGCGGCTTACAAAATCGCCACACGTGTTCCGATGTACGATAGCTCACTGGGCGACTTACAAAACCACAACACGTGTTCCACTGTGAAATAGCTCACTGGGCGACCTACATGACAGTAACACGTGTTTTGCTGTACAGTAGCTTACTGAGCGGCTCACATAACAACAACACATGTTTTGCTGTGAAACAGAGGACAGGCAGTAGCCCACTGAGCGGTTCACAAAACTGTAACACGTGTTTTGCTGTGCAATATCCTACTCAGAAGTGTTCATACTAGAGTATGAATATAAACACGACTCAGAGAGCTATTGTATAGCGAAACATGTGTCGCGGTTTTGTAAACTGCCCAGTGAAAACCTCACAATTATGTCTTGCTTGAATACGTTATGTATTTTCATTAAGTATCGGTCAATTTCATCTCATGAATAATTTGTTTTATAATTAACATACTATTTTCGTATTTCTGATGAAGGTGAAGGTATGAAAATACGTACTTTCCTATCGTAAAAATTGAAACTAAGTAATTTTTAGCTGATATAACGTTTGTGGTTATTCATATTTGTCATCACTTAGGAACTTATGAAGCGGATTACATTGAACATTAATTATCACTTTCGTGCAATTCAATGTTTAAATGGAAGTAGTTCCGAGAGGTCTTTTTCTTTCTATTTGTATCTGAAAGTTACGTCTTTGCATGATCTATTTTGAAATTAATGTCATTCTTTCTTCGGCAGATTCAAGGTAATAGTTATGCAAAATACAACGTAAACTAACTCTTAAGTTTTCTACTTCCAAAGATAGTGTTAGGGTAGATATAGCTTTAATTTCTAGCGAAATATACGAAAGATAGTTCAGTAGCTGATTATCGATTAGTTCCCAAGTAGATATGAACGTTATCGTTTGGCTTTGAATACCTCAAAGTTGGTATCACAACCTCAGATGAAATAGCTCACTGCAATGATATCAATATGTCACAATTTTTGGGAACAATTCAGTAATAGCTGAAATTTGCCGATAGAGAATATCTGCAATGAACTGAACAGATCATTTTAAGTTTGAGCAAATATGCCTAAAATATATTTTTCCGTTAACCAGCTGTCGCATCCCTACAAACGACAACCCTCAGAAGTCGAAACTTGTGCGAGCTAAGGATTAAAAGGCTCACCTGTTAACGTGTGATTCCTAACACGGGTTGGACGATAGCAAGTGAAAATGGAGCGTTCAGCCTGCGGCTTGAACCATCAACCACACATCGGCCGATTGACTGAGTGAACAAAGCATCCACGTCGAACCGCCTGGCTACCGATCGATAGTTTCGATCAACAAGGTCTATTGGATTCAAAAAACACTTTTGCGTTATTTGCCGCTCTGATTTTTGTTCGCTAAAAATTCAGATAGGTATAGTCTGTCTAGTGAATTGTGGTAAAATTATTTGATAATCTTTCAAATTATTTATTTATTTTCGAACAGGTAAAAATCTCATTACATTAAAATAATTATTTTTATATAAATGTTGATAGAGTCTAAATAATAAATAGAAATCTACTATTCATACATTGTATCTACGAGTAGTTACTACATAAAGCCGAATGGAAGGAAAAAACATAGTTATTCTAAACTTGAAAAGTATTTTTTCACACCACTATAAACTTGTTTGGGAAGGAGAACAAAATTGATATCTGACATTGACAGTAAGTTGTTTGTTATTTTGATCATTGTAATGATAGGTGAACAGTTATTTTTTGATAAATATAGTACATCAAAGAATTGAATGGGTCTTGTTGTTCTTTTGGAATTACCTCTTTAAGTAAAGATTTGAGATTGGGACAGTTATAATTTTTTATATATTTTATAACTAGACTGGGTATTTTAAATTCATTTCGTAGTGCTACTGTACTAATTGTATTATAATCCGGGTATATTTTTTTTTGTAATATAAAAATCTCAGAAATCTGTTTTGAATTTTTTCTAATCTATTTTTATGAACCATATAGAAGGATGCCATACTACAGCCCCATATTCAAGTTTAGGTCTGACCAAACTATTATAAAGTGTAGTAATCACTTTAATATCATTGAAATGTGCACTTTGTCTCATTACAAATCCAATAATTCTTAGTGCCTGAGATGCTATGTAATCCAAATGGGGATTGTACGAGAGTGTGGAATTATAGTATACACCTAAATCTTTGACAGTCTCTACCCTGGATAATTCAATACCATTCATTAAGTAATTGTATAGTGTCTTTTTTAGTTTTCGGGTACAAGACAGGACAGAACATTTGGATATATTGAACGGAAGATCATTTTTCACACTCCATCGATTAACACTATTGATGTCCTGTTGTAGTTTGACACAATCTTGTGAGTTTTCGATCTGTCTATAAAATTTAAGGTCATCTGCGAATGAGAGACACTTAGAGTACTTTAAATTTTGAGTTAGATCATTATTGAATGTAAGAAAAATTAATTATATCTTACTGGATGACGTTGTTAACGCTGGGCATAACTTGATCTTTCAACAATTCGAAGT
Source organism: Leptinotarsa decemlineata (assembly GCF_025532065.1). Taxonomy (NCBI): domain Eukaryota; kingdom Metazoa; phylum Arthropoda; class Insecta; order Coleoptera; family Chrysomelidae; genus Leptinotarsa; species Leptinotarsa decemlineata. The sequence continues at coordinate 109,911 of NW_027412523.1, forward strand.
AACCTCAAACATTTAGGATTGTTTCGAAAAATTTAGTTCAGCAGTAACGAGAAGATCAAATTAAGAACCATATTGAGTACTTAAACAAAAATATTACCACTGTAAGTTCTTATTTCTATTATATTCATCAGTATCATACAATGTTACTTAGTTTGAATAATTCATATAGGAAAATAAAATGTTTAGTTTGACCCTCTAATTTTTAATTGAATGAAAACTCAAAAGAGTATTTTTGTCTAAAATTGTTCATAGTTGTGATATAAAAATTGTTACAGAGGCAATACAGAATTAAAAAACCTTTCAAATAGGGAGTTACAGCATTTTTGACATTAGGGTTGTTGTGGGTGCTTGATTTTTATTCTAACTAAAGTTGACGTGTTTCACGACGTTCTACTTTACAAAATCAGAGTGTTTCGTTTCAACTGAAACATTGTGTATGAGCATTATCGATATATCGAGCAAAGGCCCTGTTGAGTCACCCGGTATATAATAGTGGTATTTGGTAAAAACCATTCAGTATCTCAAAACTACCGTTTGAGGCAAATGAAAACAACCAATTAGATTGATTATACTTCGAAAGTGACGAGATAAGTAGATCAGAGCATGGTCTGGTAGACGCGATCTAGTGATATCGCTCTTTATTTACTACCGCGAAGATTATTATTCAATTTTAATGAAACACTCCTCAACAAGTTTTACAGGACAAACAAAATTTTTCAAACAAATCAATGAATAAAAGTAAAACCTTGGTAATGCAAATCTTGTAAACAGATTGTTTATCAGAAAAAATTAAAGTATTTTTTTGGTTAATCATTTTCAGATTGATGATAAAATAACAATTTCACTATTAGTCGGTTTATTATTTCTTTACCATCATAGGCTTAGGAGTATTCAATATGGAATTTCCTTGAAGTTTTCAATTACTGATATATGACGATCTATGCGGAATACTTTCTTATTCCGTGATACGAAAAAATCACGGAATACCAAAGTATTCTGTGCTTCTGCTTCTGTTTTCAACAACATCTCTCACACCAACTGGATTCATCAACATAATTTTATGACAAATTTTATATTTGAAATTGTTGTTCTTGATAAATCAGGTTTCCTTCATTTGAGAATTTTTTTAAAGAAACCAAAATAACAAAACCTTGACTCTTAATATTCCGAGCAGCTTTCGATTTTAGTATTTATATTTCCAACACACTGATTTTGCAAATAGTTAATATTCCTATTTTTTATAATAGCTCTTCTTCTAGTTTTGAAAGACGCTAAATTTTGTAAAGATAAGCTTTTCGTTCAGGTGATTAATCTGTCAGTCACCTCTTGATGGATTGATTCTACATTAAACTGATTGTCTTCAGTAAAACTAAATTACTGGAGTTTTTTCTCAACATCAAACAGTTATTTCAACACCTCGACACGTGTTTCGATCACCAAGTGATCATCTTCAAGAGGAAGATTATTCTTCCTCTTGAAAATGATCCTCGAAGACGAAGATTAATCACTTAGTGATCGAAAAACTTGTCAAAGTGCTAAAATAACGGTTTCGTGTTGGGAAAAAACTCCAGTGATATCCATTATCACACCAAAGGTTCCAAACAGTGCATCACAAGTTCAATGAAACTGTTTTTAGAATCGGAGTACTTTTTGGTACCATATTTATATGTTTCATACTGTCCTAGAATATACCTTCTGAAGGATGTCACCTTTCCCATCTTCTCTCTTAAACTTGAAAGGTCAACAGTTGTTTAAACAGGTAGTTCTTGAATCATTTCCTATTTTATTTCTTGTTTGTTGACGTTTTTGTTCGGTTGGTTTAATTTTTTCTAAAACCAAATCCTCTTTGGAATCATAACGATTATTACAACAAAAAGATTGAAAATTTGTAATAATTGAATCAATGAAAATTTAATCTTCCTCAGGAAAATATGAAACATGATATTATAAAACAACAATAAAAATTTATTGGTGCTCCGGGGCGACTTCATTGATTCCAGTGGCGCATTTGCTTTTTCAGCTGCACAAAAACCCGCAAAAACCTGCAGCACCACATCATCTGAAGATTTTGATCTGGCAATGTCCTCTCTCTCATAAAACAAAATGTTAGGTGTCTCCAGAGGCTCCAATAAATTCAATACATTGCCAGAACACTTCGTGACACGACTATCGTCAAACGAATATTCAAGATATTGAATAATCGGAAAGTAGTTTTCACTACAGTAGTGAGCACAATATCTAGGATTTTCACGCAAATTTTCCATGAAAATACGAGGAATTTTAATGACGGGAAGTGAGATGTCTCCTAAATCAGTCAACGGTAACTGAACCTGATCTAATTATCGATCCAATCACCACTTAGAAGTTTATTTCTGAATACCATTCCACAGGTTGCTATAATATTCTGAAAGAGAAGAGAGGTCTTTCTTCACCCATATCAGATGAAGCATTTTTTTATTATGATCTGTAGGCTGGCACTGCCAGTGTCTAACAAATTGTCCGATGACTTCGGGTTTATTAGCTGTTGTCTGCAGATTTTCTTCAATTACTGAAAGAATCTTTGTGTTATAAAGTGTATTGCTGATGTTTGAGCTCTCTTCCTTACGATTGGAGTTATGCATGCATTTTATGCATGTTCATGAATCTCTATGGCATCTCTGAATATCCTTCAATAAAACCCTCTGGTTTTATAAAAAACTTTCATGCTTTCGAAGTCTATGTCATGGCTGCCCTCTGAGAGAGCGTGTTCTGCAACTGCCGATTTATCTGTTTGACCATATGCTCAGCCACACGCGTTTAAACGCTTCTTTTCGTGGTTCCAAAGTTGTGGTTTCCTCCCCAAACCACAACTACATTGTATCCAGTATTCTCCTGGGGTACCTAAGGGATCCCTGTGGTGTTTTGCGGAACCAAGACTATTCTATATCGTTCTTGTGGGCTTGAAAATGGTCCTAACTCCATATAGGATAGAAAAGTTCCTCCATTGGCCAGAGTCATTGACCTACTTTGGTGAACCCATCAATTATATCTCCCGTTTTATGAAAATTGAAGAATCGACCGTAGCATGCCGAATACAGAGCAATTAATATTTTGAGAAAATTTGTTATTTTAAACATTCGGTAGATCGAGAGTATAGAAGCTGACATGTGTATCTTGTCCCATAATTTATATTAGTCAAACTGGTAAAACATTTTTCAACAGAATAAAGAAACATAGAAGTAATTATTATTCGAATGAGAAAATCAATTCCTCATGTCAACAAAAAAGCACGAGTTCAATCATGAATGAGCTTTTGGAATGCTTATGAATCAGCGTATTTGAGAATTCGGAAATGTTGTTCAATAATCAAATAGATTTGAATAATATACATTAGATAAATTTGTTTTGTAAAGATGAAACTGGTAGTTATGGTAGATCTTAATCATGATAATATGAGATCACAGGTACTGATATAGTAATTGTTAGTATTTAAGATTCCAGAAGGAGCTATGGGATATTGAAGCATGTCTTGAGTAAAATTATCACAACAAAGTGTTATGTGATAAATTCCTGCTAATTTGATGACAAGGTGGTTATGAATTTTCGATTACTCAATATCTAGTATTAAAACATCATAGTTCATGCTTAGTAATCGTGAGGAAATTTCAAAAGCGGTACAATATATTGGAGGTTATGCTCAAAAACTGTGTATTTGGTGTGCCCATTCTCTGATGAGGTCACACACGAGATTATTTTTACGCCCATTAGAAATCATCTGTATATTCGAATTTGTGTGTGTCGATTACAAGGATTATTTATTGATAACAAGTTTTACAGAGAGGAAGTTATGAAGACCTAATTATGACTTCAAATAAAAGGTAAACGATCGATGATATAATATTTACTATATTGGTAATCATTCGTAATACAAAGTATTAATATGAACCAATATGACCTTAAGTGTCGACACTACATAAAATATGCAACTCATTAGTTTTTATCATTTACAGAGAGACTGTACGATGTGGAAATTGGAATTCATTTTTGTTGAAATGACAGATTGGATGAATGGCTTTTGTTGAAGCTCATGAATAAAATGAAGTCGATGGAACCAGTTGAGCTCTATGAAGTATTTTTTTATTTGTATAAAACATTCAATTCCGTGAAATGTTGCTTCTCCAGAACCGCATCTTATTCGAATTTTCTAAGAGAGAAATTGCTTTCGTGGAAATGTCTGAATCAACAATCGTTTCATGGAGTTGACTAGAATAGAATATAGAATTGTAAATGTGTACCTTACCGCACCAAATTCAGGAAAAGTTTTTCCCTAGAATATGCAAAATACATTTAAAATACATTCAGGCCCCATAGTCACTCAGTAAAAAATTCATCTACTTTATAGTAACATTTACTGATTAGAAGCTTTCTCAATTTGTTTTTGAATATTCTGTAATTCCTCTCACTCGCAATATCCTCAGGCAGCTCATTGTATAGTTGAATCCCTGTGAAGAAAGGGGCATTTTCGAACAGGGTTGTTCTATGTTGTGGTGTCTGCAAGCGAGTACCGTATCTTGTATTATAATTGTGATTCGATCACCACTTGTCGGGAGGTTAGAGAGTTGTAATTTAATTGCCAATAATGATTTCATGATCTATATATATGGCACAGTGAGGATATTGTTTTCAATAAAGTAGAGTTTGCAAGAATCGGTACGTTTAATTCCGAAAATCAGGCGTATTATTCTCTTTGATGATATCAGCAATCTTTGAGATGATATATGGGGATATATGAGGGCATAGAAAATATTGATGAATTGAAGCTTATTGAAGGCGTTCTTCATTTGCAGAATGTCATAATAACCACTATTTACTTTCTTGCTGATATGATCGATACAATTTCTGAAGGATAGATTGGAGTCTAAGAACGTGCCTAAAAACTTTGTAAATTCTGATGTTATCAATGTCCCGTTACGTATACTTATTACCGGGACCATATTATTGTTTTTTATAGAGTATTGCATAAGAATAGTTTTTTTGTGGTGTTAAGTATTAATCGATTAGAGACACACCAGTTACTGAATATGTTATAAAGTTCGTTAACTTTTCCATCAAATTCACATTCATTTTCATTGTGAAATGCAACAGATACATTATCGGCATATAATACTAAGCAATCGGCACTCATATACTCTGGCAGATCATTGAAGGACATAAGGATCCGGTATGGACCCGGTATAGATCCATGTGGTACTCCTAGATTGATGTTATTCAATTCAAATCATGCTTCATTGACATTGAGTTTCACAATAATTTTTCTGTGCCTCAAAAATGACATATGACTTCATATGTATGACTTCAATATATTTCCACGAATTCCTAGTGAATTCAGATTGGTTTCAGTATGATCTAGGTCTAGGCAATCAAAAGCTTTCGTGATATCAAGAAAAAGGACACCTACAAGTTTTTTTCTATCGAGATATTCATAGATGTACTCAACAAATGTACGAAAGCTGTCTCAGTAGATCTCCCAGGGTAGAAACCGTTTTGAGTCCTTAATTATTTTGTTTGTCAAGGTAAGGTATCAGTCTATTGTACGTAGCTCTCTTGATTAGTTTGCTTATAATGCTGAGCACAGTTATTTGCCTATAGTTATCCATTGAGAGAGGATCGTCCTTTTTATAAATTGAAGTTACCATGCCAAGTGTAAGTTCTTCAGGAAATATGCCAGACTCAATAGATCAATTTATTATATTTTTGAGATGCAGTCAACTCCAACTGAATTTGAATTCATCAAATTTTTTATAATTTGTACAGTTTCTTGATTACAAACCGAGTTGAAATAAAAGGAATTACTGAAATGCAAATTGCACATGGTACATGGTTCAATATGAGCAGTGCCATAACGATGTTCTATTGCAAATTTGGCAAATATGGGTAACAGACGATGAAAGACCGCCTGATGATCTTTGTTTCCTAAAGCCATATTGATGATCGCTCAAGATGTTAAAGCCTTCCAAATATTCAACGATACTGCGAATTATACCGCTTTCTCCATGATTTTGGATATCACTGATAGCAAAGAGACTGTTCAACAGTTAATCGGAAGATTTTTCTAGCCCTTTTTGGGTACAATATTGTATGCCATTGTAATACTGAAAATACATATAACCAATGTATGTGATTGTATAATTTAATGTTCATATATAACAAGTTGTTTCGAAAGTATTCTTCCTTTCTTGTAATTCAATGTTTATATGTTGTTTTAAGAAGGATTTTTCTTCAAGTTTGTGTTTGAAAGTTATTTCCTTGTATGATTCATACAACTATGTAGAGAGTTTATTTGAAAAATTGATTGCTTTCTTCATCTCTTTGGAAGATTCACACATTTTTCAAAAATGGAGAAGTAGAAAGCCGAAACCTGTCTTTTCAAAAAATTGATCTATCCTAAACACGATTTCTATGGCTGGGATTAAATTAGATAAGCGAATGAATGTCATTACCTACTGTCATCGATGACATGAGTATAGATTCAAGTTATTCGTGACATAAAGTCACGTTTCATTTCGTAATGTTATCCAGATAAGTAAAATTTCACCTCTTTCATATACTATATTGTGTAGCAATCCTGTGAGTGATAACTGATTGAATTCCATAACGAATGTTTGGAGTACAAACTGGATAGAAAAAGTGTGCACTACCTAAAAACCAAAACTATTCATTTTTAACTTACCGGATGGTTCACACTAATATCCTATATTTTCACTTTCAAATAAACCAGTATAATATATAGGAGAGCCCCAATAGCTATTCATAATTGTGGCGATCTATGGCTTCAACAATTCTCTTACAGACATAGCTTCATTGACAGAAGTAGAGGAAACGTCCTTTCATATTTTTAACATTTCCTGAGCTATTGACTGGAGATGGCAACTCAAAATCTCCTACATGAAACTTTTCAATCTGTCTTTCCCAGTCGATGTTACCCAACTCTGGAATTTTTACTATGTAAATAACATTTGCGATTTTTACACTATAATTGATCTGATTCATTCGACGACCTTTCTTTCTGTAATCACGAACGGTTACATGTTTACCTGGTTAAATTTCTCCAAAAAATACCCCTTTCAATTCAAACATAACCAGTAATGGATAGTCTTCTGATGAAACAGAAAATAAAGAGAAAATAGCCAACTTGGTCAAAACTGCATACATTTTGAACCTCCTCCTTTTTCGGATATATAATTTTTTGTACGGCACATGGTATCACCATTTTCAATTCACTCAAAAAAAATTGTTTCTTTATCATTGATCATTTCTTCTGACAGACAAAGATCTCTGTCCATTGAAACTGGTATGCTACCCAGATGTTATAATAATCAAAGAAACAAACATAATAGTAGCTAATTCGCTATATCTCAAGTCATAAGTATCCTCTATAACTGTCTATCAACTGCTACTACGTAATTGCCAGTAAAACCTTCGGTAATATCCAATCAATTATATAATTCTCCTAAATATCGATTGCAAAATATCCTTGCTCGATAATTTATTTTCACATGACAGACTCTCAAATCACAGCGAACTGTCCAACTTTCCATTTTTTCTCGTGCATACTCACCGGTTCTTTTGTTAAACAGAGCAGGTAGGGTTTAAGGTGAAAACAAACATGTGTTTCCATCGCTAATAATACGATGAGAGTAGCCTCTAATTGATAGATAGCAATTGTATACAAAAATCATCAACGTGCATCGATATAATAATGGTAGATAGTGCTTTGATACTTTCCAAATGCAATTGGCGTTTCTAATCTTCCGAATGACGATAATTGAATGACCTCTTTAGAGAAGATGGGGGAAAGCAATCGTAATGAAGGCATACAAGTTGAGGTTATGTCTGAGACAGTTGAATAGGAATTAGGAAACAGAAAAAATACCTAAGTAGTGGTGGTCACGATAATGGCGAAAGAAAGTTGCAGGTAATGAAAATTCGATTGAGATTATGGGTATTCTGGACACTCTTATGCCGCACCTGGTTGGAATATTCAGAGCCTCTCTAGCTCTGAGGTATATTCCCAGTAAGGGGAGAGAAGTAAGAGTAGTATTTATACCCAAACCAGGTAGGATGGACTACACCCTACCAAAAGCATTCCGACCAATTAGTCTCACATCGTTTTTCTTACAAACCATGGAGAGGCTATGTGAGCGGTATATAAGAGATGAAGTACTTGTTAACAACCCACTTCATCCAAATCAGCATGCATATACTCCGGGAAGGTCTACTGATTCCGCCCTTCACCATGTGGTTGGCAGACTCGAGAGATCAATGTACAACAAAGAATCCACCCTGGGTATATTCATTGATATCGAGGGAGCGTTTGATAAAACAACCTTTCCAACAATTACCCAGCAACTACACTCCAGAAATGTACCCCTGGTAGTAGGAGAATGGATACTCCAGATGCTCTCTAGTAGAGCAATGAGTATTAATGTAGAAGACATCACAGTGAAAGGACTGGTCATGAGGGGATGTCCACAGGGATGGGTCTTGTCTCCCCTTCTCTGGAACATAGTTCTGGATACCCTAATTAATTACCTCAACATAAATGGATTCTACACAATTGCATACGCAGATGACATAGTTATCTTGCAGACCGGCAAATTTGTAAACACACTGTGAAAAAATATATTTTCAATAGATTCTTTCCACGCCAGAGGTTCCAAATTCTACTAACCATTGTTTTTACTTGTGAAGAACGCCTTGATCGGAAACAGCAAACAGTAAGGAACATTCACTCTTACATAAGAAATGTTCATCACTCAATTTTTATTTATATTAACCTTGTATATATCCACCATTTATTAAAAATCAACCTCGATATGCTCTTAAATCACCGAACTAAAAAAAAAAGATTGTTTTTTCAGTAGGTCGGTAAACGGTCAGTTCGACGTGGAAGCTTTGTTCATTCTCTCAATCGAACGATGTGTGAGTCAGTGGTTCAAGCCACAGGCTGAACGATTAATTTTCACTTGCTATCGTCCAACCCGTGTTAGGAATCACACCTCGTTTGTCCTCAGCTCGCACAAGTTTCTACTTCTGAGGGTTGTCATTCGTAGGGATACGTCAGCTGGTTGACGGAAAAACATATTTCAAATATATTTTTTTTATGATTATAGTTTCAACAACTGAGATGAAGAGTGGATGGATTCATAAGAATGAAATAAATGAACGTTCATTAAACATAAAATTATAGTCAGTGGTAGTTAAACATACGTTCTTTAGTGATAACAACACTATCTACAACAAAAATGATCCTTATATGACGTTAGTGGAGTATGGCAATTCAAATAATTCACAGCCGTGAAATGAGATTTCTCTCTGATTCTGATGAAGAAATATGATGTCACGCCTATGACTGACAAGTTAGGATTCCACTATGGAAAACCACTCTATCGATGGTTTTATAATTATTTAAGATAACAGTGTCTCTAGTCGAACATTAACAATCAATTATCGCTGGCTGTATTATCCAATGAACGTTTGTTGCATAACACTTTCACTTACTGGGGCATACAGAAAACAGCAATGTTTCTTGCAAATCGAGTCAAAACTTGTCCTAGTTTATCTGCATCCGATTTAGGACGAATTGTTCCGTAAATTGCACTCGCAGCACATCCATTCAAGGTGTGACGAGGTCGGAAATTTCCAATGAAGTCGGTATCGAAATTTCTGAAATATTTTCATAGAAACTGAGAAGTTCTGAAGGTGAGCTGGACCACATTACTTGTGAATTCGAGACTGAAGGTTCTTCCGATATCAAAATCCTCACATCAATAAAAATCAGTTAATTTGTTGACCTTATACAGTACAGTCGAATTTTGAGGAGAATCAACTTTCTTTTCGAGCTTTCTGTTGTGCCTTCAGTGTTTTTTCATTACCGTTTCTAGGCTCACTCATGGTTAGAAACAGTTTAAAATTGATATTCTATGTTTACGAAGCACTTGATAGAGGCAAACCATCACTAGGGATTTTTATTGATCTATCAAAAGCATTTGATACAGTTTACCACTCCATTCTACTATACTGGAAAATATTGGAATAAGAGGTGATGCATATAAATTGATAGATACATATCCCACGGATAGAAAACAGATTGTAAAAATAAAGAATATGAAAAACGGTGAGAAGATAATTGAATGCCGCAAGGAACTGTTCTGGGTCCGTTGATTTTTAATAGTTATGTGAACGGACTGTTTTCGATTGGAACCGTAGGACGCATAATAAGTTTTGCAGACGATACTGTTATTCTTTACTCTGAGCTATCTTGGTCTGAGGTCAAAGACATGACAGAGAAAGATCTAGAAATTATTAAAGATTGGTTCGACCATAAACATCTTTCACTGAACTTCAATAAAACCTATAACTTGCCATTTTCTAATAATAAAGCTACACTTCCTCAATTCAATCAAATAACTATCCGAAACTTTTTCAAGATATTCCCAGCTAACCATATAAAGTATTTAGGGGTAATCATAGATCCTCACCTGAGACGGGACTTTCATATCAAGCACATTGTAAACAAATTGCGATGCATATTATACAAGTTTCGTCAACTGAAAGATATACTTGACATTGAACGAAATAAAAATAATTCACTTCAGTTTGGTTCAAAACCATTTGATATACTGCATAATAGAATGGGGAGGGGTATCCAAATCACATCTTCGCCCACTGAAAATCATTAAAAAAAATCTGTTCAAAATCTGTTTTTCCGTTAATCAGCTGTCGCCCCATACGAACGACAACTCTCAGAAGTTGAGAGACTTGTGCGAGCTAAGGACTAACGAGGTCTTACCTTTCAACGTGTGATTTCTAAAACCTAACCTAACGTGTGATTCCAAAGAACATTTTCGAAACAGGTGTTGAATAAACCGCCCCGTTATCCCAGTGATATGCTTTATAAACAATAAGGAGTATTCGATCCTAGACAGCTGTTTTACAAGTCACTGATATTGGATCAATATAAAGGAAAACAAACATTGTGTGGGCCAAGCCATAACTACGCCACTCGAAATAAAAACAGGTACATAGCACCATTTGCACACAAGTCAATAGGACAAAAATCTTACGTTTTTTGGGGCCCGTTGTATATAACTCTTTACCAAAAAATATTCAAACTCTTGGGTCATATAGTTGAATGAAACATTCATTAAATGAATAAATACGTAGCATACCTCGCACAAAAAATAGTGAAATATTTCACCAGAGTAATCAGATGTCCATTTCATACAATTCAAATATAAAAATTAGTATAATTATCAATCAGAACAACTGGGTGAATATGGGTGGGTGAATATGAAAATCAAAAAGTCAATTATGGTTCCGCTGAGACTTTCCATTAATCATTGATGAAACTGTATGTATTCATTGTGCATTGGATTTTATTATATTTTATTCCACCGCAGTTTATTTATGTATCATTTATAATAATAATAATAACAATAATAATAAATCGTCTTTATTGGTGAAGGTACAAAATAGGCGCAGTTTAGCCAAAGGCTACTCTTACACTTAACCTAAAATGTACAATTCTATTCAACTAAAATGATAAATAGAGAGAAAGACACGATGAGAAAAACGCATCACATAATAATAATTTATATCATAGGTATCTAGATGACATATTGTGACAAGGTAAATAAAGGTTGAAGGTAAATTCAGGACACGGCCCTCAAGTTCCTGTTGGTATTCAGGAAGTGTTTTTCAGAAAGTGTTTTTTCAGAATGATTCTTAACTCTCCTTTCGAAAGTTGCATACAATTGTATAACAGTGAGTTGTAGAATTTGATGGAGAGATAAGTGAACGACCTCTGAAACAGTGGCGTCTTATGACGAGGGACATGCAGTTTATTTTTTGATCTTACATCCAATGAATGTAGCATAGACCTAGGAATCAGTTTATTGTAAAGTGATGTGGGAATTTCGTAACTCAATACTTTGTACACAAAATTGCAAAGATTATAATTAGTACGATTGATCATTGTCAGCCAATTCAATTCTTTGATTTTACTCGAGACATGATCGAATTTTTTTAAAGAATAGACAAGTCTACAACAGAAGTTCTGTACTTTCTGTTTCCGATTTAAATCAAATTTACTTAAAAAATTGCTGTACACAATGTCACCATAGTTGAACCGTGATAAGACCAACGACTCAGTGAGAAGTTTCCTGATTGGTCGACTGAAAAAATATCTATTTGAATAAATCAGTTTGAGAGTCCCAAACGATTTTCTAAACAAATCATTCAAATGTAAATCAAATTTTAGGTCAGAATCAAAAATAATACCTAGGTTTTTAATGGAATTCACAACGGGAAGTATGGTGTTCTCAATTCTAATTGTGAGATGTGCGACTATAGCCCTATTCTTTTTATTACCGAAAAGCATCAAATGGCATATATTCCTATTCAATTTTAGATTATGTTGCGCAGCTCAATTAGAAATGGTTTGTAGGTCGGAATTGATGAGGTTTTGAATAGTTCCATAGTTGTAGATTTTTAAGTTGGTATACAATTACGTATCATCTGCATAGGCCTGAATTTTTGAGTGCTTCATAGAATTCAAGATGTCACTGGTGTAGATTATAAAGAGTAATGGTCCTAAGATTGACCCTTGAGGCACACCAGAAGTAACATAGACAATATCACATCACTTTTTGTTTTATTCTCCAATAATTTTATTCTGTACATTGTATACATTTTTGATTAAGCTTTTGATATATACAAATGGGTGTAAATCTGAAAATCAACAATTCAATTAAAGTTCCGCTGAGAATTTTCATTAATTATTGCTGAAACAGCATGTATTCATTGTGCATTGCATTTTATTATATTTTATTCCACCAAAGTTTATTTATATATAATTCAGACAATATCACATCACTTTTTTTTGTTTTTTTCTCTAATAATTTTATTCTCTACATTGTATACATTTTAGATTAGGCTTTTGATATATGTGTATACATGTATATCTGTATATATGTATATTCCTTATTCATTACACCACACACAAGTAACATATGTGGCTTCAGTGGATTGTACGATATTTATTCGCAATGTAATTTTCTTCTACTTGTGAGCAAATAAATATATTATTATTATCATTATTATTATATTAATGCTTCTTTGGAAGGACACGTGCTTCAACTTTCAATCTAGTTTTTCTTCTATGTTCTCTGTGGGTTTTTTCTTCAAAGTTCCTGAAGAATTTTCACCACAACACTCTCTTCCATTTCGGTAACGTGAAATTAAACCCGTAAACCACATGTCAATGTGATTTCCCATCTGTTTTTTACGAAGTTGTTTAGCATATCTTCGTTGAGTTAATTTTGGAAACTTCAAAACCACCGTGAAGCTATGTAAATTCACTTCGGATTTGAATTTTTCATTCAGTTCTGACTGTTGAGACGAAAGCCTTTCTTTCTCCTGAGTTTTTGTTTTTGTTCAGCAACGATTGAGTTATTTTCCGTCTGCATGGTTTCGAAATGGAAATCTTTACTCGTTTTCTGTGGATGTTGTTTCCTAAAAAAATTGTAACCAAATGCATTCCGTGTTAATTTGATTTTGATCTTCATCTTTCATTCTCAAATTCAACTGGTATGAATTTTTTCTGTTGTCAACGGTACCCACAGTTATACACATTAGCCTCGTTTTCTGCGTGGGTAATGTTAATAATTCTTCGAGCCACCTGGGAAACATTATGGCTATTCGCAGTTCCACCAGTCATGTAACAAACAAATATCAACCCAATTGCAATTAAAGAAATTATTTCGAGGAAATTATCTGGTCAAAGTTGGATTCGAACTCACGATGTTGGGAAGTATGTATTGATGGAATTCCATCAATCTTCATCAGGATTTTGATATAGAATTATCGAAAGTATTGCCACCAGACCTCAAAATTTCATCAAAAAATTTTAATTTTTTTATGAAAACTTTGTTATTTAGAAATACCTTGAGAGAGACCAGTAGTTTTATCTATGGCCGGTTGATCCATCGGTATTGCTCAAAACTAAGAAAGTTTGAGTTCCAAAAAATTGCCATTCATCTGCAAAATATTTCAGTTCAATATAAAACTAAAATACTAACTCGATTTTATCACCTGAACAACGTGAAATGTAAACAAGTACATTTGTTTCAAAGTAAGACACAATGTTTGAACAGAGTACGTAAATGACTAAACTCGTATTTTTCAATAATAATATTTCTTTTTTATAATTTATTGTGTTTCGAAGAGGCCGCAAATCCGGCACCCGAGTCACCCGACTAACTCTTTTAGATTTCAATTATTTTTCGATTCGAATTAAAAATGTTTCATTATACCAGTTAGTTTCGATTGACATATTGAGATTTCTGAATATCATATATAAATTATTGGTTTTCAAGGTGGAGTTTGAACTGAAGGATTGTTGTTTTATTTTCGTGAGGTTATGTGAGTTAGTGAAGTGTGGCAATTTGTTTTTCATTTCGGTCGCTTGTATTTGTTCATTGTAGAGGTGAATTTTATTTGATTTACATATTCATTTGAATTGTCTGAAACTGGGATAGTTACTGTCGTAATCATAATATCAAATTGTGCCTGTGAATTTCTCCAGAAACTGATACAATAACATCCAGTTTCAATGACGTTGTTAAACACAGAAATGAAAAGTTTGGTTTTCACTTCTCTCAAATGATATATTCAACTCGTCGAAAATATTTTTTATGATCAAAAGGAAATTTTGCTAGAAGTAAATTATATCCACGATAATCAGATCGTCTCATAATTTGAAGAAACTGGAATTGTAGCAAACAGAAGAGTAGTACTAGATAAGTGAAATTTGAAATGAATCTACTGAAAGAACTTTATCTTCACTAGAACTGAAGTACTGTCTCTCGACTCTCGTTTAGTTAACCGATTTAGAAAATGACTAAGACTCAATCATCTCCTGATGATGCTAACTCGGTAGCAGAAGTAAATCAACCAAGAGTTTTGAGTTCAGGAACGGCTAACTGAAATGATTAGTGAATTTACAATAAATCCGTCAATATTCACTAAGCAAGCAATGTATGTAACTGTAAAACTGTGTGTAGCCTTTCGCAGACCACAACTTGCCGAATTTTGCGTCGTGACTTGAGCCTGCACCAGCACAAAATTCAACTGGCCCAGGAACTGAAGGTAATTGACTACAGACAACGACATGTGTTCGCTGAATAGGTCCTGGAGCATCCGGCAACTGACCCTCATTCTCATAAAAAAATCATCTTCAGAAAAAGACACTGTTCGGTGTGGATTTTGATCTGGCGGAGTCATTGATCCATATCTCTTTAAGAACGACTTTGCCCAAGCCATCACTGTCAACGGCGAGCACTATAGGTCGATGATGACCAATTTCTTCTTGCCAATATTGGATGATCTGGTCACCACCGACATGTGGTTTCTACAGGACGGTGCTACGAGCTACATTGCTCATGTCACATTGGATATTCTGCATGAGCGATTTGAGGAAATGGTCATCTCACGTGAAGGTGATGTGAACTAGCCACCAAGATCGTGTGGTTTGACCCCGTTAGATTTTTTCTTGTGGGATTTTCCTAAGTCGCAGGTATATGTGAATGAGCCACAAGCCACAACGATCCTTAAAGCCAATATTATCCATGCCTATACATGGATTTCAGCTCTAGTAGGCCAGTCATTTTAGGAGGTATGCCTAGGAAAGTGGACCTACCCAGCTGTAAATTTGTATAAACTTTCTATTTGGGGATCATAAAAGTATTCTCAAAATTCACATATGATTCGACGGCCGCAACTTCAAAAATTGGAGGTTAAAATTCAAAAAACCGATTTTTTGTATGTTTTTTGCCAATATCTCGTTTCCAATGGGTTTTATGCTGATTGTATTCATCAACAATATTGTAGAGAATTCAATTTTCTACAACTTTTGTTCCAAACATTTTTTTATACGTTGAATCGTTTTTGAGATAGAGGGCAGCGCGAGCGCAGATTAAATATTATTTGAAATCAACCGGTTGTCTCGATCGAAATCAGCTCATTTAAGGTTTATAAATTATTACTTAATGAATAATTATAAATAATTTTCATTTTTTATCAACAGATACATTATATTCAAATATTTTTTCCATTAATTATTTATTTTCAATTAAGTGTCAATTCATTTAATAACACTTACCTGCCCGTGTAGTTATTAATTTGTAAAGGGAAAAATATATATTACATTATAATTTAAATCTAATCTATAGTAATTATTCTTCAATAAATAAAAATTAATAGAAAATAAATGAAATTTTAAATAATATTTTTATTAAAAAATCTCATTTGATACATTTGTGAATGTCAAAATTAAAAAAACAGATGAAATGATTGAAAGAATAATGAGTTTCAATTTCAATTTTCTTCTTCTTCATCGTCGTCGTCTTCTCGCAGCTGTAAAAGTTCAAGGGCGTTATCATCTTCATTGTCATCTTCACCCAGATTCGTTTCCAATTCTTCCATGATTTCTGGATCAAAGGACCTATCTTCGTTAACATCGGTCTCATATGGTACAGCATTGCGACAAGCTTGCCCATTACACTGGCCACAAGCTAAAGAGCATTGCAACCCCGCTTTCCTGCATCCACATCTTGAACCACAACCACTTTTGCAGTTACAGAATATCGTATCGAGTAACTCATCTGGAGCAGGTGGTAAAATGGTCATGACACGTTCTAGCAATCCGTTACGCATTGTCCAACCCCATTCCTGGGGTACCAAATCATGTCCTAAAATAATATTTAATCTGCGCTCGCGCTGCCCTCTATCTCAAAAACGATTCAACGTATGAAAAAATATTTGAAACAAAAGTTGTAGAAAATTCAATTCACTACAATATTGATAACGAATACAATTAGTATAAAATCCATTGGAAACGAGATATTGGCATAAAATGTGCAAAAAGTCGGTTTTTTTGACTTTTGACCCCCAATGTTTGAAGTTGCGGCCGTCGAATCATATGTGAATTTTGAGAATACTTTTATGATGTCAAAATACAAAATTTAAACAAATTTACAGCTGGGTATGTCAACTTTCCGAAATACAGGCCTAAGTCGACCTAAAATGACTGGACAATAGGAAAATAAAATTAGAAGATATTGCTTAATCTGCATGAAAGATCTTCTGTTTCGATTCCAATTTTCTGCCTGTAAAACTATCGTGAACCATACCACTATTTTGAAAGATATGTTGTCTCAATTGAACTATAATCAATGTATGATATCAAGCCATTTCATGGTAATGGAACTTTGCTAACATAATCTTCAGAATCATCATGTTGCATTTGTGAATTTGAAAATTTTGGCTCCAGGCAGAATTGAAATAATATGCTATTAACTTTTCGAAGCTTTGTGATCGAGGGGCGAGTAGGAAAACGTGGGGAATATTGTTTTGCCAACTTGAATAAACAGACATGGTTGGAAATGGTTGGAAATATGTACAAAAACCAATATAAATGACGCCTTCAACTGCTTCCATGAGATTATCATGCATTATTTCAATGAGTATTTTCCTCTCAGACAATACTTTAAACAAACACAAAATGAAAAAAAATGGGATGAAGTAAAGAAACCAAGCAATAAACTGAAAGATTTGTTCACTTTGAAACGTAGTTATCCATTCTAGAAAGTGGATATAAAAAACAGTAGAACAAAAATTCTGCTAGTAAAAAGCACGAAAAAATACTATTTTCAAAACAAAATATTCAATTCCCATGACACCTGTAAAACTACATGGGAGACAGCATATGAACTATCTAATAAACATAAACAACATAAAAACATTATCTTAACAAGAAATTATAGCACCATTGAAGATCCCAAAGAGGTATCAACTTTATTCAATCATTATTTTGTGAACGCTGCATCTGAAACGAGGAAAGCAATAGATGTCACACAGAAACAAATAAATACACAATCTGCCAAAATACCATGTAGAGACAAATCAGTCAACACAGTTAAATTCAAAAAACATCTGAAGAATATTCTATTAGAAAAGTACTTTTACTCACTAGCTGAGTTTTACGATGAATACTCTAACAGTTATTGCTTTTGTGCATAAGCTGTAGTTAATGTATCAATGTTGTGTATGTGGAACTGTTATGTGTACATACTTTTCTTTGTAATTTTGTATTTTCTGTATATGGAATTATTAAAATAATGTCTAAACATCATTATCTTTTACACCCTGTAGAGTACTTGTGATAGACCGGTAATCCAAATGCGAATTGAGAGAACAATTACATAATGCAAGAAGAAATATCGACTATATAACCATCTCGTGAAAGCGTTATGCAATTATGACACTCAAGACCTACTTTAAAAATAAATATTTCTTTATTAGGTTTATCACAACATACCGCTTTCGGGTATTATTTGCCCAAGACATTTTACCTAGTATTTTATATTATGAAATTGTGCAGATATTAATAGTATAACACAAGTGCTTGTTTTGTTTGTACACGATTTACATAAGCAGTCATTGACAATTCACGAAATGTTGTGGAAAGTAGGTATTCAGACGTATAAAATACCACAAGCGTTAGTAGATTGTTTTATATCTATATATTTTTTCTGTTTTCTGTCTTTGATAAATTCAACATTTTTGCCAACATCATAACTGAAGAACAATTGTTTTCAATGCAAATTTGGCCAACCAGATTCACCTCATTTATCTACTGAAAAAATCGCAGGATTACCTGTTTCCAGAAATTCTATTACATTGATTTCATGATTCGTTATCTGATGTCTACCTATCTGACTCTACTCCATATATCCACACAAAAACCTCAAAGAAGAGAACGAAATGAGATACTTCTCATCGTATTGTTTTCAGAATTATATTCAACTAAAATATCTCTCTTCGCAGGAAAGTTAATTTCTTGCCGTTCCCTTCATTTTGTAGGTCACAATATCTCAGAAATCATGTACCTTCAGCCCTGGAATATTATCAATATTAATTACGTTCCAAGAGTTACTTTTCGCGTTACTCCTCAAACCTTCCATAGAACAGAGGTCGACAATAGCAAAACATGTTTATACCTTGAGTAAGGACAGTTCTATCTGTCTCATTTTGCTGAGGTAAAACCAACTTTCTATGAGTAGTCTCTCATTCTGAAATTATCCAGACAAAGGAACTCACTAACCTTAGAACGGGCCTTAACCTTGGTATCCTATTCTAGTTGGATTTTTATGAGTGAGTTCACATTGCTCACGTTAGTCACATGCATTTTTGCAAACCTGTGAAAGAGTCTCAATACTAGCTGTTTCCCGCTGTTCTACCCTGTTTTTTACAGTGTTCTTCCAAGTCATGATCTATCTATATACCAACTTACATTTGAATCCGTTGAGCTCTTTAGGCGTGAAAAAGTAGAAAACGTAAATACGTTTCACGTATTTACGTTTTCACGTATTTATGATATTAGTAGGAGTAGGATTACCAATGTATTTCATTCTAATCTATTGATTGAGTGACACTCTTATATGAATGTACAGCCGAAGTTACTGAACCTAGAATGTTGAAATATGCAGGTAGGTTCTTTGTATAACGTAAAATTTACGTTATACAATGCTCATTTAATGAGCATCAAGAAAATGGTGAATAGGAGTTCAAAATTGTTTTGCATTCCGTCACTTTCGAAGTTGGAAACCTGAAGTTTTGGGTTAATGAAGAATATTGTAACTATTTGTTTAAAATGGTCTCCTCGATACAGTCTCCATACTTATTTTGATTTCATTTCTTTGAGTTGGGTTCCCACGGTATTTTTGCTTAATTTTTGTTGATTGTGTATTAATTTATTCGAATCTGATACTGAAGCAATCATATTATGAAATTTTCGAAAAATATATAAGAATGTATATTGAATCTATCGATACCATATTTATCATTGCTTCACTATTAATTGAACTTTGTGAGTACTTGTGCAGAAATCATTTATGAAAACTCTTATTTTTCACTTGTGTCGTTGAGTTGTTTTGATTCAATTTTTTTTTCAGATTACGGTAAGAAAATTGATCCATTTAAAGTTCCAAGCGGTAAGTACCTACCACTAAGTACTATTACTGTAGATTACAAACATCATTTTTGCATCAATGAATTTCCAAACACGTTGTCTACCAAGAACAGTTTTCAATTAGCTTCTCTTAATTATCGTGACGAACTCGACTTAATTATTTCAGAGAAAAAAAAGTGAAAAAATACTGTAATTTTCACCTAACATCATAATGAGGTAATGAAAATTTCCTCTTGTGAATTCAATTTGATGGTAAAACACTTTTTTCTACTCCATCCATTTTTAACTAATCATTACGTGTTTGACAGCGGGTACGTATATGGCTCATTTAGAATACACGTGTATTTTCTTCAAGTATCGGTCAGTTCTATTCAAAAACAGGTTATATTTCTATTTTGAAAATAACAATCTCTTGAATCCTGATTAGTATGGTTTCCGTAAGTCTTGCTTTACTGTACAAGCAGTTGTAAGTGTGGTGAGGAACATTGTCGACGGCTTTGAAAATGGGCAGCATAGAGCTGTAACTCTGTGTGACTTGAGTAAGGCATTCGACTGTGTCTTTCACCACTTACTTCTTCATAAAATGAATGAATATCGTATTTACAAAATCGAAAGCAATATGTCGACCTAGGAGACAATAAAACGTCTAATTTAGAGTCTATAGTAAACGGTGTTCCGCAAGGATCTGTGCTGGGACCTCTCCTATTTATGATATTCATTAATGATCTTTTCTTCCAAGTTCTGCCCCATAAATGTGTTGTTTATGCCTATGACACATCTATTGTCTGCTCAGACAAAAATTGCAAAATTTTTTTGAAAATCTAAAAACTTGCTGAAAAATAGTTCAATGCGAATCTTCTCAAATTCAATATGAAGAAAACCCAGAGACTGATATGTTCTTCCAAAACATACTTTTGGAAGGGGAACTAGCCCAATTACTTGGTATAACTTTGGATGACTCCCTAAATTGGACATGTCATATTGATGAATTGAATACGAAATTATCCAAATATCTGTTTTTAATAAGGCAATTGAAAGAATTTGTTTCTATTGACACTTTTCTCGCTGTCTACTATACCTTTTTCCATTCGCTTATTATCTACGGGACACTTCTTTGGGGTAATTCGACTTCTGCTGGAAAGATATTTGTAACACAAAAAAAAGCAATAAGGATAATTTCTAACGCGGAATATCGGGACACATGTCATCCATTGTTTAAAAAGTTGGGAATCATGACTCTTCTATCGATTTTCATTTTTCAGTCACTGCTGCTACATAAAATTAACTCCCACTTTCATAACTTTGAAACACGTCGTGCTAATCTTATACGACCTGCTGAATTCAATCTACAGAAATCTTCCAAGAATTCCTTGGATGTTAATCTATGCAATATCTTGCCAACTACAGTCAAGAACTTATCACAGACACGTTTTAAAAAGGGCATAAAAAATTTCTCATCAATAAAGATATTTATAGTATAGATGAATATATGGCTGCTTCCATGGTATTGCCCGGATTTATTTTTCAAGCGAAAGTGCGTGTGATAATATCTTTCAAAATTTATTGTATTTTGTTATACAGTGCTGGTTGAAATAATGTATTAAAAAAAATGATGGTCCCCCTTTTGGGTGCCTTGTATTTTCGTTATACTGTAGTGTTAATGTTTTTTACTTTATATAGGTATCATTCAATTTCAAATGTTTCACTGATCACCTGACTTGCTACAAATGTTTATTACATAAATAAACTATCTATCTATCTATATTTGGCGTTGTATTTATTACACAATTCCACTATTCTTCTGCTTTCCATAACTGCTTGACTTTTGTTTATTATTTTCAATCTAAATCCTAGTTTCTTTATCCAATTCTGAAGAGTTTTTTTCACAGCAGGTCACGTTATGGCCGGACGTATTCAATTTCTTCCTCATGATTTCAGTTGTAGAAATCTCATTGCTTTTGTAATAGTCGTATATTGTTTTTTAATGATTTTATTAGAAGGTGTTGCTAATCCTGTATCACATCGCGTTTTGCGTTCATAAGGTTTGTTTTTGACAATTTTACGTATTGTTTACAAACGAATTTCGGTCAAATCTGATGTTGCTTGTAATGGTTTGTTTTCCTCGAAACCAAACTTGAGATATAGATTCTTATATACATTGAAACATACTTTCTGTGTTTCAATATTTAAATGCATCCGAATCTTATTCACTGGTATCTCTTTTTCGCATTGTTCACCATTGCTGTTGGAATCACTACACTGGAAAAAGTCTGCGTTGTTATCGCACTCGTTATTACTAGATATTAGTACTTGTCCAAGAACGCAACATTTCAAACAGATAACAAAAATTTCAAGTAAGTATAACTGCAGCAATATCGAATTTCAACACTCAAATCGCGATCAGTTCCTGAACTGAACACGATGGTGTTAACCATCCGCGCATTCCCCGATTTCTATTCGACACTGTAAAATGACTTCAAATTCAATTTCATGACTTTTGAGCCAATCATAAAACTCGGTAAGTGAAAATTATCCAATACGAACCGCCAATTGAACAGTTCACGTGGACTACTTCGTAGCCGGTTCACTTCTATGTATTGGTTTTTTGGCCTTTAAGAGTGCCGCAACTTTAAATGTGCACAATATCGTTTACTAAGACTACACTTGCAAGTGATAAACATAAGAAAAATAATCAGGATAATCGAATTATGAAAACATAATGGATTGTGTTTTGGCGTAACAACGTAAGGAAAGTATCCAATAGTTATTGAATAGCAGACATTTGTGTTGAGACTTTCTATCATTTTCGAATAAAAATGATACACAATCAGTTTGAAAAACAATTTTTGAATAGGGCGAAAATATATGTACATATATGAAACATATTACAAGTGCATTTGACTTCGATCCCTGGGCTAATGAATGCGTGTCACTTAGTGAGATTTTTTGTGTTTTGAGCTTTGAGCTATTTTCAAGATGTCACAACACTTGTTCGTTTTCTCAGTGGAGTAACAATTTCATAAAATATTTGAGGGATGAGGGGTGAAAGAATTTGTCGATTTCAATATTCAGGTTTTCAATACAGAAATATATTCCTTCAAACTTTCCAATTTGACACACTGTATGTTATAAACCGCTTCATTTACAAGTATGAGATATCCTCTCATGATTATAATGAATAATCATCTACCTTCCCAATGTTTTTAATTTATTTTTCATCAACAATCTTCGTCTCAAGGATGATTCAAGTGTATGATTTCGCATTGCCACAGCCTACTTACGATTCTTTACACTTATTTAGATAATGTCAAGGAAAACCCCATCTGTCAAGCAACATAGGAAGCTGTTTCGGTTGAAGAGATTACTCAGTAGATTTCGAGCTTTTTTGTAGTCTCTCAATCTTATTATTTTCTCTAATATAGTCAAAAACCATTGAACAAGAATGAGATTATTATTTCAAACGAAATTTCCAAACCGCAAAAAATGAACTACGCAATGTTTTTTGAAATTGCTTATCAATGATATAAAGCACTTTGTTGCCTCATCATCTTCGGTAATCTCTACCGCAGCCGTAGACGAAACGACAGACATGAAAATGCAGTTCACTGCCGACAAACTAGGAAAACATCTTTGTGTTTACACTTATCACAATTTTTTTCGATTTGAAGATTTCATGTGTTTGGGAAAGGATTAATACATTTGAATTCAGTTGTAATGAAATTACACTGGAATATATAATTTGTTATTTGGCATAGTTGGAATTTATTGGAAATAAATCAGTATAAGCTGAACAAAAAAGCTGAGAAAGTCAATATTTCACCTCACTCAACCTTCTTCCAGAGTAAGACCTGGCAATTTTTGAAAGGAAACAACTATTTTCCTGGCCTACACCATGACGGACAATGATCCAAATCTCTCACGACATTTGTGCAAGTTTTTTGCAGAGATAATTTTTGCAAATGTTATTCGTCCAGCAACAAGATATCACTGAACCCAATCGAGTGAATAATGGGGAAAATGATAGGTGATTAAAAGAAGGTTTCATAAGTAGACTGAGGCATAACCTACCCTATTAAAAAATCTGTTTAAAATCTGGTTTTCCCTTAACCAGCTGTCGCACCCCTACGAACGACAACTCTCAGAAGTCGAAATTTGTGGGAACTAAGGATTAACGAGGTCTTACCTTTCAACGTGTGATTCCTAACACGTATTTTAGTAATACGTTAGTGGTTATTTCTGACTTGCTTCTTTGTCTTTGTTAATCCTGCTGTCGATGGTTCCTTAATTTCATCAGTTTAGCATTTGTCTATTCGAGTAGACAAAATTATTGTTTCTGCTCATAGCAATTTGA
Source organism: Leptinotarsa decemlineata (assembly GCF_025532065.1). Taxonomy (NCBI): domain Eukaryota; kingdom Metazoa; phylum Arthropoda; class Insecta; order Coleoptera; family Chrysomelidae; genus Leptinotarsa; species Leptinotarsa decemlineata. The sequence continues at coordinate 134,333 of NW_027412523.1, forward strand.
GTCGGCTCTGGTCCAAAAATAGGACTTTGAACCTGCCTTCTTAGAACTAATGTTGACTCCATTCGTCGTTGAGGTTTTCAGGTTGTCACAGGAAATTATTCTTTCAACTATTTCTTTAAAGAAAGCAGTGGTAGACGCTTCCGCAGACAAATATTTTCTACTTACTCAGAATTTGGGAACAAACTGTCCATTTTTTGTTGTTACTGCAATCGTTCATTCATGCTGAAACTCAAGTCGATACCTCATTTTAATGTCCACTTACTTTTTCTTGGAGACTAGCACTTCTTTGATTCACTACTTTTCAGCTTTACCTGCATCAAACAACAACCAGTTATCCTTGATGATTCTTTGGAGATTCGACGTGATTAACCTGCAATAATGCGTCTTTTTGAACCTGTTCAATTTATATCGACCTCAGTTCCGTTCTTTGTTTTTATTGTTTCAATCCAGGACCAATCTTCATTATCAGGGACGTTCCTAAAAAATAATATTCGTATTGGAAATATAGTTATATATATTAAGAAGGTTAGGAAAGTACTCGTATAACGATATTAATGATGGTAGTGATAACCAGAAGGTAACTAATGAGACGAGCAAGAAGCATCGCAGAAAACCCTGAGCTTATAAATAATTCGCTGACCGTTGATGAGGTGGAACAATTCTAAAATAATATTCATGAACTTTCGCAGCTGATCAACCTAGACACTTCAACCTTAGCGCAACTCGAAGCTTTCTGTAGGGAATTTCCACAGACCGAGTACAATGAACTATTTCGGGTCCAAGAGTTATTACCACCGAGTATTCCTGAAAAATTATTTTCCTTCTTCTCTGCATCTAAATATTACCATCAATGTTTGCGCTCGGGAAACCTCGAGAGTATAATTGTATCACCGCCATATAACGCTACAGATACAGAGATAACGAAAGTACGAAGTTCTTCATGTGGATGATCCTAAAGTATATTTGAAAAATATAGGTATCTCATTCCTTAGGTATCAACTTTGAGACAGGCAAATGTGCAACAGTCCATCTCGAAAGAGGACGATGCAGCTCATTTGTGGACAGTTACTTCGAGATGGATCAACGCAGCTCACAAATGGTGAACACAGTGAAGAAATCTCCTCCAGCAAATCATAAGCACAAACTCCGACAGGTCTGACGGAAAAGAACGAAGTTGCTGCTGAAATTATAGTTTAGTTTCTGATTTCACTGTATTACTTTGGATCAATGAACCTTTCGTTCTACGGTGATGGACTTTTCAGTTTGAAGTATCTATAGAATATGGTACTGGAAAGAGTCTTTGAAGTCCTCAGGAGTTCGGATCTACTTTTATATATTGTCCGTGACAGAAGTGCCTATACTATTGAGGTGGTAGAGTCCCTTTGAAGATAATTGGTCATTGGTTTTTATTTTATTACTCCATTTCAGTGACTAGACATCAAATGTGAGTTTTTGCAGTATGAAGTCAGTTTGGACTCCCAAGCATGTAACTCCAGAGCTTTAATTGTTGCTTGGTTCTTTAAAAGGATATTTCTCCCTAGTATGCTTGAAATATAAAGGGAGCAAACGGGTTGGGTGTCATTCTTCCACTGCCTGAACCACTGTGCATGCTGTTTTTGGCGAGTGCATTGGCTTGGGTTGTGGGGGCTGTACAAACCGGCCATCGGATGCCTGCTTCCACGTAGCCCCGGTGGATACGGCAATGACAGAATGACTTGTGGTGCTGTTATTCCTTAACTGAATGGCATCCTAACGATGGCTTAATCCTAAGGTGTGTGTCCGTACCGAGAGGATGAATGACACTGAGTCTATCAGCTATCACTACGGAACCTTCCAGATACCAGGCGCCCTCTCGTCGTAGCATCGCCTTGTCACAGTTATGCAGGGCTCTGCCGTGATTGATCTTCTTTCCCTAGCTACTCGTGGGACTTTTATGGACAGAGTAAACTTAAAAATTGTTTCTGACGATGAGTCTACACAAGAGATGGATGTCGAGCTTACGACTCCAACTGACCTCTCTGTAAATTTAGATCAGGAGCGAGAGCTTCTCAACTCTCCCAACTTCTGATTCAATAACTGAACCTAAAAAAAGGTTTGGTGGTGCAGTCAGGAAACGACTGAGTCTCCTCAAGAGCGGAGTACCTTATGAAACCGCCTTGCACCAAATTCTTGAGCGGCATACGCGGAATCTGTCTCAGGTGGAGGGACAAACCCCCCATGAGCAGGTTAGCAAACGTTTGCGCTGATTCACCAAAACCAGAGGCGAAAAAGCCCTGCACGGGTGAATCTAAGGCATCGTCAGATGTAGCTGAAGTGCAAAAACGCTCATATGGAAAGGTTGTCGCGGGTATCAAGGTGGGAATCTTGCACCTTGACTATCCGACTACCTCATTAACGATGAAACAGCAGAGCATATACTTTGTGCCTGTCCCGCTGAGGATCGAATAAGGTTTTTAGAGTTCGGCAGAGTCGATCTCTTACCATCTGACCTGAAAGACCACTCACCATACAAACTAATCGGCTTCGTTGAGAAGCTGGGTTTATTTGGTCGAGTGTGAATAGGTTTGAGCCACAATAAACCCTTGCGGGTTGCGGTGAAGGGTCGAATAGACCCACTCACTTTGGACCTAACCTAACCCTACCTAAAGGGGACATTTCCAAGAAGTTTGAAGAACTTGAACTTCATTCCTGTGGGTCCCATTCATTTTGGAACCTTCATCGTACGTTTAATTTTTCTACCACCTATATTCTCATTCGCTCTGCCTCTTTGATGACTGTTCATAATCATTTCCTTGTATCTGTCTTTTTCATATAGAGAAAATTGAAAATCTTCATGTGTTTCCCAGATTTCCTGGTTTTATAATGACTGTATGTGTAAAGGCGCGAAATTTCAATTTACAAAAGTTCAAAACCAGAATTGTGAAATGCGTTTGAACCAATGGTTGGGACTTATGAAAATTATTGTTACAGAAATGAATTGCGGTGAATGAATGAATGAATAGTACAGATTGGAAGAAAATATCGAAAACAATTATAAAAATAGCAAATACGAGTGTGATAACAATTAAAAAAATGGGTACTGCTATAATGATGGAATAAATTGGCAGATGACAAAATCATGGTAAATTTATGAATCTCTTTGTTTGGTATTGTGTGAGTCATAAATCAAATACATGCTGCAAATTAATGATTGATCATCCAAAGAAACTATCACAATATTCGAAATGGATTTCAATTAATTTTTTTTATGATTGAATCACTGAGAGCTACTTGACGAGTTCAAATTTACCAGGAAGTTGACCGTAACCTAGTTTTATATTTTTCGGCTGCAGCCTATAATTATTCAGTTGAAAATATGTCTTTGGGCTATTGATCATTATCAGTTACGTCATTGCTTTACCATAGGTATACACTTGAGATTGTTCTGGGTGCGAGCGATCTTGAGCATTCTTGGGGATTACGCAAAAAATCTATTATATCAATCACTTGTCACATAAATTATTTTTGTGGTCGAAGTATTTGTGAAACTCGTAAAATTATGATAGTTATTGTGATTTGTTGAGGTTTCTACGAATGACCGATTCATCGATTTTCCTAGACGTCTTTGTATCATATTTGAGGTGTTAATAATTTCATACGCCATCGTTGTTATATTTTGCATCTTCAGGAAAACTGGAGTACTTTTTCTAATTCATAATTGCTATATTTTTTGTCCGAATTGAAGGTTTACATAAAAACCTTGATAACTCCCAGTAGCCTGTAATTTTTTTCTTTTTCTTGGAGTTATTATGTGCTTTATGAAAAAATTTCATTAGGAAATTAAAAAAAAGTGTGAGCAAATAGATTACCGAATCAGAAATATGAATAAGGCTCTGGAAATAATATTATATCAATGACTTTATTGGTTGGTTTTCATATTGATGAATACTGGCTGAGTTGTGAATTGTAAATTGTGAATAAATGCATTTCATCAGTTCGGACTTCCATTGTCTAATTTGATATAAATTGTTTTGAAATCCCGAAAGAATATGTCAAAAATTAAAGAGATTAGCTGAAAATTAACAATTATATCAAGCAAAAAAACTGAAATTACAATGAAATAAAATACAAGCAACAACCAAAAAGTTAAAATAAAAAAGTGAACTATCAACACGAGATGAAAATCTAATCTTTTTAATATTTTGACAGATTCTTTCAGGGAGTTAACTAAATTTTTCATATTCTAATTGTCAATGCTATGTTAGTAAAAACGTTTCCAAAAAAAAGTATTGGACGAAAACGCATTTCTCAATCAACTACTTATTTTTGCCAGTATTTCACTGAAGCGCATGTTGAAAGCTAAGGCCTCGTTAATTCTTCAACTTCTGAGGGAAGTCCTATAGATTATTTGTTACTCTGGTACAGAGAGTACATGCCATATGTCATAAAAATACAAACAAAACAAAATATACAGAGTGTAACAATGATGTGTGAATGAATGATAGAAAAAAACAACTATCAACATACAGGGTACGTACATCAGAGTTTTTTCCAAATGGAATACCTATACATTTTTATTTTTCATACTTCTAAAAGACCTCTTCAAGAAATGATGATGAATCTGAATTTAGTATCGGGAATGGAAGATAATTTATATTTCTTAGAAAAATGGAAACATCTAAACGGGGACATTAAGGTTGCTCAACTGAAAAAGATGTCGAACTATCTATCAAAACGTATAATTAATATGTTCGAATCAAATTTATTAGAACACATAGTGGGCTCTAATGAAGGAAACTACTAAAGAATTGGGAACAAAAAATGTTTCTCACAAGAAATGGAAGGTTTGTTTCGACACACATTCTGTAATTTGAGAAAATTTTCTTTGATGAACGTGATGCCGATCTAGAATACTCATCTCTAACTAGATCAAAGGGCCTCACCGCCACCCGCAAGGGTTTATTGTGGCTCACACCTATTCACACTCGACCAAATAAACCCAACTTCTCACCAAAACCCATTAGTTTGTATGATGAGTAGTCTTTCAGGTCAGATGGTAAAAGTACGGCTTCACCGTTTGAAAACCTGAATCGGTACCCAGCGGGGCATGCACAAAGTATGTGCTATGCTGTTTCAACATTTTCCGAATAAAGGCGACACACACTGCCTTCCGACAGTCCGAGTCTTTGCATATGATGATTCAAATGACAGTAACCTGTGAGAAGGCCTGTTAGACATCGTAGTTCATCCCTACTGTAGCCCAACAACTGTTTGGTATCAAGCTTCGAAGGGTAAATAAACGCCTTGGAGTGAGCCCATCCTGGAATATTCTGCCAGAAGTCCATAAATCTTCTTGCAATCCAGGTGTTCAATATTTGTTTGGGAAAGCCTAAAGCGATGCCAATGACAGGTTCTGGTCCGTTGCTGTACCCTCGTTTGCAAGGGAGTCAGCAGCGTCATTGCCTTCCAGGCCAGTATGGCCAGGAATCCAGACCAGAGAGAATTTGTTACGTCTTCCTATCCAGGAGAGTCGTTTTTGGCAATTCGAAAAAACGAGTCTCCATAAGTAGCGCTCATAGATAGGCTAAGGCGAAACATTATTTTTCCTGAAACCAGGGAACAATAGAAGCTGAAGTTATTCCACCATTGGTTATTGGAATTCGTGCTGCAGAACTGTTACCGGTCTTCTGTGAGAATCCAGTGATTTCCTCAAAATATGCAATAGATATCCTGAAAGATGAAACCTGTTATTTCTGGAAGAATATGGTGAATATTGAAGATGTTGAACACCTAGAAGTCTTTCGAGCGCAATAAGCGGATACATTTTTCACAGACAGTCAGTTTGCACTGATGTACCCAGAAGTAACCTTCTTATCTTGGCAAGGTCCACGTCGGGAAGGGTTGCTTGTAATATCCTCCAAAACGCATTGGACGTTGTTCACAGTTGGTGCCTGAGGGAGCAGATGTCTGTCAACCCCAGCAAAGGTGTGTTAATCCCCTTCACCAAGAGAAGAAAATTGGACGATCAAACGCCACTTTTCCTCAATGGTGTGGTAATTCCATTTGGAACGGAGGAGAAATATCTTGGCATTGTCCTAGATAAAAGACTCACCTGGAACGCTCACTTGGAAAAAGTTTTACACAAAGCCAGACTGTCTCTATGGACATGTCGAAGGATTTGTGGTGAAACTTAGGGTTCAGGTCCCAAACAACTCCATTGGATTTATTTGATGATTTTTAGACCAATGATTACTTATGGTGCAATTGCTTGGTGGCTGAAGGCTTTACAGAAAACGGCCCAAACGAAGCTCTCTGGCTTACAGAAACAGGTTTGTATGGCTATCAGTGATGCCATTAGCATCAGTGATCCTTCTAAATCTACCTCCTCTCCTGATTTTTCTGGAAAGAGAGGCCAGATGAACTACATACAGACTTGTGCACATTGGCAATTGCAAAAATCAATTCAATGCAGAGTGCAACAAACTGTTAGTTGACAGTGGAAGTCACAGCATTCTGGAAATGACCTCTGACTTTATGCCTCCAACTATCAACTACGAACTGCCTTATAAAGTACCATTCTCGAGTAGAGAGGACTGGATCCTCCGGGAGAAGAAAATATTGAGAGCAGATAGTTGTTGGTTCACAGATGGATCAAAAACACCTTCCGATTCTGGTGCAGATGTTTTCAGTCGCACACCCAGGACAGAGTTATCTACCTGCCTAGGAACTAATGCGACTGTATTTCAAGCGGAACGTCTAAATTGGTAGCAAACTGCCAAAAACGACTCTCCTCGACGGGAAGACTCAACAGATTGTCTCTGGTCTGGATTCCTGGCAATACTGGCTTGGAAGGCAATGAAGCTGCCGACTCTCTTGCAAAGGAGGGTGCTACAAGCGGCTTCATTGGACCAGAACCTGTCACTGGCATCGCTTTGGGCTTTGCCAAACAAACACTGAACACCTGGATGGTAAGAAGATTCATGGACTTCTGGCAGAATCTTCCAGGATTTTCTCACTCCAAGGCATTCACTCACCCTTTGAAGCTTGATTCAAAACAATTGTTGGACTACAGTAGGGATGAACTACGATGTCTAACAGGCCTTTTCACAGGTCACTGTCATTTGAATCATCATATGCAGAGACTTGGACTGTCGGAAGGCAGTGTGTGTCGCATCTGTCTGGAAGATGATGAAACAGCAGATCATATACTCTGTGCCAGCCCCGCTGGGGATCGAATTAGGTTTTTAGAGTTTGGCAGAGCCGTTCTCTCACCATCTGACCTGAAAGAGCACTCACCATACAAACTAATCGGCTTCGTTAAGAAGCTGGGTTTATTTGGCCGAGTGTGAATAGGTTTGAGCCACAATAAACCCTCGTGGGTTGCAATGTAGGGTCGAATAGACCCACTCACTTTAGACCTACCTACCCAGAAGTGACTTCAAGACTAGTCTGGAAATGCCTTGAAGAACCAAGAAAACTGGCGGACAGTAATAGATTGACTCTTTATTGCATATCAGGATTTCCAGGAATCGCAGATAAGAAAATATCTGATAAGTATGCCGAACACCGATGCCAGATCAACTCCAGCTGCCAATTTAGACCTTGCTCGGTAAGAGCCAAGAGCTTCCAACGCCGTTTGACTGTCCTATAATATATTTATTGACTTGTGTATGAGGTTGAATTCTTCCAATCTCTCCACGCACAATTCAATAGCGAAATTTTCGTTTGAAATATAGTCGCATAGGTTCCTAGGCAGTTTGGTATATCTCTGTCCTGGGTCTGCGACAGAAAACACCTGCACCAGAACCGGTAGGTGTTTTTGATCCATCTGTGAACCAACAACTATCTGCTCTTAACTCCACGTAGCGGAGAGGCTGAAAATTCTACTGTTTAAACAATTTGCCGAAGGTAGTAGTGGAAAAGAGAATCGATAACATATTGTGTAAATGCTGTTGGTTCATGAAATACACCGATGTATTTCAAAGAAAGCGCCAGACTCCAGGATTGTGTAGAGGTGCTTCAATTATCCCATTACAGAGCTATTCATGGAGTTGGAATGGAATATTTTGATAAAATAGTCAAGTCAGGAGCCAATAAACTCCTACTCTTATACTTCTTGAAGTATACTAAAAATACTACAATAATCTAGAGGTATAACGCTTGTATAATACTCACTCATTCCAATTACTCACTCACAAGATTCTTGCTGCTCAAGATTATTGGTTATTCTCTCTTACAAAGAGGCACAAAGTAGATACAACTGAAGCAGCTGCCAAAAAACTCAGGAATCTGGCAAGTAAACAGAAAATGCTTTATTGAGTATATATTTGCACCATCGCTTATACTAGGTCCAAGAGATTGGTGAGAAAGATACTACACTGGCCTACGGAAGAAAAACAAAAACTTTTCAAATAAGCTGGTGAGGAACAGAGAGGTTAAAGAAGTGGTTCAAATCAGGATCCCCGAAGTTCAATGTCAGCAGCAGCATCCTGCTGCTGTTTCAACATGATTTTTTTCTCAAGAATATAAGTTGATTCAATGAAGCAAAATGAATGCTGATGGATTCTTTTTTCCTTCGATCCAACAATGTTTTCACTCAAACGTGGTTCAACGTAAGTTACTCTTCCCTAATTGACATTTATTCATGTCACTCTTTTTAGAGAGAAGAATTCAGTTTTATAATTATGTCTCTTTATATCTATTATTTATATGTAGATTCTGTTCAGAATTCCAATGGCTTCGTCGTGGAAGACAAAATTAAAAATCGAATATTTTATTGCGGATCATGGTCCAATCCTCAAAGGTTAATCTATGAACTGTCGAAAAAATCGCCTGCTTAATATTCTCTATTTCAATAATAACATACATCTTAATGTGATTATAATCACAGTCACCAATAGTACAGCAGGAAATACCGGACCTGGTATTTGATTCACTTAAAAAACATATCGGAAAAATATCATGAAGTTTTGACGTCAATTTCATGTTTTCTTTTTTAAGAGTTGGTCACCTTCAAAAACTAACGGAGTATAAATTATGCGGAATACGATAATAAAAATGATGAGAAACTTGTTATTGAAAAATAAAAGTACAGAAAAATTTCCTTTTTCAGAATAGGTGATTATTAAATACATGGGACTCGATACTATACTTTAGTGTCACATAAACCAAACGATTAATGACAATCCGGTCTTAATGGAATTTCTGAGAAGGAATGGAATGGTGAACTGAGAGAACTGCTGAATTTATTTTTGTAGTCACTACAGCAAGGTTCGAATTTCAGAAAGAAACAAAACAAATTATTTCAAACAGCAGAAAGTATAAATCTTCTGAATTGCAAAGCGAAAAATATTTTTTTAAAGACACAAGCACTGCGGAAAATCCTTGGGGCGGTGCCTGAGCGAAAGTAGCGACTCAGGAACGCAGTTCTCCAAATGAAGGAGCTTTCGAACAGTGCAGTTCGAGGTGTACTGAGATGAACCTCAAAACTATGAGCAGCCACAGTCCATAGCGTATTTCTGATATGTACCGCTCTTGGTGGAATCAAATGTGCAAAGTCACATGAACACCTCCCGTGAAAGTTTCTATGAAAGAGAGACAAACGATGCTCCAAAGAAGGTCTGATCTGAGCTTCACAGAGCATCAAAAGTTGCTGAGGTATGTACAGTTTTCTGGTTCGGAACCATGTTCCAAGCTTTTGAGAAGCAGCCTCTGCAATTCCAGCGACATGATTGTGCCAAGATATATTGATATATAGCACATTTGTGGTCTTTTTCATGACCAACTGAGAGTTCTTTTATTTTACGATGACCGATATATCATCAGTATATAATACAATATCTTCATTGACTACATTTGGTATTTCATTTGTGTATAGTATATATAATAATGGACCTAGGATGGATCCCTGTGGCACACCTTTTTTATCACAATTGATTCTGATTCAGTTATCCCCGAGATGTCAATTTCAATCAAATGTTGGGTTCTATTTGTCAAATAGGATGTGATTAAGTCCAAAGATATGCCTTTGATTTCATATTTATGAAGTTTGTTGCATAAAATTTTATGGCTGACTACAGACAAAACTTTTCAAACAACCAATAATTTCAAGTTCCAAATTTTGAAACGAAGAAAGTCATATATCCTGAAGAACATTAAATTTTGTATCGTTATTTTAATTGTATGTACAAATCGTTGTTACAAAACGAAGTTTCCTTGGTCTCGGTAGATGACCAATCTGCTAGTTGCTCTCGTTATTTTTGATCGGGGCAAGGTGTTGACAAAGCGTGTTGTGAAAGGTTCAAGAGCAACCAAAATGTTTAACATAATGGTGTTATGAGACTAACGGATAAGTTGCATGAATTTTTATTTCACTTTCATTATTCATTGCAAAAACGTTAGTAAAATGAAGACATACTCCAATTGCGAAACAATTTTCAAAAATGTTTCCGTTAATTATGTTTATGAGTTATTTAACTCATAACTTTTTTTATAAAACGCTTTCAGTGGCCCAGATATTAGGTGACATAAAACACATTCGACTATAACAGGATTATCAGGTTTGTTACTGTTCAAAACTGTCGCTATTCTTTTGAATAATCGATTGGATTTAAGATTTCATCGATGAAGGATTCGAGTGACAGGGCTTGCGAGAAACGCATGTGTTTAGAATTGTGAATATTATTATCTCTGTAATCAAAAAACATTCCTAAATATCAAACCACAATCGAAATGGATGCGTTGTTTACATAACACTATATATAGTCCGTCTTTATAATTTGTCATAATATTATTACAACCAAGCTATGAATAGGACAAAACTCAGTAGAATCTCCATCTTCAGGAAAGACTCTGGAATATCAACGTCTGACTTTTCTGCAGAATACGTCAAAAAAATTCTAAGAAGTTTTTTATCACGTTGAATATCACTTGAAGAAGAGTAATATCGAAATATCAGCCTATAAGCAACAGGTACGGTTTTTCGTTATCTCATTTCTCTTAAAGAATGGATATCAACTGGTGTTACAACCAGCTCTGTACAACATATCTTGATATGAACTTCTGACTCTGGTGAAACATTGGTTCGAGCTAAGAGACCGGCTGATCGATTTTCACTGCCTATCGGCCAACACATGCTAAGGATCCACGCTAAAAGATAAGACCTCTTTAATCTTCGACTCACACAAGTTTTGACTTTCGAGGGTTGTCGTTCGTAGGGAGGCGACAACTGGTTGATGAAAAATATATTTTATTAGATTTTCACAGACAACTGGTTTAACAACGAACTTCTTCATATTCAATATAAACGCCGCACCACAAATGAAAGTGTGATTCCAACTGTTTGGGTTCAAGAGCGAACACTAGCATGTGATCACATCACCGCCTAGCTCGATTTCATATATTCAATCTTCATTTGAAAACTTGTGAGTTCTCTGACCTTTCCAAAAAGGTTCGAGTAGGCCCAATTTTCAAAAAGGGTGATAAAATACTGAGCAATTTTCCAAATTATTTGAATTAATATTATACTAGACTACTAACAGTCCAATCCGAAATATCATAGCAGATGATGAGCATGGGTTTGTAGAAAACAAGTAATATATAACCAGTTTTATATGTCTTCAACAATGTGTCTCTGAAGTTCTGAATATGAAATTGGAGGTTGACGTCATTTATACAGATATGCAAAAAGCCTTTGATCGAATCGATTTCTTCATTCTTCTCAAGCATCCATCATAATTTGGTTTTTCAGCAAGTTTGCTAAAACTCATATCAAATCACCCACTTGATAGGAAACAGTATGTAGAGTAGGGAGGCTTCAATTCTGCTTCATTCACTCCCAGTTCCGGAGTGCCCCAAGGCTTGAATCTGGGACCTCTTTTGGTTCTAATTTTCAATAATGATTGAACTAAAATAATAATCAAATCAAAACCAGTGTCATATTTTGTCGAGTCTTAATCATCTCTTCAATTTTTTTATCTTTTTTTTTTTTCGTTATATATGATGATTTGATATTTTCAACACAAGATATATCTGAAAGGAGGTTCAGGTTTGTCGTAAAGTGGAACTCCCCAAATATTTGAAAAATATATTGAGCATATATAATGAAAGATTGACAAAACAACTGCTGCAGTGACCGCTCATATTTGTTTGTTTTTTGTGTATTCAACATGTTGAAACGTTTTTTTACCAATAAAGTATGGGCATCCTCTTTCAATCGAGCCCTTGAAGTATCATATAATAAAAGTATTTCCGTAGCCAAATTTTGGTTTGGGATGATCACTATTGAAAGGATACTATTTCGGTTAAAACATACCGAATATAACGAATGAAGTCAAGTGTGATAGATAAAAAAAATGGAAAAAGGTGAACAAGGAAGTAATGAGAAAAATAAAGAAGCATCAACCGAACGGGTTCAGTCATCTTATAAAGACGAGTTGGGATTGGTTGAAAAATGGAGTTTATTTTAAAAAACGGTGAAATTAAAAAATGTACTTTGATAGGTGTTACCCAGCTGTATAGTTCTGGTTACATATTTCTAGTTTTTCGGCAGATGAATTACACAATTTGAAAATCGATTAGATACCATGCATAGAAAGAAATTAAGAAACACGTTCTGTCAACATTACCTACCTACTTGTTTACCGAAGTTGCCAAACCGCCTTTTCTCCAAATGCTTTGCAAGGTCGCTTTATACATTTACAACTACTCTTTCTCAGTAGAAATGCACATTTTGCATGTTTTAAAGTGAATGAACTCAGAAGAATGTGCAAAAATCAGTTCAAATCCGTTCACTAGCTTGGGTTAAAAATAAATCAACGTTGTTCAATTTCTTCTAGGAGTAATTGAAATTGATTATTAGCTTCCTTTCTTTGGAACATTCCCATATTTATTTGTATCAAGGTGGAGTAGTAGGTAGCCAAAAACGTTCTTTCCCAAAAATTAATTACTCCTAAAAATTTAACCCTTTAAAATCCATTCGCATTCACGAGAATGTCAATAAAAACTGTGCGGTTACTTTGATTGAAATATACTAATTAATTTCACCTAGAAACGTCGTCAAATATATGTACTTTGTCCTTTTCATTGGATTTCCAAACCACAAATATAATATTCATTTTATGACACAGAACTAATATTCGATAAAAAATTATTGGAAAACGAAACATTCGTCAAGGTTGATGATCTTTACAATGTTGATAATGAATGCTATTATAATACCCAGTTTGAATATATGGTGAATTGTTATTTTGGTAAAACCCTCGAAGAATGAATGGAATATATCAGATTTTGACTTTCAGAACAGAAACGAGTTGGGTCGATTCATTTACGATATATGATTATCACGAGAAGTTTCTAATCATGTTGAATTTTAAATGACAAGAACCTTGAGGTATCATATCTGTGGTTGAATTCAATTTGACCGACCGCCCATGAGAGTTTTGGTCAATAAAAATATGTTTTTCAATTTTGATACCCCCATAAACAGAAGAGGTTAGATATATTATTTTTCCATTAAATTTTAGTTATCAGCAGATATGATGACGATTATATTATATTGTGTAGGAATCCTGTGAATGATATCTGATTCGATTCCATTACGAATATTTGGAATACAAACGGAATAGAGAGAATTGTTTTCCGTATAATTCAGCTTTCACATAAAAGTATTTGTTTCGAAAAAAATTTTCTTTCATGTAATTCAATATTTATATGAAAATAGCTGTTTCGAGAGGACTTTTTCTTCCAATTTATGTCTGAAAGTGACTTCTTTGCATGATCTATACATCTTTGTATAGAGTTTATTTTTGTACCACTTTTATTGTATTAGTTTGAAATGTCCTAACTGCACTAACGTTAGTTACAAATAAAAGTGGTAAAAAACATCGAAAGTATTATTTGTCATTTTTCATAATGATCTCCTACACTCATCAATTAATTAACCATTATTTGCCTAAAAGTAGTGGAAGAACTATCAAAATGTAAAACATATTTCTATTCGAAATATTTTCCAGATCCGTAACATTTGGTTTGTCTATAAAAGTCAATTACACTCGATAAATAATTGTTTACCTAAACATATTTAATGAACCCCAATAATTTTATTTTAATATTGTAAAACATTCACTGAATTCTAAGATTTTTGTGACCTTACCTAGCATGACCCCGTGTTAGGAATCGAACGTTAAAATGCAAGACCTCTTTCATCCTTAGCTCACACAAGTTTCGATTCCTGAGAGTTGTCTTCAGTAGATGATCGACAGCTGGTTTGGTTATTAAAACAGATTTTTTTAACCAAACCTTAACGAACCTAATCTGTCCTAACTTTAGTCAATTGGTAAGCAAGAAACAACACAAACGAACGGAGTCAACAACAGAAGGCAACCGCACATTTGTGGTTCCAGTTAGAAGACCTAGAATTCCCAGGCTACATCTAACATGACCACGTAGGCAGCTATAGCTACCTGCGTGACATGCGGGTCCAGGATATAAATACAAAAGATAATTTATCGAGTGGGTATGATATATATGCCTACGTGGTCATGTTAGATGTAGCTTGGGAATTCTAGGTCTTCTAACTGGAACCACAAATGTGCGGTTGCCTTCTGTTGTTGACTCCGTTCGTTTGTGTTGTTTCTTGCTGTCGGCAAACAAGTGTTGCCCATCTTTACACTTGGCTGCACCGCGCTGATGAGGCCAGTAGCCAGAAACACGTGTCCGCGGTTTGCCCCACTTTTGGAGTGTTGTGTCCACTAATTGTTTCATTTTTGATTTTTATATCATACCCACTCGATAAAATATCTCTTTGTATTTATATCCTGGACCCGGATGTCACGCAGGTAGCTATAGTTGCCTACGTGGTCATGTTAGGTGTAGCCTGGGAATTCTAGGTGTTTTAACTGGAACCACCACAAATGTGCGGTTGGCTCTTGTTGTTGACTCCGTTCGTTTGTGTTGTTTCCTGCTGACGGCAAACAAGTGTTGCCCATCTTCAACTTTACGAAAGATAATTTCACCAACTCAATATATCAACCTGTAATTAACGAATTACCGATTTCCACAACGGAAAAGAGATCCAATAAAGAGGAAAAATTCAATTATATTTAATCATTCAGTAAATTTTCAGAATTCTTAAATCTATTAATGCCAAAGCATTTCAAAACATTAGGTTTATAACCGTCCTCTTCAAAAAATAACACGTCATAGTCGTAGTTGAACCTAATCCCTCCTGCCAAAAGATAGTTTGCAGATATGGAAGTGGTCTTCACAATCAATAAATTACTTCTATGTTCTCTCACTCCCAGGAAAAAAATTCTTCCCGCTTGGCCAATACAAATTTTTGGACAAGAAGCACAATGAAACTTTGAACATTGTTATCCACAAACCTTTCATTTTCCGTATCGCTCCAAATTATGAGAAAACTCAAACATGAAAATTATATCTTATTTTCCACTGGCATTGACTTTAATCCAGAACACTCTGTGAGAGAATGCATATTTTTCTTACAGCAAATACAAGATTTCTTACTCGTTGCTAAAGTAACTCGTTTTTGACATATTTTCATTTTTACGTATTTTCCAGAATGCCATATTTGGGAATTTGAAACTTAGAAAGGTTTTTTACCATGATAGCTGATATGAGGTTGGTATTTCATTCATTATTCCACTCACTAGAATTGAATTATGTGAATGGTCTTCTTCATCGAGTGATTTTATAGTAGCTACAAAATTTTTTATTTCATCACAAAACTCTATGAGTACCTAACTTAAGCTTTCCTTTCTATATTTTATCCAACATCATTATTATATAATCTGACGGACTAAAAAGATTTTTCAGTAAGTCAATAACCTTATCAACATTTGGTGGCATTATTGAAATGGATTGAACTATTTTTTTGGCATTTCCTTTTAGGCACTTCTGTAGTCCAGCCTGATTTTCCCCATTTAAAAATTCACACATAGCCTTAGAATTATTGTGATGATCAATAAAATTGGAACATTTACTTGGATTTTCGTCAAAAATTGGAAGTATTCATGTCAAAGATTGCCTTGTTAATATTTTTGTCACTGATGCAGTCATTTGACACCAATTGTTATCAAAGAAATTGGTAGAATACTTTTCCTGTTTTCTTCTGCCATTAATATCGAATGCTTATCCTGACCCTCCTCCTCTTCAATTTCTGCTAGTTTCAGGGCCAGTTCTAGGTCTAGAAGCTTCTTTTCTAATCTTCTCTCTCTTATCTTTTTCTTTATTAACTTTTCGATTTCTAGTTTCTTCAGACTTGAAGCTTGACTACTCCTACTGATACCTTTCGGTTTGGAAGTTGATTTTCTGATTGCCCCTTGCATTTTTGACATTTGTGATTCAGAGGGGTTGTCAATTACTCAATACAAACTGCATTCTTTTTTGTATATTGAAATATAGTCTATTTATTGAATCTTCATGTGTCAGATATGAAATTCACGTTATTTTTGACAGCTGGATTATCTGTGTTTTCCAATGAGTCATTCATTGACAATGAAATCAAATGATCTATTTTCAACATTCTAACGCCAGATTACCTCTAATAATACAACGCCATTATTACCAGAATGTGAAAGAGAGAGACTGACAGAGAACTGACATCGGTCAGACCAACAAAAAAGTTTACCACAGAGTCTATCAGCATAAGCTTTCTGTCCGTAAATCAGATCTAGTCTCATCCCATCATGGTGACACAGGCCACATAATAAGCCAAAACCAATACCATCGAAAAAACTCTTCAGGTTTGGATTATGTCAAGTGAAATCACTCTAAATTATCCAACCAATTTTCCCTACGAAACATCACACTTCTCAAGATCGTTCTCATGAGTTACACAACGTATTACAAGCCTCAGGCAGTAAGGAAGCCCTAGATGTCATCGGTCACAATCCATTCAGTTGCATAATCACCTAAAATTGTGTAATCCACTGAATCATTTACCGTGTACAGACAGTTTTGCATTTTCCTCGGGTACGTTTTACGAGTATAACCCGCATACGCCACTTTCACTTTTAAGTTCTATTAACTGAAGCTGCTTGCGTGTGTGAAGTTATAATATTCTCGAAGAACAAGCTTGAATGGTTCCAATGAAATTTCAGATAACAATCCGAATGGGTACATCGGAAAATTTATTACCCATGAAAGGAAAATCAAAGAATTTCATTAATGATCTCTAACTATCAAACAACTGCTCATGTTGGGTGAAAATAGCCATAACCTAGTAAATACGGTTGAGATGAATGAAAGTGGAAAAGTATGTTTCAGAATAATTTGTTAATAATTATGTGGTAAAAATGACCATTTGGTGATATTGATAATATCTCCTATAAGTTGAAAAAAATGAAGTAACACAAATTATGAAATTATGAAACAACAACAAACATTAAATGGAGCTCTGCGGCGACTTGGTGGATTCCAGTGGCGCATTTGCTTTTTCAGCTGTAGGAAAACCCGGAAAAACCTGCAGCAGCACATCACCTGAAGATCTTGATCTGCCAATATCCTCTCTTTCATAGAATACAATTTTGGGTGTCTTCAGAGGCTCCAAGGAGTTCAAAATATCGCCAGAATATTTAGTGACACGACTATCGTCAAACTTATAAAACTATCGTCTTTGACCAATGACCAGATTCAACGTTAGAATCACAGTGAATGATGCAGGATTATAATAGTGGTCTGCTAGATTGAAGTCTTCATCTATTTCGAACCTTCGTTTGGTGCTTCCGTTAGAGGTTGAGACATGTTTGAAGATCATCACTGTTATTATTAGATTGACTGGTGCCTAAGCTATATTTGTTGTCTTATAATAGTCGGTTATTTTGGTTCATTTTTGGGAATACAGTTGTACATCACCCGTTAAATGTTCCATTTTCAAATGATTTAACAATAAGTTCTGCACAGACTGGTTATCAGTCATATTAGGAAACGCTGGTTGAAGTTCTAGAAAGTCTCATATGTAATATTAGGTGATTTGAAAGGGTTATATTTTTAGGAGTTATTAATTTATAATATTAGGTATTTTGAGATATCCTGGAAGATGATTGTTCATAAAGAATATAGAGTAGAATACCTGCATACAAAAAGTAGGGAACACAGGTACTGGAGAATTATCTTGATATATCTTCACAAATGGCGCAGTAGACCAGAAATGAAGCTCCCGAAATCCTTCAGGTCTATTGTGAAAAGGAAATTCCAAATGCACGTATTGTTCACTGTGGTTCTGGAGTTGAATCAGGTCATTATTACGCATTGGTCAATCAAAGACAAAACGGACTGGTTCAAGTTTGACGATAGTCGTGTCACGAAGTGTTCTGGTGATGATTTGAATTTATTGGAGCCACTGGAGACACCCCACATTTTGTTTTATTGAAGAGACGACATTGGTAGATCAAGATCTTCAGATGATGTGGTGCTGCAGGTTTTTCCGGGTTTTCCTGCAGCTGAAAAAGCAAATGCGTCACTGGAATCAATGAAGTCGCCCTGGAACGCCAATTAATTTCTGTTTCATGATTTCATCATTTGTATTACTTGCTTTGAATAATTGAAACCTTTTGTTTTAATGGAGGTGATCAAAATGTGATTTGCATTGGAAAAAATGAACTTGACAATCTCATGTCGAAATGGATGACATTTGCTACCAGCAGAATTCCGAAACCAATGAAAATTACGTTCTTCTCAGGAGGAAGTGAAAATCCTAATGCTTCAATCTTCAAGGTATTGCACTAAAACGGTTTGAAGACAGATGCACTCGCAAGCTCAATAGTCAGAATATTTGGATGTAATGGAAAACAAGGACCTCTGATTTTCGTTTCATAATAATATATTATTGAACGAGCAAGAAATATGTGGCCATTATACATAAGAAAGAAGTTTGTCGTGCAAAAGAGGATAGTGCAATCAGCTTTATAGAACCAGAACCTGTCATTGGAATCGCTTTACGATTTGACAAACAAACATTAAACACCTGGATGGCAAGAAGATTTATGGACTTCTAGCAAAATCTTCCAGGATTGGCTCACCCTAAGGCGTTCCTTCATCTTTCGAAGCTTGAAACCAAACAGTAGGGATGAACTATGATGTCTAACTAGCCTTCTCACAGGTCATTAAGGATCGAATCAGGTTTTCAGAGTTTGGCAGAGCCGCACTCTTACCATCTGACCTAAAAGATCATTAACCATATAAATTTATCGGCTTTGTTAAGAAGCTGGGATTATTTGGTCGAGTTTGAGTGAACTGAACTTTATTTATTTAGTAGGACATGTCCTAATATAAAAATACAAAGAAAGCTATACAAACATGTTTCTAGACTAATAGTTATATAACAAAAAGAAAAGAAAGACAATTACTAAAAAATGAAATAATGCTCTTAAAGTATATAAATTCGTATGAACAAGATTGATTATGTCGTAATACTTTCTGGTGATTTATAGTGACTGGATATGTTTACTGATCCTCGTTTTAAATACATAACTGGTATTAGATTGCTTGATGTCTTGTGTAGTAAAAATGTTCATGCAATGATAGGCTATTATCAAATATGAATCCAAGATATTTAAACTGGTTTATGAATTCAATTTTATTGTTATCTACTTCCAGATTGAGCTGGTTTGAGTTGATGTTTTTGTATTTATAGGGTGTGGTTAGGATCATTGCCTTACATTCTGTCACATTGACTTTCATTTTGTTAAGTTGTTGAGTTTCATTGAAATATACCTGTAGTTTTGATAGGGAATCGTTCATCTTGTTGATAGTACCATACAGATCGTTGCCTGAGATTGACGGTAACGTGTCATCTGCGAATAAATTGATAAAATCACACTCATGATAGTTTGTATATCATTGATATAGCATACGAATAATAAAGGACCCAAGACACTTCCCTGTGGTATACCGAAGTTATTGGTGATGGGAGCCGAGAATACATTTTCCACTTTGGTGATCTGTTTGCGATCTGTTAGGTAGTCCCTGATCCATTTCAATACAGTACCTTGTATGCCTATGGCTTTCAACTTATCAATCAGTATTTGGCGATCAATCGTTTCAAAAGCTCTCTTCAAGTCCAAGAAAACTGCAACTACATAATCACCACTATCAACTGATTTTTTCCATTTTGTTATGGTTAACTGTAGTGATGCTTCGCAATAGATGTGAGCCACAATAAACCCTTGCGGGTTGTGGTGGAGTTATTTTTTTACCTAAGTACTATCGGTTTAATAACCAACTTGGAACAATTCAATAGGGAAGTGGACCAGAGGTGTTTATTATAAAATTCACTGGAATATACATGAAATAACTATACAACTCCGACATAATAAAAAACTCAGACACTAACCGAAAACAAACACGATGAAAACATCCTGAATATTATGTCAATTATTATCATGCTCCAATTATCGATTTAATGACGCGTCTCTTACAAAGAAAAAATGAATGTGACAGGTAAAACGATAATCATCCAATTCTCCTTGAGTTTAATGAAAATTTCTGATCACATTGAAAATAATGTGAGTATGAACTGATCCCCCAATTAGTTAATTTCTCAATGTCTCATATCTCAATGAATATTCATTCTACTGTTTCGTGGTTTACACTGATCAATAGAGAACTTTGTAGCCTACACATTGACGCTATTGATTTTTTCCAAATCTAATTTTTCGCCCCTTTTCGGTTCATGATATGTTAAGCGATTTTTGACCAAGTTTTCCAATGAATTTAATCTGAAATGCAAACGTGGAATGACAATTCAAAACTGAATAACAAATCCCCTATTTTATTTTTTCAATAAGCGATTGGTCAACGAGGTGAAGGTAACACCTTCAAAACTGGTTACAAAGTCATCGATCTTCATCAATGCCGGGACAAGTCATTACTGAAAGATTTCTGTACTCTCAACGACTTCCTCATCGAGGCCAATGAAATGTTCAAACAAATATTGTCGATATTTACTTTCGGAATTATTCTTCTATATTTTGAAGATGTCCTTGTATGCCAATATGTCGACATCTCCAGCAACTTCTCTAATAGTCTGTGGTAGAAGTCCATTATATCTCAAATTGGAGTGCAGTGAATTTGCGAAGAATAAAAACTCAAAGTCGTCTCCACAATTTATTATCACCCTCAGATGTTAGAACAGTAAAACCATCAATCAGTACATGTTTCAAACCTATATAAGTTCATCGTCAGCTAATTATCTGAAATTCTACAATAGAAGAAGAACAATATTACAATAGTTAATACAATGAAGCATAAAATATTTTTTCTACACCCGTACTCTAACAATACACTTATATGACCATAATCCGTTTCATAATGATATCCATTATGATACAGATTTTTCATAACGAAACAGATCATCAACAAATAGAAACCCATAATATTTCAATCAAGAATCCTGATTCTTTGTTTGTCCTAGATTCTAACCTAAGTAACTAATTGCTTTATTTGTCAAAATCAGTTTTCATATTACCTACCTATATTATCAAAATGTCTGAAAACGGCGATATAGAAGGAATACCATCGACTCCAATATTTTTAAAAGATCAGATTAATTACAGTTGTTATATTCAATATAAATATAATTAGAATCTTTATAGTTTTCATATATCCATGATAATACCATTAAGTTTGTGATTTAAAAAAAAAATGTGAGTTAATTACTGTAAATGTGTTTAATACAAATATAATATTTATAGTTTTTCATTATTTATCGGGTTTAGAAAAAATAGCGTATGCAACTCTCATGTAATGGTTATTAATACACTCGCATATACCATACAAAACTCGCCTTCGGCTCGTTTCGTATCCCGGTTAATGCTCGTGTCTTAATAACCATCATTACATGATCGTTGCATAATATACTAATACTTGCAGAATAAAATATTTCATAATGGAGAAAATAAAATTGTCACATGTCACGAATGAATAAATGATCACAATGACATATTAATAATAATGGATTTTTTTTTCAAATTAGTAAACGACAGAAGTTCATAAAATCATATCTATGAAAGTTTGTACTATGGAAGACTTAGAGCCTTTATCCCCACTCATGAACATCAAAATCAAAAAACAGTACATGAAAACGAATCATAATGAAAGATTTCTGAACTGAATTTGATAAGAAACGAGAATCAGCTGTCAAAAATATATAAAGACATAAAATCTAGATGACATGGAACAATTATAAGAGATTTGCAAACACAGAACACAACAGGAGAAGGACCACCACATACATACCGACTCGATCAATTTGCTTAGTAATAACGTATTTTCGGAAAAAAATAGAAGCATAATGAAAATGACAGGCGACGTATTGATGATAATGAATAGGATGGTTGTCGAGGAATTGTAATTCAATTTTTTGAATATGTGCTGGACAACAAGAATCATTCCTATCGTCGAAGCTGAAATCAAAAAGTGAAACTTTGTTAACTATATCTATGATTATGTATTATTGGTTCATAAACTGTCATGAAATTATCATCCACTCCTAATTCTGAGATCGGGTATTTCAATAGCACGTGTCAAAAATTATCAGAACAGGAGTTTTTCAGAAGAATATTATCATCTTTCATTCTAATCAAGAAATTATATTACATAAATTCACTCAGGGGCTCCGCCCCTAAGCATACCCTGAAGCTGCCGGACTAGAGACGAGAAAATCATTAGAATAGTGTATCCCAACCTTTCTAAAATAATTATGCCCCCCTATGTAACATACCTAACTTTCGATGTTAAAAAATTGTTTATTTAAGAAACCTGAATGATAGGTTTTAGGAAGAAATTACTAGAAAATTGATAACTAAACACAGTTAGTGAATTTTCAAAATATACAATAAAAAACTGAAATTCAATTTCCAAATAATTTTATTTAATATTCTCGTATATCAATTTATTATACTAATTCAGTGAGATTCTTGCGCTTGATGCTTGTTGAACAGATATTTCATATTAGGCCGGTCACTCACGTACAGTTTTAACTGTACAGTTGAAACCGACAGTTTCAACTGTGAACTGAGATGTATACAGAAGTGCAGTTCAGTTGTCCATTCCTTCAATTTTTTTCATAGATTCGAACGGAGACGCCATTAGACTATCAAGTATGGACAGTGTCAGTTGAAACCGTCACACACACTCAGTGTGTGTTATTTCTCTCAGTCGAACTATACAGTTAAAAAATTGGTGTTGAAATGTGACCAGAATAGCCACACACGTACAGTTTCAACTGTCAGTTTTAACTGTACAGTTATAACTGTGAGTTAAACATGTACGTGAGTGGCCTGCCTTAGGTTCCAATTTGGTCAGCTTCAGTCTCAAGTCTCCAAGTTGAATTATATCCAGTATATTTCTTTTTATACCAGTGAATCATTTACAGCACTGAACCCCAAACACCCAGTTGATAATTGGGTCTCGTCAAGCGAACTTATACCTTATAATTATTTACCGTAATCATTTCGTTAAGTTTGGCACCGACATCTAGCATCGCATTTAAATGGCCCGGAGCGAAAGGGTTAAACTCGTATCGAGTCCATTTTCGAATTGCCCCCCCTTAACAATCAAATTAGCCCCCTATGGGGCGTGAGCCTCACGTTGGGAAATACTGGTCTGAAACATCGAAGGAAGGTTGGAACCATTCTTATTTCACAATTTTTTCAAGGTCCCGTTGTGGTAATGAATTAGTATTGAGGTTGAATGAGCTGTGTTTTTTCTCTCAATATCAAATTGAGTAAGGCATTTCTAAGATTTGGTAGTTCGGAATAATTGAGGAGATTAATCATTTAAGTATTAGAATATACTTGCTATCTGATGCAGCTGCAGCTGAATTGTTTTGATTGAAACCGTAGCTTTCATACTTCTGCTCCTGAATAGACTATAACTGCTTTGGAAAAGATGGTGGTGATTCAGTTTACTTGCGATTTTGGTCACCTTACTGGTGAAATTAAAGGATTCCAATCAAAACATTTTCCCATCTTCCTGGAGTTGTCTGATATGTATGTTTAAACAAAGTGTAGATTAATGCTGCAGTCTCATAAGCTAGTTCAATCAATCAATAAAGATATAGTTTATTATCTGAAGAACATTGTTGCCGTTGATGAAGCTGGTACAACGTAGATTACTTCTGGTAGTAGTTAGTAGTTAGTAGTAGTTAGGATATAATTATATCTAGAATACTTTTTAGGAATAATACCAGTTATCAAAAAGAAAAGAAAATACAGTACATTGTTAATAAATACAGAACATTTCTGAAAGCTATATTTTTTATAAAAACTCATAAACACACATGTGCACTTGAGTAATTGAAATATTATCAATCCTTCATACACTGGTAGACTATAGCATCTATATCTATCTGTTTAAAAAAAAACTGTTTTTCCGTTAACCAGCTGTCGCACCCTTACGGACGACAACCCTCAGACGTTGAAACTTGTTCGAGCTAAGGATTAACGAGGTCTTACCTTTTAACGTGTGATTCCTAACACGGGTTGGACGATAGCAAGTGAAGATCGATCGTTCAGACTAGGGCTTGAACCACCGACCAACACGGCAGTCAATTCGAAAGAGTGAACAAAGCACCCACGCCGAACCGCTTGGCTACCGACCGACTATACTAATATAAATGTGAAAGTTTGTGACGATGGATGTATGTATGTTTGTAACTGTTTCACGCCTAAACGACTAACGGATTTAGATGAAACTACATAAATACAGGTTGTATATCAGAATAACAAAAAGGCTTCATTTACAAAGGTCTTGTGTAATTTTGGTAATAATAAATATAACGATAAGTATTAAGTAAGTCGGAAAAATTCTTGCCCCCTGAGAGCTATCTTGGCGTGCACTGCCTAAACCGTTGGAGTTACATGCAAATAATGTACCGTAAGATTGTTTATCTTAAATAGTTCTAAATAATAGTCCGCGATAGCATATATCTACCGCTAATGTGATAGCCTCTATATACAAAATACTGAGCCATAAATCCAATTAAATTTGATCCTTTTTTCACAATGCGTATTTTAGAATATCTGTCAAATTCTTATAAAAATTGATTCAACTGTGGTTCAAAGTATTTAATAGATATACATAAACTTTGAATTTTACACTAAGTAATTTGGACGACTCGTTTGAAAGTTATCACGATAAGATTAACTTGACGCAACTCAGTAAACAATTATGCGTTGCGTTTACTGTAAGACGACGGGGGATGATGCGCGTGGGTAGAGGGGCGGTCTAAGCAATGAAGCGCCATCGCCGAGAACGCGACTCAAACACGGACAGACGCATGTGGGCAGACGGCGTTGACAGTTTTGTTAGTTTTGCGAATTTCTTTATAGGTAACATAATTCGATTTTCGAAGCTATTCATTACTTAGTGCATTTGGCATATTTTTTCAGATACTGTATTCCTTGAGTAAAAATATAAATTACTAGCTATTGTCCGCTCTTATATTAACGTACAGCCGAAGCTGCTGAACCTAGAATCTCAAAATATGCAGGTAGGTTCTTTGTATATCGTAAATAAGAATAAAGAAAGGGAATCAGGAATTTCCACCGCCGAGAGGGAAAAGTAAGGGTTCACAGATTGTATTGAATTTGGTCAGTTTTCAAGTTGGAAACCTGAAGTTTTGGATTTGTTTTGCTACCCGAACAGCTGGTTTCAGCCAAATATTTGGAGATGACCATCAGTTTCTAACGAGGTGATGTGCTTTTTCATTTCCCATGATATTTAATCGGTAATAATTCTGAAATTGTTATCTTTCTGAAATAAAATCTTTTGATTTTAATTTTCTAAAAATCATATCCAGCTTGTGAGAATAATATACACAAATCCTTTATTGGAAAACAGTACATTTATTCTTACAAAAATCAGAATTCATGGGAAGGAAGGAATAGTAGTGCCCTATAAATGAAGTAATGAATATAATAACAACAAATATAACCTGTCCTTCATATGTCATTTTCCTTGAAGACAAACTCATGATAAATAGGGGAAATATACAATTAAATACGATAAGGAAATCACTACATTGTAAGTGGTATAAAATTATCTGAGTCAATTATCAGATGTTAATAACAGTATAACAAATTATATTCATTCATTAATAATACTTTTTGTGAGTTCTGTTCAACGAAGAAGGTAATGAGTGCGATTCAATGATGATTTGTTATGCCATCAGTTTATGAATGCAGGAATGAGGAATGTTCCTCAATTTGGGTTATTACCGCAAATGCAATTTTGACAAAATAAAGTTGAGTTTATTTTATGAGTTTTTCAAATTCACTTCGAAAAGTATTCAAATTGATGTTTCAAATGTTGGGTTTTAATTTTTGAAGGGATTTGTTTCTAATTCACATATTGGTAACACACGTCTATATCAAGTTGAAATGATTTATACGTACCTAGATATTCTACTTTGAAAAAGGAAAAATCAACAATTGAGGCAAAATATAAATTATAGTTCAATATCACCTTCACAAGCCATATAAACAACAGTTGTTTTGTTATTTATTTATATAGAGGAAGATAGGTTAGGTGCACAAAATGTCATATGTCACAGAATGTCTCGGAACTGGGAACATAAGTAAACAGAACAGCACGCCTCTGAAATATGTTATCTTTGTTTGTCTCATACAGGTAACAGATTCATTGTCCTTTATTAGCTATAACCGATGTTGCCAAATGGTGAAATAGAAACGAATCCTATTAAATGTTGAATGCATTATTTCATTCCCCTTTATTTTTAGAATTTAAATAATTTTTTAAAGAAAAAGGTTGAAATGATAAGTTTAAAATGCGTTGTTTTAGAGCTCTTTTATGATAACTAATTTATTTTCATCAGGAGGAACATTTCCTATTATCAGTTTATATTTGCTGAAATATAATACATTCACGGTTTTGAAATGAAATTTGAAAAACCCGTTTCGTTCATTTTTTTGAATTATATAATGATCATAAAATTAATTGAAGGCTTGAAGATTCTGATGTGGCACGTTTTTTATTCTCTAGAAAATTCTTCATCTGAAATCAATAACAATCTTGATTTAGTTTCAAAATGTAGCATTTTTCAAAGAACTCTAGTACAGTTGAACTCTTAACTGCCAGTGTATTGTTTGGTGTGATGTTTATTCATCATCTAGAACACTATGCGAAAATTATCAAAATTACAATCTATATTAATCGAAGGAGTTGACAAGATCCCCAGTACATCTCAATAAATATCTGATATCGTTCTCAAATCAATAACCTATTTTTTGGAATCAGTAATTGAAACGGAATAGTTGATTTGCAACGCTGTTGAAAAGTTCAACCTCTCATTTCTTCACCTACTTTCTCTACCGAAAAACTCACCTGTAATAAACCCAAGAAAATTCTAACTTCTAATTATTCCATTATCTGCAGTGAGGACTCATCACGCATATCGGTACTTTCTAACTTAAGGTTATTGTCGTCTGCTAATGATCGGAAGAAGGTACTTAAAAAAGTCTGTTATTGGATGTCTTGACCGTTGATGTTAAATCATTAAGTGTGTCAAAGCTTCACTCATCAAAATGAAAATGCCTTCAGTATGTTCTAATAATAAGTATGAGACTCAAAAATTATATAAGAACGCTAATTTGAATATGATATCAAATAAAAATTAAATAATTACTGAATTGAACAATAAGTGGAGTATCAATATTAATGAAAAAACAAAAAATAAAAGACGAATTATGTATTTCTATCAACTCACGTGTCGAGATGTTGAAATAACGGTTTGGTGTTGGAAAAAAACTCCAGTAATATTTATTGGGTATAGTGTTATGGAATTCGACATTTCAGAATCCATAACAACGCCAATCTATCGATTTTGACATCCTTTCGGGTTTTTTTGTGATTTGTAAATCAATAGAGGATGAATAAGAAGCCAATAAGGTTCATTCCTTAAATTCATCTATTCTGTTCATAATTATAAAATATTGATCTCTATTATTGAAAATTATGTTGTTTCATACATATTTTTATTGAAGTAATTATTTTTTGATCATTACAATTTTTCCATTAGAACAATATATGCATGAGAACTGTAAAAACACTATTCTCGGTGCGACGTTTCGCTAACTAAACTAACATCATCGGGAGACGATTGTAACGTTACGAACGCTTGAAGAACTTCCAAATGTCCTGAAAGTCTCAATAATATTCATTTCAACTGATTCATTTCCACCAAGATTCCATATGTGATATATATCCCTTCATAGGTATACTATAATATAACTAGTTTGTATACCAAAACGCTTTAGGGAAAAAAAGTTGACGGGTGATTATTAAACGAATGTAACTTACAACAAAATCTATTAAATGGTCAAAAATACTGAGTGCGCATATAAGCACAACTAAAAAAAAATATGGCTTTTCTTTGGCACAAAAAAAATTGGAATCAGTACAAAGTATGGCCTCCACGCTGGTTTATTACGGCCCTACATCTATCGTGCATCGACAAAATGAGATTGTCAATGTCTTGTTGAGGTACATTTGCCCATTCAGCGATTAAATGATCTCTCAATTGAAATTTTGTGTGAATGTTCCCCATATGCGGAATAATTCTTCGTTGAAGCATATCCCACACATGCTCAGGTCCGGTGATTGTGCTGGCCATGGCAATACATCAACTCCTTTGTTGGTGAGCCAGTCAGTCACTAGACACGCGACATGTGGACGAGCATTATCGTGCATTGGGTGGAAGTTTTCACCAACAGCACCAGCAAACGGACGGACGATAGGTAGAAGAATGGTGTCGAGCTGTGAGGGAGCGATTTGGAAAAACGAGATCGGTTCTGCCGCCGATCATGATTCCGCCCCATAGCATTACTGTAGCACCTCTGTATGTGTGGACTTCCTGGACGTGTCTCAAACGTTCAATATTTCCAGGTCGTCTCCACAGTCTTACTCGATAAAAATCTGGATGAAATCCAAATCTGCATTCGTCTGTAAACAAAAATATGGCCCAATCATTTGCATCCCAGTTTTGATGTTCTTGACACCACTCTAATCTTCTACCGCGATTGCCTCTCGACAAAGGTGGACATCTAAGTGGCCTTCTGTTGTGGAGATCTGCTTCATGCAGTCGATTTCTGACAGTATCACGACCAATGGTTACCTGGTGCGTCTGCTGCAACACGTTAACCAACTCAGGTGCTGTGATTATCGGTTGTCTTCTTGCGGTTAAGACCAAAAATCGGTCTTGAACTGCAGTTGTAGCGCGTCCTCGCCCTGGATGTTGTTCGGCTGGACTGCCAGTTTCACGGAAACGCCGCTACAATCGACTGATAACACTTTGGGAGACCCCCAAACGAAGAGCTACATCATTTTGTCGCATGCCACCTTGAAGAAGCCCTACAGCTCTATTCATCTCAGCCAATGGTAAGTGATGGCGTTCCATGTTAAAGCACAATATTTCCAGTTCAATTGCTGAGCAAGAACTGCATAGAATGTACAAACTCGACACTTTCAGATTATTCATTTTAGCCGAAAACCTACAGTTTGTAAAAAACTTGATAAAAGATTAGTTACCGTTTTTGCAGGCTTTGTTCAACCCATAGAAATCTACAGGGTGGTCGAGTGTACCAATTTAATCGAAATTAAACGACCTCATGCATTTATTTTTATGATATTTAGTATGTTGTAAAAATGTCCCTAGACTTTTCCGATGTGTGTATATGCACATATGTGTGTATGTATGAATGTGTATGTATGTGTATATATGTATATATAGCCCTTTATTTGTTTTTTGTTCATTGTTACATGTCACTAAGAGTTATAGCCAGAACTATAGCCATGCGCGGATATATTTCCTTATGGATGTTCTTGTGTTTGTTCCTTCACATATGATTTCTGTACTAACTCAATGTTGTTGTTGAATAAACATATTATTATTATTATTATTATATGTGGAACAATTTCCTCACTCCTACCCAACAGAAATAGAAACGAATATAAATCTAGTAAAAAACGTTAAGTTCTCGTGTAGCACATCCTCTTTCAATTACACTTTCACAACGGTGATGGTACTGTACAACAAAAGTTCAACGAATTGAGGTAAGAGCAAGGTTATTGGGTCGCAGATCTGTGAAATGCTCCTCATAGGGTGTGACTTGAGAACCGCCGCTAGACACAGTCTCTCCCGGGAAGATGGTAATAGTGAAGAAGTGCTTCGTAGTTTAACAAAGATTACGGTTCAACCAAAAATTGCATATTGGAAAGGTGAAATTGGGAAAAACTTGAGTTGGACAAAGGAAAAATGTGTGCCTATTCTTTTGAAATATATATTCAAAATATGAATGAGATCTGAGATTTATATTTTGTTTGGTGTAAAGAAATCATCGATATTATTGAAAAATGACGGGAAATGATGAGAATATAATATAGTAATCCAAGAACTAAGCATTAGGTGGCGCTACTAGTATAATTTTCAGTCAATTCTAACCTTCAAAAGAAGTATACTGTTGAAAGCAAGGCTTGGCTTGATGAACATCAATGTGATATCAGCACACCACTTCTCAAACCGTTGAGAATAAGTGGTGTGCTGGTCTCACATACAATTATTGGAGCATGTGAAGGACGACATCGCGGAAAAACAGCCTCATTTGAAAAGAAAGAAAGTGTAGTTTTATCAAGACAATGAACCGTGTTAAAAAATAATGGAAACGATGGCAAAATTGCATGAATTGGACTTCGAATTGTTTTCACATCCACCGTATGTTCCAGATCTGGCCCCCAGCGACTTTTTCTGCTTAGACCTCAAGAGAATGCTCACTGACGAGAAATTCAGCGCCAATGAAGAGATAGTCATCGAAACTGAGGCCTATTTTGAAGCTAAAGGCAAATCGTAGTATTAAAACGCTACCGAAAAGTTGTATGACCGCTATAATCAATGTATATTGAATTGAATATTGAATGATAATATCAAATTTTATAATGAAAATTGCTTTTTTATGTTAGCCTACGAACTTTTTAGGCAAACCTTATGTATGTCAATTCAAAAATCAATAATAATACAATAATGATGAGGCATGGATATAACTGAATTGAAATAATTGCATCCAAGGTTGAATATTACTGGAGTTTTTTCCCAACACCAAATCGTTATTTTTACACCTCGACACGTGTTTCGATCACCAAGTGATCATCTTCAAGAGGAAGATAAAACTAACAACTACTCAAAACTAAAGCTACTTATACTAATCAGGTACATCATACAGGTAGGTAATCAGTAATACCACCCAGACAAGTGTACCACCCTAAATCAATTTTACAATTGGCCTTTCTATTATTTCACAATATGTCCTTAATGTTACAGCTATATATAGGACAATTTTCAGCTATACAAAATTAGTTTCACAATATTGCCTATCTAAATATATTTACAATGTGTCTTTTTGTAGTAATCAGTAAACCCAACAATATCATTTCAACAAGCTATATAGTATGCTATTTGGTATTGGTCCGTTATCGTTATTCATAATATTATTATGTTTACTTATTTCTACACTCTCATAGGCATCTAGTTGCCTGTTGTTGTTAACTTGTCTAACTAATCTTAAAGAACTGAAGTCTATGGAATGGTTTTGTTGCAAAATATGATGGGCGACTGCTGATTTTTCAGGTCTTCCATATTTAAAGTGTGCTATGTGTTCCTTATATCTCACTTTAATAGATCTTTTTGTCTGTCCATAATATTTTGCATCGCAGTCAATTTCGTAAATTCCAGACTTTTCCGAATTCTCGACTTTGTCTTTTGGACTTCCCAAAAGGCTCTGCAGTGTATGACTTGTTTTAAAAACCACCTTCATACCTAGTTCCTTGAAAATCTTTCCAAAGTTCTTCGTATATTGGTGGTATGGAACTGAGATGTATTTATCTTGGTTTTTGTCCTTTCTGATAGTCGAGATTTCGTTAATTCTTAACCTGAACTTCTTTTTCCTAATTATGTCATCTACAATACCCCGCGGGAAACTGTTAGTGGCTGCTATTTTCTGTATTGTACGTTTTTCTTTTGTGAACCTATCATGTGTTAGAGGGAAAGTCAAAAAAACGATGCACCAAAAAATTCAACCCAGCACGTTTGTGCTGTCCACAGTGATGTGAACTGTCAGGAATATACCTGTACGTGCTTGTTTCTTTTCTAAATATATCGTATTCTAACCCTCCATCTTTGCTCCTCATTACCAAAACGTCAAGAAATGGTAGTTGTTTCTTATTTTCTACTTCATACGTGAATTTTATTGATGGACATCTATTATTTAAAAAGGAAACAAAGTCCTCGATATTTGATTTTTTGGTATCGAATACCGCGAAAATATCATCCACATACCTTAGCCAAATCCTAGGAAAATACTTTGACTTTTCTTTATTTTCCATTTCGAATCTGCTCATGAACAGGTCTGCCAGGTAGGGGGACAAGGGATTTCCCATGGCCGTTCCTTCCTGTTGTTCATAAAAGCAACCTTCTACCTGGAAACGATTTTGTTTCATACACAAATTGGTAAGAGAAACGAATTCGTCGATTTCGTTGTTATTGAAATTATTTTTCTCTAGTAGTTCCCTGAGGTATTTCAAGGTCTGTGGAATTGGGAGAATTGGGACGCTAGGAAATAATGAACTAACATCGAAAGAAACCAAAATCTCACCTTCTTGCAGAACCATGTTTTTTGTATGTTGTATGAACTGTAAAGAGTTTTTTATACTAAAACCTGGTTCCGCAATAGACAAGGTTTCAAATTCCTTAGGGAGCCACTTCGCTATTTGGTAGGTAGGAGCTCCAATAGCTGACACGATGGGGCGCATTGATTTTCCCGGTTTATGGATTTTTGGGAGGCAATATAGTTTCGACACCGTTGGGTTGGAAACTTTTAACTTCACAAAAACACATCCAAGGTTGTTTTAATACTATGATAGAAGCATTTGGATGAGATTTTCTGAGGAGAAAGTAATATCTAAAAATCCACCAAAAATAATAAAAAATAATTATAAAATGAGCGTGATAGTATAGGAACGACAATTTGTGAAAAAAAATTAATACCTGAAATGAATATGACTTATTGGAATTATTGACGAAATTATTGAAACAATTTCTGCACTGTCAATAATATGAGAAAAATAAAAATAAAAATAATGAAATAGAATGAAAAATATTCCATACCAAGTTTCTTCACCTTGAAATAGAGATTTAATAAGTAAATATTTCGTAAAATATATAGGATGAAGCACATGAGATAATGAAATATGTCCATATTCTTCATTTTATCTATTTCACCCATATCAAAGTTCTGGTAAGCAAAAACTGCTGATTTTTGCTGAAGGCATGAAACTTAGAAACACGTTCCAATAAGACGATTATCGAATTGACAAGATTCTTTTTTATTTTTTTTTCAGGTTCACCGCGGGTAGTTTATCATGGGACTTTATAAACAATACTTCAGGATAAGTCGATATGCAAAAAATCAGTTCCTTGGTCATCAGGCAAAGAATGTTACGAAGGATGGAATACCTGTACAAATGCTTATATCACAACATCTTAGCCACAGTAAGTATTTAATAATAATAATAATAATACATCTTTATTCACCAAAAAAATACAAATGGAATAGACAAAAATAAAATAAAACAGTATACAGGAACAAAAACAAAAAAGAAAAAAAAACTTCCAGTATATGGTGAATAGGCGAAGTATCAGCCAAGGCTGTTTTTCAACTCAACCTGGGAGAGACTATAATTAAATAATATAAACACAAAAAAGAAATCAAGTCGAGTTAACGATATAAAAAAATTTGTTATTGTTTACTTTAGAATATTCATTTTAGAAATGCCAAGGTCGGGAACAGATAAGAGGCTAAAGAGTTAAGTAAGTCTTCAGTCTTTCAGTTTTCAATATTTCAATGGTGTAAGATCGAAATTCGCAGGGTAGTTGATTACAATATTTGGGTGCATTATACGAGAAGCAGCGGGTGAAGATGGAAGATTTGTATTTGGGGATGACCTGAACTGAGCTGTTCCTCGTAGAAAATGTTTTAAGCTTCTTCAGTAAGTAATCAGGTTGTCGAGTTTTCAAAACTTTATGTGGGTTGGTAAGAAGATGTAGAGTTCTAAGTTTCTCAACATTTAACCATCCAGATTCTTGCATTGCTGGGGATATATGGTCGTATTTCCGTATACCAAACGAGAAACGTAGACAGCTATTCTGAATACGAAGATCGAAGATCGGAGATCATCCGATTGTTTTAAAGCAGGTCCATAAATACTGTCGCAATAGGAAATTTTTGATATATTCAGAGACTCGCATAGTTTTAAATTTGTGTTGAGCAGGTAGCTGACATGTTTAGTAAAGCGAAGATCCAGATACAACCATAATCCTAAATTTTTCATCTCGACCACGGAGGGAAGTATTTCATTTTCGATGCGAACTTGAAAAGTAGAGTTGATGAGCTCTCTGTTCTTCTTAGCTCCGAACATCATTATTGCGGATTTGTCAGAATTGAGCTTGAGCTTATGGGCTGTAGAAATGTCAAAGATGACTTGGAGATCGTTATTAATATACGACTGAGCAGATGTAGACTCGCCAGGCGAAAAAGAGAAATATAACTGCGTGTCGTCTGCGAAGTGATGTATATTGAAATTTTTCACGAACAGATAAAAATCATAAATATACAAGCTAAAAAGCAAGGGTCCAAGGATAGATCCTTATGGCACTCCCTTCAATACCGGTAGAGCATCTGAAACAACTTCATCCACAACAACTCTTTGAGAACGATTCTTCAGATAGTTTTTTAAGAGTGACACTGCTTTCCGAGAAAAACCGAAGTAGACAAGTTTGTCACACAATATCTCATGATCTAGACTATCTAGAGTGCCAAATACCTTGCTGTAATCTAGAAGTATCAAACAGGTCAAATTTTTTTCATCTGCAGCTTGAAAAATATCGTCTGTAATTGACAGAAGAGCTGTGGTGGTACTATGCTGAGGTCTGAATCGTGATTGTACATATGTTATAATATGATTTTCATTGACGTACTCATTAATCTGATTTTTCAGTATCGATTCCACTACTTTACAGAGACACGGTAGAATTGTAATTGGTCTTAGGTCAGAAAGAACAGTAGGTGAGTTACACTTAGCCAGAGGAATAACCAATCCATCCTTCCAACATTTTGGAAATTGGCAACTGGTAATGATGAAGTTTATGAGAAAGGTGAAGTGATTTATCAAAAAAGAGTCAATGAGATTGATCATTTTGAGGGATATCCCGTCAGAACCCAAAGTGTTGCTCTTGATGCGTGTCAGGGAACTTCGCACAATCTCACAGGTGACTGAGGTGAAGTGAAAGGAGTTTTCAGTTTCTTCCGAATTAACATATCGATCTAATAATGACAATTGGTGAGCAGATCTGATAGGATGAGGTATGGAATTGAAGTGCTGGTTAATGAGATTGACGTCTTTTAATTCATCAGGGATATCTGATTTTTTGTTGTTCCTCAGGATATCAAGCGTTCTTAAGGTATTCCAAGTTGCTTTGGAATTTTTATTTCTTAAAACAAAAGTCCAGATATGCTTTTCTTCTCAAGTCGTATCGCAGTACATGTATAATTTCTGAGGTCCTTATAGCTATTCCAATCGGCAAGAGATAATAATTTCTTGTATTTACTCAGAGCTCGGTTTTTGAGTGCAATCATCATTTTTATATTGTAAGTTAACCAAGGTGCAGGAGGTTTAGTTACTCTCTTCGTTTTAGAAGGGGCGTGTTCCGAAATAACTGAAAAAATTCATGAATAAAGGTGGGAGTATCAGTAGATTCAATTTTCACAGAATGCTTTGAACTCATTGATTTGTTTTTCTCTTTCAAAAAGTGTATTAGTAGTGAAGGTAAACTTTTGTGATCACGAACACATTCGAGTCGTTACACATACCAACCTCATTACCGTTTTCTCATGCTGTGGTGGATTTGGCTATCAATCACAATTTAAAAATTTTAAAATCATGTGGTTTCAAGAAACAATTCATTGTAAGATTTTCACCAAACAGTTTTACAAAAACGCAACACGTGTTTCGCTATACAATTGTTCCTTCAGGTGTGTCTATTATGTGGACAAGTTATGTTAGGTTATGTGGACTAGTTAGGTTAGGTCCAGAGTGAGTGGGCCTATTCCAACCTCCACCGCAACCCGCAAGGTTCTTAATGAAGCCGATTAGTTTGTATGGTGAGTGATTAGATGGTAAGATTACGGCTCTGCCGAACTCTAAAAACCTGAGTCGGTCCCCAGCGAGGCAGCTCTGCTGTTTCGTCATTTTCCAAACAGAGGCGACACACATTGTCTTCCAACAGTCCGAGTCTCTGCATTTGATGATTCAAATGACAGTGACCTGTAAGAAGGCATGTTATACATCGTAGTTCATCCCCACTGTAGTCCAACAACTGTTCGTTATCAAGCATCCAAGGGTGACTAAAAGCCTTGGAGTGAGCCAATACCAGAAGTTCATAAATATTCTTGGCATTCAGTTGCTCAATCTTTAATTGGCAAAGCCTAAAGCGATGGCAATTCTTAGGCAGCTTGAATCGGAAGGTATTTTTGATCCATCTGTGAACCAACAACTATCTGCTCTTAATATTTCCTTCTCCCGGAGGATCCAGTCCTCTATACTCAGGAACAGTACTTTATAAAAAAAATATTGGAAAACTTAAATGAACAAGTTGAAAAATGGGTAGATAATGCTGAAGATAAATTTACCCAGGCTAGACTAAATAGAAAAGAAACAAATGAGATGGTAAAGTTAGCTAACCAGTTGAAAAGAATCCTAGAAGAGAGAAGAAATGAAATAAGCCAGAAAAGATACCAAAAATATAAAGTAAATGAGGAAGAATAAAAAAAAGTGAAAAACATGGTTGATAAGATAGAGATCGAAAAAAGAAGAAGAACATTATCAAAATTGTTTATCCCTGAATTGAATTATTGATGATTTCACTATTCACACTACAGAAAATTTATACGAAAAACAATCAGTTTGTGTTTGTGTTAACGAATGAATAATGAAGTGCTAATGCAAAGAAATTTTGGTGAACATAGTTGTCAATAGTACACAAGGTTACAAAATTGAATAACCATGAGACAAAAAGGTTAGATTCAAAAAATCAGAAGGAACTTGTTTCTCAAAGTGGCTACGGAAAATTTATGAAACCAATCTAGAAGATGAATATTCAATATAAAATGAAAAAACATAAACAACTTGGTAGAATCAGAAATATCTAGTTGCTAACATGAAGCAGACGTATTTTCTTGAATGTTGTCTCTTTTTGACTGAATGATATCTTCATTCCTTTCATTTTTGGATTGTTTCTCCAATCGTGATTTCATAGGCTATGTTATTCTTGAAATTTGGCAATGAAACCATCAAATCTATCAAGAAGAAGGTCGTAATTTATGATCAAGAAGTTATCTAATCCATCACATCAATGTATTTTTATAACGTTGACATAGTTTATACAGCAACGTTATTACAAAATTAAAGCTTTGAAATATTTTTAGAATAGTTTGCATGGCAAATCCGTTGACGTTTCTAATTTTTTTCCGTTAATTAGTCAATGTCTTTGACATGCAGACAACTGGCACTGCAAATATAGATGAGGAACAGGTTTGTGTACAAATATAAAAACTTCGTCCTTTCAATTCGATCAAAGAGCGTTCTAGTTCTAGATGAAAGTAAAAAATTGAGAAAGTATTATGTATGACATTGAAAACATGCTGGTTACTCAATGTAAGTTTTGTTATAATGAAAATAAAAATAATAATAATAATATATAATAAGATTCTTCCGTGTTAGGAATCACACGTTAAAAGGTAAGACCTCGTTAGTCCTTAGCTCGCACAAGTTTCTCAATTTCTGAGAGTTGTCGTTCGTTTGGGGGCGACAGCTGATTAACGGAAAAACAGATTTCAAACAGATTTTTAAACAGATTTTTTTTCAGACAAATATAAATATGTATAAGAATCGTTAAAAAAATTATAAAATGTTTTTGTAAGTACGACAAATGGATATGTTCTACACACTCATATAATTTTCAACATTACAAGAACATTTGTAACGAAGGAATTATTTCAGACGTTCAAAACGAAGTGTTGTCATAACATAATTCATATATTAGGGGACAAGGTGAAGTTAATATTCCGTATGAAAACGAAATTGTTCTGTAGATATTCCCGTAGATAAAAAAATCAGCTAGACATGAAAAAAAATCAGTGCCTGCTGTCATAGTGGGCATTGAATAATGAAGATACCCAACAATTTGATTCAAAGTAGTTATGAAACTAAATTTTTAGCTCTCCTAAAAACGTATACCTTCACATTTCTTAGATTATTGTAAAACTGCGTTGCATTAGTTTCACTTACATTCAAAGAAGGTTATTTGCTGACAACTTCCACTTGATCTCTTGGAAAAACATCACATTTCATTTCAAAAGTCGTCCTCAGACGATAATCGATGTTTCATCATCTACGTACATGGTTCTGTAGAGTAGGGAGGATGAAAGTAGGCCCACAGCACTCAAGCCGCATGTGACCCATTGTACATCCTCCCGAGGAACTGTCCTGCAACTTCATCGTGCATCCTGTCCTTTCTAGGAAGGTGGACAGGTCACTAGCAGACATCTCTTTTATATTGGCAGGTGTAGGCCAAAACTCGCCGAACACACACTCTCTTATTGACGATAACTTCCTGTTTACACATCCTGCATAGAGGTGTCTCCACTAGCCCCATATTATGGGGGTGTTTTTTTAGTTGACAGTGGCCAGTCAGAAATCCTACTGTTAGGCGTGGATTTCGCCTGGTCATCGCCAGATATTTCTTCGGCGCCAGCTTCCCAGGATCGCCCAGGGTGATCCTGGTGAGATTACATCCTTTGATTCCATCCCATCTCCTTAGGGATTGAGCATGGGTGTGGCGTTTAGCTAGTTCCGCAATTGTCGGTTATATAGTAAGACCTAGGATCAACCCTTGTGGGTCTATGTTGATAGTGTGAGGGGCATATCCATTTATTCCTATATATTGTTTTCTAAAAGTCAGAAATCAGTTATCTAAACCAGCTATACTCTAAGTGTGTTCCGCGAAATCCTAGGATTTCGCGATACCCCTGTAGGGGTTCCGCAAGAAATTAGAAATTCGGAACACCTCTCGCTGGTCGACCGTTTTGGCCTGGCGTATCACGATCCACGAGGCACAGCCGAACTTGGTCGCCACCTATCACAGTATACTTTGTTCATTCAAATGAGTGGCATGCTTTGTTAAACTAACACAAACGGGCCACCGCTCGAGACAAAGCTACCGCTGCTTTTCCGAGAGGCGTCGTTGGGCTACTCCACAGAATTTGATGCAAATCAATTAGGAGAACGTACCGTACAATTTTGTCGAGATTGTTAACATGCCATTTTTTATATTTCTATTTTTATTTTGGCTTTTTATTTATCAAAGGCGTCGACTCGAGTATTTTGAGAATGTTCGAGATCGAGACTAGGACTATAACATCAGGCAGTAGATGCCACTGGATCCTAAAATTCTTAGTTCAGCGGTTTCTATGTTTGGACCACGCTGGTATTTTTTCCCATTCCCCACTTAATCCTTAGGCTTAGTGATCTAGAATATACTCCACATCCTGAGCCTTCTTCGGTTTTTGAGCCGTCTGTATATATGTGTATTGCATTTGTAGCATCTGACTCTGTGTTCTGTTTTATTTGTATTTTGTAGGGTTTATTAAACACAAACCTGGGTTCAATTGCATCACTGGTTGCCTGCAGCAGAGGTTGCGCAGTAAGCCTTACTATCAATGAAAAGGTCACGGAGTTCAGTTTCTAAGTCAGTTGAATTTTGTACAGATGCAGGTTCTAGTCACGACGAAAAATTCGTCAAGTTGTGGTCTGCGGAAGGCCGTTTTTGTGAACGACGCGAAATCGACTGCCTCGAATTTTCCTTCACACTCTCACAGACAGCGACGATGTTTTTGGCAGATCATGCGTTCCATAGACGTATGGTTGTTGGTCGATCGTTTACTAAATCGATTGACTCAAATTTATCCACCACATTGGTGGATGAATGGTG
Source organism: Leptinotarsa decemlineata (assembly GCF_025532065.1). Lineage (NCBI taxonomy): Eukaryota > Metazoa > Arthropoda > Insecta > Coleoptera > Chrysomelidae > Leptinotarsa > Leptinotarsa decemlineata. The sequence goes on from NW_027412523.1 coordinate 174,447, forward strand.
ACCTAAAATGGGCGAAGCGCGCCGTACGCGCATTTTGATAAATCAAGTTTATTATTTGTGCGTGTTGTTGAATGCTATATTCGTCCATGATGATTTGATAAAACAGACTGAATAAATGACAGATGTAACTTCAACAAGATGGACCTCATAGCCTTTCTTTAATTCTTGGCAGGCTTACACTTCAAAATGTCGCTATCTATTATTATAAACACAGAGATATAGATGTTATTGAGTGTGTATGATATAAATCAAAAGTAAAATTTGTGGTCAGAAAACTCAAAAAATGGAGGCAAACCGAGGACACGTGTTTCTGGCTATTGTCCATCTTTGCAATTAGCTGCGGTGCAGCCAATTGCAAAGATGGACAACAACTGGTTACCAAAAATGAAAAACTTCACATATGCACTGTGTCACCAACAGGAGCTAACCGCACATTTGTGGTTTCAGTTAGAAGACCTAGCATTCTCAGGGATCAACTAACGTCACCACGTAGGCAGCTATAGCTACCTGCGTTACTTCCGGGTCCAAGATATGAATACAGAGATATACATGTTATTGAGTGTGTATGATATAAATCAAAAGGAACATTTGTGGACAGAACACTCAAAAATGGAGGCGAACCGCGAACACGTGTTTCTGGCTATCGGACTAATCAGCGCGGTGCAGCCAATTGCATTTTTGGTAACCAGTTGTTGTTCATCTTTGTAATTGGCTGCACGTGTTCACGGTTTGTCTCCATTTTTTGAGTGTTCTGTCCACAAATTTTCCTTTTGATTTATTATTATAAACACTAGAAATGCGATGAAACCGATTCGAAGGTGTCGCAAAAGACTCGCCAAATTGTTGAAGTACCAATTAAAAAGTATTACAACAGACTTCATCTCAATGGGATTGTATGCGACTTTGTGTAAACATAGCAAATACTTACTGGCTTTCTCAAGGACGTTCATCGACCGACTTAGAATAGACTGAAGGCGATCACAGTGAAAGTCGTCGTGTTCTGCTACCCCAGCTTGATGAGGACCAGTTTAGATATTCTTTTCTTATTTTTCCTTTTGTGCTAAAATGCAGTTGTCTGGTTCTGCTCAATGATTTCGAATGGCAAGCATGTATTGAATTAATTGGGGGGGCTCAATGTTATTTTAGTCAGCGGCTGAATTTGCAATGCTTTCAATATCACCGAAAATGAAAGTTCGGTGCTACCAAAGGTAGCACCAGTTTTTTTTCTAACAGCGTTGAAGGTTATAAATGTAATGTTCAGTTCATATCGCTATTTATTGCGAAACTCTTGAAATGAGCCCGGCTTGAATATTAATTTTGTTAAATACTTTTTGACGCTCAATGTATTAATGAAACAACTGCTGTAAGTGTCGGTCAACCTCCATACAACAATACGGGTTATCTTTGAACAATTGTTCGAGGATGGGTTCAATAAAGTCCGAAACATTGGCAAAAACTGAATTGTTTATCTACAGAAAGTTTTGATTTCTTCCCCAGCTAAACACTATTTTGTCAATTAGTTGGATTACAGACGGATTGTGTCCCCACAGACGAATCTGAGAAACTCGTGTCGTAAATAACGTGGAGGACTCGAATTCAGTCTAATGACTGTATCAAAGCGATGAAATTTCGAAACATTCACCACTCCCCAAGTTTCTGCACCGAAAGATCCAATAAATTCCTTCCGAAAAACAACTACTTTCCAGGCTAATACCACGATGAAAATTGAACGAAATGCAACCTACCTTTGAGGGGATAATCTGCTTGTTGTTCATCCAGCTGAAATCAATCAATTACAAAATTCTACTGCGTAAGAACGTGGAAGATATATTTTTTAGGGCTTTGTTTACGATATGGAGTTGAAAACAGTTGTAAAAATTGTTGTTCGTGAAAACTGTTTCATTGTCATCATGACTGGTGTTATTAATTTTCATCAAGTAACGGGTCAAGTCTATTCATAACTTGTGTTCAAAATCTCAACTGTTTTTAGATACTCCTAGGAATTTTATCCTATCTCCAGACATTCGTCTCATAAAAGTGACACTACGTACGTTATGTTATTCAAACGAATCATCAGTGGTTCTTGCCGTATATAGGTGGGATATAATCGACCTTTTTTATTCGTTAGGGAGACCTATTAGTCTAATCAACAGGTTCAAAAACATGAAAAATAGGGATAAAGGTCCTAAAAATATGAGCGATGGCTCATTCGATTCGGAATCACCTCTAGAAAAATTTTTTTTGAAGAATTTAATTAAACAAAATGTTTTTGTTAATTTTAATTTTTAATTGTTTAAAATCGATTTGGTTATATTTCGATTGTTCAAATAATCAGTTAAGAAATAATTCTGCTTTCAAAAATCATAATTTACACTTTTAAATAGTTTGATAAAAAAACATTTTTCATTCATTTTTCAATTGTTTATTGGTTTAACAATTTGTTATAAACAAAAATTGGCCAACGTTTTTCTGAAGCAGAAAAAAATTATGAAAAGAGCTATATATAAAAAAGTGCCATAATTTTTTTTTATTTATCATTTAATTGTTTGAGTTTAACAATTTGTTATAGACAAATTTTGATCAACGTTATATTTTTCTTCTGGAGCAGAAAAAAATTATAATTCCACCATCCTATTATGCAGTATAAAAAATGGCTTTGAACCAAACTGAAGTAAATTATTTTTTTTTATTCAATGTTAAGTATACCTTCCAGTTGACGAAACTTGTATAATATACATCGTAATTTGTTTACAATATGCTTGATATGAAAATCCCATCTCAGGTGAGGATCTATGAGAACCCCTAAATACTTTATATGGTTAGCTGGGAATACCCTGAAGGAGTTTCGAATAGTTATTTGATTGAATTGAGGAAGTGTAGCTTTGTTATTATAAAATGGCAAGTAATAGGTTTTTTGAAGTTCAATGAAAGATGTTTATGGTCGAACCAATCTTTGATTTGTTCTAGATTTTTCTCTGCCATGTCTTTAACCTCAGACCAAGATTGCTCAAAGTAAAAAATAACAGTATCATCTGCAAAACTTATTATGCGTCTTGCGGTTCCAATCGAAAACAGTCCGTTCACATAAATATTAAGAAGCAACGGACCCAGAAAAGTTCATTGCGGCATTCAATTTTCTTCTCACCGCTTTCCATATTCTTTATTTCTACAATCTGTTTTCTACCCGTGGGATATATCTCTATCAATTTATAAGCATTACCTCTTATTTCAATATTTTCCAGTATGTTCTAAAAAATAGTTGAACTCGTATCACCCAACTCATGTCAGTAGCGATATTCCATTGAAATTACAAGATACGTCCTTTCATGTGAGTGAAAGAAATAACGACCCGAATTCCAGATGTTTCGTTGATAATGAAAGGAAATAACATAATGTTCACTATCACGATAGTCATTATTTTTCATTCTTGTGAGAAACATTCAAATGGTTATCTGATGATCGTGAAGACAGTATCAACCTCAGTGAATTCCATCAGATTTGTCATTCGACCTCAGATCCATATCTTAACGATTTCAAATTTCAGTGCTATAAAATGGTTTCCCACTGCCAGTATATTCATAATATATTTATAACTACATGAAAAAGAAAACTGACATGATGAGTATCCAAGAAAACACTTCATTGTGAGATTTTCACTGAATAGTATTACAAAAACGCAACACGTGTTTCTCTATGCAACAGCGTCTTCAAACGCGTCTTCACTCAAGTATCCCGATTTCATCACATATGATGAGTATCATGAAACAATCATCAAGGATCACATTTGTAGAACAACGGTAAATATAGCAGGAAATGATGCTGAGCAACTCATCAGCAAATCTGAACACATCATTGATCAGTTCAGTACCTGGTGCCAAAGAAATGAACTTATTCTAAATAATTCTAAATCAATCAGTGTTAACTTCCACTTCAGAAGAAATATTCCAATTGGTCGACGCTCTAGCTATATTAAAACTTCTGTAGGAATAAAATTTTCAGGTACCTACCTAGACGCCAATCTAAATTGGGTAGGCAGGTGGACTATATATGTGCTAAGTTAAATAGAGCATATTATGCCATAAAACAGCTGAAATGCTGTTTGGATGAAACTGGATTACTCAGCATATATTATGCCATGGCCTACCCTCATATAAGTCTAAATATTATGGCTTGGGGCATAGTAAGGGATTTTTCCAGAGTCTTTGTAGCACAGAAACGTATCATAAGGCTAATCTTCAACATGGATTTCCGGGATACCTGCCGGCCCGTTTTTATAGACAAAAAATATTGACAGCCCCCTCCATCTTCATTCTTAAAAGTATTTTATTTGTTAGGCAAAACCATAAATTATATGATAAGACTGCTTCAGTACACAGTTATAATACAAGAAACGGTGATCTAAAAATCTCACAACATCTCTTGACAAGCTATAAAAAATCCCCTCAGTATAATGACATTACGTGCTTCAATAAGCTGCCAAATGTAATTAAGAAAATCACAAGTGACAACATATTTCATGATTGTATTAAAACTATGCTTTTAGAAAGCTGATACTTTTTTGGCCCGAAACACAAAAGGTGGGAAATTGAAGGAAGAATTGAAATCAAACTTGGACAAGACATACTACAAATAATCACAGAAAACAAGAACTTGGGTTTGTGGATAAATGCTGATCTGAGATTTCACAAACATATAAATTCACTTTTTCGTAGCTCCTACAGTATCTTATGTCACAACTCTATCAAAGTAGAGATATTATGACTTCCAAATTGAAGTTGAAACTTTGCGAAACCGTCATATTGTCTAGATTAGCGTATTGCGATATAATTTACGGGCCTGCTTTGATACAATTTAATGTTAATCGCTTCCAAAAAATACAAAACAATTGCATTCGTCTTTTTTATGGTGTGAGAAAATTCGACCATATATCCCCCAAGTTTGAGGAGTCAGGTTAATAATTCGAGGACACGAAACCGTCACACTTTTATTATTCCAAAATACTCGGTGAATATAATATAACGCCCTGCCCGGTGAATTTAGATACTACTCCATATATAATTTCAGGAAAAAGTTGAAAACATATCTAAAGTATTCTGTATAGATAATATATTCATGTTATGCCTTGCTCATATGGTTTTCTCTTTGTCTCACTTTTGTGTACGTTTCGCTATATATTTTACCATATTCAAGCTGAATAGATTTTTAATATTCACTTTGAAATGTATGGCCTTTGTTTTTTCTTAGTTTTACAAAGATTCATTAACTACTCACTCATCAATGTATACTAGGTAATTATTTATATATTTCTATATAATACATGCTATACCCTAGGTTAAGTTGTAAAACAGCCTCGGCTGAACTTTGCCCTTTCATTGATTTTTGTATCTACTTCTTCTTTATAAACAATGTATGTCAATAAATAAAGCCGATTTATAATTATTATTATTCAATATGATGTCCCATATAAACGTTTCACTTTACTAGACTTTGCCAATGATATGTTCAAATCTTGGGTAATAAAGCATATTTTGATTTGATTTGAAGTAAGATATCTTTGAGAGCGATTATCGGCCAATGTTTCCCTACAAATTGAAATGGAAACAAAGCGCTGCCAAAACAGCCCGAAAAAATAAACAAGCATTTGGCAATGGCAGTGTTAATGAACTCATTGTATGACGTTGGTTTGCGAAATTTCGTTCTGGAGACTTTATCCTCGAAAATGAGCCTCAAAGTGGTCGACCTATGGTAATCCTGGACAAGGATTTGTTGACCATGGTGGTGACTGACCCATCACAAACTGTGTATGGGACAGATGAAGAACTGGTCGTCAGCTCCCGTACGTTTTCGATGATTTAAATCGTATTGGAGAGGTCAAAAAGCTCGAAAAGTCGGTGCATTATGAGGAAATCGACGAAATGTAGTACTGCGTTTACAGCAGCTGGCATTGGTCAACAGAAGAGATCTGATTCTGCTCCACAACAACGCCTGTCAGCACGTTTCACGAATCACCGTCAGAAAATTGAATGAATCAAGCGTCAAGTTCTGTCTCACCCCTCATACTTCACAGATCTTTCGCCAATCGACTACGATATTTTCAAGCACTTCAATAACTTTTTCACCGGTAGAATTTCCACCAATCAAGACCAGGCAAATAAGGTCTTCGTCGACTTCATCGAACCCTGAGCACGCAATTCTTATGCTCACTGAATTATTCGGCTTGTGTTACGTTGGCAAAAGTGTACTGATTGAAATGGCGCTCATTCCGATTGAATTGAATGCGTATTCACTGAGATATTACAGTTGAAAGTAGACTCATAAAAACATACAAAACTTCTGAAACAACATAATACTTATGATTAAAAAAACACTGAAGGGAATTTTGGAAACTTCTAATGTCTCACTTAGATCTCCTCCTCAATAATCTCACCCACATGTGTCTCAGATTATTGTGAGGGCAATAGCATTGAATTTCACATAATCTCCTTTTGTTTTTCATTCTGTCGGGAGACTACTTCGTACGGCTTGAACGGAATAGAAAACGTCCAACAACAAAAAATCATAGCAAATAAAAATATACTTTCTAATTATCATAAAAGTCTTGTTAGAATGGGAATGAACATAAACACTCACAAGTAATAATCGGATTCTATTATCAGCAATAATCGTTGAATGAGTAGTTTCATTGACATGAAATCATAATGAGCCCCATCCGACTAAATGCATTTCGAATCCTTTCAAGATTTCTATTAATTCGCCTAAGGATTGATCATGATTCAGCAAAAATTCGATTCATCAAAAACACACAGTTAATTAGGACAGTATAGAAATGAGATACTTCAATTCAATCAACTGGTTTTCTCTAGTATAGAATGTTTTTTGCTTTTAGAAATATTAATTGTATGTATTTTACTTCATGTAGTGGCATGGCGAAGTACTCTTCTTGGCGTATCAACTGAAACTAAAGCCTCTTCCCCCCTATGCTTCCTCGGGGGTTGAGTGCCCTTAGATGAAATCCTCCCCCCACACGGTTACTATGTGCATCCCTATGCATCCCTCCGGTCAGCACTTCAGCAAGATTGACATATGACCAACTGCGGTCGAAAGCCAGCATTTAGGTGCTTTTGCTTTTTAATCTAGTATTTTATTAAATCGTGACTTTACTTGAGTGTAATTTATTGCATGGGGCCCCCAAATACCAACTGGAGACGAGTGTCTTTATATCGCGGACAAGTGTTTCCCAGTGAGTCTGATAGCGACTCTTAGGGCTGGTCTCTGATTCTGCTTGGTTTGCTTGTGATAGTCTCTCCCTCTCTCTCTTGCGTTCATAAACGTCTGGATATTTCGTCTGTATGTCGCTGCGTACTGGCTCCATGCAGTGCAGGCATACAGAATTATTGGTAGTATCAGCAACTTCACTTGGAGTCTCATGTTGGTTTTGCGACCTATAATTGGACATAGGTCTTGTCTGGCGGCTCTCGCCAGCGCTATTCTCTGCCATACGTGTGTCCTGAACGTTAGTCGTCTGTCGAAAGTGACTCCCAGGTATTTCGCTTCGTTGGTCCACGGAATCTCTTGTCCGTTGAAGGTGACATTTTCTTTCGGGTGCATCATCCTCCAGGTGAACAGAATTGCCTGACTCTTATCAGGATTCATGCTGATTTTCCAAAGGTTGGCCCATTCCTCTAATTTGTCCGCCTGCTGTTGCAAATATCTGGTAACTTGCGCATGGCTAGTTGATCTCGCCAGTAGAGCTGTGTCGTCCGCGTAGAGTGCCAACTTGTTAAAGTTGTTCTTAGGCTTGAGCACGTCTGCTGTGTATACCAAAAAAAAGTGTGGCGAAAGGACTGCACCTTGTGGGACCCCTGCTACCAGTAATCGCATGTTGAAACTGAAGTGTCATTTTTATAGTGCCGATTTTTCTGTAATGATGGGTTTACGCGTACTTTTGGGGCTTTTCAATGCTGTGTGCCAGATCTTTGGTAGATATGTTCTCTCTTCCTTTCTGCTTGAAGTTATCTTGGTGTTTGTGTATTTCTAGGGCTCCTAAGTACATTCTTGTTGAATAATAATTCGATGTTGTTAGCCTCTTGGTATTTTCGTGACTGCATGTTCAATGACTGCAGACTTCTCGGTCTATCTCAATCGGCAACTCCGCTTATGCTCGACTAAGCAGGTACCAATGCTCTTTTTCGTCTGACAGATATAAACTTTACCACAGTTACATGGAAGCCTGTGAACTTCCGCTGATCTGGGTGGATCTCTGCTCAGATATTTCAGATATTCCAGTATTTTCTTCATTGGTTTGAAGACGGTGTTAATTTTCTCCTTCTTTAAAATCATTCCGATTCGTTTGGTGACACCTTCTGTGTTGGAGTTGCTCTTCACTGGTGATCCTCTTCTTCTCCTTTGGACGCATATCCGTTCACTTGTATCACAATTGTGAGGTGTTTTTTTTGTCGTCTACGTACCTTTCTTTAGATATTTTTAAAGCTCTGCTCACTAGGGTGTTGATGACGGTTCGTTACTGTTTTGGATGATGGTTGGATCTATTATGTAGGTATCGATCTGTGTGTTTTCTTCCTGTACACTTCATAGCCTAGTTGATTACCTTCCTTGATGATTGAAACTTCGAGGAATGGGATTTGGACGTTTTCTTCTAATTCCATGGCGAACTAGATATTTAGATGAAAGGCATTCAGATGATTTATGAAGTTCTGAAGTTCTTCTTTTCCCTGGCTCCAAACAACGAACGTGTCATCTCCATACCTCAACTAGTACTTCGGTCGTTTTTCTGAAGTTTGAATGGCTCTTTCTTCAAATGTTTTCTTGTAGAAGTTCGCCACTACTGAGCTAAGTGAACTGCCCATGGCGACTCCATCAACTTGTTCATAAAAGGTTCTATTTCATTGAAAATGAATTGTCTTTAGTGAATGTAGAAATAAGTTGATAGTTTGTGGAGGGATTCCTCTATTGGTACATTTGTGAATAAGCCAACTAGAATGTCGTTTGGCTCAAAGGTGGTGCCTTTCAAATGTTCGATGAATTCAATGGAATCTCGGATGTACGTCTCAGTCTTTCCAACATGTTTCTGCGGCATATTCGATAAATGCTTGTCGAGGTTGTGGGTCAGTGATTATATGGCACTTGATATCGGTCTCAGTTGTACATCCTCTTTGTGAATTTTCGGTGGTAATGCTCTTGATGTGCAAAGTTTCTTCTTTGTCTTTTTGTCTCACTATCACCAGGTAATGAAGATTCTTTTATCAGTTGATTGGTCTCTCTCAAGATTTTCTCTGTTGGGTCTTTTTGTAACCTGCTGTACATTTCTTGACTAACAAGGTTATTGAGTTTGCTTTTGTAGTCCGAGATGGATAAAACCATTGTTGCGTTTCCTTTGTCAGCTGGCAGAATAGTGATATACGTCAGCATTGAGGCTTCTTACGGCAGCCTTTTCATACCTTGAAATGTTGCAGTTTGGATGTTTGGATTTGATCAGAATTCTTGCAGATTTGCTTCGTAATTCTTCTTTAATATCTGCAGGTGGTTTTTCAATTCCGGATTCTATGCTCGCGATGATTTCCTTTGTGGATATTGTCGATGATGTTACGCTGAAATTTTACCTTTGAGCTGGTAAACTGGTTTCGTCACTGGTGAGTAGTCGATTGAATCCATTGGTAATAAACACCTTATTGCCTAGTTTTAAATCGTTGAGCTGTTTTCTCTGAATATGATTGAATATCCTTCAGTTCTCCTCATCCGTTTCAGAAAGGGAACATACTGTAGTGCTAAGCATCTTCTGATGCTGCTTGGTTGGTTAGCGAAACGCGCGTCAAGAAACAGTATTTTTGTTGGTTTGTAAGAAATAAGATTGTCATTATCGTCAGAAGGTGAATAGTGAACATTTACGGGGATAAACTGGATTGAATTTTCATTAAATATTTTTCAAAATCATATTTATCGTTTGTTTGCAGTTTTCTGAAAGGAATATAATACAGTTGGGTAAATCTCAAGAAGTTAAACTACCACAATTAATGAAAAAGTTAGTAGCGCTCTCTTGGTAACAAATAAAAAGCGGCACTATTATTGTCTTCTATATCAAGAAGTTCTGAAAATAATCCCACTTCAATATATTGTCCTTTTCAAAAGTTCACAGGGAAGGGGATTTGTTCCCATTAGGTAAATACACACTAGTCAGACTCACTTCACGTTTAAAACAAATATGGATTGATAATTTCTTTGAAAGTCACATTTAATTGATGGTTCAATAGCGATATAACAATCTTGATACTACAAGAAACATAAAATTCCTACATTATTTCTGATTGGTACATTAGCTGAGAATTCTCATATAACTTAGTAAAGATTTCATATCGTAATAACATTATTATTGCTTCCTTTAAAAGGAGTTAAAATGTCGATGCAATCAGAAATGTATTTAATTACATTGGATATAATTCAATATTAGACAGCTCCAGGAAATTATAGTTTCAATGAAAGTAACTTCTCTTCGACAATTGAATTGAAAATCAAATAATGATTTTTTTAATAATCTCTGATGTAATCTGTTTCGAAATCTTGTAATGGGTTTTCTCTAGTAAAACAATAATTCAATTGGTTTATGTAATAATATAAACGTTTCACCCAAGTTTGGGATAGAGTTTTAGGTTTCTAAATATTATTGGAGTTTTATCGCAACACCAAACCGTTATTTTTTAACACCTCGACACGTGTTTCAATCATCAAGCGATCATCTTCAAGAGGAAGATTATTAAACTGGAACAAATTTTGGAAAAGCTGAATATCTTCTACAGCTCTTTAGCCTAACTTTTGTTGAGTACTTACGATACAGATACAGTTCCGTTGGCCTGGACGTCATTATGTACTTATATGCACTGTTTAGAGCCTTTGGTGTAGTAACAAATATTACTGGAGTTTAACCCCAACACCAAACCGTTATTTTTAACACCTCGACACGTATTTCAATCACCAAGTGATCATCTTCAAGAGGAGGAATAAACTGAAACAAATTTTGGAAAGACTAAATATTTTTACAGCTGTTTACAAACTAACTATCTGCTTGTATTAACCTAACTTTTGTTGAGTACTTACGACCTTCTCCAAGAGAAAGATTAAACCTCCCAAACTTTAGGGGCTCCACCACATAGAAAAATTGGTTACTGTTACTACATTTCAAGCTGCCTCAAATCCGGGTGATTTTCAAGTCAACATAATAATTTATGCTTAGATAACTCATACCAATTGGAAAAATAAGAATTCCATTTACAAAGCCATTCCTCAACCCCTTATGCTAGGGAATGAAGTTTCGTATCGAAGTTGAAGGTTTAATAAATTAGTATTCATGTTGTGATCATTGATACTTGTGATTATTGTGAAAGAAATCAAAGTTTCAATCAACCTCCTTTGGGTACATTCATCTGCCAAAATATTGATGTTTCGGATGCTAAATACTGCCTTCCTCTTCAGAAAAAAGTTGTATACAACTGAATTTGTTCGTTAACCAGTTGATGATCAATGCAATTGCCAAGGATATTTTGAAATGTCTAAGATCAGTGCGAAGACATGAACAAAACGGATTGTCATTATATACCAATTTGATACAGATGAAAAATAGGTTTGGCAAGATTATGTGGGTCAATTACTGTTTTATATCTACTTGTGATGCACTATTTGGAACCTAACCTAACCTAACCTAGTCACAGAATCTATTCATTCTCATTCAAAACAACTTCTGAAAAAAGAATGTTGGCGTTTCAACTCATCTTGTTGCTGGGGCATCTCAAGATTAGGCCGATGAAAGTCAAGCAGAAGTTGATTAAGATAAAGCAAACTTTGAAATGTTGACAGTGGTGATGGTGATTATATTCTGGGTCAGAACAATTTTCACAAGTGGTACAAGCTTTCAAGAAGATGTGAATGACGACTCTCGCCCTGGACGCCTAACACATCAACAACCGATGATAAAGTGAAGATAAAGAAGAAAACTGTTATAAAGAATCGTGGAATCACTATTAGAGAAGTTGCTGAGGAGGTTGGCATGTTGGCTGGTGACATGCAATTTGTTCGGAAATTTTGGGCATGAAGTTCGTTCCAAAATTGTTGAAGGAAATTATTTTGGAGTCTACAGGATGGCACGAAAAAGTGTGGCATATCGAAGTTTTGTTTTATTTTAAGAAAAACCTGGTATTTCGTTAAACTTTTGAATAAATAGGTCAGGAAAAAATAATATGATTTCATATGAAGTACTATGTACCTAACTATAACCGTTTATGTTTTATTGATTTTTTCATGAAAATACTACGAATGGAAACTGAATAACATTGAAATGTATAGAAATCATCCCTTCGATTTCTAATCGAGCACAAAATAGGATTTGGGCTATCGATTTCTATGAAACCCTTCTCTCAATATTATACAAAATCTTCAAAAATGATTGGAATTTGGACAAAGATAACTTTGTTATTTCAAATTGAACACCGTATATTTTTTGTTCGGTCTGAACAATATAAAATTCAATCATTTTTCATTCCATTTTGGGGTTTCCTATACCTAACCTGAATAGTTTTTCAGATATTGGCTTTTCAAATAGTAGTTCTTATTTCAATGCATTCTTTGAATCGAGATAGATTTCTCATTGATAGTTATTATTCTTCACTTCCTCGAAAATAAGCACTGTTATTTACTAAATCAAAAATGCAGTTATTATTTACATTCGTATTCTCACAGTAAAAAAAACATCGCATGAGCATTGCTTAGAAATTGTTGAATGAGGTCAACGGCCTTGCTTGAAATAGTCATAACTGGTTATGGTTATAACTCGAAATCTAAAGTCCAATCGTCCCAAAAGAAGAGCCCAGGAAAGCCAAGACCCAAAAAAGAACATCAAGTTCGATCAAATGTAAAGGTTTTGCTCACTGTCACTTCTATTACCGTGGCGTAGTGCATCAAGAGTTCTTACTACATAGTTGTACCGTCAATAAGGAGTATTATCTGGAAAGTACGCGCCGCTTGCGAGAAGTAATACGAAGAGAACGTCCGATATTGTGGAAAAACAACTCATGGTTTACGCATCAAGGTACCTGGTCACTCGCTTTCGCTTGTTCGTAATTTTTTGGTCAAAAATAACACCGTTATCATGCCTCAGCCACCGTATTCACCAGATTTGGCTTCCTGCGACTTCTTCCTCTTTCCATGAACGGACGGCGTTTTGAGACAATTGAATTGCCAGCGTATATTTAACTAAAATTTTACAGAGACACATTGGGCCACTCTTACAACTTGGATATCTATCATTGGATTATGAAATTTCGTAATAAATTATCGAGTTTTCCAAAAATTTCCGTCTTATCAAAAAGCTGTGATCGATTATAACAGCTCCACCGCTAATGGCCTACTGAGGTTATTTGTGAATGAAATGAAACTATGAATTATTACATTACCTTATGAAAATATTCGACGAGAATTGTAATTAAATGAAATGATGGGTTACTCACAAATCGGTTATTATCCATTCGAATTAAATCATAATTACAGGTGTTTGTCAGATGGGAACTTGAGATTATTCATTAAATAGTTCAAAACTGAATTATCCTGAACTTTATGAATCGTAAAAAATTATAGTGGTTCTTAAAAATAGGATGTTCATTGAGTTGAGGTGAAGGATATTCAACCAACTGTGTAAATTCATAAACCTTCAAAAAACGTATTTTCTATTGTCATCTCTGTATCTGTAGAGTAGGGAGGTAGAGGTAGAGAGTAAGCCCACAGCTCTCAGGCCAAATGTGACCCTTTGTACATCCTCCCAAGGAGTTGTTCCCCTAAGTCATCGTCCATCCTGTCCTTTCCAGGAAGGTGGACAGATCACTTGGAGACATGTCCTTTATATCGGCAGGTGTAGGCCAGGACTCGCCGAACACACACTCTCTTATTGACGATAACTCCGGGCACTCGCATAGGACATGCCTGACAGTCTCATCTTCCTGTTCACACATCCTGCATAGAGATATATCGGTGTAATATTTGGCTAGTTCCGCAATAGTCGAAGTCATCAGGCCGTAGGTGCCACTGGGTCCCAAAATTCTTAGTCCAGCCGCTTCCTTGGCTAAAGCGTCGGCAATGCGATTACCTTTACTCCTGTCGTGCCCTTTAACCCACCTTAGGATAATGTTATTATCTACGGAGGCTTTGGCTTCCTTTCTTGGTTATTTCTTTTGTGGCGTTCGAGATACCAGCCAATTCTCTTTGGACCACGCTGGTATTTCTTCCCATTCCCCACTTAATTCTTAGGCTTAATGTGCTATTGTCATTATTCCATTCATCATTTTCTTTTCCGTCTAAATTTTTGGCAAGAACAAGCAATCGATATGCCTGAGAATCCTAGAAAAAACAGTTTACAACCCATACATAAGTACTGAGTGTGATGTACACACATCGGAAAAGTCTAGGGATATTTTTATAACATACTAAATATCATAAAAATAAATGCATGAGGTCGTTTAATTTCGATTAAATTGGTACACTCGACCACCCTGTAGATTTCTATGGATTGAACAAAGCCTGCAAAAATGGTAACTAATCTTTTACAAGTTTTTTTACAAACTGTAGGTTTTCGGCTAAAATGAATAATATGAAAGTGTTGAGTTTGTACATTCTATGCAGTTCTTGCTCAGCAATTAAACTGGAAATATTGTGCTTTAACATGGAACGCCATCACTTACCATTGGCTGAGATGAATAGAGCTATAGGGCTTCTTCAAGGTGGCGTGCGACAAAATGATGTAGCTCTTCGTTTGGGGGTCTACCAAAGTGTTATCAGTCGATTGTGGCGGCGTTTCCGTGAAACTGGCAGTCCAGCCGAACAACATCCAGGGCGAGGACGCGCTACAACTGCAGTTCAAGACCGATTTTTGGTCTTAACCGCAAGAAGACAACCGACAATCACAGCACCTGAGTTGGTTAACGTGTTGCAGCAGACGCACCAGGTAACCATTGGTCGTGATACTGTCAGAAATCGACTGCATGAACAGAAGGCCACTTAGATGTCCACCTTTGTCGAGAGGCAATCGCGGTAGAAGATTAGAGTGGTGTCAAGAACATCAAAACTGGGATGCAAATGATTGGACCACAGTTTTGTTTACAGACGAATACAGATTTGGATTTCATCCAGATTCTCGTCGAGTAAGACTGTGGAGACGACCTGGAAATAATGAACGTTTGAGACACGTCCAGGAAGTCCACACATACAGAGGTGGTACAGTAATGCTATGGGGCGGAATCATGATCGGCGGCAGAACCGACCGTTTGATGGTGCTGTTGCTGAAAACTTCCACCTAATGCACGATAATGCTCGTCCACATGTCGCGCGTCTAGTGACTGACTGGCTCACCAACGAAGGAGTTGATGTATTGCCATGGCCAGCACAATCACCGGACCTGAATCCCATCGAGCATGTGTGGAACATGCTTCAACGAAGAATTACTCCGCATATGGAGAACATTCACACAACGTTTCAATTGAGAGAGCTTTTAATCGCTGAATGGGCAAATGTACCTCAACAAGACATTGACAATCTTATTTTGTCGATGCACGATAGATGTAGGGCCGTAATAAACCAGCGTGGAGGCCATACTCTGTACTGATTCCAATTTTTTTTGTATTATGATTTTTTTTCGGGGTGCCAAAGAAGAGCCATATTTTTTTTTAGTTTTGCTTATATGCGCACTCAGTATTTTTGACCATTTAATAAATTTTGTTGTAAGTTACATTCGTTTAATAATCACCCGTCAACTATTTTTCCCTAAAGCGATCTAAAAAAAAATTATTGCCATTTTTAAAAATATCCCTAGACTTTTCCGATGTGTGTATTTGGAGTTAAGTTGTATCTGAACATATGGAAACAATAAATCAGAAAAGTTAAATGTTCCCAACACCAAATCGTTATTTTTAACACCTCGACACGTATTTCGATCACCAAGTGATCATCTTCATACAGGAAGATTAAAACAGTTTTAACGTGTTTCGATCACCAAGTGATCATCTTCAAAGAGGAAGATTAAAACTGTTTTAATCTTCCTCTTTGAAGATGATCACTTGGTGATTAAAACACGTGTCGAGGTGTTAAAAATAACGATTTGGTGTTGGGAAAAAACTCCAGTAATATTCATTACTACACCAAAGGTTCCAAACAGTGCATCATAAGTATACTTTCAGATAAACTTAATTATAGTTTGGACGAATATTTCAATGACAAGACCTTTCTGAACTTTCATACAGAATAATTGTTGTTTTTGTGTTGTTTCAAGAGTTTTGTCCGTTTTTATGAGTCTACTTTCAACTGCAGTATATCATTGAATACTTATTCAACTCAATCTATATAGAAGCCATTCGAATCAGCGCACTTTTGCCAATGTAACACAAGTCGATTAATTCTGTCAGAATGAAAATTGGGTGCTCGGGATACGATGAAGTCGACGGAAGCTGTTTTTGCCTGGTTCTGATTGACGAAGTGCTTGAAAAGATGGTAGTCGGTTGGCGACAGGTCTGGGGAGTATGGTGGATGAGGTAGAACTTCGAGGCTCAATTCTTTCAATTTCTGGACGGTAATTTGTTTTTTTTTTTGATTTTTTATCTCATATACTCGAACAATATACAAGTTTTTTGTGTAATCAAACAATCTTGATTGGCCAATCCTCGAAACTTTTTTTTTCACTACTAAACCAGATACAGGATGATATAATTAGCGTTCAAAAATGTATTATGCAAATGAGTGGCATTGATTTTATAATCAATTCAGCGTTATTAAGAATTGCAATTGTGACTTAATTTATTGCAGTTGCTATAATAGGTTTTGGTAAGTTTTGTAGGTCAATAGTTATTTCATAACCGGAGCAGCGGATTTTTGTCGTTAAAATAATGAGGAATTGGCGAATCAGACTCACAAACTTTTGAGTACTTTCGCTATTTATTTTCGCGGCTAGTGTGTCCGCCAATTATATGAATACATTTATTATTGATCTGAGTATCTTACAGGATAGTATGAATCAACAAAATTCAGGTTGAAACCTATTTTCAAGAAATTAATCTCTTCTAAAAATGTACGGCTTTCAATTTTTCAAATTAATCAAATATAACTTTAACTGAAACCGATTTAGGAATACTTGTACATAAAAATATTTAGTCGGAAATAATCAATAGTTCACCCACATATTAGATCAGTCATTAACTATTATGAGCTTGGAATTCATTCCAAAGAATTACATAATTGTGGATTAAAATTTCTGAAGATTTCCAGTATACGCTGAAATGGATTTGAATGAAAAATATGTACAATAATTTTGAGGTTCCTCTGGGAATGCCGTCATATGAAACATTTGAAGTAATGAATAATTCAATATTTCTGATGCAAAATGAGAAGATATACGAGGTAAGTTCAGAAAATAATGGGAATTTTGTTCGACTGTCTTTTTTCATTATGTTGGTATACATTCTCCTAAAGTATGATAAATTTTCGGTTGAATTCATTGTTTACTTTGTCTATGGCAGCCGCTGTCATAGGGGGGACCAAGCGGGGATTTCGGGATTTACTAAAGCGCGGCAGATTAATATACAGGGGGATACCTTGTACTCGGTTAAGTACATCCACCAAATATGAGCCTCATATATAAGGCCGTCCGTGAAGGATAAAGGATCAGATTAGTAAAAAAAATTTATCATCAGAAATTTTTGAGCGCGTCAGATTAAGGTAGGGTGAGTTAATTACATGCTAAAAAGTGTATATTCCAGTAATCTGACAATTTGAGAGTGACGTAAAGAAAGAGGAGGGCAGGAAAGTTGTAAAAAAATAACGTCATTTCGACATTCTCGATCTTAGTTAATTTTTTTAATTTTGAAGGAAATAATTCAAGGATAACGAAAAATATATAATCCGACGATTTCCGCAACCCGAAATAACAAAAATTCGTCGATAAAGTATAATGCGTGCAGCTGTGTGTACCTGTATTTCCCTCTCCACGTTTCCATTCCTCTTTCACTTTTTCTCTATCTATTACTCTCTCACTCCGTCCCCACTCTGAATTCTGTTGCCATGACGCCATCACAGCCATCACAGAGACTCGTTCGTGATGAAGATGATGATGAATTAATCAATTGATAACAAAAAATTGAATTTTTTTGAGCATTTTTTAAAAATTATTTTCTTATAAATACAAGTATTCTATTTAAAAAATATACACTTATTTATTTCCATGTTATTTCTTGAGCTTTTCAATTACCTTAAAATCTGTTTGAAATCTGTTTTTCCGTTAATCAGCTGTCGCCCCCATACGAACAACAACTCTCAGAAGTTGAGAAACTTGTGCGAGCTAAGGACTAACGAGGTCTTGCCTTTTAACGTGTGATTCCTAACATGATTGCAGAATCATCCCAGCTTCAACCAGGTAAATTCTCTCGAGAAAAATATCTGGTCGAAGCGGGAATCGAACCCACGGCCTTCCGATCGTGAGTTGGGCGCACTACCACCGCGGCAAATTCCACAATTGAGTTCAATGATTTGAAAAAATTGAAAAAAATCATTGTTTTTGTCAGATTTAGCGATTCCCTCTAGATAATCGTCAGATTATGAGACAGCACGTCTAAAACATAAAGATGAACCTTATATATCTAAATCTGACACGCTTGAGTATTTCAAAATGGCGAATTTTTTTGCACATCATAATAATGGCCGCGAGTTTGCGTCAGATCGAAATAGTCAGATTATTGAATAAGAGCTTTTTTTTGGTGCACTTAACACCCCCTTAGAAAATCTGACGCGCTCGATTGAATTTTTTTTTCTTTCCACTTTAAACCCTTACGTACAACCACCCGCATCATGCAAACGATCAGGTTAACATACGAACATTATTAAAAATACGTAGGACATTGATGTTATCAATATCTGACGCGCTCTATAGCCGCTTGCTCCACCGATAAAAAGGTATATATTATAAAACATTTTTTTCTTCTTATCATCCAAGCTTTGCAACATAATATGTCTCTATGACGCTCGAGTAAATCCCCATTTTGCATCGTGGGCTCCCCCACTACTGAGGTTATACAATTTCTACGAGCTCGGCGATTTCGGTTTCTTGAAAGAAATGTATCAATTTTGTTTTCTGATTAATTCGGCCATTACTTGATGAAGATCCACAGTAATTTCAAAAACTACACTTCACGATCTGATCTTCACAAACTTCATTTTGAAAAATATATCACAACATGTTTCGCTAGCACAGTAGATTTTTCAAGTGATTCAAATCACAAAAGCTATTGTGCTAGCAAAACATCTTGTGATATATTTTTCAAAATAAAGTTTGTGAAACTTTATTTTGAAAGTGATGTTAATCACTTGAAAAAGCTACTATGTTAGCGAAACATGTGATATATTTTTGTGAAGTTTGTGAAGATCAAATCGTGAGCTGTAGTTTTTGAAGAAAGTATCAAATTTCACTTAAAAAATTAGATGAAGCATAACAAAGTATATGAAATGTGGCCAAAAACAATACTGTAGCAATGCCCAGCCTCAATATTTGCCAGACATGTCCCCGTGTGACTTATTCCTATTTATAAAAATGAAGAGATTGTTATATGGCCGTCGTTTTACAAGTATAGCTGAAAGTGCTGAAGGCTATCCTGAAAAGTGTTTCGAAGATCGAAATAAGCGCTGGTACAATTGCATAATATCTAATTAGAAGGCGACAGTATTATGTAGACGAATAAATGAGTCTTCGTTTCAAAAAAGCAGGTTTCCGTTATTTATCTCCGTACTTTTCCTCTTCTCAAGAGAATTGCATTTCTGGTGATTGGGAAAAGAGATTGTTTTCTATTTATTCTTAGCCAGACTTTCCAGTTTCACCATTTATTTTGATGCTTCGTATAGACTTGATATATACGGCTCGCTACATATCTTATTGAGGCCTTGATTGAAATGAAATCTCAGAAAATCCATTCCTTCCAAGCTTCCTACACGGTAGGTATTCGTGAATGCCTGTCAAAAACAACTACTCCCCGGTTAACACCACGTTAGATATTGAATTATATCCGGATATTTATGCAGGTTACCTCACAATGGAAAATATGCAGCTAATTATCGTTCGTCCAGCAGCAGGATCAAGCTTGATTCAAACCTGCAGGCCGTTTTCGAGGTATTACTCCTAATCAGTGCAGGGAAGATCCGATCTAAACAGCATTGTACCTGGGTCTCGACTGTCTTTGACACAGCTCGACTACATGGTTGAAATGTGTGTAAATTTAATACCAGTGGTTTTGTATTTTAATGTCCCCAACTTGATACTACTGAAAATAGACTGAAAAGAGATGATAAAGCCATTTTGAGTTTCAGTACCAACGTATTTCAATGAACACTTGAGTAAGATGATCTTTCCTTTGTCACTCTTTAGCAGAAACAGCAAGCTTACACAACTTGATTGTTCATCATTGTCAAATAACGCAACTGAAACGCACTAATAGCATCATAACTCCACAACGAACATGACAATGAGGAATGAAATAATCAGCTAAACTCAAATTTACAGGAACTTTCGGCAACGTCAACTTCAGATTTTGTACCCATTGTTCATCAGTCATGTCCTCTTTTCTTTTTCAATTCTCTCAAAACAATCACACCTACATGTGTTCTATAAAACAAACTTTCTAACATCGAAATTGAGTCTTCCTCAGACCGCAAAAGTGGTGAACCTGTTATTAAAATGTTAACATAATTTCAATAACAATAGGAAATCCATGTCAAAGATTATAATCTTATGTTTAATGATATACTAGCTATAAATCTGCAATTATGATGAGTATTAGTCATAAGAATTAAAACATAATGGGAAGTAACCAGCTACATTATATTTCGTGGAGAAGTTGAAATTACCCAATTACTCTTCAAGGAGTAAATGTTCATTTCCTTAATCATAAATTGCGAAAGAACAAAAATGATATCCAAACTAATTTATAACAGTATAATTTAGTATTATGTTATATCTGTGAGTTTCGATGTTTCAGTTGAGTCATCTATTTTCAGTTTCAATTAATTGAAATCTGATCTTGAACCGTTTTATTTCATTTTTTTAATGAATCATTTTTTTTCAATTGGTGAACCGAACTTCTGCAAAAAAAGCCTCCGTTTCTGTAAATCATCATCAGATGTTTCTGGGCTTATTAAAATATTAACAGTATTATATAATCTCAAAATGGAGTGACACAATCAAAAAGCTCAGTTACATTTGATTCAAGAACCCAGAAATAAAACGCTCATGATCCAACACAAACAGCACTGTTTCGACCCAAGAAAGGTATCATCAGTGGTACTAGAATGGACCACGAGTGCATTCTGGACAATCCTAAGTAAGAAAAGGTCGTTCCACTGTTTCTGGGCTCTAGTACAATGAATTGTCTTGCAATAATATTCGCAAGAATCGAATTTGAAAATGTTATCTGTCAATGAATCACTTTTGCAATTGGAGACATTTTTATTCCACATACAATATGATTATTGCAAATATCCCTAATGTTACATATAATTTAGTTTTCAGTTGATAAATTTTGTCAAAATACTTGAATGTTTTTGACCTTCTTGTCGTTTGACATTTTGTTTTAAACCTTTGATATCTGAGTTGGAGTTTTGACTGAAATATGGCAATATTTATCGAGTACCAAAGTATTCCTATTTATCCTAAACAAATAATGCACTAATGATCGTAATTGCTTTGAGTAAGTCTCGACTCAAGAGCGTATCGTGCTTATTTTCAAAAGGGCGTGTTCCAAAAGAGTTTTATTTAATGTAGAGTTACCTATAAGCTTTCCATATTTCAATTTTTATCGGGAGATTCCTACTAGATATAACTTTACTTCAGTTGGTGTTTTTGAATTTCAAAAATATGCCAAATTTATTTACATTTTGTTATGAAACCAGAACTTTTGCGATACCAATTGATGTATACTGAATACGTACCTGATATCCGTACCTGTATTTTCTCACTGATTTATGAATTGTGAAAGGTGTGAAAGTGACATTTGTAGCACCAATTTCAACAAATCATTTCCTATTACCATACCAATCTCCAAATATACAATGGATCAAAGAATTTACATCAAATTTTGTGTGAGAAATGAAACTAAGTGCTCAAAAACACTTGAAACGTTGACAGTGGCCTACCATGCTTGTACTCTTGAGTTAGAAAAATGTTTACAAGTGACACAAGATTGTTACAGAAGGTTGAGAAAATGTGAATGACGACACTGGTCCAGGACGGCCTAGCACATTGACAACCGATGAAAGTGTTGAGAATGTGAAGAAAATTGTTATGAAAATCGTCGAATCACTCATGCCATGCAATTTTTTCTGAAATATTGAGCAGAAGCTTATGAAGTTCGTTTCAAAATTGCTGAATTTTGACCAAAAAAGCATGAGCATCGCTCAGGAGATGCTGAATGGTATTAAAGGCGATCCAG
This sequence comes from Leptinotarsa decemlineata, assembly GCF_025532065.1. Lineage (NCBI taxonomy): Eukaryota > Metazoa > Arthropoda > Insecta > Coleoptera > Chrysomelidae > Leptinotarsa > Leptinotarsa decemlineata. The sequence continues at coordinate 196,955 of NW_027412523.1, forward strand.
ATTTGCTCAAAAGGGTCAAAGCTGGTGATGAATCTTGGGTATATGGTTATGATGACATCGAAACCAAAGTCCAATCCTCTCAATGGAAGAGCCCAGGAGAGCCAAAACCGAAAAAAAAACCGCCAAATTCGATCAAATGTCGAGGTTTATCTCACAGTTACAAATCAATGAAAACGATGACAATATTGCATGAATTGGGCTTCCACCGCATCCTCCAGATTTGGGCCCCAGCGACTATTTCTGTTCTCAGATCTCAAGAGAATACCGATGAAGAGGGGATCGTCGAAACTGAGGCCTATTTTGAGGTTAAAGACAAATCGTAATATAAAAAAGGTTTCCAAAATTGTATGACTGTTTTCAATTAAAAAAAAACAAGTTTTATCCAAACAAATGAGTTGTCTATGTTAGTGTAGGAGCTTTTCAGCCAAACTATTATATCACGAAGAAGATGATTTAAAACATTAGACATTAGAAGGTTAACTCAGGCTCCATATACCTCGATGGCAATTCGTTATTTTTACACGCTTTATATTAGCTTCACCTGTATGTATACATGTTTGTTTGTTTGTAACTCTCAAGCTCGGGATCTGTATTTGATAGAATTATCGACATTATTGCTTGATCTATTCGCTGGCAGATGGTGCTGTATGTAACCTCTTTGATATATGGACATTATTGTTTGATCTATTCGCGGGCAGATGGCGCTGTATGTAACCTCCTTGATATAATTCGTATTTCTTCATTTGAAAAAAGTTTTTTTTTATTAACACGCACGCCTGCTGCCTTCTTTGGGCTTGGTAGATAATTTTCAGGTTCCTTCTCCGGAATCGGAAAATATCAATGGTCATTTTCCTAAAAAATATACGGGTGATTAATCCCAAAGTTTAGATAAAATATATATAGTTCAAAAATATTAAAAAACACGCTTTTATAGCATACTAAATTGACAAATGAAAATAAATATAGCTTTAAAAACTAAAAAACACGCTTTTAAAGAACATCAAACTAAAAAGTTAAAAATATTTTTTTAATAAGCTTAAAACAATAACGAACTAAAAATACTAGTATCATTGTGCCATTTTTTTTTCTATATCAAGCGCCCGTAAATTTTTTTAAAAATAATACTAGTATTTTTTGTTTGTTATTGTTTTGAGCTGATTTAAAAAAATATTTTCAACTTTTTAGTTCGATGTTCTTTAAAAGCGTGTTTTTTATTTTTTTTTTAACAATATTTATTCAATTGAAAATATTGGAGAATATGGTCAAAATTAACCTTATTTTCCTCTTTTAGACGCTTATGTCATTTAGACTTAATTTACATCAGTATTTATTTACAGATACTGATAAGTTTATTAGTTTCGTTAAATATCTAATGTAATGCAACAGGAGATCCTTCCTCCGGAATCTGATTCAAATTATGACCATTATGTTATTTTACACTTATTCAAGAGTATATATTTTGGATTATATTCATACATAAGAAGGCATAAATATGAAGCCGTTAGGAATTCTAATTAATATCGCATATTTCAAAGCTTTCTGGCGTTTACATGAGTTTACGATTTATGGCAAGTATCTTTTTGAAATTTTGATTGCGACCAACTTCCATGAAGTCAGAGAATTTGTGAAACATTTCATTGAAACTCCTTTGTTGTTCATTCCATTTTAATTATTCTTTTCTTTTTCAGGTCGGCTAGCTGTTATCTTGATAGGAGTTTTCACTTTAGCTATAGGTATAATATTTTCATCCATACCATGGTTGGACTATATAATATTAAGGGTAAGATTTATTTTACTTCAACTCAATAGGAGCAACCTGTTCACTTAATTGAAATATTTGAACACAGCACAATAATTTCTTGATATCAATTCTCGCATGAATTCAATAGATGCCATTATTTAATATCCGAAGCCATATACAGTGATTTTCTTTAATGTCCCCCCACCTTTTATTTTTTGAAAGGGTCGAATCAAAAAATTTAAATTTGGGATAACGAATGCATGAATACTTTATTTTGAAACTGACAGATGAAACTTTCAAGATGACGACTGGGTACCATCTGGGAAAAAAATTGAATGAAAAGGGGGTAATCTTTTTGAAGCTCCTGGTAAATACTTTACAACCCTTTTGCTACAAAATGGCGGAAATTTAATAATCAATCAATCAATCGAAATATGCTTTATTATCAAAGAATAACATCTTGTTGACCAAGCCTGTATAAATAAAATAAATTAAATTAAATGAATAACATTTAGATAATTATTTACTTAGTATACATAGTATACGTAGTCACTACTTTACAAAATTGAATTGTTAAAAAGCAATCAGTCACTCATTTAAAATTTAAAATATAACAAACAATAGTAGGTAGGTATATGATATCAAAATGTGAAGCTTTGGTATATTTATTTTTAGTCTATTATATCCGCATAATATTCTTCCAAACTATAATAGGTTCTATCGGAAAGAACTCTTTTTACAGCTTTTCTGAAGCCAGTGTTGGACTGTATATATTTGATATAATTTGGAAGGTGGTTGTACATCTTGCAGCCGTTATATATAATGGAATATGCTAAAGGTAGTTTGATATGGTTACTTTGGCGGGTGGCATATCTACTATCTGTAATGACATTTTGTTTATGTTTATAAATCAGACACACTGTTTCAAGTATGTCTGATTTATAAACCTTCAACTACCTTCTCACTCGGGGCTCTTTTTTGTAAAACAAAAACACTTTGAAGAACATTTCCACTGCACACTCCCCAGAATGGGATACCATATCGCAAATGTGACTCTATCAAGGAGTAGTATACTGACTTTGCGATTGTGTAACCTACTTCGTTTGCAGCAATTTTTACAGCATAACAACCAGAGGACAATTTTTCATTCAGGTTTTTGACATGTTCATTAAATTTGAGACCGTTGTCAATGTAAAGTGCTAAACATTTATAAAACACACTGTTTTCAATGATCTGGTGGTTGATAGAAATATCAGATACTGCGCATTTGAAGGACATTATCTTGGTTTTTAATATATTGAAGAATAAAAGGTTTGAGTCGCACCACTCTTTAACCTTTATTATATCTGAATTGATGACCTGTTGAAGATCGGCTTCCTTATCTTTATGCCATAGTATGGTGGTATCATCGGCGAATAGTGTGAAACTTCCTGAAATGTCAAGCATCGTCAAGTCATTGACATATAGTAAAAACAAAATTGGACCTAAGACTGATCCTTGCGGAACACCACATTGTATATTACGTAAACTTGACATTGTTTTTGTTTTTACTACTTGTGTGCGGCCAGATAAATATGTCGTAAACCATGAATGTGCCTTATTTTTAAATCCGTAATGGTGAAGCTTTCGCAGCAGTATCTGTTTTTTCGTTAACCAGCTGTCGCACTCTGAATACATTGACATTAAACTACATAATATGAGGTAATAAGCTTGAGGTCAGTTCAGAAGATGCTCGAAATGGTTCCTTGAACTTCTTGACATATGAACAGCCTATACGATATTTCACCCCGAACATTTCCGAACACAGTAACGTCAATATCTCTACAAATATTTATTATTCTCTGCCGTATATCCAATATTGAAGCAGGTTCAGTTTCGTACACCTTTTGCTTCGAATAGTCCCATTAAAAAAGACCAAAAGTGTCAAATCTGGCGAACGGGCTGGCCATTCTGTAGGACCTCGACGGCCAATCAAACGACCGGGAAAGGTAGTATCCAAATAGTTTCTTACTTGTCTGGAGTAATGTGGTGGTGCTCCACCTTGTTGGAATACAATATCCATATCGAGTTCATTAGGATTCGCTTCGACGATTTCAGTGATGAGAGGGTCAACAGTAGTTTCCAGCATATTGAAAAACAGTTCCCCTGTTGGAATTTGATCAATAAATAGAGGGCCTACAATATGGTTTTCCAATATACCTGTCCAAACGTTAATTTTTTCTGGATATTGGGTATGAGTTTTCTTTCAATGAACGAGAATGGACCATTTTAGAGATTGTCGACGTGATACCTTTCTACTAGTAGAACCGAAAACTAAATGAGAATATTCTAACGGAACAGTGATGTTCATTGTCATGCTGATATTTTTTGTCGTTTTTAAAAACAAAAAATAACTTAACAAGCCTTATTGGGTTGTTGGAATTGCCAACAACCCGATAAGGCTAGGAATATTTCTAGAAATATCGATATTAATGTGTTTGTTTTCGAGAAATTATTAAATTTTGTAGTAGGTGATGATATTGACTTCATATTCTAGGGTTGTGTTCAAAATGATGTGTCACAAGGCCCCCCTTTCCATTTAATTTTTTTCCCAGATGGCGCCCAATCGCCATCTTGAAAGTTTCATCCATCAATTTCACTTCAAAATAAAGTATTCATGCAATAATTCCATTACAATACAATGGTTACAAATCGGAAGTGTATACGGCAACCAGCGGTGTACCACAGGGATCTAATTTAGGCCCACTGTTTTTCTTGCTGTACATAAATGACCTGTGTACATCTCTCGAATGCAAGAGGCTTATGTTCGCCGATGATTTAAAATTATATACGTCCGTCACTTCTTTAAATGATTGCAGTTATTTGCAGATCCAGTTGAATATTTTTCATAGGTAGTGTATCAAAAATAAACTCCCAGGGAATATATCCAAATGTAAAGCAATGAAATTTAGTAGGAAAAGTAATAGTCTTCACTATGCATACTCAATAGATAATGTAGAACTGCAGCGTACTGACGAGATAAAAGATCTGGGGATTTAATTTGATGCGCAGCTCACCTTTAACATACACGTTAGTCGTACAGTAAATGCAGCATATCGTGCATATGGCTTTATTGTAAGAAATTGTAGAAATTTCACAAATTTGTCTGCTCTAACAAAAATGTATTTCTGTTTTGTCCGATCAAAACTAGAATATGGATCTCTAATATGGAACCCCATATATGGACAATATATTTCTATCGTGGAGAAGGCACAAAAAAAAATTCTGAAATTTTTGAGCTTTAAAATTGATGGAGTATACCCACCTAGAGGCCAAAACTATGTTTCTTTATTACAAAGATTTGACTTTATATCCTTAGAAAAACGCAGGGCGCAGACTTCCTTACAATCTGAACAATAAAATTGATTCCTGTGAATTATTATCTTACATCAACATATTTGTACCCCGGCAAACATCTCGAAAAAGCTACACTTTTATGTGTAAACGGGCGCAAACTAACCTTATGCTTAAGGCACCAATCTATGTAATGTGCACGAACTATAACAAAATTTGTGAATATTGTGATATTTTTTTCTGAATATTACTGGGGTTTTTTCCCAACACCGAATCGTTATTTTTAACACCTCGACACACGACACGATCACTTGGTGATCTAAATACGTGTCAAGGTATTGAAAATAACGATTTGGTGTTGGGAAAAAACTCCAGTAATATTCATTACTACACCAAAGGTTCCAAACAGTGCATCATAAGTATCTTTTTTCCTGTTCTTTAATCGAATTAAAAAATAAGTCTAGAGCGTATATCGTATGATAACGCTGAAATCTCTATGTATCAGTGCTAGGAGTACACTTAATATATATTGTCATCTTAAATTGCTCTGTAAATGGTTGTTACTGTTGGGCAAAAAATGCTTTATTTTTTTTTCCACCGTAGTATGCGCTGGTCAGGCCCTATCCCCCGAAGCCCCGATACATTCGGGAGGGCGCGCCAGCATTATCAAGCAATGACCACTCCCCACACCGTGGGGCAAGTGATCATTGGGTCCGAGAATCATGTGCCCTGAGCAAATGCAGTGAGCCAACAATGACAGCCTTCTGCATCTGTGCGGCTAAGATTTCTGCCTTAGTGCGGCAAGCCGGTATGATTTTGAGATTCGAGAGTGGAGAGGACATCATTCCACCAAGGACTCCAATAATCAGAACAACCATCTTGACAGAGTGATCTGGATGGAGTCTGCGGAGTTCGAAGAGAAAATCTCGATATTTTATCCATTTTTCCTCCTCTTTTCTGATGATATTCGTCTCGCCAGGAGCTGAAAACTCCACGACAAATATCGTTTTGCTCTGGTGATCGAGAAGGACTACATCAGGCTCATTAGCTTGTATGAGCCTGAGGGTGGGGAACGAATAGTTCCAATAAATTCGGCACTTCTCGTTCCCCACAACGGATTCAATATCCCCCGGAGCGTAGGGCAACACCGGTGTCTCGTCAATACCGTAAGAGTGCCGTAGATGGTAATATAGCACTCTTGAGGCCGCGTTATGTCGATGGATATAGGCCGAGACCACATATGCTGGACATGCTGACTCGACCTGAGAAAAGCAAACGTCAGGAGCTTTAATAAGCCAAGGTCTCCAATGTTATTGAAGAAGTAAGGTGAAGGTGCAGAAGTAAGGTGATCTCTGCGGTTTTTATCTGAGCTTTTTGCTGAACGGGTTTCAACTCGGTGACAGAGTTGTGGTCACCTCGTTCAGAGTCGAGAACTATACCGAGTTCATCAGCTGCTCGGGCAGCTGCTCTAAAGAGAAATGCTCCAATTCTTGCTCTCTCATGGTCACAGACCATGCAGAGAAGGGGATCCGAACTCCTCACGACTTTACAGGCTGTATCCAGTACCATTCTGTCATGTAGACACTCCAAACTCAAAAGTCCACGGCCTCCCTGTTGTCGGGGGGAAGTACAACCATGAAACAGACGATTTGGGATGCAAACTCCTATAGAGATGCATTATTTTTCGGGTCTTTACGTCGAGTTGATACAGGTCCTCCCGAGTCCACTTCACTACTCCAAACGAGTAGAGTAAGATTGGAACGGCAAGCATATTTGTTGCAGCAACTTTGTTCTTTCCCGACAGTTCCGATGACCAGATATGTCGAAGTTTGTGCTGGTACATTATTATTATTATTATTATCAAAAATTTAAATTTTTTGAGTTGACCCGTTGAAAAAATAAAAGAGGGGGGACATTAAAGAAATGTACTGTATGAATATTGCACTAGGAAATTTTTATTTGAACTGTATTTGACTTGATTCAAACTGGAAACATGTTAACAAGCTATGAAAATATTTTTCTTTTTTTTTTAGAATTTAAAATTAAGAGATGGATCACTAAGTTTTCAATACTGGCAAAAACCCGGTGTGATCCGATTAACAAAATTGTACATATTCAACGTCACAAATGCAGATAACTTCCTGGCTGTTGGGGAGAAACCAAAATTGCAAGAGATCGGACCATTTGTATACAGGTGAGTCATCTTCCAATGAAATCATGAAAAGACAATTTCGAATATTTGTCAGGAGTTGGTTTGATAATAGTATACACTGAGTCCAAGATAAGAATGAATAGCATAGGGATATCGAAAACGGTAAGTGATACGGGGTCGATTGAATTAGAGAAAACTAGCGCATTTATGTGCCTAATAACATGCAATTTAGAAAGTTTTAATATTCCATGTAGTTTCGGAGATATTCGAGAAAAACCGAAATTTGAAAATTTCGTTTTAATGTTCTCCTAGCTTTATTTTCAAAGGAAATGTAGCACTTTGCTATGACCACTTTTCAACGACTACACGATAACGTAATCAAAATGTTTTTGCGTCGTTTCGTCTTTCAGAAAACATCATCAATATTATATTTTTATATGGGCAAGATGTAAAAGTAGGAACGGTAATATGTCAAAAATTCTACCAAACAACAGTATTATGACAACAGAACATTATGTGTCATTTTATCCAGCGCGAACTATCTAAAATTGAAGAAAAGCAGGTTAAGTAATCACTTTTCTTTTTGCGCGGGAAATGGTTATGAAATCATATTGTGTTGCTGTATTCACAATGAAAAATGGAGTCGTATATAGGGTATACTTCAGTTTAGGAATTAGGAATATTAAAACTTTCTAAATGGCATATTCAATCGACCCCGTATCACTTACCGTTTCCAATATCCCCATACTGTTCATTCTTATCTTCGGCACACGTGTATTATGCAACGACCATGTAATAATTGTTATTAATACACGAGCATTAATCGGGATACGAAACGAGCCGAAGAGCACCTTAAAGATTTTCCTGTAGTGCTTGTGTTTTGTCCTTAAAAAAAGAAAGCAAGTTTCGTATTGTTTATACGACTGTATTAATAACCATTACATGAGACTTGCATACGGTATTTTTAGACACCCGATAAATAAAGAAGAACATTAAATATAATATTTATTTTTATATGGAACACAATAACAGTAATTAGGTACTTGTATTTCTTTCAAAAATTCTTCAAAATTGTAATTAATGGCATTACCTCGGGTATTACCATGGATATAGGGAAACTATAAACACTCTAATCATATTTATAACGTACATAATAATTGTAATTAATCCTTAAGAATATTAAGATTATTTATTGTGCAGTTTGATAAGTTTATTCAAGTATCGAACTAGTCTTTAAAGAGTTCTATATTGTACTGGGAATGCTGATTTTATTCTGAACCGAATTTTCAATATAGCCTTCGGCCACTGAATTGGATTTCCAGCCACCATGACGTTTTAATGTAGTAATATTACCACCGGCATACAAAAACAATGTCCTGTAGATAAATTCGGATCAGGCAGATTCAAATATGTCGCTATTTGCTTCCCTAAATTACCAAATTTATCAATACCAATGTTTTGAATGGTGAATTTTCCATTAAAATAATTAACAGTATTTGATGGTAATTGTAAATGGTCGTTGTTCTTTTCTTTTACTGTCTCCCACATTAACATTCAATTCAAATCTTTGACATTTTTACATTTTAAGTCATGTAGGCCGTGTCTTCGACACGCTCCCATTATTCTAAAAATCATTGTTTCATGACAAATTTTAAAAAAATGCAATGTTAAGTAGATACTTCTATAAATAAACACTTGTCATCGGGTGCTTCGTCGATAAACGTTTTCATTTCTTCAGGTGAAAATATTTTTTATTTTTTCCAACATATCCTACGGACTTTCGCTTTAATAAAGCTTGTAGCTTATTATATTTGGAAATGTCCATATGATGGTGGATATTCATCAATGATTTCAGTATTGAATAATGTGTCCATGTCTTTCACCAAAATATATTAGAGTTACCCATTTCTTGATTTCTGATTGTTTGATCTGGGGGTATATTAATCTGTAAGTTAATTCACCGCTTCGTTTTCTGATTATCTTCTGGATTGTGTCTATCTGTATAAATATTTTAATTTCCCTAGCTAGATTGTTGCAACATTAAATTGTAGGTCGCTAATTTATGACTGTCTGGATGGAAAAAATCACTTGGGCTAGGTTTTCTGAATACAGATAATTTTCTACTTTTTCGTGAGTATCGTATTCTGTAACAGTGGAATAGACTCGCAAGTCATCTATCTATCATGAACTATTCATAATATGAGTACTGTATTCGTCACGTCATTCATTTCGATTCATATAGACCATTAATAACCATGTTACTGTATCAATAGAACAGTAGTTCAACTACAACTAATTCACATGTGTCCCATTAAAAACAATAGAACAATGCATAAACAATGATCAGCAGTTTTCACAGTGGCTGGTCTACCGACCGACAGTCCGTCTGGATATGAGTCTAGTCATTCTCGAAACTAGTGTAAATTAGTGTAACAAGTTCCTTTATATCACTCGCGGCTATGTGAGTAACTGTACTCTTCTAGCAATACGTACTCGACCTTTGAAAGATCCTTGACAAAGATCTCATGGGTTTAGGTTAGTTTTGTTTACACGGCAAATCGCGATTAGTATCATTCGCAATATACCTAATCATAAGAGCGGAATTTCCTTATATTGTTACCCTAATTAGCTGAGCAATTTGTAGCGGAATTGAGCTAGCATTAATTCACGGTGATTCTTTCATATTTAATTTTGCAAAATATGGCGAACAGTGCTTGTAGATATATAGTCAACAACCTTTTATCAACAATAATGATAAGCTCGGATGAGGATGAAACTGATTTTTACATCTCAGAGGAACATGTTATCATGGAGTCAGATTACAATGAAATACTTAGTAATAATAAGTATTTAATGTTTCATGGATACAAAAAAAAACACACAAAAGAATCAAGATACATTTAAAATGATATCAAGTCCAAGTATTTCATTGTAATCTAACTCCGTGATGACATGTTCTTCTAAGATGTAAAAATCAGTTTCATCCCCATCTGAGATTTTTATTACTGTTGATTGTTGTCAATATATCTTCAAGCACTCATCCCAAAATTAAATATGAAAGAATCATCGTGAATATATGCCAGCTCAATTCCGCTACAAATTGCTCAGCTAATTAGGGTAACAATATAAGGCATATTATTCAGAGGATAAGATACTAAGTAAAGAAAGATGCATCTGTTAAAAATATGAGTAAATATATATTTTATGTTTGTTATGTGAGTGGTGCTGCCACCTAGTATCATTAATTAGGTATTCATTCCGTTTATCATATTCTGTGGCTCAGTCGTAAGTAGTATTCTTTGGTTTTATGATATTGACAGAGACACACAATTGTTAGGTTACACGCGAATGGCTCAAGCAAAAAAGAGATATCGGCGCTATAGTACGGGAGCTAGAAGAATTTGAAAACAAGAATTTAAGAACAGTTGGTTATTTGATATGCTGACTTTCTTGCTCTTTCGGTTAACTTTAAAAGAATCTTAAGTATTTTTGAATGTCTATAATTTTTATATTATCTTCTTCAAACATAAAATAATCTAAAACTTATTTGCCAGACCTTAATTCGATTGTTGAGTATTAAATATAAACAAAAAAGTAATGAAAAGTATTGCGGTATAATGCTTGTGGTTAGAGAGAGAGACAGTTTGAAGTGCAAGAGAGATAGAAAGCGACGGCAGCGTATCGGCTAGTGTATAACAGAAAATTTTAAGAATGAAACAGAAAATAATTGCAAAAATACATTACTTACACTTGTTCTTGTAAATACAAGTTGGAATGAAAAAATTTTAACATAAAAATGAAAATATAATTAAAATAAGCATAAATTGAAAAGAATGGAATAAAAACTATATCAAGGAAGGTTCAAAAATTATATTTTTTAATTAAAAAGTACTGATTATTACACGTGAATTACAAATATATAATGCAAAGTTTCAGATTTTGTTTTTAATTTAATTATATTAAGTCTATAATAGTGTCACAAAAAAAGGGAGGCATCTTCATAATCATCATCATCATCTTCCCTCTCACTGTCAGAATTATTTATATCGTCGTCTTGGGAATTGTCATTCTCTTCCAATATTTCATCATCTGTAACAAAAAAATTAAAATTCCTGTGATTGTTTTTGTTCGTTATATAATAATTCAGTTTTTATTGAATAATGTTCTATTCAATACTTACTTTGAATAATAACATCTGCAACTATGGAAGGTAATTGCTCCTCCACAAAAAAAAACTCTGTTTAAAATCTATTTTTCCGTTAATCAGCTGTCGCCCCCATACGAACGACAACTCTCAGAAGTTGAGAAACTTGTGCAAGCTAAGGACTAACGAGGTCTTACCTTTTAACGTGTGATTTCTAACACGGATGCAGAATCATCCCAGCTTCAACTAGATAAATTCTCTCGTGAAAAATATCTGGTCGAGGCGGGAATCGAACCCACGGCCTGCCGATCGTGAGTCGGGCGCACTACCACCGCGGCCAATTCCACAACAAACCAGACAAAATCATATTTATCATCGGATGTTGTGCGATGAAATAAACTCGAAGCACTAACCTCACTTACGATTTCACTGTTTATGTTTCCCGCAATAGTTTCACTAACATTTGCTGGTGTATTTAATGGCAAAGTATGTGAAGTAGATTTACTGATACTATCTATTTCAGTCGATGGATCACGGTATTTTGCCATTAAAGCTGTAAAACTTCTGTAACATTGTCTGTGATATCCATCTGTTTCATTTATTTCAGTAGGCAACTCGATGTCACTGTACGAATTTATCTTTATGTCCTTTATCTTTATGTCCTTTATAGAAAGCACATTGCATTTTATCACTGGCCATTAAAACAAAATTAATAAATAAAACATCACAAATAACGAAAACACAAAACAAACATGTGACTTTAGACTGACGCCATGTTGTCCATTTGCCGATGCGCTGCTGTCGCTTTCTATCTGTCTTGCACTTTAAACTGTCTCTCTCTAACCACAAGCATTATACCGCAATACTTTTCATTTCTTTTTAATTTATATTCAATACTTAACAATCGAATTAACGTCTGGCAAATTAATTTTTGATTATTTTATGTTTAAAGAACATAATATAAAAATTACAGACATTCAAAAATACTTTGAATTATAAAAAAAATAAAAAATAGCGTTGGGCACATAATTAACAACAATAAAAATGCCTGGCAATAAAAAATTGATGTCTGGTGGATCTATCTAAAGGCAAAAAATTAAAAATTACGCTTTAAAAATTCTTTTGAGGTTGAGGATTTTTACCTGTGCAGGTAAGATGCGCATTAATAAAGACAACCACTACTGCCAGCCAGGTAGCCTGGACTCTAACCGAAAGAGCGAGAAAGACGGCATATCAAAAAACCAACTGTTCTGAAATTCTTTCTCGAAAACGTTGCTAGCTCCTATACTACTACGCGTCCAAGGGAAAAGAAGAGAAACACCAATGAAGATCAACCCTAAGGCACTGTCTATCTGCCATACATAGAAGAAGAAGAATCGGGAATTATCTAAAGAGGGAAACAATTAACAACGTTTTCAAACCAACAGTTTTAGAAAAAAGTTTGTACTTCCAAACTAGAAAAGCTGTTGAAGATAAAAAAATTGAATCTAGAAAAGAACGATACGTGCAAAAGATGGATAGACTGGTAGACTCAGGATATAGTCTAACAGGAAATTCAAGCTCAGATAAATCAGTTTTGCAGGGGTCTGTAGAAAAAAATGTATACAAATCTAACAATAGCTGTGAACCTAGTGATTTGAAGTAAATTAATTCTCAAAGGACATAAATTAAAAGAGACATTCCAGTGAAAAAGATGGATTCAAACTCTACTGCTACAAATCCAACGAAGAAACCTGAATCGAAGCCTTCTGGAATGCTAGCCTGTAAATTTTGTGATCTTGAATTACCCAAATTAGATCTCGAAGATCACGAAAATTATTGTGAAACCAGAAGTGATAAATGTTTGGAATGTGGAGAATTAGTTATGTTCAAAAACAAGCAGGTTCATCTGGACTCGAACCATGAGTTTGTAAAACTGACTGACGAACCAGGTCCAAGGCCTTCTTGGGATTCTGTAACTCAGCGTAGTAGCACAAATATAGATTCTCCCATACGAAGAAGGCCTCCACTTTTTAGACCAATAACAGATTTTGATTATGACCCTATGCCATACTTGCCATCAAGCTATCAAGTTCCAGAGGGTGGAGCAAAGAAAAAAGAAGGTGAAAGTAACAAAGAGATTTCAAGAAGATTAGACTGCCCAGCCCCGGAACCGCCATCCTACAGAAGGTGCAATTCTCCAACAGAACTGGTTATCCCATGTGAATTTTGTGGAGTTCCAGTTCCTCATGAAGATTTGATTCAGCATAAAACTGGATGTCGCCCAGATTTAGCAAGGTTCAATCCCCATAAAAGATCACCAGAACCTGATGACTATTTCATCGCACCACAGAACAGTTCACCTGAAGTTGAACTACCTTGTGAATTTTGTGGAGATATGATTCTTGCTTCACACCTATTGGGCCATCAAGTTAGGTGTTCGTAAATTTTTTATTAGAAATTTTATTGTCATTGTTATTATGTTCTTGAACCCCTATTTCAATTTATCAATTTGTTACAGTATTGAAAAATATCATTTTGGAGCACTTTTTTTTCTTATATTCGATATTTTGGAGGATTATAATTACATTGTAATATCAACACACATCAATGGAAATAACTATATTGCTCCAGGACGGTAATTGATCAACTTAGCTAATGACAGCAGAGACTAACTCAAATCAGCGGGAATTCACAGGATTCCATGTAATGGTGGTGAAGTATATTTCGGTCAAACGAAAAGAGGCATTGGTACCCGCCTAGTCGAGCACATATGGAGTTGCCGATTGGGGCAGAGTCAAGAAGAGTACTTCGACTACCCCACTGAAGATGACTACCGCGGTTGAAATGTTTAGAGATTATAACCAAAGAAGACCACGGCAAAAGCCGGAAACCAACCAAAACATTGACGCCAACCGTGAAAGCCTACATTTCTATATTCAACGGTTGATTTTTTTTAACTCTTTGATTTGCCGATATGACGTGACCAACTAATATTCTGACAAAAATTCAACAAAATCAGTAGGCTGAACAGAGCCCATTCAACATCTCATTTTTGATTTGACAAGGTAATAACTGTACGACGTTTTTCTGTTCCGCTGTTTAATTTTGCGGTCCACCGCTCGAAATGATCGAAGTAAAAGGTAAAGTAATATACAGTATTATGCACAATGAGTCAGGTTCGACGTTCTGGAGAATTTATTGATAATTGGCGAAGCACAACTGATGATGACTTCATCGAGATACAAATTAATGAATTATGAAATAATTTGTCAAAATCACATCTTCAGAAGAAATTCGAATTGATATCTGTTGCCTTCAGTATGGTGTCGAAAATAGAGCAACTGAGGTTTACTCATTTCATACTTTTTTTATAACTACAAGCACTGTGATTATAATAATTTTATGTGAACATACCTACGAAAAAAATTTCAGACTAGAGAAATTAGACAGGTTTTTTTAAAGTTTTTCAAAATTGAATAAAAACAACAATTATATTATATTATGATATATTATATCATATTTTATTTTATTTCATTTTATATTATACTAGCTTTTACCTGCGGCTTCGCTAGCGGGTGACAGAAGAAAATAACAATAAATATAGAAAAAATCCAAACAGCTGAAACTATAGTCAATTGCATTGGATTAGATTGAATATTGTCATGACTGTGAATGATACAGTGCGACGGTATTACGGTACTAAGGGTTGGAACTTCATTACCGGAAAGCTAGATGACGTTAAAGTAGCTAGATTTTGAGATTTTTTGACAAACAATTTTTTTATCCTACATAAAAATTAATTATTTTTTTATAAAAAGTATTCTATGTTACTTCTGATACCTCCAAGAACATGTATACAAATACATGTATTATATCATATTATATTATATTATATTATATTATATTATATTATATTATATTATATTATATTATATTATATTATATTATATTATATTATATTATATTATATTATATTATATTATATTATATTATATTATATTATATTATATTATATTATATTATATTATATTATATTATATTATATTATATTATATTATATTATATTATATTATATTATATATTATTATTATTATGTCAGTGAAGAATTCCCGAATGAACATAAAAATATTGCATTGATATAAAACATCAAGAATCTCAAATAAGACCTCTGCGCACAGATATATTTATGTCTAATGGATTGGTCGGACAATATGTCATATTATGGCATATATGGCATTTTTGAAGTGTGCAAAGTCAATGACATGGTTTGTCAATACCCAGTTTAGATTTTATTCAGTTGTTGAACCCAAAAACTAAACAGTGAATATCTTCGAGTGAAAGTTACTTAAGATTGATACTGTATTTCCAGATGAGTAATCTCTCGAACGTTGTTCTACTAACATAAATATATTTTAGCCTAGAATTTCAATACGCCTTGTGATATAATAAGGTGAGATTTCTGAAATATAATTTCTTTCAACAAATAAAACCACCACTAATTGGGGTCATTGAAAAATAAAAGACATTGTCACTTTTTTTGGCGGTGGATTCTCAAAAACTGTCAATTGGTAAATATTTGATTTTGGGAAAACTACTTTATTGGCCCATCCACCAATATTTTTCAGTACCATAGTTATATTTAGGACCATTTGAAAAAATGATATTGATAAAACATTGTCTTCCCATAAATTTTTCCGCATCAATTTCGAATCACCCTCTTCGAAATCACGAAGTAAGCTATGCACATGTTTGAAGCATATCAAATCCGGCGAATTAGCTGACTAAACAATAATTTCAATATTTTCTTCACTTTCATATTTCTAGGTATTGAAGTTATTTTTCGGGTCTAACATCTCTCCTGATCCTTCGAGCTTACCTGTAGCCATTCAGGCCAGAATTTGTAGTTTTGGAATTGTATCTGTGCACAAAGGCCGGGTACCTATATTTTTTTCTGTGTTTTCAATATAGACCGATTCACAGCTACAAAAGACGATGCATACGCTCGGTGTTGCTTGAACTTCTCAGAGGTTTGCTTGTACTCAGTTTTGACAATACTTCATTCCAGACATATTTTCTTCACCGTATCTAATGTGTATTATTCGTCAAAATTCAAATACGCCTATTAAAATTTGGTCATATGTAACGCAAATGTATTTCAACCCGTATTTGAGGTTACAAAAAGGTTACTACTATCTGCCTTTGAGTGGGAAACGAAATAACGTTCAACTACAAAAACTGGTTATCTATGCAACCTCATACCATGCAGTGGAAGATGCAGTAGAGGGCAGAGGCTTTGCATCTGACCACCTTGAGGAGCCTCATTTATCTTTGATATTGAGGACTGACTTCTCCGTTCCGTCTAGTTTTATTACAAAATGTAACTCTAACTACCGAGATAGTAATCGTGAAGATCCACTTTCGTTCAGTACTGCTGCTAAGGGTGGAACAAACTTTGAACAAGTTGTCACAACCAGAGCTATTCCTTCCATACGTCATAGGACTGTCTAAGAGGGAAAGAAGAATTGGGTTAGAGTACAACATCAGAACTGGATTCAGATACAAAACAGCCTCACAAAAATCAAGCCACCAAATGTAAAATGAAACCCAAAAAAGTGTATCTACTGATTACCATGCGAATGCGAAAAATCTCATATTGGTCAAACTAAGTAATCGTTGAGGAAAACAGCGAAGGGAAACCAGCAAATTGAGAATTGCTGAGCATGTTAAGAATCACCTCAAATGATTTGGAGCTGAAATCATCAGCAGGAACACTGGTTCAAGAGTAAGTTCAAAGAAGTTGCGTACATGTTGACAAACGGCGCACTGAGTCAGGCTAGGAAGAGATAAAAGATCTCAAGTGAGCTATAACGGGTCATGTGAATCAATTTTAAAAGCTTTATTTGGATTTTGCAGAAAAACGCATTTCGTAATGCACTACTTTGAAGAATATGTATCTGAAGTGAAGAATTGTAAAAAACTAAGAATTTTTGTCTACGTTGCATTGAGTCGTTTTCTTTACGGTGGTGTAGTTCATAAAAATTGTCAGAAATTTTAAAAATTATCTCACGCAACTGCTTTTTGCCAAAAATTCCATGGTAAAATAGCTTGCCTTTTCTTGATATGTCGAAAAATAGTCCCACTTTGGGAAAGAAAAATATTGAAATTCGACAGACATGACTATAATTATTCACTTATTTTCAATCTCTTTTAAGGCAGAAACTGATGCCATAGTCAAATTTCCAGAGAAGCTGATACAGTATTGCATTTTCTCTCAATTAAAATAATATCAAAATACACGAAGACTTCAAACTTTTTTAGCAAATGAATGTTTGATTATATATAAGTACCTTATTTTCGGATACAAAACATGTCTACACACATCTCAACAATGTTGAAGTCGTAGCTGCAGTATTCTGCGATTTCTCCAAAGCTTTTGATTGTGTAAATCATGAACTTCTTTTGCAAAAGTTAAACTACTATTGCTTTAGAGGAGTGTGTAATGAGTGGTTCAAGTCTTACTTAAGTGATAGAAAACAGTTGGTAAGATCAAACGAAAAACTATCACACACTAAGGATATCTTATGGGGCGTTCCACAAGGATCAGAACTGGGCCCGATTCTTTTCCTTATTTATGTAAATGACCTTGTTACTCTCTCAATTTACGATCTTTGCGAATGACACCACGCTCCTTTGGCATGGAAAAAATTCCTCTGATATGAAAGAAACTATCTCTAGTGATCTAGAAGTTGTGAAAGATGGTGTGACGCAAACTACTTGTGCTTTAATATAAAAAAAACAAACCTACTCACCTTCAGCTGTAATATTAACAATTTATACTTAATGGACAAATTCTTGAGAATAAAAACCAATCCAAATTCTTGGAAATCTTCATGGATAACAAATTAAAATTTGATCAACATATTTCAGCTTTGAATAAAAAATTGGCATCATTGAGTCCCACCTGAGCCTTATGGGGATTTTGTAGTCAACAACTTTTTCATTCAGTGTTTGTGTTGCAAAAGCGAGCGTTTAGATATTTATGCAAGGTGGGAGTGCGTGAGGTACGCAGACGATTATTTTTGATAGAAAAAATTCTCACTGTTACTTGTATTTTCATACTTAAAACTGTTTGCCTGATTTACAAAAAACATAATATGGTTAGAACTCTGGAACATATAAATTACTTAACCCGCGGCAAGTAAAAGAAAATAAAATACATCTTCCTGTTCCAAAAACAAGTCAGACGAAGTATTCTTTAATTTATGAAAGTAAAAAGCTGTATAATCACATACCTTACGAAATTAGAATAGAAAAAAGCTATAAAATGTTCAGAAATCTTGTTGAAGATGCCCTTGCAACTAAAACGTACTACAATCTTGATGATACACTGCAACTTTGCTGTGATTTAATATAGGTGTTTTTTTGTTGTTTATATTGACACCTATACTTTAAATTATATTTTATACTGGGGTATATCTTATTTTATTGCCATGACATCTGAACTTATGTTCGAATTGTGTATATTTGTTATTTACATTTTTTGAAAAGGACTACACAAACTATTTTGTCTACAAATTTTGTTAAATTTTAATTTTTATTGTTATATTTTATCTATTAGATATGTGAACTTAGTTTTGCTCAGATTGTGTTTCTGGGTATTTATGATTTTGAATTGTTTCTTTTCTTTTATTCTTTGAAGGGCTATATATAGCAGATTTTTTAAGAAATAAGATTGTATGTCTTATACTATACTATACTAAAACAAACGAGGTGCATTACATACCCAACCCAGTATTGCGAAAAACTTGAAAGTGTGGTTATTGGTCCTTCAAACTGACATCACACTACATTCTTTGGCTACGCTAGTTGACCACATACCAATTTGCCGTATTGGAAACTGAGAAATACCATATTTCGCCTACTAGAACCTATCGAAATTATATAATATCAACATTAAAAATTGCTAAGGATTTGTACATGCCCCAGTTGTTAACAGTTGATACGCTCGTCTCATTTTCGTGTTTTCTCTGTCGAATATTTGCGTTTTTTGTTTTCGCGCCGACTCCTAATTTCGGCAACAATCAGCACATGCGAAATCAAGAAACTGGAACCGTATTTGCATAAACAATAAGAATATCATTCACTCCTTCGTCACGATTGAAATTATTATTTTAATTTCACAATTATCTCGACAATAGCGGTAGTACTCGCCTTACCGTTTGTTTCTAGAAACTCATTAACGTTTACATATTCAAAAACGTATAATTTCGAATAATAGAAAGTAAAGTAAATATCGTGATATAAGTGAATATCGATATATAAATAAAAATCTCAAGTTTTCAAACAAGTGCACATTGATGACAGGAAGTGGAAAGAAATACCTGAGACATACGTCTATAAGTCTTGCGACTATTTAACCCCTTCGACTATAAGTCGTAAGGGTTAAATCTGGTGAATACGGTGGCTGAGGCATGATTACAGGTGGGGCATGATTGGGCAAAAAAGTACAAACAAGCGAAGTCAAGTTTGAAAGTGCATTATCGTGATACAAAAGCCACAATACCTGACGTTTCCTTCATATTTCTTTTCGCAGGCGGCCATAACTTCAAGAAATTTCTCTGTATTGACCGTACGACCATACGGCAAGAACTCCTGATGCACTATGCCAGGGTAATCGAAAAAAACAGTGAGCAAAACCTTGACATTTGATGGAACTTTTTGGTGCATTTTTGGTCTTTATTCTCCTTGGCTTTTCCATTGGGATGAATTGACTTTGGTTCCGATGTCATAACCATATACCCATGAGGCATCACCAGTTATGACCCTTCCAAGCAAATCTGGATCGCCGTCAACGTCTTTCAATAATTTCTGAGCGATTCTCATGGTCAAAATTCATCAGTTTTGTAACGAGCTTCGCTACCACACGGTTCGTGCCTGAAATTTCCTTAAAAATTGCATGGCCTGTGCCAACCGATATGGCGACATCCTCAGCAACGTCTCTAATAGTGATTTCACGATTCTCCATAACAATTTTCTTCACTTTCCCAACATTTTCCTAGGTTGTTGATGTGCTGAGGCGTCCAGGGCGAGCGTCGTCCACCTTATGTGAAAAGCTTCTACCACTTGTAAACATTTTTCTAACTCAAAGTACAATAACATCACATAAATCCATTGGATTTATGTGATGATTGTCAGACCAATGGCCGAAGACTTTACAGAAAACGGCCCAGGCGAAGCTTTCTGGCTATGAAGACACAGGTTTGTCTGACAATTAGTGGTACCATCAGTACCACACCGTCAGCGGCCATAGAAATCCTTCTAGATCTTCATCCTCTCCACATTTTTCTGAAGAGAGAGGCTAGATGGACTGCATACAGACTCGTGCACATTGCCAGTTGCACAAATCAATTCAATGCAGAGTGCAACAGACTGTTGGTTGACATTGAAAGTCAATAGCATTCTGGAAATGACCTCTGACTTTATGCCTCCAACTGTCAACTTCGAACTGCTTTATAAAGTACTGTTCCCGAGTAGAGAGGACTGGATCCTTCGGGAGAAGTGAATATTAAGAGCAGATAGTTGTTGGTTATCAGATGGATCGAAAGCATCAGGACAGAGATATCTAGGTGCCTAGGAACCTACGCGACTGTATTTCGAACGAAAATTCACGCTATTGAATTGTGTGCGGAGAGACTGGAAGAATCCAACCTCATACATAAGTCAAAGAAAATATTCTGGGACAGTAAAGCGGCGTTGGGAACTCTTGGCTCCTACCGAGCAACGCAACGTCTAAATTGGTAGCAAATTGCCAAAAATGACTCTCCTCCATAGGAAGACTTGACAGATAGTATCTGGTCAGGATTCCTGGCCATTCTGGCCTGAGGTTGCTGACTCCTTTGCAAAGGAGGCTGCTGCAAGCAGCTTCATCGGACCAGAACCTGTCATTGGCATCGGTTTAGAAGCACTTGGATGGCAAGAAGATATATCGACTTCTGGCAGAATCTTCCAGGATTGGCTCACTCCAAGGTGTTCATTCATCCTTCGAAGCTTGATACCAAAAAGTTGTTGGACTACAGTAGGGATGAACTACGTTGCCTTAGAGCTTTTCTTACATGTCACTGTCACTTTCTTTTTGTACCTTGGGAGCTGTCTGACTTGTCCATTTGGTCCAAGTCTCCAGGAAACACTGCAGCCTCTTGGGCTTATTGCGTTTGCTCTCCGATCTTCTCATGACACCCATTCCATCAGTCTCGTTCCCTGTACTAGTTTGTACAGGTTCCATGTTGGATGTTCGTCATATTCTTCTGGACGTAATTTCATACGTCCATATATTGCCTGCCTCTTGTGATTCAGTGCCTCACATTCGCATAAGATGTGTAGAGCTGTTTCTATCCCTTCGTTGCATAATCTGCAGCTGAGGTCTCCATTGTACAGCCCCATTTTATTCAGGTGTTCTCTGAGCGGACAATGACCGGTTAGTAACCCTGTAATTATTCTGAGCCGATCCCTACTATATTGAAGTAGTTCTTCGGTTCTTTTCTCGGACGGTTCGCCAATGAAGTTTCTACTGTGTTTGTTGCCAGGTACTTTTGTCCAGTACTCTGTGTGCTTCTTATTGGTCCATATCCTAATCTGGTTTCGTACCAGTGATTTTGGTACCCTCAGAGCTGGTTCAGGACCTATATATGAAGTTGATGATCCGTGTCTAGCGCATTCATCAGCTTTATCATTACCTGTGATTCCTGAATGCCCTGGCACCCAGTACAAAGTTAATTTGTTCCTGTTTGCAAGTTCATTCAGTTTTTCATGGCATTCCCAGACCAGTTTTGATGTCACCATACAAACTAATCGGCTTCGTTAAGAAGCTGGGTTTATTTGGTACAAGAATTCATCTTGAGAAATTGAATATTTATTTCACTTTTCATGAGAACATGCCTGTATTTTCGGTTACTATCAATTTGTGTTTTCATTGAATACTCTAAAAATACAAGTATAAAACACTTCGACAGTTTTACTCCAATAACACAGTTCAGACTCAACAGAACACAAATGATTCACTAGGTCACTCACGCTTTTTCTAGTCCGTCTTCTAAGCTCAAAACTGTTCATTTTTACCTTCGGTGCTATATTTAATATAAAAGCATCTGTAAAGGTGTTCATTTCTTGAAGTATCACAAATTCGGCCAACTCGATGAGAAGAATATATAAATTTATAAAAAATAAAATCGCTCGACTTGAAAATTCCAGCAGTTTTGAAGTCAGGTATTGAAGGCGTGGATTTCAGGATATTTTGTTATTACTTAACAAGAAAACTTGAAACTACGGAAATTAGATCATCGAACGAATTGCGTAATTTTCTCCAGTAGTTAACTCAAGCTTTAAACCTAACGAATTGCGTAATTTTCTCCAGTAGTTAACTCAAGCTTTAAACCTATGAATAATGTGAGATTTTATCGTCTAATATAACGTTTTTCATCCATAGCGATTGCAGAACACTATGCGAAGAAATGTACAAATAAAAACACATTTTTCTTCTGGTTTCGTTTCTCTTTCAATATTGAAAGAAAAATGTTAGAAGGCTATTTAGAAGACTTAATAACATATTTCATGAATACGACTACTATTTTTCCGGTTTTTTAAACTTCCATAATATGGAAAAAAAATAAAACGAGGAAAGGAAAAATTAGTACTCATGTATTTAAATTCTTAGATAAGTCACACAAAACAAGAAATTAAAAAAAAATAAAAAAAGGAAAAGGAAAAAAAAAGAAAACAAATATTGAAAAATTGATGAAATAGTGAGAGGAAAAGAAAAACAACTTATTAGGACTAACCAAATACTAACTTTTAGAAATAAATAAATAAAAAAATAAATAAAAAATAATAAATTTAGAAAATATCAAAATATTGTAGAAAATTTACATGTTAAAATAGACATTCATGAAATTGGTCTATGAGATGAGAAATTGATCAGTTGATCCACAAATTTAAAGTTTTTTATTGAATGCCAACTTTTTCTTTGCAAACACAAAATTTTCAGCAGAGGTACCATAAGAACTCAAAATTTTCACGACAAGAGTTCCTTTACTTTCTTGCGAAAAAGTGTACCATTATATATTCTTCTTATTGAGAGAGAAGGATGGTTAAATAGTTTTTTCCATTATGAAACAATGGATTCCTGATGCATGATGTTGCAGGAATAGGAAGATTGATATTGTGAGGGACACGAGTAGCTACCTTGACTCTAATACAATATTTCCTTGTATTTTCTTGTTACGAAGCGAACTGTCTCTAAAATGAAAATAACAGCTAGTGGAAGGTTTCCATGGGCTGTCTTATTGCATTAATCGCTTTTTCAGTTAGTACTATCCCTCATAAGAAGGCTGTTGAAATTTCATGAGTCTACCCATAAACTCTCTTAAACTCTTAAACTCTAATTGAGTACCGAAACGACTATTGAATTCTAGAACAATCGTTACCGATATATAAGGCCGGCTTCTCGTGCAGAGAAGCCAGTTGAGTTCAGAAAGTGAATCGAGCGGTTGAACAAGGAATTCAAAAAGTGAAAATAAATTAAGAGTTAGTTGCTAAGTGCTGTAAATAAATTAGTTTGTGATAGTGAAATGCTCACCGGTAAGAAATTTCGCTACAAAAGTGGTATTGAAATGTTAAAGCGGCGCTGGAATGATTGTGTTGCTCTTTGTGGGGCTTACGTTGATCAATAAACCCAGTTTTGAACAAAAAAAAATGCGTTTTCTTACTTAGGCCCTTGACCCAGTTGTTAGATCAACAGATAATCTTCCCAAATGTGGTGAAGGACTAACTGGAAAATCAATCACAGAAAATTACTGCCTACTCAGGAAAGCCTTAGTCCTTTTTCCCGTCAAGAAGAAGTGTAAAATCGAAACAAGAAATTGTTTTCGATTCATTGTTTTGACAGTAACAAATAACAAGTGTCACAATAACTCACAAACTCATGAGTAAGATCTGATGAACCAATTTCATCTTAGTTTCGAACAGGTTGGAGCCTGGCTCCCTTACCCTTACGTCTGGCGTTTGTCAGAAGGACAAATGGGTCATAGCTGATCATGGGATGACGGCATGAATGTCCTCAGATATCAGTACCGCCCTTCACGGTGAAACCCCTGCCTGGCTGGGGTGTTATGGATGAAGAGATTGTTCATCTGTTAACAGATGACATGAGGGCCTCATTCTGTGTCTGGGCCTTCTATATCGGGAGAGATCGTTTACAGCACAATCTATAGCTTCCCTAACTGATGGATTATCATGGGTTTCTGCGCGATCAAAGACTTGCCGATTCCTCGACTGAATTGGCTGCTGAATGGAAGGCAGCTCCAAATCTCTGCGGATGACTTCATTCCGCACGAACCACGGAGCATTCACAATCATCCGAATTAGCTCATTTTGTAATCTCTCCAGAATGGAGATGTTAGACGGAGCCGCTTGTTCCCCAGACGCCTGAAGCATACATGATGACAGGCTTGAACATCGTGTTGTAGATCGTGAGCTTATTTTTAAGGCTCAGTTCAGATCATCTGTTGATCAGAGGGTACAGACTTTTGATCCCACCCTCGATCTTTGCCTTCACGGTTATCGTGTGCGGGTTCCAGGTGAGTCTATGGTCTATTAGAAAACATAGGTACTTTACCCGCGCTTGCCAATCACTCTCCCTTCCAGAGATCCTCACTTTTCTGGCCAGAGAAGATATCGTTTTTCTCATGGTTATCACACGCTAGGACCTTGATGTAAAGAGAGTACACCATGGCGAGTTACAGGTGGAAAGTCGTCTTGGTTCAGGTCAAGTTGGAGCCTGGCTCCCTTACCCTTTCAACTGATGTTTGTCAGAGGGACAGACGGGTCGTGACTGATGGTGGGATGGCGACATGAATGTCCTCAGAGTGTCAGAGACAGAGTGTCTGGGCCTTCTATATCGGGAGAGATCGTTTACAGCACAATCTATAGCTTCCCTAACTGATGGATTATCATGGGTTTCTGCGCGATCAAAGACTTGCCGATTCCTCGACTGAATTGGCTGCTGAATGGAAGGCAGCTCCAAATCTCTGAGGATGGCTTCATTCCGCACGAACCACGGAGCATTCACAATCATCCGAATTAGCTCATTTTGTAATATCTCCAGAATGGAGATGTTAGACGAAGCAGCTTATTCCCCAGACGCCTGAAGCATACATGATGACAGGCTTGAACATCGTGTTGTAGATCGTGAGCTTATTTTTAAGGCTCAGTTCAGATAATCTGTTGATCAGAGGGTACAGACTCTTGATCCCACCCTAGATCTTTGCCTTCACGGTTATCATGTGCGGGTTCCAGGTGAGTCTACGGTCTATTAGAAAACATAGGTACTTTACCCGCGCTTGCCAATCACTCTCCCTTCCAGAGATCCTCACTTTTCTGGCCAGAGAAGATATCGTTCTTCTCATGCTTATCACACGCTAGGACCTTGATGTAAAGAGAGTACACCATGGCGAGTTACAGGTGGAAAGTCGTCTTGGTTCAGGTCAAGTTGGAGCCTGGCTCCCTTACCCTTTCAACTGATGTTTGTCAGAGGGACAGACGGGTCGTGACTGATGGTGGGATGGCGACATGAATGTCCTCAGAGTGTCAGAGACAGAGTGTCTGGGCCTTCTATATCGGGAGAGATCGTTTACAGCACAATCTATAGCTTCCCTAACTGATGGATTATCATGGGTTTCTGCGCGATCAAAGACTTGCCGATTCCTCGACTGAATTGGCTGCTGAATGGAAGGCAGCTCCAAATCTCTGAGGATGGCTTCATTCCGCACGAACCACGGAGCATTCACAATCATCCGAATTAGCTCATTTTGTAATATCTCCAGAATGGAGATGTTAGACGAAGCAGCTTATTCCCCAGACGCCTGAAGCATACATGATGACAGGCTTGAACATCGTGTTGTAGATCGTGAGCTTATTTTTAAGGCTCAGTTCAGATAATCTGTTGATCAGAGGGTACAGACTTTTGATCCCACCCTCGATCTTTGCCTTCACGGTTATCATGTGCGGGTTCCAGGTGAGTCTACGGTCTATTAGAAAACATAGGTACTTTACCCGCGCTTGCCAATCACTCTCCCTTCCAGAGATCCTCACTTTTCTGGCCAGAGAAGATATCGTTCTTCTCATGGTTATCACACGCTAGGACCTCGGGAGGTCCCTGATGTAAAGAGAGTACACCATGGCGAGTTACAGGTGGAAAGTCGTCTTGGTTCAGGTCAAGTTGGAGCCTGGCTCCCTTACCCTTTCAACTGATGTTTGTCAGAGGGACAGACGGGTCATGACTGATGGTGGGATGGCGACATGAATGTCCTCAGACATCAGTGCCGCCCTTCACGGTGACCCCTACCTGGCTGGGGTGAGATGATGAAATTTGAACAGCTTCCTTTTGAAGGTTAGTACTACAAAACCGGTGAATGCTATAAGACTAGCGCCATATATGCGTTAGGCCCAGGACTTTTTAGCCCATGTAGTAGTTTTGCTTACTTTTCATATTATGATCTTCATTTGAGTGGTTTTAAACCACCCAAAGTCATCAAGAAACAGCAACTCATTCACAAAATTAGTCTTGCAAAGAATATATCAACAAACTTTTTATAGTTAGCTTGAACAAACCGTCACTTTTACCATCTTCAATAAAAGTGATTCATGGAGAGAAATAGCTAATATTAAGTGTTTGTATGTCACAGTTTCGTTTCCGTCTGATTTTACTTTCTTGCTTGACCTAGATGTCGATTTTTACTCCGTTAAGTGGGTATAGCAAGTGAAGGTTATCACCGAGATGCCTCAGACGATCACGTTGTAGCTGAAAATGGGACCTGTTGTCGGTTCTGTTTGTTGGCGAGTACCTACTCTCTTGGAGATCTTAGAAAGTGACAGGTGGATGTCCAAAATTATAACACGAATCCCTGGTACCCGTCTCATAAATTGTGAGACTTTTTTCACATTATTATTTGATAGAAGTACACTTAACAGATGGTTTATCTTCCTAAACTACTGCACATAAAATTCAATGGTGATCGTAGCATAACATTTGTGCGTGATGCTTCGCAGTAGAACTTTATATTGTGTGGACCTCCGCTTCTTGGTACTAAGAAATTGATCTCGGGTAAAAGAACCGTACTGTCAATATTATTGTCGAGTAATTTATGCAGGCATTTTATACCAAATTAGACTCTCCTATTTTCCAGATCGTGTCAACAAAATTTTATGATCAATGCCTCTCAATAATAATATTGTTATCGATATATGAGAAAGCCCCAATTACAAGTTTTCATTTACTATCAATGTTTTATTCGGTCGAGCATTTCAGTGGCAATACTTTCTTTCAATGTGTAATTTGTACCCATGAGTCAAAAAGAAATAAAATGAGAAAGATCCGAAAAAAAAATTGAACTTAGGGGCCTCCACTCCTTCGTTGCCCCAGGATCTCCAGACTTTCAAATACGGCCCTGACTGCATCAAGGTTCTTCGTTGTACAGGCACGTCAATTTGAAATTTCTGCCATTGTATTTTAGATAAGAAGTATATAAAAAGTATTTAAAAAATGCAAAAAATTAGATTTTATCGAACGACTCTACTATGGAATAATATGATATGTTCTCCATCTAATCGATCTAATTTATTTCTATAAGGAACATCAGAGTTTCACGCTTCAACTTGTGAGTGAATTTTTTTCTCAAGAAGTCATGTCGAAAAAAATCCCTGTATGCATCTTCAGATGTTACAATTTCAATGATAAATGTTATTCATATTCCATATCAAAAAAAATCTGTTTCTCAGATCCAACTAGAATGTGGGAAATACTGACTGCGTTTCATTGAACTCTAAAATATTGGTACCGTCAATCACATAATATAAGAAAACGAAATTTCTTTGATTTCATGATTCATTCAACAATCCAGAAAGTACTCGATCTCATTTAAAAATCAAATTATTCATAAGAGTTACCCACACGGGTTCTGTTAGGAATACGTAATGAATCCAATTTGTAATTTTCTCTGAATGGAATATTCCAACCTGTGGTTCAAAAAAATGGTGAGTCAAAATGAAAGTCATGGCAGTTCAAAGTATTTGTCTCATTACAAATTTTCCTTAAATATAAATTATGTCCTTATCTAATAGGTTTTTACTCAATTTTAATACTATTCAATTATAAACAGCACCCGCCTACTCTGCATGTAGTAGTAGATTAGACTGGATACGGTTGAAAAAATTTAGCTTTTATCGTTTATAATGTTTTCATAAACCAAGTAACGTTTATGATACGTGAAATTGAAAAGCTATGATATGGCTGTATCATTATAGTTCCCGGGTTACTTTATTTCATCCGGCCAAGGCCGGGTGAAACAGCGACTGGAGTCAGTTGAAACACATACAAATAATACCAAATTTAGGAATAATCATGGACCACCTTGTGTGTGCCGAGATAAAAATACAGTAACATTTTTCTCTTTCTCTTGATGACAATTCCTACTGAATATTTTTCATTTCTTTCATTTTTTTACCTTTTCTTCCGTCTAATCTCTTCTTTACTTGCTTAACTTTGGTCCGTTTCAATTTTGCTTCATGCTCTTTTGATAACTCTTCTGTCTCTGGTGTATCAGTATAAATAGTTGATTTTCTAATTTTTCGCCTTTTATTAAATTTACTTGGGAGTGCTTTGCCGTCTTTGCCGGACGCATCTCGCCTTCAAGTGTATCTCAACAGGGACCACTCTCCAGCTTTCATCTCCTCATATGCATTACTATAGCTCGAAAAGTCAATTTTTCGTTTGGAAGTTTTTCTCTCCCGAACTCTCAGCATCTACAAAAAATCTAAATTGGTATATATTCTGTTTCAACCGTACCCACAAAAAATGTTTCAAGCGTCCCCAAACCCACTTTTTGTAAAATATACTTTATAGTAGTTACGACGGTATTGATAACACATTAGAAATAGTCACCATCCCTTATTCTACAAGCGTCATATTAATCACAAAGAATAGATGATATAAGCGTCAGTGTCAGAAGAAAAATACTTACATTGGGTAAAAATAAACAATATGGCGTCCTGCACACAACGAAAATGCGCGGGAAGCGGCGCGGCACTGAATTCGAGTTCGGATCCCTCACTTCCCGCTTCACCGTTTACGAGATATTTGCACTGTTTCAACCGTCCTTCGTTTCAACCGTACTCTGTTTCAACCGTACTCTGTTTCAACCGTACTCAGTCTATCCTAACGAAAAAAAAAATACTTGGGAACTCATTCTTTATAGCTTGGAAAACAGTTGTTATGAAGTTCAAATAATTTCTCTGTCCATCCATTACCGTCCAAGAATGTATTCATTGAATAATAAAAAAATTATTGGATATCTTTCACGAGTTAATAAGTGTTCTCTGCATTCATATTAAGAAGTGACAGATACACTCGGCAGAGGACAATCACCTCTTTCAACTGTTTTGCACAGAGAAGAATTCAGGTCAAACGCATTGTAGAAGAATATCAAGTTTTTTATATAAATTGAGAAAGTTGGTATTTATTTTATAGGCAATTGATTGAGATTTACAACTCGCAATGAAATAACAATGATTGGTATATTGGGATCATATCAGAATATTTCTGAATTGTTGAAGTTTGGTTAGATTTCGAGACTCAATTTTTATGTGAGAAAGTATTTGTGACTTTTTCTTCCAGTTTGTATCTGAATGAAAGCTCTGAGTGACAAGTTTTTTTCTTCTGAAAAATAATTGTTCCTTGCTTCATTTATGTTTTTTACATCTTTGATCGTTTCTAAATAAATGAAAAATTTAATTTCCTTCAACTTTTCCAACACGAGTATATTTTCTAAACTTTTCAAAGAATAACTCAACCTCAACTTAGAAGAAATATCAATCAACATTATGAATAATGACAAACTTCAAATTTGTAAAACCAACTAAGAATGAAGGTTCTGATCTTCAGTGGAGAGATGTGTACTACGATCTAGAAGTCTTGAATTGCTGTTATATGTAATTTTACTGTAGATTCTCAGTAAAACAATGCTGAACGGGGTTGATGATATATGAATTGGTGACAGGTTCTTGGACGTCATCATCATTTTGAGGTTTTGGAATCGAACCTTGAAAGAAAAAGGCATGGTTTCCTTAAACTGCTATCCTAATTTTCGTTTTCAGTTGATTGTAGTAAATCCTCAAATGCCTTTGTTTACAAAGAAAAATGTTTTAATTTTGATCATGGCTCGGTATCAAAAAGGTACCTTTCAGAACCCAGTTGTTGGTGTTTCTGATTGAAATACACCTAGCCATGTTTCTGTATAATACTCGCCAATTGCTCCTTTCATCCATTTTAATTACTCGTTTGTAGTAAATCCTCATCTGCCTTTATTTACAAATAAAAATGTTTTTCATTTAATCATAATATAGTTCGGTACCAAAAAAGTACCTTTCAGGACCCAGTTGTTGGTGTTTCTGATCGAAATACACCTAGCCATGTTTCTGTATAATACTCGGCAATTGCTCCTTTCATCCATTTTGATTCTGTTTTTTGTACCAGATTGTAGTAAATCCTCATCTGCCTTCATTTACAAATGAAAATGTTTTTCATTTGATCATATAGCTCGGTATCAAAAAAGTACCTTTCAGGGCCCAGTTGTTTGTGTTTCTGATAGAAATACACCTAGCCATGTTTCTGTATAATACTCGCCAATTGCTCCTTTCATCCATTTTCATTTTGTTTCTGGAACAGATTGTAGTATATCCTCATCTGCCTTTATTCACAAATAAAAATGTTTTTCATTTGATCATAATATAGCTCGGTATCAAAAAAGTACCTTTCAGGACCCACATGTTGGTGTCTTTGATTGAAATACACCTAGCCATGTTTCTGTATAATACTCGCCAATTACTCCTTTCATCCATTTTGATTCTGTTTTTTGTACCAGATTGTAGTAAATCCTTATCTGTCTTTATTTACAAATGAAAAGGTTTTTCATTTGATCATATAGCTCGGTATCAAAAAAGTACCTTTCAGGACCCAGTTGTTGGTGTTTCTGATTGAAATACACCTAGCCATTTTCTGTATAATACTCGCCAATTGCTCCTTTTATCCATTTTGATTCTTTTTTGTACCAGATTGTAGTGAATTCTCATCTGCCTTTATTTACAAATAAAAATGTTTTTCATTTGATCATATAGCTCGGTATCAAAAAAGTACCTTTCAGGACCCAGTTGTTGGTGTTTCTGATTGAAATACACCTAGCCATGTTTCTGTATAATACTCGCCAATTGCTCCTTCTATCCATTTTGATTCTTTTTTTGTACCAGATTGTAGTAAATTCTCATCTGCCTTTATTTACAAATGAAAAGGTTTTTCATTTGATCATATAGCTCGGTATCAAAAAAGTACCTTTCAGGGTCCAGTTGTTGGTGTTTCTGATTGAAATACACCTAGCCATGTTTCTGTATAATACTCGCCAATTGCTCCTTTCATCCATTTTGATTCTTTTTTGTACCAGATTGTAGTAAATTCTCATCTGCCTTTATTTACAAATAAAAATGTTTTTCATTTGATCATATAGCTCGGTATCAAAAAAGTACCTTTCAGGACCCACATGTTGGTGTCTTTGATTGAAATACACCTAGCCATGTTTCTGTATAATACTCGCCAATTACTCCTTTCATCCATTTTGATTCTGTTTTTTGTACCAGATTGTAGTAAATCCTTATCTGTCTTTATTTACAAATGAAAAGGTTTTTCATTTGATCATATAGCTCGGTATCAAAAAAGTACCTTTCAGGACCCAGTTGTTGGTGTTTCTGATTGAAATACACCTAGCCATTTTCTGTATAATACTCGCCAATTGCTCCTTTTATCCATTTTGATTCTTTTTTGTACCAGATTGTAGTGAATTCTCATCTGCCTTTATTTACAAATAAAAATGTTTTTCATTTGATCATATAGCTCGGTATCAAAAAAGTACCTTTCAGGACCCAGTTGTTGGTGTTTCTGATTGAAATACACCTAGCCATGTTTCTGTATAATACTCGCCAATTGCTCCTTCTATCCATTTTGATTCTTTTTTTGTACCAGATTGTAGTAAATTCTCATCTGCCTTTATTTACAAATGAAAAGGTTTTTCATTTGATCATATAGCTCGGTATCAAAAAAGTACCTTTCAGGACCCAGTTGTTGGTGTTTCTGATTGAAATACACCTAGTCATGTTTCTGTATAATACTCGCCAATTGCTCCTTTCATCCATTTTGATTCTTTTCTTGTACCATATAGTAGTAAATTCTCATCTGCCTTTATTTACAAATGAAAAGGTTTTTCATTTGATCATATAGCTCGGTATCAAAAAAGTACCTTTCAGGACCCAGTTGTTGGTGTTTCTGATTGAAATACACCTAGTCATGTTTCTGTATAATACTCGCCAATTGCTCCTTTCATCCATTTTGATTCTTTTCTTGTACCATATAGTAGTAAATTCTCATCTGCCTTTATTTACAAATCAAAATGTTTTTCATTTGATCATATAGCTCGGTATCAAAAAAGTACCTTTCAGGACCCAGTTGTTGGTGTTTCTGATTGAAATACACCTAGCCATTTTCTGTATAATACTCGCCAATCGCTCCTTTTATCCATTTTATTCTTTTTTTGTACCAGATTGTAGTAAATCCTCATCTGCCTTCATTTACAAGTGAAATTGTTTTTCATTTGATCTAATAGCTCTGTATCAAAAAAGTACCTTTCAGGACCCAGTTGCAATCCTCTATTTCCTTCGTGAAATTGGTGGAGCAGAATCCGTGCTTCTCCAGTCCTCTTGACATCAATCTCATCAAAACATGAGAACTATTTGAGCTCTTTCTATAAAACTCTCTAAATATCTATTCATGTTGAGAGAGCTCACCGGAAACCAGTGCCGAACAGTGTTTAATATTAAACATTATGTGGGTGTACATAGTATTTTCTAGATTCCCGTTTCCTCTTTTGCAAGTACCGGTAAGCAAAAACAACATCCTCCTCTGAAGAGCTCATGACTACTGATGAAAACAACAGCTACGTATTGCTCCAGTGTGCACTCGTGTGTTGCAAGGATAAAAGTTGCATTGGGCGATGAAAGATTGTTCTTGTTGCATCGCTTATCGTATCGCTCCAGTGGGAACGACACCTGACACTCGATATAACTCAAAATTATTTTCCAAGATTATATAAAGCGGCAATAGAAGAAGCAAAAAGCAAAATAAGAGGCAATAAACATTAATAAAATCTGGCTACCTGTTCTTAAACTGCTATCCACATTTTCGTTTTCAGTTGATTGTAGTAAATCCTCAAATGCCTTTGTTTACAAAGAAAAATGTTTTAATTTTGATCATGGCTCGGAATCAAAAAGGTGATTCTGTTTTCTGTACCAGATTGTAGTAAATCCTCATCTGCCTTTATTTAAAAATAAAATTGTTTTTCATTTGATCATATAGCTCGGTATCAAAAAAGTACCTTTCAGGGCCCAGTTGTTGGTGTTTCTGATTGAAATACACCTCGCCATGTTTCTGTATAATACCACTTATCCGTCTCTTCCCTTCTTCCTCTCGTATTCGTTTTTGATTTGTTTCCTGTTATCGATCAAACTGCTCAATATTGAGAAGCAGCTTACCTAGTCCTTCGCTGTTTCGTTTTGTTCATGCTGGCTCTCTATCCCTCTCTATTCGAAATATCTGAAGACTTCCACCGATATCTAAATAAATTCCTTATGGTTCTTAGGTGATATCAGACACTCGATATCACATAAGACTAACAAATCATAATTTCGTAAGCAGTATGAAAACATATGAATAGAAAACTGGAATGGGAAAATTCGACCCGACTGGGTTTCGAACCCGACCTCTCCTGTTTCCTAGACAGGCGCATTCACCAGCTACGCTATCGAAGGCATCAAGCAGAATGATGAGCTAGTAGAGTAAAATGTTATTTGATTTTATAATCGCTCACATATAGCAGCATTATCAGGATTCCACATATTGCATGAAATGAACCAAAGCGAAATGAAATATAAATACGGAATTCATACGTCTCCGTACCAAAATCTAAGCTTTGATATTGATATTACAGAAGCTAAAACTTCTCTTATAATCATTACTTCAGTTTATTTGAATAGCGGTTGCTCAAAATGTACTCATCAATAATTAGACTAGATATTTCTTTGGTTGCACATAATTCACATCAATAAATCTATTTTGAAATTGAACCGCTATTCTTCATAAAACAAAAACAATGTATTACATTTCTAAACGTCAATGTCGTTAACACTGATAATGAATCTAGTAATTGATGTTTTCGAATTTTATCATTTTAATGGATGGCTAGAGGTAATTCAGTGGGATTTTTCAGTTACGTCTAATGTACATAAAAAGTCATGCTTGAACCTTGTCGCCGAGAAATATTGTTTACTCCTAATAATAGTCATGGTTGATTGGGAATACACGGAAGCGTGACGTAAATAGTTGTGACATCTTACTATGCCGGAAACATTTGAAGGAAAAGCAGTCTTTTAGCCTCTCTTATTGAATTGATGCTTCTCTTGTTACCTTTTTTTATCACGCTTCTATTAACTTCACCTGTATGTATGTATGTATGTTTGTTTGTTTGTAACTCCAGAATTATCGACATTATTGCTTGATCTATTGGCGGGCAGATGGCGGGCAGTACTAAGTGTGACACAGCATTGAAAAGGTAATTCCATAAAGAATTCAGACATGTGAGTGTTCGCTACTCATCTTTTCATTTTGGTGCTCTATTGCAGGAAAAACAATTGTTTCGTTTTTCAATTCACATTTTATTTGAAAGGTAATGTGGACAATTCACGAAAAAAGAACAACATTTGAAAAAATTACATAAGTCAATCATCGCAAACTACTTTAATTCACAGTAGATGCTCAAAGTGTTCGCCATGAACTGCCATAAATGAATATAAGTTATTCTCAAAGCGTCGTCTAGCGTTTTGGAGCATTTCTGAAGTTATTTGATGACATTCGTACCTTTGGAATAAAAATTGACTTACTACGCCTATGTATTGGTATAATTGGTTTCAGTGCTTATTTGTGTCAGTTTCTTGACAGTAGTACGTCAGGTACATTAACGAGTGAAATAAAAAATGGTTTATTCTATTCAGGATAGGGTAGAAATAATTGATTATTATTTCAAAAATAATGAATGTGCCAACAAAGCCAGTAGAATTTTCAATGAGCAACACTCAAACAAAAACGTACATCGTAAATACGTTTTGGAACTAATTTCAAAATTTCGACAAACGGGATCTGTGGCAAATAAAACACGTCAAATTGAAAACCAGTAAGAAACGAAGCAGTGGAGGTAGCAGTTTTAGGACAGGTTGCTGCGGATCCAACTCTTGGTACACGAAAGCTTGCCGAATTATCTGGAGTAAGTCGACGTACCATCGGGCTAATTTTTAAAGCTCAATTCCATCCATACGAAATTAAACTGGTTCAGGAACTTAACGAAAACGACTTTGATCGTCCAATACAATTTTGTGAAATCATGAGTGAACGTGCTATACAAGATCCAAATTTCGTTTTCAATATTTGTTTTTCGGATGAATGCAGTTTTTATCTCAACGGGATTGTCAATCGAGGTAAATTTTCGTTATGTGGACACCCGGCGATTTTGAAAAAATGTTTGACTGTACTTACGTATTTTGATGCGTAGATTACGAATCCGAAAGAAAAAAGCAGCGCTCTCCCTTATTTAAAAAGTTACGGCCCTTCAAAGTTCAGAAAAGGGCAACTTTTCAGCCTTCTTTTTTACTAAATAAACTATTTAAAAACACAAGCATTTATTCAGTAGGTCACCTTTACACCTTATTCCTCCTTCTTTTACACTTTTCACTTCAATAATCAACATTTTTTTTATAAAAAACTTAATTTAAAAACGAATGCTTCTCCTGGTGACATTATTCTATTTTTAGGTTAGTTACTAGTGACATTTCAGAAAAAAGCGGTTGGTATTTGCCGTCGCCTACTATTTCAAATTAGTAATACACCACTAAAAACAAATTTACGATATAAAGAATGAAGGTAAAAAAAACATTTGAATTACTTCAGGAATATGGACTGCATCAGTCGTACCAACCATATCATCAACCTTAAAAACGTTAAATACAGTGATATGTAACCAAAAAGCAGCTCCATACATTTTTTAACATTTTTATAAGAAAAATGTTGATTATTGAAGTGAAAAGTGTTAAAGAAGGAGGAATAAGGTGTAAAGGTGACCTAGTGAATAAATGCTTGTGTTTTTAATTAGTTTATTTAGTGAAAAAGAAGGCTGAAAAGTTGCCCTTTTCTGAACTTTGAAGGGCCGTAACTTTTTAAATAAGGGAGAGCGCCGCTTTTTTCTTTTGGATTCGTAATCTACGCATCAAAATACGTAAGTACAGTCAAAAATTTTTTCAAAATCGCCGGGTGTCCACATAACGAAAATTTACCGGGATATGTATTTGGAATTACAATGTTAACGGAAATAATAGAGAACGATAACCGATACCTTGAGGATCACCTAATATTCCAACAAGACGGAGCTCCTCCACATTTTCCTGTTTCGGTTCGTCAGTACCTGGATGAAAGATTTCACAGACACTGGATTGGAAGAAGAGGATGCCCCCCCCGATCTCCAGATTTATCCCCCTTAGTTTACTTTTTGTGGGGCCATTTACATTACTTTTCAAATAAAATGTGAATTGAAAAACGAAAGAGGTTTTTCCTGCAATAGAGCGCCAAAATGAAAAGTTAAGTAGCGAACACTCACATGTCTGAATTCCTTATGGAATTACCGTTTCAATGCTGTGTCACCCTTAGTACTTGCCCCAATCAAATTGTATGAGTGAACAAGGGGTGGGGAGAGAAGTATGACAGTTGAGGTAACGATAAAATTTGTCCCCCTTGGATTTAAAATTGACGTTTTTTTCATTATGTTCACAACACATGTGTTTTGAAGAATTCGTTTTCGTTGTCCGCCATTTTGGAGCCACCATCTTGATTTGTTGCATTGAAAAACAATTCATAATTTCCGACCCTGAAAACCACCACTTATCTATTTTGAATCAAATCGGGCCATAATTGCAAATCTTGTACGCCATTGTGAAGCCGTCATCATGTTTATTTCCCCTAGAAAAACTCCATAATGCATTGTCACCGAATTTATGTCAAATTAGCTTGCGAATGGAGTATCATAATTTGGAATACGAAACAGATTTTTTTCCCGTAAGAAGGCGCCAAAATTGAAAGTTAGGTAGCTAAAATTGACGTGGCTGAATTCCTTATGGAATTACCTTTTTAACGATGTATCATACTTACTACTTTCCCTATTCCAATTGTTTGGGTGATAGCCACCGAGAGGTGGGGGAAGAGGTATGCCAGTTGAGGTTATGATAGGAAGATGTTCCCCATGGATTACAAATCGACGTGTTTTTGCATTTTTTTCAGAACATGTGTTTTGAAGATATTCGATCTGTTTCTTTTTCGGTGCCCCACCTTGTATATTTTTAATAACCATGGATTTGATGTCACACAAAAAATTCTGTGAATATTACTGGAGTTTTTTCACAACATCAAACCGCTATTTCAATACCTCGATCCGTGTTTCGATCACCAAAGGATCATTTTCAAGAGGAAGATGATCGCTTGGTGATAGAAATACGTTTCGAAGTGTTAAAATAATGGTTTGGCCTTAGGAAAAAACTTCAGTACCATTCATTACTACACCAGTGCATCACAAGAAAAACTCTGTATTTCCAGTTTGCTTCAATTCTCAAACATAAATGTTTGTTTCTGATGTTTTCTGGAAAATAAAAATAGCGGATAAAAAATTTATAAGAGTACCTACTGGAATGAATTCTCTGATCTGATATTATCGATTTGAAAAGAGATTATTGTAGTTCCCAAAATGGGAAACGTTTGTCCAATTCAACCGTCCTTGTAGGTCTTACCATTTTCGAAATAGCAAAACGGTCTGAATAACTATTTAAACTCATAGATGCAAAAGTCACTTCATTCATCTCTGTTCCTCTGTACTGGTGACATTTGGTAAATAGGTGCTTTTTAGGTCTTAGATACGCACTAAGAAATGATTTTCAAATATTCCAATTGGGGTATT
Source organism: Leptinotarsa decemlineata (assembly GCF_025532065.1). Lineage (NCBI taxonomy): Eukaryota > Metazoa > Arthropoda > Insecta > Coleoptera > Chrysomelidae > Leptinotarsa > Leptinotarsa decemlineata. The sequence continues at coordinate 235,501 of NW_027412523.1, forward strand.
TAGCTCGCACAAGTTTAGACTTTTGAGAGTTGTTGGTCGTAGGGGGCCGACAGTTGGTTAAATATTTCAACCGGGGTGCCAGCCGCAGGGGAAAGAGGCGGCTCCATAAAACATAATTATTTTTTCATCACCGTTTCTCCATGCCCTTATATTACCGGCGGGTGAATTTATTATTATTATTTAGTATCAGCATTGCACCTGTGCGGAGCCGAAACGGATCGGGGTTCAACATAATGTGGACTGCAAACAAGTGATATTCATTTTATTCGACCTATTTTTTACAAACTGAATGTTATTTTCTATGTAGCAGTCAATGGTTTTTTTATGTGTACAGGTTCATATCTCTTCAAAATTTGAAAAGTAAAAAAAATTAACAGTGAATCTGCTTTGGTACAATGAAGTTTCAACTGAAGAGTTAAGAAAACTCCTTAAGAAAGAGTCTGATTTTATTCAAAGCATTGATTTTTTTTTCCAATATGAGTAGGTATCTTCTATTCTTGTCATCTCTCATAATATATCTTCGTTGACAAATGTCAATGTATTCGTTGAAAAATGTTTTTTTTTCAAATTTAACGTGCATTACCTTTCTCTAACCAGTCACCTGAATACGTCATTGACAGTTCGTGAAAATATCCACCAAAACACCAATTAATTCAAAATGTGCAAGGAACTTATATGAAATTTGTGATGAAATTTTTTATTTCGTTTTCATGATCACCACAGAATACGTCATAATTAGTTTGTTTTGATGAATAAAAAAGTAGCATGAACTCCAAAACGTGGAGTCCATTTGGTTTCGTTTGAATTTTTCCACAAATTTTTTCCAAGGCTCAATTCTACGTAATAAAATATAATGGCAATATAATGATAATGAGATAATTTGATAATGACTTGTATATCTCTAAAGAGTATGATGACAGTTATGTTCTAATGGAAAATGTAAGTTAACATTTCAAATTACAAAATTACTTTGGGATGATATGTTTGAAATCAATCATTTGATGTCTCACAATAAAATGTTTGATGTAAAATAATGTATTGTCGATTGTGTTATCATCAAATAAAACATTGAATGAAAGTAAATACAACAAGAAACAACAGAAGTCAATTTCGACCTCAACATTTCAATAAAATTACTTTTCTGAGAAAAAATATTTTATTCACATCTAAACTATCTTGACCCAAAAATCCAATTCACAATGGATCGGGAAGCCCAAAGCACGACGTATTCGTGAACCTGAGTCTTCTTGAGGAACTCAATCACCTAAAAGATGCCTTCAAAAGGAATGGGTTAGGATAAGTCCAAAGTGAGTGGGTCCCTACACCGAAACCCGCAAGGTTTTATTGTGGCAAAAACATAGAAATTTTCATTTCTCTTTTCAATATATATATATATATATATATATATATATATTGAATACTGCAACTAATTTTCCTTTATTTTCAGTATTTCAATATTAAATTTTACAAAATATATATATATATATATATATATATATATATATATATATATATATATATATATATATATATATATATATATATATATATATATATATATATATATATATATATATATATATATATATATGATGTGTTGTTTTTCCGGGTGTTCATCCGTTGTGTACTATTCGATAGTCGACGTTTCGCCATCATCTCAGATGGCATTATCAAGACGAGTTACTGCTTCGCTTCGAGAGGTGTAACGAAGCGAAGCAGTAACTCGTCTTGATAATGCCATCTGAGATGATGGCGAAACGTCGATATATATATATATATATATATATATATATATATATGATATATATATATATATATATATATATATATATATATATATATATATATATATATATATATATATATATATATATATATATATATATATATATCATTGTGAATACTGCAACTAATTTTCCTTTATTTTCAGTATTTCAATATTAAATTTTACAAAAAGGATTTGAAGCTTTATATCTTCTATTAATTATCTGCGAGCGCTTTCGACAGTTGGTAGTACTGTCATCTTCTAGGCACTCCTCAAACTGAACTTGTCATCCTTTCGTCTGCCTCTTTTATCTTGGTTTTTCTCATTTTGTCTTCAATCGAGGACCGCCTGCCCGGTACTGACGATGCCCAATAGGCTGAAACAGCTGTCTACCGGTGGCTCTTAAATTGAGATCAATATGGGAGTGACCGGTTGACAGGAACTTCGTCGGGGGGCGCAATGCTGCCACCCGTTTTTTTTTTCGATCTTTTTTTTTATATGAAATCAATTACATTTTTCATCAAGTCACCTCCTGTTCGGGAGACCTTTTGGTTTTTTTTCACATATACAGCCCCTTTACGTGGTTATCCGAACCACCCCGGCCTGGATACCGGCGTGAATAAAGGGTGCCCCTTATTTTTCACTTTTTGGAAAGACTCTCACACATTTCAATTATCAACACGATGGACTAACACACAACACAAAACGGGGCCCCACGGTAGCACATGGCAACTTTTGTTGATGTTGAGGTATTTTAATATTTGTCGAATAAGACTTGGATTTGTTTTTACCCTAATCACCTATTTTGAACGAAAATCCTTGGAATACTATTTGCATTACATCCTTCCTCGAATCGTAATGACTTCATTCGAATCCGTAAAAATAGTAGCGGTTTGTTGTGTCCTGTGAAAGCAAAAAACATCGCAATAAATTTCCTACGAGTAAAATTGATAATTGGTATTTTTCAATATTCATTTACGCAATAAATGGCCTCAGATCACCAACAACAAATATAATAAATCAATAGAATTGAATAATGACTATGTAATAAGTCAAATTCTCAAATTCTACGATGATTTCAAAGACACACTTTTTTCAAAAAGCCAGGTTTCTCTTTATTCCGTCATAGTCAATTAATACTTTATCATTATGGAAATATGGGGCAATAAAATGGTTTAAAAAATCTGTTGAAATCTGTTTTTCAGTTAACCAGCTGTCGACCCCCTACGAACAACTCTCAAAAGTCGAAACTTGTGTGAGATAAGGACTAACGAGGTCTTACCTTTTAACGTGTGATTCCCAACACGGGTTGGACGATAGCAAGTGAAAATCGATCATCCGACCTTGCGTATCGAACCACCGGCTCACACAGCGGTCGATTGAGTGAGTGAAGCAAACCACCCACGTCAATCCACACAAGTTGTGTCAAATTGGTACAGGGTAAACAGCAGTACAAAAAATGTTTTCTAAACTCAATTGAAAAGTTTTACATTAGATACTGATATTTTTATAAAATAATATTTCAAGAGTGAACACTTTTCAGTGTATTACTATATGATGCCATCCTTATCATTATTATCTTTCTAGACAAACACACCGTATAGCAATATTAGTATCTCCGCTATCCATAGTTTTTTTTCATTACAGAGAAGATATGGAGAAAGTCAACATTCAATTTCACGATAACGGGACAGTGTCTTTCCAACACAAGAAAATTCTACAATTCGTTCCAGAACTTTCGGCCGATAGGAACAAGAAAATTGTTGTCCCAAACATTCCTCTCCTGGTAAGTTTTCCCAAAAATATCATCTACGCAATAGGTATGTAAATCATTACACAAATGAACTGAAAAACCTCAGAAATTACTCCATGATGTGAACAAATAAATAGAAACAAACTCTCGACATTGTTTCGGTGTATAACTTCTTATATGAAAAAAATGTTCTTCATCTCGACTGAAATAAGATGTCAATCCAGTTAGCACCTAAAAGTGACTAATCTAACAAAGTATCGTATGGCTTACCCCTCAAATACAGTCGAGAGAATTGCCGTTCCTCTCAATCCTGAAATTAACGGGGGAAGAAATTCATCATTCTTGGATTTCACGATGAATATTCATTATGCTTCAGACCTTCTAATGAAAGTGGAGTATGATAGGGAAATACACAAATAACCTTCACCAATGGAAAGCTCTCAGTACAGATTGCCAGAATCAGTTGATCACACTAAGTATAATGTATTTTCTCTGAAACACTGAAGAGAGAATTGCAGTTCCCTTAAGTTCTGAAATCAAGTGGCAAAGAATTTCTTCCGTCTTGGGTTTTACGGTCAATATTCATAATGCTTCAGTGAAGTATGATAGAGAAATACAGAAATAGCATCAACCACTGACAAACCTTCAGTACAAATTGCCAGGATTAGTTGATCAGACTCAGTATTATATGTCTTACCCCTACAACAATGAAGAGAGAATTGCTGTTCCTCTAAGTTCTGAAATCAAGGTGCGATGAATCTCATTCTTCTTGGATTTCACGATGAACTTTCAGAGTGTTTGAGACCTTCCAATGTCACTGGAGTATGATAGAGAAATACCAAAATAGCATCCACCACTGACAAACCCTCAGTACAAATTGCCAAGATCATCTGATCAGACTCAGTATTATATATTACCCCTAAAACACTGAAGAGAAAATTGCTGTTCCTCTAAGTTCTGAAATCAAGGGGCGATGAATCTCATTCTTCTTTGATTTCACGATGAACTTTCAGAATACTTGAGGCCTTTCAATATCACTGGAGTATGATGAAGAAATACCGAAATAGCTTCCACCACTGACAAACCTTCAGTACAAATGGCCAGGATCAGTTGATCAGACTCAGTATTATATGTCTTTCCCCTAAAACACTGGAGAGAGAATTGCTGTTTCTCTAAGTTCTTAAATCAAGGGGCGATGAATCTCATTCTTCTTGGATTTCACGATGAACTTTCAGAATGCTTGATACCTTCCAATATCACTGGAGTATGATAGAGAAACACAGAAATAGCATCCACCACTGACGAACCCTCAGTACAAATTGCCAGGGTCAGTTGATCAGACTCTGTATTATATGTCTTACCCCTAAAACTTTGGAGAGAGAATTGCTCTGCCTCTAAGTTCTGAAATCAAGGGGCGATGAATCTCATTCTTCTTGGATTTCACGATGAACTTTCAGAATACTTGAGACCTTTCAATATCACTGGAGTATGATGAAGAAATACCGAAATAGCTTCCACCACTGACAAACCCACAGTACAAATGGCCAGGATCAGTTGATCAGACTCAGTATTATATGTCTTTCCCCTAAAACACTGGAGAGAGAATTGCTGTTTCTCTAAGTTCTTAAATCAAGGGGCGATGAATCTCATTCTTCTTGGATTTCACGATGAACTTTCAGAATGCTTGAGACCTTCCAATATCACTGGAGTATGATAAAGAAATACAGAAATAGCATCCACCACTGACAAACCTTCAGTACAAATTGCCAAGATTAGTTGATCAGACTCAGTATTATATGTCTTACCCCTAGAACACTGTAGGAGAATTGCTGTTCCTCTGAGTTCTGAAATCAAGAGCCGATGAATCTCATCCTTCTTGGATTTCACGACGAACTTTCAGAATGCTTGAGACCTTCCAATATCACTGGAATATGATAGAGGAATACCGAAATAGCATCCACCACTGACGAACCCTCAGTACAAATTGCCAGGGTCAGTTAATCAGACTCAGTATTATATGTCTTACCCCTAAAACATTGGAGAGAGAATTGCTCTTCCTCCAAGTTCTGAAATCAAGGAGCGATGAATCTCATCCTTCTTGGATTTCACGATGAACTTTCAGAATGCTTGAGACCTTCCAATATCACTGGAGTATGATGAAGAAATACCGAAATAGCTTCCACCACTGACAAACCCACAGTACAAATGGCCAGGATCAGTTAATCAGACTCAGTATTATATGTCTTTCCCCTAAAACACTGGAGAGAGAATTGCTATTTCTCTAAGTTCTGAAATCAAGGGGCGATGAATCTCATTCTTCTTGGATTTCACGATGAACTTTCAGAATGCTTGAGACCTTCCAATATCACTGGAGTATGATAGAGAAATACAGAAATAGCATCCACCACCGACAAACCTTCAGTTCAAATTGCCAAGATTAGTTGATCAGACTCAGTATTATATGTCTTACCCCTAGAACACTGTAGAAGAATTGCTGTTCCTCTGAGTTCTGAAATCAAGAGCCGATGAATCTCATCCTTCTTGGATTTCACGACGAACTTTCAGAATGCTTGAGACCTTCCAATATCACTGGAATATGATAGAGGAATACCGAAATAGCATCCACCACTGACGAACCCTCAGTACAAATTGCCAGGGTCAGTTAATCAGACTCAGTATTATATGTCTTACCCCTAAAACATTGGAGAGAGAATTGCTCTTCCTCCAAGTTCTGAAATCAAGGAGCGATGAATCTCATCCTTCTTGGATTTCACGATGAACTTTCAGAATGCTTGAGACCTTCCAATATCACTGGAGTAGAGAACTGACGAAATAGCATCCACCACTGACAAACCCTCAATACAAATTGCCAGTATTAGTTGATCAGACCCTGTATAATGTGTGCTATTCCTAATGTCCTAAAACCGAGTTAAGATTATCTGTAGAAAAACTTCCTTTGTTTCAGACATTAGCGACGCAGGCAAACAGTATGAATTATTTCGTTCAGAAAGCCATCTCGATCATGTTAAGCATGAATGGATTTGAACCGTTCGTCACCCTCACAGCAGATGAATTGGTTTTTGGTTACGACGACAGACTTGTTTCCCTTGCTCATCAATTTTATCGAAAAAGCAAACGACCAGGCGAAAAAATGGGCCTGCTCATCAACGTAAGTATAAACTTGGGAATATCAAAAATATATTTACATGCATTTGGTCACCAGGTTGCTTCAACAGACGGATTCGAATGATAGTAAATATTGTTCAGTTTCTGAAAATATTCATTTTAGTTATTAATTTAAAAAAAAACTTGAGTTCGATATAAATGAAGAAGAAATTTAATTATTGTTTTCCAATACTTGACATTTGTAAGTGGTTATGAAAGTGACAATAGCGACTTCCCTAACTAGCCATTTGTCGATGGAAAATTGAAATCACGAATATCAAAGTAGTCTTCAAAGCTAAGCTTTCTGCAGCTTTCACGCCTTTCCTATGAACCCAACCCCTATTGATGGGATCCATGGCAGGTCTGTCTGTCTGGTATTGAATCATGTAACGCTTTGGCTATTCACCTCCAGTAACATATAAAGACAAACACAATAGAACCTCAGCTCTACTTGATCCATTTGAGAATTGGTTTTCCTTTCTTGATTATTGACTGGACGTTTTATTATAACTCATCATTAACTCTTACATCGCTCATATGAATATTCTGCAAAGCATTAACCTTGAGAAAGAAAAAGAATAATGGAGCGTGTTTTAGCGGAATGGGACCCTGCCAGAAGTTCACAATATCAACACAGGTGTGAATGGAATGGAAGAATTCGGACTGATAACAAAACTGAACGGAAAGAGTTTCCTTCCCTTCTGGGACCAGGAACCTTGTAACAGTCTGAGCGGAAGCGAAGGTTCTTTTTTTCCACCAAGATATTTTACCAAAGCAGATATTGTTCACCTTTATGATAAGGATTTGTGTAGGACGCTACCTTTGCAATACCGTGGGCCAGTTACGAAACATGGTGAGTATGATAATCTTTTGTACCATAGAGTGGGGTTACTTTGCAACACTATTAGAATATATTGAACGGGACGGGACGGGACGGGACGGGACGGGACGGGACGGGACGGGACGGGACGGGACGGGACGGGACGGGACGGGACGGGACGGGACGGGACGGGACGGGACGGGACGGGACGGGACGGGACGGGACGGGACGGGACGGGACGGGACGGGACGGGACGGGACGGGATAGGTTATGAAAGGATAGGATAACCTGGTTAACGGAAAAAAGATAGGATGAGCTGGTTAACGGAAAACCAGATTTTAAACAAAACAGAAATGCGTATATGCAACACATGCATATACATATGGTGAAGAATTACTGTGTCAGCCATATGGTCTTAGTATGCCTGAAAATTTTCATTCACCAAGTAGATTCTGATATTTTTCTGCAATGATCCTTACAGCAGGTTTCTCAGTGTGATCTCCTGATTATCCCTAACAATAATAATTGACTCGATAGTTTTTTTGTTATATGATCAAAGTGTTATTTCTATTCAAAGGACAGATCAAATGTAGTACCTAATAGTTCCACAGAGTCGTGCGAATTCAAAGTACTGTTCATAATAGAAATAAATATTTGAGTTTCAGCTTGATTTTGTGAGAGTTCATCAGGTTTTGATAATTCATTGATATTCAGCAAAATTTTCGAATCTTTGACAGTCATATTCATGACATTAGGGCCGGAGTGATGAAACTCAGCTTCGTCTGCGAATAAAATGCCATAAAAGTAATCAAGGTGTTCGAAACAGTTATTAATATAGATAATGAAAAGAAGTGACCCTAGAACTGAACCTTGATGTACACTACAAATGATTTAATGATAAGAGTATAATGTGGAATCATGAAAAACCGCGTGTACAGGTTGAGACATATATGAGTGAAAAAAAATGCAACTCCTCTGACACCATAATATTCAAGTTTCTCAAGCAATACCTTTTGCGAGAAGCAATGAAAAGCTTTGCTAAGAGCGAAGAGTAAGTAATATGTTAAACTCTCTCGAGCACATCACATCGTCACAGCATGTTTTATCTACCACTGGAATTATTTTAAGTTTTTTGATTTTGACTATTTTCTTGTATATACAGATATGACACAAATTGAAGAACTTTTTCTATACCACAATTGAGGTAGGTACACTAAACCAGTTGTTGTTATCGCCTAGTGATGCTAAGTTTTAGATGCTACCATACTCCATCAAAAGAATCAGACTAACGAACATGTGTAGGAATAACCTAAAAAATGACAAATAATGTAATGATGACAAAACACCTTCAAAAACAAGCTTTCATTTACCAGCTCCCAAAAGAAGGAAATAACAACTTTCTCGAATGTTTTTTTGTAAAAAAATAACCTAAAAATCAGCGATGAAGTTGTTTCGTAAATGGAACAACAATTTAATTCAAATAGCTTTTCCAAAAACTACTCAATTCAAATGAGTTAGTGTTGCCATTGTACTCAAATAATTTGAAATATCAGGTGTATAACCTTCAGATCTGCATTCACTTTTTTTTCAGGAATTTCTGCAGACCTCTACACACCGCCAGACACCACGATGGAATCAGTAGATAAATATCCGGAAAACAAATGCTATTGTCCACGTAATGAATACTGCCCTCCTAAAGGACTTCAAAATATCAGCCCTTGTCAATTTGGTGAGTGGGTTTGCGATCATTCCAAAATTTATAACTATGTGCAGAGAAAATAGATACGAGGTTTTTCAAATTTTTGTTTTCCTCGCATTTATTCATCAATTTCTATTTTGACCTATTCAAAGTAGTTGTGATATGCAATGCACCCATCCTTTCATGGATATCTTCGAACTTGGGAACAGAAAAAAGTCGCAGGGAGGCAAATCCGGTAAATACGATGGCTGAAGCATCATTACGATGTTGTTTTTGGCCAAAAAATCACGAACAAGCAATGACGAGTGAGCAGGTGAATTATCGTGAAGCAAATGCCACAAAACCGGAAGTTTTGAACATTCACCTTATTTTTTCAACAGACCTAATATTATGAAAAAACATCCAACTCAGGTTCGATTGAAAGAACAAAATCGAAAACTGCAATTGTTTGAATGTCATATAGTACACCGAGTGCTCACTTTTTCTATAAAAAAACAAATATTTTTTATTGATTTTCAGCTAACACAAGAGAGCTGGGAGATATGTAGTTCGTTCTCAGGAGATAAATCAAATACATAAAATTATTTGTTCACAGATGCTCCAGTATATATCTCTTACCCCCATTTTCTCGATGCTGATCCAAGTTTAATCGAACATGTAGAAGGACTCAAACCAGATCGAGAAAAGCATCAATCGTACTTCAAAATTCAACCTGTAAGTAAATGTCAATTTATTTATTTTTGTTAGTATTAAGATGCCTATACAGCTTGTCAAATCTAGGAGGAGACTTGAGAATTCCCTCTCCCTTTCTCTCTCGCTCTCATAGTGTTTTAACGAACGCACATGTAGTGGGCGGAACCATAACGGAATTCAGAAAGCTCTTTCTACATTTGACAAGCTGTATACTAGTGTTGCAACTCATATGAAAAGAATTTCCAGGCAAATCTGTCAACAAATATGGCTCCCTTCATTTCCATGTGACGGTAAAGTGTTGGGTTTTCTACAATGTAATGATATAAATTGAGAGGTAGATGTGAATGATGATGACACTGACACTGATAAAATAATATGTTAGGTTATGTTTTTATGTATGAAATACATGACAGTTTCTCGATTTCATTGCATTACTTTAGTGAATCTATAAGAATCTAGATTTTTTTATTAGATACATTTATTTAATGTCGCATAATTATAACAGTATTGATTTCCTACATTAAATTTTCATATACGGTGCAGCAGCTTAATACGTCTTAGAAAGGCAATTCGTTTTTCATAGTTGCAATTTTGTCCTAAGGCTGCTACAGTAATTATAACTGCATCAATGTCCAATTTCAACACTCAAATAGTGATCAGTTCCTGAACTGAACACGACGGTGATAACCGTCCCCGATTTCCATTCGTCACCGTAACACGACCTCAAATTTAATTTTATGACTCTTCAGCCAATCATAAAACTTGGTTAGTAAAAAGTATCCAATACGAACCGCCAATTCTTCAGTCCACGTGGACTAGTTCGAAGCGGCATTATTTCTCGTATTGCTTTTTTTGGTACATTCCGCTTGAATAAATCTAAAAAAATTGTAAATTCCCAAAATGAATTCATGATAAATTCATGATCAATCAGTCGCAACTGACTAAAACCAATTTAAAAGGAACGATTTTTATTTAAACTGTATAGCTGTATAGTCTGGCACCAAATATATTCGAATGTGATCATCATGGATGGCTGAATTTTACTATTCAAAATGATGCTACTCAAAGACAGGTAATCTGAACAACTTAATAAAATGGGTATAAACAATTTGCATGGTGGCAACAGAAAAAGTGGAACCGAATTAAAACAAACCAAAAAACTTCTGGATTCCATTAGAATTCTTTTGTCAGGTGTATGTTATTCGCTCTCTTGAATAATGTAGCACCAATAGATAGATATTCTCTCAAGGTGAAGACTGGATTTTTTTTTTAGGAGAGAAAAGAGACTTCCCCATGCATATTTCTCAGTTCAAGAAACCCTATCCTTATCTTGAAATATAGAAACAGCGCTACGTTTACTTGTGTTGCTTGGAACCTTTGCTGTAGTAATGAATATTAGGTTAGGTTAGGTATAAAGTGAGTAGGTCTTTTGGACCCTCAGCACAACATTTGTCAGTACTTTTATTCCAAATTCTTGAAAATCGTCAATATAGAGATATATGAAAACTAATTACACAATGGATAAATATTTCGGAACCAAATTTAGTAGACCAAATATGATTTGACCAAACTAATCATATTCACAGATCAATTAGACGTCCGTATATATTTCTTTAGATCGAATTTGCACTTTGCCAAATCACCAAAACTATCTTACTGTTTTCGGTGTTGTATTCAATCAAAAAAGTTGGTGTTATCTCGGGAAAACCGTTGAATGCCAGATCTTCGTCTTTACTATCTGTTATCTGCTGAAGCCACAATGATCCAAACTTCATGCTGGGTTATCGTTTCCTGCCTTTGTTTAGCCACTCATTGGTGAACTTTCAGGTTTTATAAAATAACGAAGGTCTGACATTCAAGAGCTCATTCTCAAATATTTAAAAGATACATTACAATAATGAGAACAAAATCAAAGATATCGCCTGCAAAGATGTATGAATTCACAAAAACCAAATGTATTCATCTCAAAATGTACCCTTCAAAATTACAGATAGTCGATAATGATATCGAATATGTTTAAAACACTAAATTCATAGGCATGATAATTGGCAGAACCATATCTAACATCTGAAACAAGGCTACAAAAATAGACTGAATCTTATGAAGACAATCGCTGCAAAACAATGAGGTTTAGATTCTACCATGATATCACAATCTATAAATCGTTGGTTCGATCTAAATTGAACTCTTTGCAAAAAATCGGTCCTGCAAGAACTTGATGTAATTCACAATATAGCAATTAAAAACAGTAAAATATGCTACACTCATTTCAACCATTTCAATGTCATGTGCGCCATAACGCCATTGCAAATCGATTTAGCGCAGCTTATAGATGGAGAAAGATGGCAACAGTTCCATTTTATAAAAGACGCAATCGATATTCAACAGATCTAGATCTACAGCATCCAACCAACCCCCCTTTCTTTAGTACTACGCTATAACCACCTTGGCCTCCGAAACCTTGATCAGATCAGTGTGGACATTAGTCTGACAGGATGTAAAAAACTAGAGACGACAATAGGGTCCTCATAGCAGCTCTGAATCACAGCTTACGTAGTTATTGACATGTAAAACCCATAAAGGGGTCAGAGTAATTAATATTAGCTCAGCTTTCAGTACCAAAACGGCTACCACTAAGTCACTGAGGCTGCGGTGGAAGATGAAAGTTGAAACTTCAATTAGAACTTTAGGTTAGGTTAGGGTTAGGTTAGGTTATGTTAGCTCAGAGTTCAATACCAAAAGCGCTACCACTACGTTACTGAGGCTGAGGTTGACGACAAAAATTGAAACTTCTATTTGAACTTTAGGTTAGTGTTAGGTTAGGTTAGGTTGGGATTAGGTTAGGGTTAGGTTAGGTCATTTCAGGCTGAAGACAGCAAAGATAGTCTGCTGAGGTTAATACCCGCATTATGAAAGGAAATGACCTACGTCATGTACATGAGATCTAATGTTCATTTTCGATTCAGTGTATTGTGTAAAATTTTACTTTGTGAGTAATGATGTTGCTGAAACTCATGTGGTTAATGCGACTTTGCTTGTTGATGAAATAGAAAACTGTCTCAGCCATCTGTTTTACTTTTCAGAAACTGGGAGTGCCAGTAGAAGGAAAGATACGAGTGCAGTTGAATCTGAAAGTTGATCAGGCCCCATACATCGTCGCTGTTAAAAATTTTCCAAGTATGGTGTTTCCCATCATCTGGCTTGAAGAGGTAAAATGTTAATTGATTTTTTATAACGTAGATATACAAAATAATAACAGAGCTGAAAGAAAAAGTATTGAATGTGAAGATGAAAAATGTTTTCCTTGAGTAAAGAAAGATACGATAATGGGAAAAATGTTAGCAGGGACATGGCTGTAAGCAACGGCTATCTTTCACATATAGTAGATAAGTTAACTAGGAAACATAAAGACAAGATGTTGGAAAATGAAAAGGGATAAATTAGCTCCTTAATGTTATAAATACCATTGCCAAATTACAATAAAATTAGGTAAAGGATATTTAAGATATTCACGAATAACTTTTTTTTAATTTTTATTTTAACACCCCGTATCTTGAAAATGAAGGATTTGCGGACCCATGTTTATATGAACATTTCATCTTAAAATTACCTAAAGAATCGTCTGTTGAATTCATGGTACATACTTAATTAACACCCTGTATGGTTATGACATCAAAACCAAACTCCAATCGCCCCAATGGAAGGGCCCAGGAGAGCCAAGACTCGCTGTTTTCTTCAGATTGTGGAAGGTGAAAAAACGCAAAAGAGGACGATCAAAAAATGCCTACGATATTGTTTTACCAAGTCAGTTTCAAGAGAACTAGGTAGAACCTTTGCAAGATCACCTTACTTTGCCTTTGTAGATGCACATATAAGATATGACATTGCCTTCTGGGCAGTATTCAGCTAAATATTTGTTTTACAGAAGCGAGCTGTTCGGTGTGTGTGCACGGCAAAGTTTCCAGAACACTGCCAACCAGTATTCATATTGAACAACGAATCCTAACAATAATCTCTCTATTCATTCTTGAAACAGTAAGTCTGATTCATAAAAATATATCTGCACACACACGAGCCGCACTGTAATACTGTTACGTTGTTCCCCGTGGGTTGACCAACAACTGACTACACTGAACAATAATCAAACTTAACTTTTTCACTTCAAATACAACAAACACTTCAACTAAAACTTCAACTATTTTTCGAATGTCTATCGCCTCACCAGATCGCTTCGCGTACCGCACTGTAACTTCCACTTGACTGTGTCGATATACTCGTGGCTAGCGTTTATATATCGTTATCGAATGCGCTAGAAAAGTTCGCAGAAATTCCTTATTTTTGCTACATCTAGAGTGGCAGCGAACATCGTACATTCGCGCGCTTTTAGCTACGTCACAATTGGTTTATGTCTATCAGTGGCGGCCGGCGCTATTTTCTTTAGGGCATGATTTACAACAATACACGCAAAGCTAACTTGATCAGACTGTCCCTGCCCACGACAACAATGGTGAAGTATTCATTATTATACAATGGAATAAAGATATACAAAGAGTTGTTTTTTGACTGTTTCCAGGAAAAAACTAAGCGACAACTCAATTGATAAAGCCTATTATGATTTGGATGAATTTTACAATGACCACTCATTTTGTACATAACGCTTTGATATAACATATATTTTTAAAAAAATTAATTTGTATAGCATTTTTGCTCTATACTAATGTGTTTGATATTCCATTCTATATAGATAAGATTTTAGGTACTACTTTTATACCATTTTAACATAGTTCAAAAATGTATTTCAACAGGAACTTTCTCTTAGGATAACAAACGTATTTCTCTCTCTCTCTCTCTCTCTCTCTCTCTCTCTCTCTCTCTCTCTCTCTCTCTCTCTCTCTCTCCCTCTCAGCCATTTTCCAGTAATTCCAGTAATATGTTGTTTTATTGATGTGATGAAGAGAAATGATCACAAACGATCTAAACTGCTCAGTTGTGTAATTAAGTTTTCTTCAGAGCCGGCAAAAATCATAAGATGACTCATTGAAGAGTGGCTCTTCGAGTCCAAAAAAAATATCTTCTGAAGATATCTCAAAAGTCTAAATTTCGGTTAAAAGGTGAAACTGGGATCTCTGCTGTATAATAAATCCAAAACAGGCACCAGACATCAAACACCAGAACTACATCACTCTTCTCGACGAGCGGTTTATCAACCATGTTGGCATATTCAGGAGGTAAAGTTAGTTTCTCCTGAAGACGCCGACTTGTTAAGTGAAATGCATGTCGAAAAAATTATTGTAGTTCTGGTGTTTGGAATAGGGTCTTGTTTTGAACGTTAGTAAACAATAAAGAATTTATTGCTCACGATGTTAGATCAAATCTGATAGCTTCAATTTATTCAACAAAGTAACATTGTTGGAGACATTTCCTTAAATAGTAATCTTAAAAGTAAAATGTTGGTATTCTATTCAAAATGCAAAAGTTCTATTCAGAATTAACGACTTAACGAGAAGACTGGTAAAGTTGTATCTATTCCTACAGCAGGAGGAAGAAATACAACTCGGTTCCATAAGTCAACAACATAATTCAATAATACATTTTCTTTTCTTTTTCAGGGAATTGATGACCTCACTCCGCCGATTAGAAGATGGATATACTTGGCTACGACTGTTGGAGACATCGCTAGTCCACTTCTGACATATGGTTGCATATTTTTGGGTACTTGTGTTATACTTGGAGCTTTCGTTAACGCATACAAGTCTCTTCTGTTCACCAAGGAAACCATTGAAATAGGTGAGCATCAATAGATCTCTTGCCAGAGTCCACGCCTAATTTATGTTTTTAAAAGTGACACACTTTATACAGCAACATAAAAGTACTAATCAAAACAGTAGTACTTCACTCGAATAACTCTTCACTCAACTATTTACTGTTACTTATGATGCACTGTTTGGAGGAAGATTAAAACATCTTTGAAGATGATCACTTGGTGATCGAAACACGTGTCGAGGTGTTGGGAGAAAACTCCAGTAATATTATTTACTGTTAGTTCACTGTTTTTTTTTTTCATTTGCTACCGCTGCCGTATCTGAACTACTTCTTGATAAGCCCGATGTAACGTTAAATAGGAAGACTGCTATTGTGCGGCCTGCGGTTTTGTAACGTATACTTTAGATGGCACGAATCTCCACAAAAAATCTAAGGCCGTCATATCAGGTGATGTAGCGGGTCATTCTAAGAGACCACGTCTACCTAATATCCATCGGTTTTGATAATATCCAGCTTTCCTCTAACCAGTCTGACACAATAATGAAGTGATACGTGGCTTAGCCCAGTTGAAACCAGAACCCAAATAAAAGATCTGAGTTTTGCCTTGCATTGAGCTGCTGTAAAGACACAGAACAAATCTTCGGCGTTCGATGTCGGTGCCCAACTTTGCAGCGAACCGCCTTAGAGAGCCTCATTTATTTTTGATATTCATGGAATGAGTCTTTTGTCGACCTCATAGATGGCGTTTTCATAAGATATGGCATCTTCTCTACAGATTTCATTATAGTCAGAATGTGAATAGAGAAGAATTTGAAATTTTTTGGCTCCGCTTCAGATGGCCCATGCGCAAGGTCCAATTTTGGCACACTCTCTCTAACATATCGACCGGTATTTCACGTATAAATGCTTCAATATTGGCTTCCAGAGCGTCAGTCGTTACTGGTTCATCCCTGTAGACATGATCCTCAACATGATCCCACAAGAAATAATCCAAAGGCGTTAAATCACACAATCTAGGCGGCCAATTGACGGGCCCCAAACGTGAGATAAACTGTTCACCGAAGGCGGCTCTTAATTGGGCCATTGTTTTGGGTGCTGTGTGACATGTGGCACCGTCTTGTTGAAACCACATGTCAGGCGTGTCCAATTCCTCCATTTTGGGCAACAAAAAGTCGTCAATCATCACACGGTAGCGCTCGTTATTCACAGTAACGTTCCGGCCATTGTCATCTTTGAAGAAGTACGGTCCGATGATGCTACCGACCCATAATCCACACCAAACAGTGACTTTTTCGGGATGCAATGCTTGTGACTGGTCTTCACTCCAGATGCGGAAATTTTGCTTGTTAACGTATCCATTCAACTAGAAATGAGCCTCGTCGCTGAACACAATTTTTCGATAATGTTGGACGTTCTGGGGGGTCGTGTGGCATCAATTCTTGCACCAGCTGTATCTCATAAGGTTTTACACCCAAAACCTTTCGCGAAATTTTCCACGTAGTGGAGTAACATAGGCCCAATTGCTGCGAACGGCGGCGAATCGATATTTCACGGTCATCACGAACACTGGCGGATACAGACGCAATATTTTCTTTGGTCCCCACTCTACGTATGCGTGTTGGTGGTTTAATGTCTAATAATGTAAACCGGTTTCGAAATTTAGTCACAAGCTTCCGAATAGCTCCCTCAGTAGGCCGACGAAACTGTCCACTAATTGGAAAAAATGCACGATGCACTTTCTTCACCGAGCATGAATTTTGATAATAAAATATTTCAATAATTTGTAAGCATTGTTAATTAGTAAGTCGATTCATGGTTAAATTATAGACCAAACTGAACAAGTTTGACAATGACACAAGACACGATCTGTCATGAACAGTGTTGCCAAGAAGATACCAGCAAAAAATCACTCATTACCTGTACCTGGATTTGGTGAATTGTCAATAACGTTCGTTGACCTTTTTCTACCTGCCCTCATGCTGTTTGCTATTTTTGAACTTCTCAGAATGGGATTCCATATTCAATTGAGCTTCTTGTTTTCTGTTGAAATTATTCGTGTGTTTGTGGATCTGTATTGCCTCCCGTACCAGTCGGCTATGGTATCCCTGGTCGGTGACAATAATTTCCGTGTTTTCAAACAAGATCCTGTGGTTTCCTTCACTGAGTGGGTGTTTTGCCACAGCTGGCTTGTCTGTTCGGCCTATTCTGCAGTTTCTTTTATATTCCTTCAGCCTTGTTCCCATGGATCTTTTGGTGGTTCCATTGTATACTTTCCCACAAGTGCACGGTATGCGATAAACCCCTGCTGCAAATAGTGGATCCCTCTTGTTTTTAGCCGATCTGAGGCTTTCTTGTACCTTCTTGGTGAGACATCCGATGTTTCGGAATAAGACACTTGGCTAATTGCCTCTTCAGCCCCAATCTCGATATCATTACAAAATGGAGCACTAAATTAATTCATAAAATTCCAGTTTATATCTGAAAGTTACTTATTGCTTTTTTCCTTTCTATGAAAGGTTCCCAAATTTTTTTACACAAAGATGGAGATGTTGAAAATCAAAACCTGCCTTTCTCAATTGCGAAATTATGATAATCCTGCAATACTGATTTTTACATCTTTTCTGTTTCAGGAATGAAGAACATTCGTAGGCGTAGTAGCGCATACATCTACAATTCCAACAGATTCATTACCAGAAGGGACACTTATACATTACTCGATTTGGACGAAGAGGGCTCGACGATGTAGTCTGATAAATCTTAAGCGGCCACATTCAGAAAACTTAGAACAACTTACAAATTATTTTAATTTCAACTCTTTAGTGTTGACTTGCCCCACCAACCCCCACAAAACGGCTGGGATTAGATTGTACATTAGAGTTAGATTTTACCGCAATTTGATTTAGTTCTTCTTTGCAATTGCAGGAACTAGTTGTATTTCGTCTCTGAGAGTACATCGTTAAGACGTTGATTACGAATCTCTTTGAAGCAGTAGAGTTGTAGTTTTTATCGTATTGCGGTAATTGTTTAAAACTACAAAAAATTGGAGAACAAGAAAATCAACACCAGTTTGAAAATTGTCTAACAATGCCACTGAACATTGAGGTAACTTGAGTTAGTATAAGTGACAACGACAAAGTGAAAACAACTACTTCATCTTAAAAGTACCTACTTTAAAAACTTTATTTATGATTTTTGTAAAGTAACTTGACATTTTTTGATGGAATGAAATTACAAATTAATCAACCTAATGACATATTTTTTAATATCGACACTACTCTTCCTTCCAGTTCAAATGTATGTGAAGATTTTTTTTTTTGAAAAACAAGCGAATACTCTTTCTAATTTTCATTGTCAAGTTTCAAGTTGTATATATAAATATGAAACTTTTTTGGTCCTGATATATGCATTCATGTAGTCATAAACTTAGATCATTGTGGTTAGCCAAAAAGATCAAGGGTAGGTATTTTAATTATTTACAAAATGAGTTTTACTTTTTTGATATTAGTTTTACTCTTTTGAGGTCTGAAAGTAATTTATAAAGTTCTTATGAAATATTCTGGAATAATTAATTTTGTAGCAGAATAAAAACACCCCTTTTTGCTCAATTTAGAAATATAATGTGATAGAGAAAGTGCAAAATATTTTGCCTTTTTTACTATTATTTTACCTAGAAAATATATATTTATATCATAACTCGTTTGTTTTATTTCTATGTGAATACCTCAACAACTGTATTTTGAACCGTTAACAAATTCATGAAGGTAATATACAACTCAGTTCAACAAATGGAGTGAATGTTCATGTTTCTCATAAAATGTTCATTTATTCGTCAATTTCTTCAAAGTAGTCCTCTCATTCACATATTTCATGAATGAACTCAAGTGAAAAAAAATTCTTTGATGATGGAAAGTTGAATATTCATTTTTCAATAAACTAATGAACAACTGGTCGATCGGTAGCCAGGCGGTTTGACGTGGGTGCGATGTTCACTCTTTCGAATTGACTGCCGTGTTGGTCGGTGGTTCAAGCTCTAGTCTGAACGATCGATTTTCACTTGCTATTGTCCAACCCTTGTTAGGAATCACACGTTAAAAGATAAGACCTCGTTAATCCTTAGCTCGTAAATTTAATTCAGGAGCGAGTCTTCAGAGGAGATGGATGTCGAGTTTACGACTCCAACGGACCTCCCTGTAAATTTAGCTCAGAAGCGAATCTACAGAGGTGATGAATGTTGAGTTTACGACTCCAACTGACTTCCCTGTAAATTTAATTCAGGAGCGAGTCTTCAGAGGAGATGGATGTCGAGTTTACGACTCCAACGGACCTCCCTGTAAATTTAGTTCAGGAGCGAGTCTACAGAGGAGATGGATGTCAAGTTTACGACTCCAACGGACCTCTCTGTAAATTTAGCTCAGAAGCGAATCTACAGAGGAGATGAATGTTGAGTTTACGACTCCAACTGACTTCCCTGTAAATTTAATTCAGGAACGAGTCTTCAGAGGAGATGGATGTCGAGTTTACGACTCCAACGGACCTCCCTGTAAATTTAGCTCAGAAGCGAATCTACAGAGGAGATGAATGTTGAGTTTACGACTCCAACTGACTTCCCTGTAAATTTAGTTCAGGAGCGAATCTACAGAGGAGATGAATGTTGAGTTTACGACTCCAACGGACCTCCCTGTAAATTTAGTTCAGGAGCGAGTCTACAGAGGAGATGGATGTCGAGTTTACGACTCCAACGGACCTCTCTGTAAATTTAGTTCAGGAGCGAGTTTACAGAGGAGATGGATGTCGAGTTTACGACTCCAACTGACCTCTCTGTAAATTTAGTTCAGGAGCTAGTTTACAGAGGAGATGGATGTCGAGTTTACGACTCCAACTGACTTCCCTGTAAATTTAGTTCAAGAGCGAGTCTACAGAGGAGATGGATGTCGAGTTTACGACTCCAACGGACCTCTCTGTAAATTTAGTTCACGAGCGAGACTACAAAGGAGATGGATATCGAGTTTACGACTCCAACTGACCTCCCTGTAAATTTAATTCAGGAGCGAGTCTTCAGAGGAGATGGATGTCGATTTTACGACTCCAACTGACCTCTCTATAAATTTAGTTCAGGAGCGAGTCTACAGAGGAGATGAATGTCGAGTTTACGACTCCAACTGACTTCCCTGTAAATTTAGTTCAGGAGCGAGTCTACAGAGGAGATGGATGTCGAGTTTACGACTCCAACGGACCTCTCTGTAAATTTAGTTCACGAGCGAGTCTACAAAGGAGATGGATATCGAGTTTACGACTCCAACTGACCTCCCTGTAAATTTAATTCAGGAGCGAGTCTTCAGAGGAGATGGATGTCGAGTTTACGACTCCAACGGACCTCCCTGTAAATTTAGTTCAGGAGCGAGTCTACAGAGGAGATGGATGTCGAGTTTACGACTCCAACGGACCTCCCTGTAAATTTAGTTCAGGAGCGAGTCTACAGAGGAGATGGATGTCGAGTTTACGACTCCAACGGACCTCCCTGTAAATTTAGCTCAGAAGCGAATCTACAGAGGAGATGAATGTTGAGTTTACGACTCCAACTGACTTCCCTGTAAATTTAATTCAGGAACGAGTCTTCAGAGGAGATGGATGTCGAGTTTACGACTCCAACGGACCTCCCTGTAAATTTAGCTCAGAAGCGAATCTACAGAGGAGATGAATGTTGAGTTTACGACTCCAACTGACTTCCCTGTAAATTTAGTTCAGGAGCGAATCTACAGAGGAGATGAATGTTGAGTTTACGACTCCAACGGACCTCCCTGTAAATTTAGTTCAGGAGCGAGTCTACAGAGGAGATGGATGTCGAGTTTACGACTCCAACGGACCTCTCTGTAAATTTAGTTCAGGAGCGAGTTTACAGAGGAGATGGATGTCGATTTTACGACTCCAACTGACCTCTCTGTAAATTTAGTTCAGGAGCTAGTTTACAGAGGAGATGGATGTCGAGTTTACGACTCCAACTGACTTCCCTGTAAATTTAGTTCAGGAGCGAGTCTACAGAGGAGATGGATGTCGAGTTTACGACTCCAACGGACCTCTCTGTAAATTTAGTTCACGAGCGAGATTACAAAGGAGATGGATATCGAGTTTACGACTCCAACTGACCTCCCTGTAAATTTAATTCAGGAGCGAGTCTTCAGAGGAGATGGATGTCGATTTTACGACTCCAACTGACCTCTCTGTAAATTTAGTTCAGGAGCGAGTCTACAGAGGAGATGAATGTCGAGTTTACGACTCCAACTGACTTCCCTGTAAATTTAGTTCAGGAGCGAGTCTACAGAGGAGATGGATGTCGAGTTTACGACTCCAACTGACCTCCCTGTAAATTTAATTCAGGAGCGAGTCTTCAGAGGAGATGGATGTCGAGTTTACGACTCCAACGGACCTCTCTGTAAATTTAGTTCAGGAGCGAGTCTACAGAGGAGATGGATGTCGAGTTTACGACTCCAACTGACCTCCCTGTTAATTTAGTTCAGGAGCGAGATCTGCGGCGTACGCAGAATATGTTTCAGGTGGGGGAACTAACCCCCCCATGAGCAGATTGACAAACGTTTGCACTCAAGTGAGGTTTCACCAAAACCAGAGGCGAAAAAGCCCTGCACTGCTGAATCTAAGGCATCGTCAGGTATAGGTGACGTGCAAAAACCTTCATACGGGAAGGTTGTGTGGGTTTCAATGTGGTAATCTTGCAACTTAACTATCCGACTACTTCATTAACAGAGCATACACTTTGTGCCTGCCCCGCTGGGGACCGAATCAGGTCTTTAGAGTTCCACACAGCCGTACCCTTACCATCTGACCTGAAAGACCACTCACCATAAAAACTAATCGGTTTGTTAAGAATCTGGGTTTGTTTGGCCGAGTGAGAATATATGTGAGACACAATTAACCCTTGCGGGTTGCGGTGGAGGGTCGAATAGACCCACTCACTTTGGACCTAACCTGACCTGACATATAACGTGTTAGGAATCGCACGTTAAAAGGTAAGACCTCGTTAGTCCTTAGATCGCACAAGTTTCGACTTCTGAGGGTTGTCGTTCGTAGGGGTGCGATAGCTGGTTAACGGAAAAAACATATTCAAACATATATTAAACATATGGCAACCCATTTGTATTACAATTTGAAAGCATGTGTAATTCAATTATAGAAAAAATATGGGTGAATCATAGGAATGGCATAATAGAATAAAGAAAACATATAATTGCATTCTCAAGTTAGAGTCTATTGAAATCAAATCATTCCTACAGCTTCATAATAGAAACACATCACTGGTCAACAAATTTTTGGTAAAATGTCACCACATTTAGCAGATATTTTCAAGTTCACTAGTCCGTCAGCTCTGGTAGGACCGATATTAATCAAACCTATGTTTTTATTCTCTTCCACAGCTTGCAGTATTATCCTATAACCAGAAAATACCGACAGGCTAGAACCTAGAACCAGCACTGAGTCACTTTCCGATACAGCATTTCTCACAGATTGTACACGTGCCTTGGGTACATTATCACCAAAAAATGTTATGTCAGGCTTCAACACTCCTCCACATGATTCACATAATGGAGCTTTGAACTCATCAATTTCTTCCTAAAATGAATATTTCTCATATCAATTATAAAAAACAAACTGATTAGTGTGACTAAGTTCATTGTTTTCTATGTTATTTAATTTTCCAGTAGAAGGTTAGGTACAGGATGAAGATAATGTTGGTGTGTTCACTTTTTCCAATGTCTAATAGACAAATTGAACTAAAGAAAATATACTTATCCTGATACGGATTAATAAGAAGGCAAAGTATAGGAAGTATTATTATAACTAGAATAAATTATTTGTTTTTATATTCTTATCTATTTAGATAGTGATTTTTTTATCTTGACAAATGTTTTATTCTTGAATTATTGTGGCAAAGAGTTGAAAATTTTTGGAGCTGTGAAAAGTAAACATTTTTGATGATTTGCACTGGATCTTGGTAACTTTTTACAATACAGTCTGTCAACTATTTTAATATAGAGTTGAAAAAGGTGCACCACATTTGCTTCTATGAATGAATCTTCTAGAGAAAAACGTTTGCTTTTAAATGAAAATAAAACAATTCGAAGAGCGATTCAATGACCAAATCGAGGCCGGCCCCATCGCCCAGTTCGCTATAACTACCAATATCCCACGATCGTGTCGAGTCTGACGACAAGTCTACCGCGCCGACGAGCTAGGTTCAAATCTCTAACCAATAATATTTTTTATTTCAACTCCTATGAAATTTCCAGCCGCCGACGGTCACTGGAAACACGCCACTGGTGCGCTTGGATAAGTGACCTGCCTCGTTGAAGTGAGAACAATTTGAATTTCCCGATGTGCGCGCGGTGGCTTCTGATTGGTCGACTGGGTAATGACGAAAAGTGGAGAAGTGGGGGTGGACTGGAGACCGACCATCCCTACTATGGCTTTTTACGTTATTATTAGAGGTGATGACACATTTAAATATCCAGCACCCCAAATAAATGTCCCATATGTCAAAATAGAATTCCTCAAGATATAAAATTTGTACATGACTTTTTTTAATTTCCCACAAATATATTTAACATTTCCCACTTCATGGGCTTGTCAAAAAATACTCCTTAGTATATTTAATTTCATCTACAGTTTCATAATTTGGTGGTAACATTTTTGTACTTAGAGTTGAAATTTCTGGTGACGTAGCCTCAATCATTATAAAGCACATAAAGTGGAACTTCTCGATTTTAATACAAAACAGACTGGCATCAAACCAACTTTTGATTTTTGATACGATTTCCTCTGCCATGGTCAGAATGTTTTCCCATATCCTCTCACAAACAACAATGACAGTTTCATCTGCATAGCATATGATATTAGCCTTTTTGGAAACTAAAAACAAAAAATCACTGTGTCCAAGACCGTCCCTTGTGGCATGCCGTATGTTACTGCAGCTGACTTACTCAGACATTTATTTTAACCTTCTGGCAGCAATTTCCCAAATAAAATTCGAACAAATTATAGAGAAGACGTCAGTCACATTGCCTTTTTCTCAAGTTTCTCCAGCACTATAAGGTGTGAGTGTTGAAAGCCTTAGATACGTCAATGAAAATAACCAAACATTTCTTTTTGTTGTTGAAACTATCAATAAGTTGATTAGACAGCTCAATTAGGGCACAGTTTTTTTTAAAACCGTATTGGTTTGATGATAATAACTTATGCTTTGCTAAATAATTACATAACCTCAATTCAATGCATTTTTTAATATTTTATGTTTGTGTGAACAATTTTGCGATAATTGCTTAATATATCCTTTGGGTAATTTTTTTCAAAGGGGATTACGATTGTTTTTTTCAGTGCATCTGGAGGGATGCCAAATTCAGAAATAAGATTTATTGAGTGCAATAAGGGTTTTAGCAGAAATTCACACAAATTTTTCATTATTTTATTTGAGATACCATTTCCTAAACTAGAATCACTGTTTTTAATATATTTATGATCATTTCAGTCCTAAAAAACAGGTCATTATTTATATTTTCCTGCTCTTTTAAGGAATTTACAAGTTTTTTGTTCCTGTTATCCTCAATTACCCTCCCATCCTCACTCACTATGTTAGATCTATTGTAGTTTTCATTTGTGGCATATTTTATAGTTTTCCAAGTTTCTTTAGCATCAATCTAATGTTTGGAAATAAAGCGGTAAACTTGGAAAATAGCGAATGACAAAAAAACATTACGATTGAAATGCAAGTGATTTTTCAGTGAGTAAATGGGCATATTGTGATCAGAATAATGCTAAATAAAGATGTTTGACAATCCTGCTCTAAAATTAATCAACAAGTGCAACCACTGTAATCAATAGTTCAAGTCACAAAATTCGACCAGTTAGAGGTTAAATGTGAAAGGTCATGGGGCATGGCTTCTAGAATGTTGCTTACCTGAGGTATTTCAACGTCACCATCAGGTCTAATCATTGTAGAAATTTCTGACATGCATGGATTCAACTCCCGAATCTTTTCTTGAATATAATAACGACTGTATGTAGCTTCACATTCCAAACAGATGACCCTGAAAGCTGTACCATGTAATTCTATTACTTGCTGGCTACCAGCTTTGAAATGAAGGTTGTCCACATTTTGGGTAACTACAGTAGATACCTGAAGAATATTTGGAAATCCTTCATTTCATAGAGCCCACCTAGTGCCTACAGTACTTGCCCAGTTTATTTTTTCTTACTTTATTGTGATCAAGTTCTAAGTTACGTATTGAGAAGTGAACAGCATTAGGTTGACGTTGAGAAAAAGTATTCCATCCTACATAATTTCTGGCCCAGTACCTCTGTTGCACTTCTGGATATTTGATAAATTGTAAATGTTGGATGGGTTTGTGGTTTGTTCTAGCATATAATCCTACTTCCTCAGATCGATAGTCTGGAATCCCTTCAATAAAAAACTCAACATTCATCATTTTACAAAAAGTTAATTTTCCTACCTGATTCTGTTGATATGCCAGCGCCAGTAAGAATAAGAATTTTTTTTGAATTAAAAATGAATGTTTTCAACCTTTCAATATCCTGCGCTAAAACTGGATTATGCTTAGGAACATATTTGAGTAATTCTGTCAAAGGCTTCATAATCTTGGATTTATTTTGAACAAATTTGTAAAATTATCTCTCGTGAACAATATTCACAGAATTGACAGATATAGGTTATTTACGTTAAGACAATAATGACGTCACAAGATGACAAGTTACGGCATTGCCAACATGTGCACTATTTCGAACCTTCAATTTTTTTTGTACTGTTAATATGTTTTATTGCTAGTATCCTTACTTACTTTTAGTATTTGTTGGGACTATTTCGACAATGCTTTAGACATATTGAATATACGCAAGTCTTATCAAAAGAAATGATTAGTTCTAAAAAGAAAAGAAAGACTGACAGTTTTCGAGTATTTTTCGATTCGGCAACGTCTGAAATCTATCAGTTGAGCAACTTACAAAATGAAATGTTACTAGTTTCTTTGCTGTTGAACGCATTTCAGTGGGAATTTTAACGTTGTTATGTTGGATATACAAAATTACCAAACATTACGTCATTCTCTTCTTAACGTGAACAGTCTATATTTTATATTTAATAGATGTGATTAGTTTGGAAATAAATTCTCAACGCGAGAAATGAAATTGACTCAACTTTGTACACGTGTTGATAGATGGAATAACAATCGTTGTGGAATCGTTTCCAAATGAACACATTGACACAACATACCTAACAATATGCTGTGACATTGGATTGGTGTGCGCTTAGCGCCTCTGTGAATAGGATCACAAAGTACGTTGAATCTCTTCATTTTATGAAGAAGCAAGTGTCATAGATCGAGTGGTTTTGTCAAAATATTTCATACATGAAGGAGTTCAGAGTGATTACACATTTGTATATAGAATAGTCTATATACAAAGATTACACTATGGTATTTCTAAGCATCTTGGTTGGAACTAAAGGAAGTAACGATCCATTTATCCACCAGATACTGTCAAGGGTACGTTTTTTGACGGGTCCGAAAATTTGTCAGTTTCAATTTTGTATTGTGAATAAATTTTATTTTATTTGCAATTCCCAGCAATTTTTACAGTTTCATTGGGAGTGATTCACTTGTTGAAATAATAAATATTTCAAAACTGAAACATATGCTTATTCCCTATTATATCTTAGGACTATTAGACGAGTTCTTAAATAATTATCTGTTAGGTTGCTGTCATCCGATTATCCGAGAGTTTTCTGATTGGTGCAAATACACACTTTCAATTGGCGGGAAAAATCCATCCACTTTTTTCTGATGAGAAAAGACGAAAATAGATGATTCCCAAGATTGACAGTTTTCAGATTGGACTAGAAAATTTTATCCCATCAATACTGACGAAATTATTATTGAATTATTGGCATAAATATGGCGGAAATATTCCATCCCACAAATTTAGTCACGGAACTTAAAAATACAGGACATTTTTATGTGATGTAATTGGCAAATACCTATTCAAGTAACAATTCTATGTGGAATTTTCATGGAACACTTTACAAAACCGCAACACGTTTTTCACTATATAATAGCTTCCTGAGGTATGTTTATACTACGAACCGTATATTTTCATAAGACAGGAAGACTTGATGAACAGACTCTCTCACCCGAAAAGTAAAATGTTATTTTACAATTTTTTTCTGTTAATCATCAATATTTTTGTAAAAATGTCATTATACTGCTTGTTTTTTTTTTCAAATCGCAGTTTCATCTATTTTGGTTTTCTATAGGGATTTTGTGATTCCCACAGGGAAAAGAATATTTTTCCAAGGTCATAGGGAAATCGGATATCTTCATTGGAAAGCTATTGAGCAATGTAAGGCCTTATTAAATGAAATTTATAACCTACCTTAAACATTTCATGCGTATCATAATTTTCTTTTATATAATGTCTTAGGAGTTATCGTCAAAATCGAAACAAAATGAATCAAAGCGGCTCGCACACCAATGCGGCATGCTTAGTTAAGAAAAGTTGCAACAGAGAACATACGTATTTTTAAATTGAAAGAATTCTATTTCTAGAAGTGAAAAGAGAATTTTCGGCCGTCTACTTCCTTTCTTTGGAAGATTCCCACATTTTCTGTATCAATATGGATTAGTAGAAAGCCAAAAGCTATCTTGCCAAAAAATATATATGTCTATTTTGGAATGTATTTATTTTTATGAGTACATTACCTCCAATGAAGCAGTGAAAACTACTGAAAACTACAAATAAAACTGGAAATAGTTCATATTACAAAACGTAAAATGACGAATTTTAATAACTGGCGAGAAAGTACCCCTAGCAGCATCTGGTGGAAAAATGGTTCAGATTTTTCACAGAGAGGGCGTTCCACTTATGAAAATCGGAGTATCCGTCATAGAAATTATGATTATAGTATCTATACGGTAGCCGTGGATTGGTTTTATTATTACTCATTAGAATGTAGAAACTTCAAATGGTTTCTCTGTTATTTTTGATAATTCATCATAACTGAAGTCGATTGTATTATTACTGATAATTGATTTCAATTCAATTCAATTTCAATTACTCGAAACTCTTCATAAAATAAGTCTTTTCATGCTCCGCAACTCTTCCTAAGCCGGGGTGGGTCTGACGATAACATAGCGTCTACTTGATCCATAAATCGCTTTTACGCTGCATTTATAGTGAAGCGCTTTAATTTTTTTCTTGGATGTAGCAAATACTATTCAAATTCTGAAGTTACAGTATACTCTGATCGAGTGCAATTAATTACATTCTCATTTTGCCTTTAATTTTTTCAAACGCTTCAATTGACAAAGAACAGAGAAATTCAAATTGCACTGGTTTGACCAATGAAAACTAATTTTTATTATAATGTTGGTAACATTTAAAGTAGTGCGTTTAATTTTTTGGCATTTTAAGAAACGTTTTACGACAGACTTGGGTGATTCAACTGATATGATATTTACCTTACCGAAAAAAGCTTCATTTGGGAAATGTAACTCGGCGGAAAGTTGTGAATGTATTCATTACTGAATTGAGAAACTGATGAATTTCTCTAAGACGCCATTTTCATCATAAACTGTCAAACCACCTCAAGGTTGGTCTGTCAAACAAATAATTTTCGAGGTAAACAATAATATTTATGAAAAAAAAGAATGATTTTGAGTTAATATCAGTTCATTAAATCCAATTTCGTTCGTTTTCCGTCATTCTGCAACATATACCAGTACTTGGTGATTTTTATCTTTTTTTTAGGTCAAGTACTCATTACCAATATGGGTATCCTTGCTAGCAACTCTAGTATGGCTTTTGTCAGGGACAGAATGTGAAGAATATACTGCAGTTTCCGAGGGATCATGCAAGGATCCACAAAAATACCTATCACTGATCTCAATGTGCATATTACTTGTAAAATATGTAATGGCTATTTCGTAGATGCGACTACAATAATCGAATGCTTGCACACATGTGAGTCTCTGGTTAAACTGTTTATTGCTTATCAGAATCATATTTCAGTTTATATATCACACTTTCTTCTCAAACACCTGGACAGAAATTTAATGATTCATTAATCTTTGAGATGTTATCCCCTGTGTATTATAATCCATTCCAATTCCTTCATTGGATTCTCTTGGATTTTACAGTTTAAAATATCATATTTCACTACAAATAAACTACACCTCTACAAACAATCTCAACTTATAGAGGTGTGTACTATCTTTGTAAAGGTCTTATTTTTCAGTGATCCCAAAAGTCAAAACTTGAAGCTTTGGGTTACTTTCTTAGATACAGACACTCGGAAGTCAAAAGATCAAGAGTCGAAAAATCATTTCCATTATTCTTCACAAAAAATGTTCAAATTTCATTAAAATTTTCTCTTTTTCACCAAATTACATCATAGGTTTATTAAAGTGAATGACACTTTTTGAAGGGACTCTTGCATTTATTCTGTTGGCAGTGTTACAAAATCAAACTAAAATTAAAGTATTTTTGTCAAAAGTATAGGACTATCGAAAATATAAGAAAAGCCACTATTCCATAATTGATTCCATTTTTGTAGTTTATATAGTGTTTTATTTGAAAGAGGGATGAATTGATAATAAAGTATCATTCACACAATAAAAAAAAAAACTTTGAAAAAGTTGATCTTTTTGTTTTCTAAGGCAGAACTAAGGAATTTTTTCAACCTGGCAATATGATTGCCATTTCTTGACTTTTACTTATTGTGAAACAAATAATCAAAACTTGAATGAAGAGACAATATCATTCAGAGCATACTTCCAAAATAGGGTTATTTTGATGAAAAAGAAGTGTTTTATTCTGTTGAAACATTTGAAATGGGTGAATAAAGGTCCACGATATTGAACATAGAAGGAGATGTCATTTTAAGAGTTTTAATTACTAGAAGTGAGTTGCTGTTGATTATATGAGAAATACCTACTGAGTATTAAAATCAATTGAAAGAAAATTAGTAACATTTTTCAAAAAATCAGAGGTAGCTGTAATAATAACCACTCAATGTTCTGTCATTACAATGTATAGTACTTAAGAACTAATTAGTTTTATGTTTTTCAACCAGTCACAATATACTTTATAGTCCTAAGATTTTATTATTGACAAAGTCTAAATATAGAATAAACGTAGAAGTATAGATTATATTGCACTTTATAAATTGCTTGTAACGTGCTGAAGTTTTGTCTTATATTCATTTCAGTTTGTCGAAGTTGCATTGTTAAATACTTAGAGAAGAATAAGTACTGTCCAGTTTGCGATGTGCAAGTTCACAAAACAAAGCCATTACTCAACATCAGGCCGGATAAAACTATACAAGACCTCGTCTACAAATTGGTTCCGAGATTATTTCAAAGTGAGTACCTGGAAGACATCATGAATTGAATATTAATTATATGCCTGTGTTGCTTTCGTCGATAAATTCATTTTGCAGCTGGTAACAGGAAATCCTATGTTGAATGTTTTCCTGTTCTGTCAGTAATTTTTTTTCAATATAATAATATAAGAATTTGTAGAGTATGATATTTCTGCATGAAGTATTGATGGATTTCATTATCATATATGTGTTTTCAAGTATCAAAGTTGATAGCGTGGTTTGACTTGAATAATTTACCATCAAAATCATGACAGTAGGGCCAACATTAAAATAAATCATTGATTTAAATTAAGTCATATCAAAAACATCGTTTTGGAATACAACGGTTGTTTTTTCTTCAGATGAAATGCAGAAGAGACGAGCATTTTATGACAGTCACCCTGAATCCAAACCTTCAAGTTTGGAACAGTGTGGAGAGGCGACGTACCAGCATCTTCTAACTCCGGAAGAAACTATTTGTTTGACATTGGCATACCACGGATCCGAAGATAGGCCTAGGTACTGACAGTAATAATAATAAAGTGTTCATGTTTATCTGCCATTCCTGAGATCGTCGACAGTTTAATGATCGTCAGATCATTTCAGATTTCATTAAGGCATTCAAGCAATCCTCATTATGTACTCCAGCAACTTCTCAAGAAGTTCTGTGATACGTCATTACTTTAATAAATAAGGCACCTGGTATCTAGAATATGGATTGGGTGTAAATCAGTAATATAGAAATCAAATCTATGTGTAAAAAAATGAGCTGGTGTTGACCTCATCTGGTGTAGACTTATTTATCTCATTTATTTTAAAACTACCACCATTAAAAAATCTGGCTTGTCATTCTTGATTTTGAAGTTGCTGGAGAAATAAAAGTAAATATGCACTTCAGCTGCTGTCATTTTAGTTTATTTTCCGAATATCAGACTACATTTTTTGAGAACTTCTTATAAGCTTCAAATTAGGAAAGGTAATTCTATTCAAGGATGAAGGGAACACCAGCTCTTTTTTTTAAACACTGATTCTCACTTTATTGAAGGACCCAGAGAGATTTTTGTATTGTATTCACTATTGCTTTTATTGGTAATCGATCTTTATACCTTGTATTATAGCAATATTCATTATTTTTTTTTTACTTTTGATTTTAATCACGTTAATTTCTCTTACATCCATTTTATTACTTTCCTTAAAACAAAATTAGGTTTTTATTTACTGAGCAGCATTTAAAAAAATAAAGTTTTCAAATGATATTTGAGCTGCTCCCAATAAATTTGATCATTTTTTCCTCTACCGAACATTAACCAACTGATTATTAACAAAATTTTGACAGATATTTGCGGTGTCCGGCAGCTGTATCCATGGCACATTTGAAAAAATTAATCTGGGCAAAATATGACCTTTCAGAAGACCATCGGGTCGATATCTTTTACAATCAAGATTGCCTTAACCCTTCATTAACTTTAATGGATGTAGCATATATTTATTTGTGGAAGAGGGTAAGCTGGATGTTGACATTTATTCAGTATTTTACAATTTATTTTTTTATTCAGAAAGGGCCCATAGAGCTCACATATAGGATATATGAGCGGGCTTCGAAAAAACCAAAACTGGATCCAGAATATGTGGAAGCAACTCAGATGAACAATAATAATAATTGGAAGGAAGTGCAGTTACGTATCAGCGAAAATGGAGAAATGTCCATAACCGGAATTCAGGACAGTGCTCTCAGTCCGTCTCTGATGGAAATTGTAAATAGCGAACTAAAGTACAAAAATGGTGCGGCACCTGAAGAGTCGAAGCCTTCGAACAAGATCACAGGAAAGAAGGAGTTGCCTGCCCTGAAGTATATCGGTAAAGGTATGATTTGAGATCTAATTTAATCATCTCTGGCGTGAAAATCCATTACTTATTCAAGTAACGCTTTATTGTTACATTTTCACTGAACAGTTTACAAAACCGCGAAAAGAGAGTAAAATTTACTTTTGTCTAACTTTTCTGAACTAACTCTGGTAATGTTGAATGGGCTTGTTTCATGATTTTTGGTTTATAGTTCACTTGATAGAAATTTTAAAGTGAAAAACAGTGCACTTTGTTTAATCTCTCTAAGTACCTCAATCTCTACAACTGCAATTTATTATAAAAAAAAAACGATTCCTACATACATACCTCTTTCTAATATAGCTACTAAATTCAAGCTTTATAGGCTCGCTTGGGTAATCTGTTGAATCTTCCAAAACTTAAGAGGAAGTTTGAAAGAGGTCAAGTATAGACAGAATTGATTGTACTCGAACTGATCCAACTGAGGTAATAATACCATTAGTTATATGATAAAATTTAATACTTGAAGTTGAAATAAAAAACTGTCATCAAATTCAATATTTATGGTCACTTTTTAAATGATTTCTATGAGGTCTTGGAAGAGTAGAAGGATTGTAGTGTTCTTTTCATTACTTTCACCCATTTTTTTTTTTCCATCATTTTATCATTTGGGAACCTAAACTCATTATATGAAATAACTCACTTATAAACCAATGCGCTTTCTGTTTTCTTGTGCCTTTCCGCACAATTAAAATCAGCACAAGAATGCACTATATCAATAATCGAATATATCTCTAAAACACTTTCAAAACATACACAAACTAAACTCGATGAAAAAACTGATTTTTCCTACGCGAGCTGTCAGCTAAGAAAAAGTTGAAACTCAAAGTTGCAAAAACAAGCAGAATGGATCTGATATGACATATATTTTCAATGCCGAATAAACCAATAAATTGTGATATGGGTACTCCATTTTCCTGAGAAAATGAACGATCAATTAAAATTTTCTGTAATTATTCATTAATTTTTTTTAAGAATAAATCCAGCAAACAAATAAATATACAATAATAAGATCGCTCGAATCCACGAATTAAGCATAAAAATGGACAATAATATTTGCCTCGATAACTGATATAGTACAAGTTATATCTGAATATGATTCTAAAAAGAATTGAACGAGCTCTATTTTCGAATGGTTTTCGAATGCTCATGAACCCTAATAAAATAAATCAATTATGCATTCATGCCACCCACCAAAAATAAGAAATTCAACGATACTGGTATATTAGCCATATTGTCAGCCAGCGCCCTCTGTAGTGTATGCAACAATGTGCGACAATCGTATTTTTGTTAAAATAATTTCAAAATGAATGTTGAGCCTAGTTTCGTTAAAGCTGACTCCCGACAACTTACCAAGAGTCGATTTTGAAATGATCGATGAATTTTACATGAAAAATTTGCAATACTTTGGTCCCTTTTATTAATATGACATTCATTTCAGACTTTGTCTTTTATCGTAGGATGGAAAGTTTTTATTTAATTTTTATTTTATCTCGGCCAAGGAGCAGTATGGTGACTGAAAAGAGAAGCAAAAATATGTACTGAAAAAATATTTTTCGGAATGTAAACTAATGACACGGAATATGCAGCAAAATAGGCAACCGTCAAGACCTACCTTTTACAAAAAAACGTTCTTTAATTAGATAATTGTAACAGTTGTATTCACACCGAGTTGATAACAATAACAACAAAAATGGCATCAGTCAAATTGGATCATCAGATCTGTGATTGGATATGAAAAACCAATACACTTGGCAACTCCGCTCGAGACACCATTAATTTTATTGGTCAACAGACACGCGGCCAATTTAAATTGTTGCTTTTCGAATTATTCTTTTTTCTGCAAATATAAAGAGATTTGGGGACCGATTAGGCTTGATAAGTATAATATACCCCTAACTCGATCAGTCTATAAGCAAACCAGTATCATTTTCCATAGCATGAAATAAGCCCATTAACTAGCCTTACACATTCATTAATTGTTTTACAAAAATAAATTCAATTTTCACATTTTCTTTGTCAATATGGAATGTCCACTCCCTTGACTAAATTAAATTTTATTTGTATGAAAGTTCAAAGAATTTATTATTTGTCTCATTCACTTATAATGTTCCAGGTAATTCTTCAACAACATCGAGCACAACGACTTCTACTGCGCCCACCACAGTTACAAACATTGAAACCACCACTAAGGACATCCCTCCAAAATTGAAAATTGACTATAAATCAATCACTTTGGTACCTCCAAATACCTCTGGCATTTTTAATTCATGTGTCTCAACTGTATCTGATTCGATACATATGAACATTGCAATATCTACGCCATTGAGTGTGTGCGCCACTTTTTCATCTGCAGCGACAACTACAGTGTACAGCACCATCAACAGTTCGAAGTGCAGCACCAAAAGTGAAGAATTAATATCTTCCGCTTCATCGCTGCCCTCGGAGATGAGCTCCAAACAAGGGGCCATAGAGGAAAAGCTGAAACCCAGTTCGCCGCCTACTGCAAATGACGGTACTTGTGATAAAAATTTGAAAAGAAAAAACATAGCGGTAGTGGATACCGAACCCCCTGCTAAGCAGCCAAAACAGACTATTCTCAATCACTCGTTGGGGCTTCAAAATCTCTCAAACAATCACCCGTTGAAGAAACATTCAAAGTTGAACAGGAATGGAGAAAATGTCAAAGAAGGGACATTGACGAAGGCAATCACCTCAGAAAGCGAACTACTCTCTTCAGTAACGAATCTGTTTACAACAACTACAAGTGAGACTACTGTTTCAAAAGCAAATTTGATGAACAAAAGTGGTATGTTTGCGCTGTCGCAATCAAGCAAATCTGAAACTCCTGTTTCGTTGGCTAAATCTCCTGTGCAGACTCTGAAACCTTCAACAGTTTCTGCGAAATCCCCTTTAGCAAGTTATGGGAGTGTGAAACCACCTTGTTATATGCCCAAATCGAGCTATAATCCTATAATAAATGTTCCGAAGCCTGTGACCAGCAACAGTATCAATCAGTAAGTATCACAAGAATTGTAGAACTCTTCAGCTTTTATATTAATTCAAATATGTCAAGCGACCTTCTTTTTAATAAATAAAAAGTTTTAAAATTAGCAATATTTGATAAGGACGAAAGTAATGGCCCAGGTTTTATATTCCATGTCACAACAAATAAAAAAAATGAAATTTCGTTACTAATATTTGATTTTTTCGTATTGTCGTTTGAAGAACAAAAAATAATAAAAAACCAAACGACCGAAGCTAATAAAAAATTAGTAGTTTAATTTCATTTTTCAATTATTGTGACTAATGACGTTGACATAAATCATGATTGTCAACAACGAAATATAAAACTGGGCCGTCTTTTCTATCCTTACCGAATATCATTCATCACACCAATGAAGAATCTCTTCAAAAATATGTATAGTATTGTCTATGTTTGAGTTTTGTTTATCATTTGAAAGTCATTTGCTATTTTTATTGTATTCATTTTCCATTTAGTTTTCTTCATATTTAGTTGAAGTAATTTCGTGAACAAATAATCTGATAACTGTCACTTATAACAAATACATAGAGTATCTTAGAAAAATCGTGCGTAGTAAATAAAACACTTATTCGATGTGATTTATTCATCTTTGAAATTTTATTTCGAAATTTAGTTTTTCTTTAATAAATTTGAAACCTGGCAAAAACTTTATTTCTAATGTTATTCTGTTTCATTTTTGAAAGTAAAATTCAACCTTTCAAATATTTGCACACATTTTTTTCAGCAGTAATAACTGCAGATCACAACAAGATGGAATTGCCAGTAGTTCATTATCTCCTGGAAAAAGTGATGGCTCCAAACCTGCTACCACTAGTAGTTCTCAACCACAACAACAAATCAGCATTCAGAACAGCAACAGCAAGCTCAGCATAAAAACAAAACCCAGCAGTCCGATTGGTTATAAAACGTTGAGGGACCCTCCAAAAAGTTGGAACTCTCAGATTTCTAAAGCCAACTTGACAAAATCTAGTCCTGAGCCAAAATATTCTGATTTGAAGAATGTTCGTCCTGCGAAATTTTTCAAAATGAGGAATAATATGCCTAGATACCTAGGTGAGTATTACTTGAAATTTTATTTTTCAGTTAATAGATATGTTTTTGACGTATCGGCCTCCAGTTTCTTTCTCTATTAGAGTTCATTTCAACTCTTATTGACTGGTCATTTTTTGTCCTGCATATCCAACTAATTGTTAACTTTTTTGTATGTACCTCTTGGTGATGGAGATAATTAGCTTGTAAAGTACAAATTGGGTTGTGTTTGTGTTGAATTTTGTGACATTTGTTCACTAAAAAGCTACTGTCAAAAAACATTGTTTCCTAACTTTTTTTATATATATTTCATACATGTGTTGGTTATTTTTTTTAAATTTCCTGTATGAACATGTATCTTTCTTTGCATTTGTTGAAGATTTTATTATTATTATCAATACTGGTCAGTTCTTAGATGGTGATTCTGTTCCATTAGTATAAATGACATACACTTTGATAAATAAACCGCTAACCTATGAAGCTCTTTAAATTTAACATTTTTTTGTAAGAAAGAGGTCTCATAGTACATTGCTTAAACAGTAATGATGAAATTTTTCGCTAGAAAACGGACAAGTGATAAAATATCTATAATAAAAAAATGAAAGTAGCCTTTTGATATTCTGAAATTACACTAGAAGAATATTTTCACAAGGTTGAGTCAAGGTTGGGATCCGAAAAAAGTATTTCAAAAACATTGGTGTTTGCAGTTATAGAGCCATCAATATAACCTTCGGCTACTGTTGATGATCTCCAACTCCCTTGCCTTTTCAACGTGGGTATATCTGCCCCAGATTCTACTAATAATGTAGCACAACTTCTGCGGAAACAATGACCAGTAAATTCGTGTGGGTTTAGTAATTTTGAAAGTTGTTGAATGTTCCACTACAAAAAGTGAGTGTAATTTTTTATCGTGTCAGGAAGAGTAATAAATAATTTTCTACCCATATCTTCAATTTCATCTTTTCCCACTCCGTCACTTCTATGTGCTCCGACTATGCCAAAAATTGAACCACAATATATCTGTACAGTTTTCTGGAATTTGTAGTTGACAAATTATATTCTTCCTCTTTTGCCGAATCTTTAATTTGGGGAGGAGTTGAAATTTCTTTCCATTATTTTAGAGAATATAAAAATTTTGTTAGGAGCTCTCAACACACATTAATCTCCTCTCCAAACCATTTATTTACAAGATAAAAGTCCAACAAAACTTATAACATACAGTTAGAATAAATATAAAAAATGGTGG
The DNA here is from genome assembly GCF_025532065.1 of Leptinotarsa decemlineata. NCBI lineage: Eukaryota > Metazoa > Arthropoda > Insecta > Coleoptera > Chrysomelidae > Leptinotarsa > Leptinotarsa decemlineata. The sequence goes on from NW_027412523.1 coordinate 273,800, forward strand.
TGAGCTATATCTATTAAAGCTAGCTAGCTGTGGCAGTAAATCTGTTATTTATCTTTGTGGTTGAGGAAATAATAATAATATCTTTCTTTATTCGTCTTGAGAAACACAAGGTTTATAGACATGTCAAAACAAATGGCGCAATCAAAATCAGGCTATATACATCTTAAGATTCCACAATCAACGGTGGTCATGAATTGAGAAAAAAAAATACGTAGACATACTCATTAAAACAAATCAACATACTCATTAAAACAAATTACATTACATTATTGAATTTGAGAATTAAATGGTAATCATAAGGTTGAAAAAAATTATATTGAGATCATCAAGAATATCAAGATCGTTAAGAAGTTCAGTACAAACATTTGATTTAAATTACAATACACATACATATTAGTCAACTGGGAACACACCTATTATTTAGGTGTCCACATTAAAGGCATCTCTATTCAATTGGACACTTCCATAAAATTCATTGATATCATACAGAGGATTTTCAGTTAAAAAAAACTTCAGAGAGTACTTGAATCTATTGAATGACAAATAGCGAAAGTCTAGTGGCAGAGTATTGTATAGCTTAAGGCCAATATTGTCAGTCCTTTTCAGTCTATTTGCTTGCATGACGATGTCTGATTTATTTCTAGTATCATGATGGTGTATGTCTGTACGATAGGTATAATTCTTTATATTTAGTCGATAAATGTGTGTCAATGTAAACCCCTAAAAATTTAACTGCAGTTTTATCAGCTTGGTTTGAGTTTCTTGTTTTAAAAGTTAGTACTTCTGTTTTTTGTTCATTTAAAATCAATTCATTTGATCCAAACCAAGATCGTGCTTTGTCCAGGATATTATTTAGGGTATGTTGGGGAGTTTTAAGTTTGTCCACTGCTCTGCTCAAGGTTGCATCATCCCCATACATGGTAGTCTTAATATCTGATGAATTCAAGAAATGTGGTAGATCATTAATATATAAAAGAAAGAGAAGTGGTCCTAATATGGAGCCCTGAGGAACTCCTCTTATATTTAAGTAAATTTAATTTAATATAATCATATCATACAAAAGCACTGTAACAATAGGATTCTCAAAATCAATATACAATTTTTATACAATTTATACAATTGAAAATGATAATACAATAAATATGATATGATATATATACACATATACATATATATATATATATATATATATATATATATATATATATATATATATATATATATATATATATATATACCATACCTTTTTACTAGGAAATATACTATACATTTTATAGTTCAGCAAGTTAATCGAAGATTTGGTTAGCTATACTAATTTCTGATTACATTACTGAGTTTGGCACCTAAGTGATTGAACACTTGTATTGTGCAACTCTATTATATATGCGGATTTCAAATAAGTCTTGTAACAAAATGGCTTAGGAATAATATTAAAACATAATGAAAACTTCATAAGCGTATGTCAGCAAAGAAGTGTAAATGTTGCATTAATTTATTTATTCAGTATTTTTAGAAAGGTGTAATAATTATGAAAAATATATTTTTTTGATAGAACACTGAATTTCTTGAAATTTTTTTTTCTTTTATACTGGATGGAAGAAGGTTGAATGCTTTAGGTAAAGTATATATTAAACATCTATGAACAATATTTTTGTTGCAGTTGGGAATTCTTAAGTGATGGTTTGTAGTACTTCTGGTTGTATAGTTATGTGAAGGATGGTTCTGATATTGCTTGTATTTGTAGGCATGTATACATAGGCTATGAAAATATAGAGATCTTATGTCACCAACGTCTTCATTATAAAGTAGTGTTGTCTGATAACGTTTTGTTTTCCTATATATAATTTTTAATATATAATTTTGAATGACATTTAGTTTTTGTAGAGCATTTTTGTACATTCCTCCCCATACTAGAATACCATAACGAAAGAGTGATTCGGCCAGTGATTTGTAAATTATTCAAAGGAGATTTTTAGAGAGGATCTCTCGTAGTTCATAAAATTTATATATAAGCTTCCTCACTTTATTTGTTAGATAGTCAATATGGTTACTCCATTTTAAGTTTTTATCTATTATAACCCCTAAGTACTTGATTTCTTTCAACTCTGTGATTTCCTCTTTGATGTTCTTAATTTTTATACTACTGAAGGAGGGTCTATTAACATCTGTTGTTGAGAATGAAATATAGTGTGTTTTCTTGACATTCAGGGATAATTGGTACTTATCCAACCAGTTTTTGGCAATTTCCATATCTCTTTGCAGAAAATCTTTTGTCTCAGTCCATGTATTGCCATTAAACAACATGACGTTATCATCCGCATATGATATTACTTTTGCATTTGTTGGTGAAGATAAGAATGCGTTGATATATGTTAAAAAGAGAATAGGTCCAAGTACTGTGCCCTGAGGTACTTCTATTTTTATCGTTCTTGGATCACTTAAGGTGTCATTCAGTTTAACTATTTGTGTTCTATCTGAGAGATAACTGCGAAAGACATTCAATACTGTCCCACGTACTCCATAACATTCCAGTATATGGAGGAGCTTTTCATGATTCACAGTATCAAATGCTTTCGCTAAATCAAGAAACACTGCGATACATTTCTTATTAGCATCTAATTTTTCAGTTACTTCTGTTATGACCGAGCACATTGCATCAGTGGTAGACTTACCATTTCTAAATCCAAACTGCTGTCGGTGGATTATATCGTTTGAGTCTAGAAAGTTTATTAACCGATCTTCCAAACATTTTTCAAATAATTTTCCAAAATTATTGATAACACTAATGGGTCTGTAGTTACATATATCAGTTTTATCCCCAGATTTATATATGGGTGATACAACTGATGATTTAAATTGCACTGGAACAATGTTTGTTTGGAATATGAGATTGAATATATGTACTAAAGGTGTGAGAATATGTAAATGAATTTTTTTTAATATATCAGTTTTGATTCCATCAATGCCTGGTGAACTACTATTTTTTAAAGAAGAAATGTGTTTGATTAATTCATTTTCTGTTACTGGAGTTAGAAACATGCTATTTGTATTAGTCAATATATTTTCAGTAATGTCAGAATCACCTGTGATATTTTTATGCATATCAAGTCCAATATTAATAAAATAATTGTTACAAAAGTCTGCCATTATTTTTTTATCACTAATAAAATCTCCATTTTCATCAGTAAGTTTAATATTATTTTCTTTCACTGTCTTTGTGTTTGTAGCGTCTGCGATTAAATTGTAAATTTTTTTCATATTATTTTTACAGTCATGGATATATTTACGGTAATATTCATTTTTAGATGTTTTCAATAGTTTATTCAGTTTATTTCTGTAAGATTTGTATTCCTGCTCTAATTCAGGAGAAAAATTGTTCAGTAGCCTCATTTTCAATTTGTCCCTGTTTTTAATAGATGTGATAAGTCCTTCTGTTATCCAGGGTTTAATTTTAATTCCTTTTTTTGAGTACTCGAGGGGGATTTTTGAATTTACTAGGTATTCATTTAATGTATTCTTAAAGAGATCAGTTACTTTCTGAGCCTCGTTAACTAATAAGATATTTTGCCAATTCTCTTCTTTGATAGAGGATATCAATTTATTTATATTGATTTTAGTATTTCCTATTTTCCTTCTCACTTTTTGCAATATTTAGTAGTATTGGATAGTGATCTGTGATAAAACATTTAAGAATGTATGTATTATCAATTTCATTTTTTGACTACGAGATTCTCCGCATTCTACCACTTGAAATCTCTCAGTCAAGTATGATTCTATCTAACTATTAATTATTTGTTATTATCTATGTATCTATATTTCTTCATACTTATAACTATTTTTGTATATGCTGTGTGTAATGGAACTGGATCTGTTCATTACAATATTTATATTTCTCAAATCATAAAGGCGATTGACACTCTTAGGCAACCATTTCGTATATTAATCTTGTTTTTATTTTGTTTCCATTCAAGGCAATCCAGCATCTGGTGTGAAGCCGATGTACCAGCTGCATGTTAATCCCGAAAAAGAGAAGAATAAGGAAGCAACTAAAACAGAAAAAAGCGAAATCAAAAAGCATTCTATAGTCAAGATCGACCCGAAGACATTGAGGCCCGTTTCAGAAAAAGCACCTGAGATGACGAGTCTGAGTAACCAGAGCTCCAATAATCAGAATTTATCTAACCGCAGTCTTCCCAATCAGAATTATTCGAATCAAAGTTTGAATAGTTCTTTGGCAATGCATGGTATACAAAACGACCTCAAAATCAATACCAGTTCAGTATCTATTTTCAGTCCGTTGAAGCTTCAAAGCTCGCCGAAAAACGAAAGGAAATCTCCTAAGAGTCCTCACTCGCCTAAGCCTAAGACCACTAGCTCTCCTACAGGAACCAAAAGGGAAAAGGTGAGAACTTTCAAGTACATATTAATCGATCTGGTGATAGTCACAGTAAGTTGAATGGTCTATTTTTAACAATTTGATCAAAGTTAACCGAACACAATTTTAATTTGATACACTAGAGAGAATACTAAATTTTTTACTGCACGCTTGATTTCATAGCGTTTCTTGAAACTCATGATAAGAACTATTATCCATAGTTTGAAGAATTCTAAGAGATTTGGTGTCGGCAGTGGAATATGGCAAATAAATGAAATCTTCTCAAAATTATTACTCGTTCATTCTTAATAAAATATGTCACATATTGGATTCTTTCAATGTCAAAAATTCTGGATGTATACTAAAACCAATAATGATTGAGATTAGAAGTAAGCCCAGTTGACAGCAAATCGGGGGCGTGCTTATTAATTTTTGAGAGGGTTAAGAATTAAAGAATAATTCTTAGTACAATTAGTTAAAATATTCAAACACATTTTTTATTTATTTCATTAAAACTTTGCAATATCGTAATTTACCTAATCGTTGTAGTCATTAGGTGGGCCTTATGAAAACGGAGTAATAATCGTGGTAATTATAGTAGGTACCAAATAAATTAATAATATTAATAAAAATGACAATATATATATATATATATATATATATATATATATATATATATATATATATATATATATATAACTTTTTTTCACTAGTGTGTTGCAGCAATTGATAAGTGAACTCTTTATAACTATTCTCAAGCTTTCGAGTAACTTAAACTCATCGTCAGGGGTACTAGAAAATACAAATTACAAATTTTTGATAATAGAATATAATATAAATGTAAATGTACAAATTTTCGTCTAATCTTCAACCTCAGATTCGTCACTGTTGCTACCGCATCAAAGTGAATTATGATTGGTTCAATATTGTGTTCAATACGGTTGTCTACGTCTCACATTTTTTGCTCCTCTTTTAAAACATGCTGCATGCATTTCTCCCAGTCTTCTGCAGAAACAGTTCGAATAGCTTCTTGTAGGTGATGTTGCACGTCCACTAATTTAAATGTTCTGTTTTCTCGTGCCACATATCCTTTTACTTGCACCCAGATTAATTCTATTGGGTTTAATTCGCAGTGGTATGGTGGTAACCTTAAAACTGTAATTCCACGACTTAACGCCATTTCATCCACTGCGACTTTTTTATATTTGTCTGTGTGTAATTTTGTTAGCTGAAGTAGTTCTGCCTTTAAACTATCTTTGTTATATTGGATGTTCTTATTAATTAACCATTCTTGAATTGCTGCTTTTTTCCATAATTGTTTCGGTAATGGTTCTAAATGTCGACTATTGTATGGGGCATTGTCCATGACGATGACAGACCCAGGTTCCACAAGTTGAATGATGCCTTCAAACCATTTTTCAAACACCTCCGCATTCATTTCTTCATGATAGTCGCCTGTTTTCTTAGATTTAAATATTAATTCACCATTTGGTAAAAATCCACTGTCGCTTCCTATATGCGTAACTATCAGACGACTACCTTTTCCAGATGGCTGTTTTAACCCAACTGACAAACCTTCAATAAAGGCTTGTCGTGCACTTGTTATATTACCATCCTGCCATACTTTTGTGACCGTATGTCCTTGGTTAACCCATGTCTCGTCCATGAAGTACAATTTTTTTTTGAGCTTCCGAAATTCGTCAATTTTTCTTAGATAGTTTCTTCTCCATGCTATTATTTCTTGACGTTCAATGAGAATGCTTTTCCTGTCAACTTTTCCGTACGTAAATTTCATTTCGTGTACAAGTTCCTAAAAGTTTCTTTACCCATTTTGGGACCAATTCATGATCGCTAAGTGCCTCCAGAACTGTTTGTAGTGTGGGCAGCTCATTTCTGAAAAAGAAACTGTGAATAGTTCTGCGTATACTGGTTTTGGCTTCTTCATCAACTGTGATTTTTTTTTGTCCGCTACTAGTTTTTGGCGTTTGTACGTCCCCATGAATTTCTGCTTCTCTTAGTATTTTGTAAATCGATGATTTTGGTACACCGGTATAATCAGAGCACATATCAACTAATTTATCTTTTGTAATTGTGGAAATTAATGATGTAGAAATGCCCGGTTGGTTATTCGGAGGTACACATGTAGAATTACAGCACATATGCACAAAGTCATCTTTTGGTGGCTGATGATCTCTTTCAAGACAGTGAAATACTCGCAGTACAATTTGTTTTTCTCTTACTGACCGAGACTCCGACCGTTTTACCTTTTTCGACGTGGAAGGCCCGACCATGTCTCCCATTTTTTGAGTAGTTTGAGAACGGTGCAGAAATATAATTATGTAACGCTCAAACACTTATTAGCACTATTATTTTCACCAGTTGTTATCACAACACGTCGATTGCTGACTAACTTAACTGTAAAACGTACAATTCGCGCTGTATAATTCACAAACCAATGATACGCTCATGGCTGCAAGTACATTAGTGAGGACTGTAACGATGAGATGGAAGTTACGGTAAAGTGACAAAGACAGAAATATCGTTGCGTACAGCGTTGCCACTAGTTGTAATAAATATCTAACACTATACAGAAAATAATGAATTTTAACTGATCAGTAATCAGGAAATGTATAAGTATTACTCATTACAAGCTCATTACTGATTTTTGTCATAAATAATACCTTTTAATCGTACTAGTATTGTGTATTATCTATAATTTGCCACAACCTACAACTCTACTGCTTACTATATTTTGATTCTGCTATAAACTGGTAACGTAAAATTTAGATATGACAACGCGCTTTACTCTCAATCATTATTGGTTTTACTATAGAGAGTTAATACTTAATTTTTTTTCGATTCCATAGCGTTTTGTGAAACTCATGATGAGAACTATTATCCATAGTTTGAAGAATTCCAAGAGAACTGGTGTCAGCAAATGAATGAAATCTTTTCAAAATGATTACTCATTTATTGTTAATGAAATATATGTTACATATTGGATTCTTCAATATGTTGACTTTCAATGTCAAAAATTCTGGATGTAGTTTAAGCTTAATGACGTTCTTTTGATTCCAGATGAATTTGAACTTCACGCCATCAAACCCTTTCATTCCTAACCTAACATCGACAACCTTAAGTCCGAATCAGTTCTTGTATCCAACGGCCCCTCCCGGATTTCCAGCATATGACCCCAGGGTGATGGCAGCATACCATAACATATGGTACGGGCAGAGGATGCCTTTCCCAACAGCTCCCCTACCCGGATTGAGTCTGGATCTGAATCAGCAGAGGAAGAATTTGGATATGCTGTCGTCGCCTACTAGTCCTAAAATGGGTGCCTTATCGCAGCAGATGCATAATAACCAGGTGAGAAGTCGCAAACATTATTGGTCCAATAAAAGAGAATCATTGTAAAAACTAATAATAATAATATATTTATTTCAAATAGGCATCCTGATATAACAAAAACATTTTAAAATTGGATAGACAAAGTCACAGTCCAACTTCATAACACTAAAATATGTATGATCGGAATTATCCAAGCTTTCAATAAATAGGAAAAATTACAATGTAAATTACAAATAATAGATTTATATGTTATTATAATATCAACGTTGATGTGGATGTTGTATATTCAAATGACTAATAAGTCCTTTTTTGAATGTCATAATAGATTCACTTTGTTTTATCTCAAGCCTGTAAATATGTTGGGTAAATATGTCATTTATCCAATACGATCCAATCCAATTCGATCAAACAGTTGAAAAATTGTTTAGATAGGTTTGGTTTACTAAATGTTTACTTTGCGAATGCATACTCCCACATTAGTTTCAACATAATGGCTTGGGGATGTGCAAAGGAATTTTCTAGAGTTTTCATCTCTCAAAAACGACTGATAACATTTATATTCAACCTGGGGTACCAAGAAAGTTGTAGACCCGTTTTCAAAAGAGAACGCTTGTTGACTGCACCTGTAATTTATATAATGAAATGTGTCATTTATGTGCACTGGAACCTTGATTTGTATATAACGAACTTGAGCATTCACGGTCGTGATACTCGATATGCTACTGCTCTGAGGGTCCCTTCACATAAGAGTGGTCATTTCAAAAAATCTCCATTATATAGTGCCATAAATTTTTATAACAGACTGCCACTTTCTATAAAGAGATTGAATTCTTCAACTTTGTTCAGTAAGAAAGTTAAAAACTTATTACTGGACAAATGTTACTACAGTCATAAGGAATATTTAGAAGATTCTTTCACAGAAGGATGATAAGATATATAATCGTTCTAAATTTTCACTTGCTGTTTTGAGTTTCAGTGTTCTGACTGGCGATTTTATCGTTTTTTTTTTTTTTAAATATGTGTGTACATGTTTGTAAATATATGTATATATGTAAATATATACATATGTATATTTATTTGACTACGGCAAGCAAAATTGCCACTTTTTTTTTTTATTCATTTTTTAATTAGCATTTTATATATCTATATGTACCTATACCTTTGTATATGCAAATATTAATTTTTATTCAAGCTTTGATCCCATAATTTTATTCATAAGTGACATACTGTTTTTTGTAAATAATCATTGACCTACCATATATACGCTATGTATCACAAATGGTGACTAAATATTATTATTATTATTATTATCTCTCATACACCAGAATCAGAACACTCTTCCCGATGTAGGTTTTACCAACCAGGTTGGTGTCAATAGCTACACTAATATAGGATAAAGAGAATAACATTTGTCTGATTTCTACTAAGTTTTTTATTTGTTATGACTGGTTTCAGTTTTGTGAACCACTCTCAAGTACTTGAGAATGGTTAACAAACAGAAACCGATCATAAATTAAAAACTTAGTATAAATCAGACACGTATAAATCACCAACGTGGTTGGTGAAACCTATGTCTTAAAGAGTATGAGAGAACTGTTTGTGAATAATTTATTTCACGCCAGAGATTTCGGTTCTTTCATGTCATTTATACTAAAATTGATTAATTTAAAGTTCATATAATTTTTTTATATTATGATAGGATAGTTTTTCATACCAGAATTGAATATTGATATAAAGGGGCTTCCTCTGGTACCTGAGGGAAATAGTTTTCTGTTAGTTGAAAAGTAGATAGTTTTTTCAGATATATGAATTCATTTTAGTTTTTGTCTAAATGACATTCTTGAAATTATCTTTCATTATCATAGTCAATCAATCAATGGAAAATGTCTTGGATAGATAGATAGATATATAGATATTTATTTAATCTCTTATGGTTGCTTTACAACATGAGATAAGTCACAGTACATGAAGAGGGAAAAATTCTCATTATATAAACATTAAGAAAAAACATCACAAACATTCTAGTCGTTACAAATTGATTAAGAATAAAATAAAAAATATTTAAATATAAATACATGTTAAAATACATTGAAACAAAACTGCCTAGTCGCTACGTTTTTTATACTCGTCTAATGAATAAAAGGCATGGCGGATGAGAAACTTTTTCAAAGATAGTTTAAAATGTTTCATATTCGTGATGAGTTTCAAGTCTTCAGGCAAAAAATTGAACAAATGTGCTCCAGAATATAGAGGGCTCTTTATATGTTGCTTTCTTTGCAAGTGGTGCAAATGGAAGTCATTCTTCTGTCTGGTATCATATTCATGGTAGTCACTGTTTCTATTCTTATTTTTAGCATTTTGATGGATATATATTAATAATTTGTAGAGATAGATAGATGTTAATGTTAGGATATTGTTTTTTGATACGTTGATACTTTTATAGTAACTCTAAAATTGTTTTTAGATTTCATCCAGACCTGCAACCACTACTTCAAACATATCTTCCATATCGCGCACCCATAATTTAATACCATCACCAAATACGTATAAACCGCCGACATCATCCAAGAAAAGTTCGAGAGATTCAAAGAGCGAGAAGAGTCTAGAAAATGCCGTTGAAAAGCTCACCCAGAATCGGCATAAAGCCATTGGGGCCAAGAACGAAATTTCAATCAGTTCTAACGTCCTCATCAACAGCGGAATTCATCAAAAAGAAAAAAGTGGAAGCAAACAAAAGGAGACTATAAAAGCCAGTAAGGATTCCACTCTGCAACAGAAAAGCGGGTCTGCAAATGAATCCGAGCAGAAAGTTAGGAATGAAGCGAATTCCTGTATTCCTGCTAGTTCTTCCTCAGCACCATCACAAATCAATGTACCTCAAACCCATCCCGCAAAAAATGATGCCGAGAGCAACGTCTCTAACTCTTCAGAGAAAAACTTCCCAAACAGCTCATCTGACAACATGACAAGCTCATCTATGAAAGATTCACCTAGAGCGATAAGTAATGACAACTGCACAAATATTTCTAAAACTTTCACCGCGAAACAAAACGAATCATCTTCTGAAAACAATCCTTCTGAAAACAAATCTTCAGTTTCTACGGAAAATAAGAAGTTTGATGAAGCCGTCGTTCCCGAACAGGTTCCTCTCGAAATTAAGTCAGAGATCAAGGTTGAGGTTTCTGAAATGTCGTCGAGCGGAGTTTCTACGAAGACTTCCTCCGATAGTACTGCAGTCAAAGACATAAGTGTAAGTGTAAATAAAATGCCATGTACATTCAAGGTAGATGAGAGAGTGATGGGATCAAATTTCAAGCAAAGCGTTAAAAATAATGATAGTCAATACAGTGAGGAGTTAGCAATGAAAGGAAATGGTTTATGTTGATTCATTGGACAGCAGGCTCGTTCGTTATTTGAGAGAGGGGAATTTAAAGTATTGGTCTTATGGATTGTCGAACGTTACTCTTGTGAAAGTTTACCGTCACAAGACACTTTGAGGTATTTTTTCTCAATATAAAGTTTTCATTTTTGTAACGTTGGATGTGTATAAGATCGGTCCTTTCTTGTGAATAGAACCCTATTCAATAAAAGGTATTTTTGGGGAAGGTGAAAAGACATACTCAAGTGAAAATTAGTTTGACTTCTTGATGAGTCTGATGGGAAATGATAATGGGTAGTCAGAAAAAACATTTCTGAAACAGTCTGTGTGGTATTGAAATCGAACGCAAACCCCTCGGTAAACTTTCGATATGTAGGCCCTTGTTGAATTTCATTTTTTTCAATATACCGTAATGTATTTTTGTCCACATATTATGCATTTGAAAGATGGTTAATCTTATCTACTTTCGGATTCCCAGTAATCCATCATGTGACTTCAAGTTCAACTGCCTGAAAGGCTAAAGTAAAGGTTACAGTCATTATCACACTAAAATGTCGACGGTTTGATAAGGGTATAAGGAATAAGAGTATTGTGAACCAATTCAGAGAATATTTTTTACCAGGGGTGAAAGGACTTTAAATTTAAGATCTGAATCAGCTATTTTCTCTCAATTCAAAAATCGATTCAAATCAGAATATTGAAATGTGTGCTAGGAATCACACGTTAAAATGTAAGAAGTCGTTAGTCCTTAGCTCTCACAAATTTCGACTTTTGAGAGAGATTTTTTTAAACAGATGTCGTGGAATCGGATGATACTTGATGAAAATTCACAACGTATTCAATCAACAAGTTATTGTGAGATTTTCATTGAACAGTTTTATAAAAACCAAACACGTGTTTCGCTATACAATAGTTCTTCAGGAGAGAGTATAGACACGTACATATTAATACATTTTTCTTACAAATTGAAAAAATTAATTTAACGGTCGAAACATCCACCACAAAAGAAAGCTAAGTGAAGAATTTTTTTTCGATTGCTTTTTGAATTAGTTGGCAAAATTTATGAGTATGAAAGGTTACTGACCAATTGGACTATTCAGTTGTTATCCCCCAGTAACTTTTCCGGGTAAACTTTTCAGTTTGCCATTTATTACTTCCCCATTGATTTTACTTTGTTCATTTTTTAGATTGTGGTTGGTTATATACCCAAAAAAAGTAATAAGTATGGAGTCTTCCACAAAACAATATTTGCAAAGTCATGTTAATTATTAAACACTATCATAAATTGATTCCAACAAGTCACCGAAGGCTTCATTACAATGTACATCACTATTCTCAAGGCTTTATTTCATATTTATCAACTTTCAATTTTTATATTCTTGTACACATCACACTGTTTTTTCACTATTGAGTATACTATTTTCGTAAAAGGTAATTATTCGCCTAAAAAATATTTGTACCCGTGTTTCATATTGAATGGAGACGAAACAATCAACTCTTATAATCTCAAACCTAAAAAATTGTGGGGAAAGGATGTTATTACTTCTGAAGATTTAAAAGCACTTTAAGTGATATAAAAATAAAATATTGACCTATTGGAAAATGAAAAGAAAATGTTATAAACTAAAAAAAAATATATTTTTCATTTTATACCAAGGATATATCTCGTAAAATTTTCTAGTCTCAAAAAGTTAAACTGTTTGTATACAGTGTGTAAGTACTAAAGAATCAAACTGTAGGTATGCTATTTTACAGGTTTTTTCCAGGGCTGAGACCCCAAAAATGAGTAATTTTTTGACACTATGTTCGAAAGTAGGTGTGATTGACCGGTTTTAGTGAACAAAAATATGTTGCAATAAAAAAATTTGAAATTTAGTGCAACCCCGTGTAAAGAAATTTTACTAACACTTCTTAAGATGACAAGCTCAGTTGATAACTCCAATAGCTAAAAGTCAAATCTTCCTTTTTTTCACCGAAAGTACTTCATGATAGATACCAGTTTGCTTTGTTAATCAAATCTAAAGTCATTTATCGGGTATTTATATTTTTTTATTGACGTTTTTCGAAAAAGTGCCTGGGTCCTTACTTAAATAATTGTTTTTTGTACATTATTATGTAAAGTAGCAGCTATGAGGTGCCTTTTAAAGTTTTTTATTTGTAGATTCGTAGAACGAAACACCGTGTATAAAGTAAGAAATATTTTATTTCGGATATAAATACTCTGCTTTAATAGTAATACAAGGTTTATTTGTTATGTTTTTTGGATATAATAACAATTTTATTGTGCATATTTTTTGGGTTTAGTGTAACCTAAGTTATTTTTTATTTTGTAATGGTGGGCATTGTCCTTTTTTTACTATGAATATTTGATATTATCTTGCCAATTTTTTTACCTATTTTAATGCTTCAATCATGTATGTTCCATTAATTTACAAATAACTTCAATTGACTTGTGATGCACTTTTTGGAACCTCTGGTTTAGTAATGAATATTAAATACTGGAGTTTAATCCCAACACCAAACGTTATTTTTAACACCTCCACAGGAAGGTTAAACAGTTTATTCTTTCTCTTGAAGATGATCACTTGGTGATCGAAACGCGTGTCGAGGTGTTGAAAATAATGGTTTGATGTTGGGATTAAATTCCAGTAATATTCAACTTGAATTGAGATGAAAACAGAGTAGGATGTTTATGTGCCCTACACCCCTCCGTTATTTATTCCCAACTTATTTGGAATTCTTATTTAGTGATGACGATTTTTTATTTAGTATATTGTAAGCAATCAGTGTCGACTCACCAGAAGACTTATGACTTGGTATCTGTCTTACCTAATTCTGACATTATACTTCAGACTTGATATGTAGAAAAACAATCAGAAATTACTTAATAGTAGTTCTGACTTACAATCTTGGAAATTAGCACAAAAACTGGATCAGTGAGTAGGAATTCGAATTTCATTTCCAGTGAAAAAACTTTGTTAAAGTTCCTACTTAGTATCTTGGATTTTTTTTGATTTGAGGATTGTAGTCCTTTCAAATTGATGGTGATTTCAATTTTAATTGACCCCTTGAATTAATTTATCATCACAATTAGCATATTTTATACTTTTCATTAAAAAACAATACTAATAACTGAATTCAAAATAAAAACTTTCCGATGTGAATGTTTTGGATCATTTCTGAATGTTTGAATTTCTTTCCTTATTTAATTTAGTAAATGATTTCCAAGGATTGTTGATTTCGTGATTAGATCAAAAAAATAAAAATGGACAATGCTTTCCAAGTTGTACTTGAACATACCTATTGATTTTTTTATTTTAGGATATAAAAATAAGATCTTTTGGAAATATTGAATGTAAAGTGGAGATTTTATTACTGTACATTGTACATATGGAGCACAGATGATTTAATAAATATTATTTATAGTTTGTTGATTTTCTTGTATTCCAGTCCAGCTCTTAAAAAATATATATAAAGGTGCCTGATGTTTATTGGAAGCACTTTTCAAACTTCAGAGAATTCACTATTTGTCATTCTCCCTCTTGCCCCCTTTTCTTCTACTCTCTTCCTCTTCTTCCTCGCTCCATTACTCTCACCGGCTCTTGTTATGTCAGCCAACCTAGTTCAATTGAAAATGGGATGAGCTACGTTTATAACAAAACTTCGAGTATTCATAAATAGCATACGGATGCACCCCTGAAAACATTTCGAATAATAACTGACCATGTAGTTACTTATAGAGTGTTGATACGATAAATTTTTCCAAGATGCATAAAATATCTCTGGTGTTAACAAACAGAGGGTGCACCCCTTTCCCATTCAAAATATTTTGTCGAAGACTTTCAACAGCATGCTTGATAAAAAAATTAATAAAGAGATCCTATAAGTTTCAGCCTTTCATTCACAGAGGTGCTGAGTTCACTCAAAAGTAACACTGCTTGATAATGTCAAATTGGTACTTCAATTTTCAATGTTTTTACATTTGGAAATGAATTGATATGTTTGTTGCATTTGTTTGATTGATAAATTGAAGATCTGAATCAAATACGAGCTACAGTTTTCGATTGCACCAGCTATCAACATATATACAAACTTGGGTCAATCCCATCTCTCTCGTCAAGAGTTTATGACAAAACAAAAGCGGATTGGCTTAAACACCAAAAGGTTTCTATGCATCTTTGCTTTTTCTATCATTCCATTCCATATATTATACCGTTTCTATTGGTTGAAACAATCCATTGGAAAGGTTTTGAGGAATTTTAAAATTTGTGCGTTTCGTTGACTTTCTTCGGTGAAATCATGATTTCACTCCATTTACTGTTTCACTCTTCCACTGTGAAAAGAGTTGTTATATCCTATAAGTATCATATATACGTGAAGAACTCTTGGAATTGGCGAGTAAACGTAACCTAAACCTAAATAGTACATGGACTTGTGATACAATGTTTGGTGAAGTAATGTATATTACTGGAGTTTTATCCCAACACCAAACCGTTATATTAACACCTCGACACGTGTTTCGATCACCAAGTGATCATCTTCAAAAGAAAGATTGAACTGGCTTGAGTTTAACACCTCGACACATATTTCGATCACCAAGTGATCATCTTCAAAAGAAAAATTGAACTGGCTTAAGTTTAATCTTCTTCTTGAAGATGATCACTTGGTGATCGAAATATGTGTCGAGGTGTTAATATAACGGTTCGGTGTTGGAATAACACTTCAATAATATTCAGTACATGGAGTAGATATACGTTACTGGACATTTGTCTGAAGAAAGAAGATTACGGTCGAAAAAGTAAAAAATCGTAACCTTTCATTTCCTAAGTAATCGTCGGTTGAATAGAAGAATTCATAGAGAAAACACGATAGAAATGAGGCATGATTTGAATGTCTGAAACGGCAAAAAAAAACTTTTCACAAATAAGTAACTCAAAACATTCAGCTGTTTACCGTTTGACATTATCATTGGTTTAACTCACCAGCGTCCCCTGTGGTAGAAATGTTTTCTATTATTTGGCTAAGCAACTAGTAAGGCGTTCTGTGATCGGCAATAGACTGCCCCACCCCTTCTAATTTGAGTCATGTCTTCAATACAGCTGTGGCGCATGCGCTTAGCATGAAATTTGGGGGGTTGTTTATCTTATCGTGATTTGACTATTCATTTCATTCATTATTCCTTCTTGATTGTGAACAATACCTTCAAAACTTTCTATTGAAGATTAAAAGTGAAAGTGCTCATAAAGTTGAATTCTACATTTTATCGAAATGGATTCCAACATAGGTGATAATTTGAATTCCATTTTTTTTAAAGTATAGGTACTTTATCTGTCAAAATTTGACCTAATCATTCCATTATCTGTGATAATAATAGATGTTGTTCATGCGATTTATATTTAACTGAGATTTATTTTTCAAGGAGTTTTGAATGCAGATATCTTGGAGAAATTCCGCCAAGAATTTTATAGTGACAAGAAAAATGTTCTTGCTCAAAATATTTGTTCAAAAGTGGACCCCTTCGATGTTGCATTGTCCAGGAAACTTTTGGAAGAAACCCAGCACGTATTCAATCACAAGGTATGTTTTTGTCAATAAGATTCTATAGATTATTATTTTCAAAACCATTTTTCATCAAACTGCTTATGTTTCGATTTACCTATTAGGAATTATGGTTCTGAAAAAAAAAACAAGATTAGACAAAAATGTCTTTCATCATAACAATACTATAATAGACAAGATGAGCTCAGTATATTAGAAACTTTTCTGTAGAGTCAAAATTACCTTTTTTACATTCTTAACTGATAATTGTAAGATTTCCTTTTTCATGAACATGCTTTTTTCAAAATTTCAACAAGTAAGTCTATGTTAATAGGTAACTGGTGAACTCTCCTGATGAGTCATATATTGATTAGATAGACCAATACAAACAATGGGTCAGTAGTCATCTGAAGAATTGATTATTTGCACACTGCAGCAAAATTAATCATAAACAACAGCTTGCATCAATAAAGTCACCAGTATGAGATACTTTTTATCATTGTCATGAATGCAGAGAATAGAATAACAGTTATTATGTTGGCCTTCATGAATGTTTTGCTGTTACAACAGTTTTGGCCATCAAACAAAAGTTTATGCACCTGAACTACATTATTTCCATTTCGAGGCTAGAAATGAGAGTATTTTTTATGATTTTTATTACAGAGCTCCTTGAATATAATGTACTCAAGTGAATCATGGGGGTTCCAAATAAATTGTTATTTTCAGGCTGGTTTGAAATAATTAAAAATCTGATCAGTAGGATTTCAAACGTATTGTTACAAATTTGCTTTATTTTTCAATGTCAAACAAAAACCATGGTTATAGTTTTCAAAAGAAGTAACTGGTTATTTTTCCAGAACAAATAATCATTTTTGTTTATGTGATTATATTATTTGTTTTGTATAATTGAAAATAGTATTCTTGTTAGACATGATAACCTGAAGCTTCAAAATTGATAAACTCATATTTACAAAATGATACAAAAAGAATGTTATAATTATAAAAGAGCTAATCAGGTCACTCAATTCTGACTAGTTGTAAACAAGAGATTCTACATAAGGCTTATACTGTCCTATACCTATGTAATTTTCTATTTATCATTATTATCTTTTTAATGAAGTCGCCAAATTTGAACCCTTTACAGATTATACAGTAGAAAATATATTGTAAACCTGACAGTAAAATTGAAAGCATAATGTATTGCCTCAAACAAGATTCTATTGCAGAACAGATGTCAAAGCATTACATTGCAGTGGTTCTTGGTATTCTTTGGTTTTTTGAACTTTTCTTATAACCTCTACTAATGGGAATAATAAATAAACCGACATCGATGTAAAATCTGCTCAAGTGTAATAAACACAAAACTGAAAAATTTGAGCATTTTAGACAAGGGCAGAGTTATTAGGGGGGATGGTAATGCGGGTAATTACATACCCCCGACATTATCATTGAATACTGAAATGAAAGGTATAACTGGAACTTCTGGCATAGAATGAATCCAAAATAAACACTGTTCCCAAACACCAGAATTGCAACATTCTTTCCGACCCAGGTTTCACCAATCAAAGTAGCTTAGTCTAGAGATGAAGTTTCCGTTAATTTCAACAGAATGATTCATATAGAAATAAACAATGGAATGTTTAATATGAAATCTTTGTCGCTGTTCATAGTTCTCATGAAAGGCGTTTTGTGCGAAACTAGATTTTTTTGTCTCCGAAATCAGTTATTTGCTACATGTTCTTTGAAAAGAGTTTTAATCGCTTGCTCAGTCTGACCAGTTAAAAAATCTGTAACTTTGTCGTTGATTGAAGTGAATAGCTGAAATTTGGTATGTAGTATTTCTAGTGTATATACTATCAAATAGTGCTACATTCGTTGTTAATTTTTAATTGACTCCTAAAAAGAAGTAAGTTATCAAATCGTGTGTATTTCTTTTTGTTTGTAAAGTATATAAAAATTAATTTTTTCAGTAACACATTAAATTGCAATATTTAAAATCTGTTTAGGGTAGTGCAACAAACTCTGGCAACAAACTCTGTCCAAACCAATAAAGTTATTATGAAATAAAACCACGAATTGTACTACAAAAAATTAAATAAACATTCAATTATTACATATATCAACAATTCTCCATGATCATCTCACCAGACAATTGAATAATTTGAAAATTTGAAAACCTTACAAATAAGAAGAGTTTTGAAAAAATTCATTGTACTTCCTTGGAATACATTTTTTTAATAGGCTACACAATTACACGAAACATCAATCTTCTCACTAATTTCGAAAAAGAAATGAAAAAATTACACATCTGTTGATAGTAATTAATCAAGTGATTCTTGCAATGGTATCCATATTACCAGATACAACTGATTTGTTGATTTCATGTCATAAATTGTTTCCTCTTTATTTCATTTCCTCTGTTCATATTCTCGATATGAAGTTTTTATTTTTGCAATTTTAGTTTCCTATATGAATATTTATATTTTTGAGAATTTATTGAAGTTGTTTTTATTGAGCTAACTTGGTTAGCGAAACGAATATCGAGAGATAGCCCTTTAGATTTGATGCAGTAAAAGTGTTTTTGTCTGTTATGCTGGGGTCTGTTACAGATTACTTCAGACTAATAATTATCTGTCTTAAGAATTTTCGATGCTATTTTTCTATCTCATCATTTCATCTCATCATTACTGCTTTCAAGGCATTCTGAAAAGTTGAACAAACATATTCAAATAATATAATTCATAACAATATAAGTATTGTTATCTGTACTGTATAAGTATTGTTATCTGATACCTTTACCTGTTTGTTTATTCAACAAATGGTCTGTTTTCTCTTTTAATAATATCCATTGTTACTTTATCTTTTATTCTATTGAAATATAAATTTTGTTATGATGCAGGATTATTAATGACTGTAAGGAGTGATATTTTGCTAAACCCATCTAAATTTCAACTTACTCACAAATTTGTTTATTATTTGCTTGTATAAACCCTGATTGATGTCCCACGAAGAATATTGAGTTAGAAAAACAACTATTGTTTTTAATCAATTGATTTCCTTTGATGATAAAATTGACAAATTTATCAACAATAGCAATAAACATGTTATTTCCCAGGAAGCATAAGGAAAAGAATAACAATATAAAAAAAAAAATTAAAGAAATTCACGCCAATAATCAATG
Organism: Leptinotarsa decemlineata; assembly: GCF_025532065.1. Taxonomy (NCBI): domain Eukaryota; kingdom Metazoa; phylum Arthropoda; class Insecta; order Coleoptera; family Chrysomelidae; genus Leptinotarsa; species Leptinotarsa decemlineata. The sequence goes on from NW_027412523.1 coordinate 293,624, forward strand.
TATGAAATATAGTGTTGATAACAATATGAAAGTTTGTAATACAGGACTATTGAAATTTTAATCTATACATGGACTCTTGTAAAGGGTAAAAGATAGAGGGTAGGTTAAATGATGGCTCATATACAGAGAAAAAGAACATTAGAAAATTTAGTTTTCTGCTGTATTGTCATTCAGAATAAATTTTTCAAATATATTTGTTATGTATTTTGCATGAAAAGAAAAAAATTCTCTCATACAAATATTGAAAAAAGTCTTTCACACCGAATATTACAGCCAATCCCTCCTTTTCCATTTGTGAATATTTCATCTTGGCTGATGTCAACATGTTGAACAACTTATTGCAAATGCAATAAGTTGTTCAACATTGCCATTATAAATATGACTGATCACTGCCCCAATCGCAAAATTAGAAGAATACACCGTTAATTTCAAAGGTCTATTCGAATAATAGTGAGCTAAAACCGTATTTGACAATAACATTTTTTTATTTTTGCAAAACTATTTTGGCACTCTGTGGTCCATTGCCATTCAACTCCCTTAGTATAAAGGCTGCAAAATCATTGATGCATTTTGATATTTCGTGGTTGCAGACATTGTTTTATTTCATAAACCCTCTCCATCGATTTATGAAGACCGAATCTTGGAAAAATGCACTTTTAAGCACTCTTGAAGACGTTGTAAAACTAACTCTAATCTTTGAAAGAAAATAACCCCTTGTGGGTGGATACTGTAACCATTTTTGAACTATTCTCTGGCAATAACATTTGCTGGTAGGCTGCAGAAAGATCTAATTTTGAAAACTTTTCACCACCTTGTAATTGATTAAACAAATACTCATTTCGCGGAAGAGGGCATCTTTGTACCTCCAGTTGAGGACTGAGGGTTATTTTAAAATCGCCACTAACTCCGAACATTTTGTTTCAATATCGGAACGATGTGTGTTACCCGTCCGAAAAATTCGACAGGCATTAAAATATCATTATCAACTAATCTTTTTAATTCATTCTCTATTTTAGATTTCAAGCTGAATGGAACCGGGCGCGCCTGGTTTTAATTTCGAAGAAACTTTAAATTTGTTGAAGGTGCCGAAATTATTTTCGAATACGGCACTGTACTTCATTAGTAAATTATCAGGATTTACAGTAAAACTTATATAATTCAGATTATTTTCGATCTTGTTCACTTTACTTATTCCTAAGTTTAACATTGTTAATCCATTTCTTCCTATTAATGGTGGACCTCCGTTTTTAATAATATATATTTTCAACATGAAAGCTTTACCTTTGTAAAAAAACTTCAACTTCTGAAAATCATAACGGCTCGAACGAAATTCCAACATAATCTCTTGAAAGCAAATCATTTTTCTGAAGTAACTCATTTCTAAAATGTTTTTGAAATAAACTTTCAAAAATTGCGGCATTCGCAAAGCCGGAGTCTGCTTCAGAATTGAATGGCTTATTATCAATTTAACAAAGGTTAGGTTAGGTGAGCGGATCTATTCGATCCTCCACTGCAACCCGTAAGGGTTTATTGTGGCTCACACCTATTCACACTCGAGCAAATAAATCCAGCTTCTTAACGACGCCGATTAGTTTGTATGGTGAGTGGTCTTTCAGGTCAGATTTTAAGAGTACGGCTCTGCCGAACTCTTACAATCTCATTTTGTGTTAGTTTATTTGGTATCAGCCACTTATTTATATTTGGCAAAGTTGACAAGTTTTTTTCTTTCAAATTTATTAAATTTGAATCGGAATGATAAAATGTAGCATCGTCTGCGAATAAAATACCATTAATGTAATGAAGATGTTCAAATATATCATTAATGTAAATAATGAAAAGAAGTGGCCCCAGAACTGAACCTTGAGGTACACCACAAGTAATTTCCTGACTAGAGGATAGTGTTGAACCTTGAAAAACCGCGTGAACTCGTTGAGTTAAATATGATTCGAAAAATTTGTAAGCAATTCCTCTGACACCATAATATTCCAATTTCTGTAATAATACCTGATGCGAGATGCAGTCAAAAGCTTTACTTAGGTCACCTCTCTCAAAAGCATCGACCACATCGCTCACCAGTTTCGTTACGGCGTGAGTTTATTTTATTTATTTTCCTCAAAATATTTCGCCAGTCTCTTCTATAATTTTTCCAATTATAGGAATAATTGATATAGGACGATAGTTTTCAGGTGAGTTTACATTCCCGTTCTTGTGAATTGGGATAATTTTGGATTTTTTAAAGATGTCAGGAAAAATTCCGTTAATGAAACATAGATTGCGGAGTGTTGAAATAGGTTCTGCATTACTAAATTTGATTTCCTTCAATAAGGTACTGTTCATTCCATATACGTCATAACTATGAGATCTTTTCATGTCGGATATGGCCTCAAGAACTTCATTAGGTGTAGTGGGGAAGAGAAAAAATGAATTAGAATATGATGGCCGTGATTTTAAAAAGTCAGTTGCTGAAGCTGTGGTTGCGGGTAGTTGCTCTATCAGTATACCGGCGATAGTTGAAAAATATGAAACAAAATCATCTGTTGATAAATTGCAGGGTATTGAGACATTATTAATCCTACCTCTCTCGAGATTAATCAGCCTCCAAGTATCCTCGGACTTATTTTCCGAATTTATAAGATAGGTATTATATGACATAACCTGTCATTGGCATCGCTTTAGGCTTTGCCAAACAAAGTTTGAACACCTGGATGGCAAGAAGATTTATGAACTCCTGGCAGAATCTTTCAGGATTGGCTCACTCCAAAGCGTTTATTCACCCTTCGAAGCTTGATACCAAACAGTTGTTGGACTACAGTAGAGATGAACTTCGATGTCTAATAGGCCTTCTTACAGGTCACTGTCATTTGAATCAAAATACTTCATGTCTGACCTTTGGGTTACTTCGATATGGAGCAAAGCGTGGTCGTAGTGTACCTCAATACACCTGTACCTAATGTTTAACCCGCTGCTGTTGTAGCGGTCATTACTCTCTTACCTCTACACGTGGAATAAGTCTTAACTACGATTTGCAACTTGTGTATTGACTTGAGAGTGATTTTTATTTTATATATTAACCTCCTTACAGGGCAATACTTTCGATCACTGCGTTTGTGATACATGATTCCATGCTTTATCATTGCGTTGTTGTCTGAATGTATTACTTTGTTATGTAAGGAGGGTAATACATGCAATCTCTTAGATCTGCAAAAGAATTATCTCTCTCTTACTTAAAAATCATATATTGTTGGATCAGCAATTGAATACAATTCTCCACAATTTGGTGCCCTTCATATAATGTGGATATTGATATGCTTGAAAGTGTTCAAAACAAGGTTAAAAGGTAATCTTCTAATATATAAAAATGGATGTTTGTTGGTTGGTAAGTGATAAACTTCTACATCGCTTAACCGATCATGATGAAACTTGACATGTATAAGTAATTTTTCATAGAGAAGGTTTTTAGGCCATCAATTTTTCTGTAACCCGCCACTAGATGGCGTTGTAGAACACTTTTTGAAAGCACTGTTCTATAACACTGCGCACGCCTAAGTTCGTTGATTCTGATTCTGTCAAAATATTGGAACATCAACGATACAGCAACATAGTACTAGTCTAATATATAAAAATGGATGTTTGTTAGTTGGTTGGTAAGTGATAAACTTCTACATCGCTCAACCGATCGTGATGAAACTTGACATGCATAAGTAATTTTTCATTGAGAAGGTTTTTAGGCTATCAATTTTTCTGTAACCCGCCACTAGATGGCGCTGTAGAACACTTTTTGAAAGCACTGTTCTATAACGCTGCGCACGCCTAAGTTCGTTGATTCTGATTTTGTTAAAACATTGGGACAGCAGCAATACAGCAACATAGTACTAGTCTATTGGCGAATATAACTATAAAATTATATTGGACATTCTCAACTTGAATACTCTGACTCATTAGAATCAAATCTTACATTAATTCACAAAATAATCAATGGTAACATTAATTTCCAGAAACTTGTACTTATAACTATAGACCAGACGCTTTGCTATCAGTGATATATCATGGAGAAAGTCGTAAAGCACCATATCCTCAAATATTTGACTTTTCACTAACTTTTCCAAGGCTTTTGACAGAATAAATCACAATATTCTATTGAAGAAGATCGGAAATTTTGGTCTTACAGAACATTTGGTAAATTGGTTTGGTAGTTTTTCGGCTGGTCGTTCACAACAGGTTAAAATTGGAGGATGCAAATCAAGTGCTACAAGGATCACATTGTTCACCCCTGTTATTCAATATTTTTGTGAACGACATAGGATACTGTTTATAGAACAGTGAATTTTTAATGTTTGCGGATGACCTGAAGCTTTTCAGACCGATAAAATCATACAATGATCAAATTCTCCTTCAAGATGATCTAGATAAAGTTTATAAATGGCGTGTTATAAATAACTTATTTCTTAATGTAAATAAATGCCATTTCATTACTTTCTCAAGAGTTGGTAGGAATTTCGATACATCATACAACATAAATGATCAGCACTTAGAATACACTTCCTCTATAAAAGATTTGGGGGTCATTTTTGAAGAACAACTCAAATTTGTAAACCATATAAACCAAGTGAGTGTGAAATCATCCAAAACACTGGGTCTTATTTTACGTCATTGTTCAGGATTTTCCATTGAAGCATTAAAAAGGATTTATTTAGCTCTAGTGGTGTCTAAGTTAGAATATGCATGTATCATTTGGTCTCCATTTTACAATGTGCACTGTGTGTCTCTAGAAAGAGTGCAAAATACATTTCTGAGATTTTGTTCTTGCAAGTTGGGTCTTCAAATACAGTACTGTGACTATTCGAGTATATTACAAGAAATGGGGCTGAAACTATTGCAAACCAGAAGAATTAATGCAGATCTATGCTATGCATTCAAGCTGCTCAATGGACAAATAACTTGTCCTGAATTACTTGAATCTGTCAACATTCATGTTTGTTCCAAACAGTAATCTTAGACACAGCCATTTATTTCATATGCCCTTCCATCATACACATTATGGCAAACATACACCCTTGGAAAGAAGCCTAAAGTTAGTAGATGACAAAATCATCAGTATTTTTGGTGTCCCTTATGGTCGTTTTAAATCATTGAATAATTTAAGTTGGTAATTGTTTACATAAGGTAGTAACAAGTTTAATTTTAATTCTATATCCTAAAGTATTTTATAATGTTATATAGTTGTGTGCTGCAGAAACATTCCGTAGCGTATTAGTTTTTATTTTACATTTTATATTGTTCTTTTTTTTCTGTGAAATTTTTACACTGTAATGGGTTTTATCCCGTATAAATGAATAAATAAATAAATATTTGGAAGGCTTCAACATCTTGAGCGATCATCAATATGGCTTTCATAAAGCTTAGATCAGACCTTCTTTGGAGTATTGTTCTCATGTATGGAGCTCTGCTTCGAACTTGATTCATAATATTATATTTTTTTTGCCTTTTTTTAAATATTTTTCCTTACATATATCTGATAGTTATAGATTATTGTTACAGAATAGATGTGTGAATTTGTTAATTATTTTACAAAAAATAGGCAATGCCTTAAATAAGTAAATGAATTAATGAAAATAAATGAATAAGTTGATTCTGTGGTATATCTCCCATCTTAATACCCCTAATCAGACTACAGATGAAAACAGCGAAATTTTTTATTGGTTTATCAATGGTTTTGCAATGGAGTACAATTTGTAATAAGAATTTCCATTTAATTTGACCTTTCAAGTCTGTATGGAAAATAAAATAAAATAAAATTCAGAAAGTCTTACTTTAAAAAACAATCGACTCTAAATTGTCCTAAGATGTCGAAGCTAAATTTCAATTTTTATATATGTTTTTCAGATTGAAGCAGAGGCTAAACCAGTGACAAATCAGAAGAGCTCAGGGCGATGTTGGCTTTTTGCTGCTTTGAATGTGATTCGTCTGCCATTCATCAAGCAATTCAACTTGGACGACTTTGAGTTTTCTCAGGGCTACCTTTTCTTTTGGGACAAAATTGAGAGATCAAATTTTTTCCTCAACAGCATTGTTGAAAGTGCTAAGAGAAACGAAGATGTGGATGGACGCTTGGTATCATTCTTATTGAAAGTAGGTGAAACATTCTTAGTATACTTAGTATATACATTTGGTTCTATATACTCGAAATTATAATAATAAGAATAAATCTTGTGGACAAAGTTGGTGAAAAATACATACAAATGTAAGTATAGAAATATAAAAAGTGAATATAAAAACACCTACAAAAAAGTAAAGTTAGAACATACGCTATAGTTCAACATCGAAATTTTGTCTCAACATGGTTGTGTACAGACTTGTTTAAAAATATAACACTTATATAATAGACCTATAAACATATATACACTTATATATAATATAACATAAATAAACACACCCATTGCACCAAACAAACAAACATTAATATCTAAACAAGAATATCAAATATGCATATTTTGTCACGTAAATTTATCATTATAGAACTCTTGCAAATTATAATAGGATCTATCAGCCAAAAATGTTTTTACTCCTATTCTAAACATTTTGTTGGTCAAAGGAATTGGCAATTTCTACGCGGTGGAATGGGTGCTATAAGAATGGCGTGACGCCTCAAATAGGACATATTTTTGTAAATGAGGCAAACCGTTTCCAAAATGAACAAAGCAATCACTGTTAAAATCTTTTGCTCAACGAATTTGTGTCTGCATGAATCACGAGGTTCAATTTTACACATATACCTGATAGCCCGTTTCTGCAGTACTAATACAGACAGAAGTGCTGATGAATTGCATACTCCCCAAAACGGTATTCCATAACGTAAGTGGGATTCAACAAGGGCGTAATACACCGTTCTGGCAGTTTTGATTCCCAAATTTATTGAAGTTACTCTTACTGCATAACATCCAGAACAAATTTTACTTTTAAGTTGTTTAATATGCTCAATAAATTTGAGCTTGTTGTCAATGTGAATACCTAGAAATTTAGATTGAGTCTCTTTCTTGATCACTAAGTTATCACCAAATGACAGGTCATCAAGAGCACATCATTTGAGTTTTTGTTGTTCCACAAATTTCGTCGTGTCATCAGCGAGAAGAGTGAAATTTCTAGAAATGCTCAAATTTGCAATGTCAGTGACATATAATAAGAATAATATGGGTCCCAACACTGATCCTTGTGGACCCACACAAAATTTCCTTTTTTTTCTGAAAGTCCTGTTGTTCTTACCATTTGATTCCTTCCTGAAAGGTAAGATTCAAACCATTTGAGCGTCATCTCTCTACAGCCGTATTGGTGAATTTTTCTTAGCAAGATCTTATGATCAACGCAATCAAATGCCTAAGAAAGATCACAAAAGACCGCAGCTGCTACACTACCAGAATTCAACGTTTAGTAAATATCATAAAGAAACGAAAAGATGGCATCGTGCGTATTTTTATTGCTTTGAAAACCAAACTGGCTTTCACTTGAAAAATTGTGGTGTTGTAGGAAAATTGTCAGATGTATTTTCACAAGTTTTTCGATAACTTTGGCTATAGTTGGAATGAGAGAGATCGGGCGAAGATTCGCGGGATCTCCACCTTTATATAATGGAAGGACAACGTATGTTTTCAGAAAATCAGGAGAAATTCCATTGTGGAAAGAGGTGTTGATTAGAGATACAAATGTTTGCAGTGCCTCAGTTGGAATTTTGAATAATTTTTATGGAAATTCCATCATAATCAGTTGCATTTTTATTCTTTATATTCCTCAAAATTTCTACTAATTCACTAATATTAGTAAACGATGTTAGGTTATCCTCAATTCTGACATCTTCATGATTTATTAAGGGATTTAAGGTACCACTATATTCTCACTAAGGTTTTTTGCAATGGAACAATAATAATCATTGATTTTATCAAGATTAAATAATATTCCCACATGTTTTTTTTTAATTTTCCGGTAATATCACTGCTTCTTTCATTTTATTAGTCAACTTAGGGAACAAATAAATCAAAAACCTTTCAGCTCTGTTTGCATGTATTGAAAGTACTTAAAAACTCAAGGAAAATGTAAGAGCTGCTATTTTGTTTTGTCTGTTTCCATACTTGGAAAGATATTTTTCTCATCAAAATTAATAATTTAAGGATCCGACGACTGATGGAGGCCAATGGGACATGGTAGTCAATCTAATCAACAAGCACGGGCTAATGCCGAAAAAAAACTTTCCGGAATCTTTCAGCTGTGAGTCAAGCATGAAATTGAACCAGGTATTGAAGAGCAAGTTACGTGAATACGCCAAGGCTATCAGGAATCTCGTTTTGAAAGGCGCTAGCGACGCAGACATCAGCAAACTCATCGAAGGACAGATGGCCAACATTTACAGAGTTATTGGTATTTGCCTTGGCATACCCAACGAAACTTTCACTTGGAACTACTATGATAAAAATAAAACTTTCCACAGCGTTGGTCCAATCACAGCTAAGGACTTTTACGAGAAGCATGTCAAAGCTGTCTTCAACGTTGATGATAAGGTATGAAGTTCGAAACAATTGTACTTGTTTGTATTGTATTGTTTTGTGTAATTTCTATATTGTATTTTCCAACAGGGAAGAGTGTTTTTATTATTTGTTGAACACTAGGCTAGGTATCAAATTGATTCTGAGGAAAGAGAAAAAATTTTCAGTATGCTGTATCCAAAATGCCAAAAATTACTTAAATGCGGTAATGAAAATAATAATATAATATATTCTTTATTTCATATGAACATTTATATATACAACAAACTATACAGCGTGACTCACGGCCGATGGTAGGTTAGACGTTTCTGGAAAAACGCAAAGCATGATTTTTCCGAAAATTTCACCTCTCACATTTCCTTACCTGTTTTATCGATCTAAAGTATTTTCAGCATTGTGGCGTTGCCACTTCCATCAAAAAGTCCTAGCAACTTAATTTTTTTTAATGGAACACCCCGTATATTAATACATTTTTGGAATCGCTCTGGTATTTTAATACTATTTTGTTAATAATGTCCTATACCTATCTCTATCTGTTTTCGAGATAAAAAATAAATTGTGCTAAATATGGTCCAAAACATAGCCTTAATTGAAATTAAATACATCAGTACTCTCAATTCATGAAAAGTTGATATTTTGATGATAGTTTGGACAAACTCGAAATATTCAAATAACACCAAGAAATCGACTCCATATCATACAGGGCGTGCTAAAATTACTATTAATTCCATTGTGGATAAAAGTAGTCGAAAGTTCATTTTTTCAAATGAAACCCCTTGTATATTACTCGATAAATTGTCTCGATTTGTCAAATCGACATAGAAGGCTAACTTCCACATCCATTCACTATTTTCTAAATCGGCAAAAGGGCGCTGCTTCTCATTTAAAGAAATTTCGATCTCTGCTCGAAGTTCAAAAAAGCGCTTAAGGACTTTTCCGCAACTAAGCCAGCGTAAGGCAGTATGATATGGTAAATCATTTTCTCCAATGTGTTGAATAAACTCGCGGAATTGTCGGTGATTCAGCCCAGTGGATCTGATGAAGTTAACAATGATATGACTGGTTTTAGAACTTCAGACATATCCAAACATTTTCCGCACAAGGACTGTTGATGAATGATACAATGTAAGACTAATGGTTTTGAACCACCATCATTTTCTACAGCCTTTTTGACACAAGTGCAACCACTCCTTTATTTTTACCATACATATTTTTGCCTCCATCAGCTGTTATAGATTTCAAATTTCTCCATCGAAGGTTCTTTTTATTAATGGCATTTTCAACTCCCTTGAAAATATATGCCCCAGTTGTCGTGCCGTGAATACTATCAATATCAAGAAGTTCTTCATACACTTCATAGCTTGTATCTACTCCGCGAATAAAAATCAACACCTGAGCAGTATCTGACAGACAGTTGAGATGATATATTTTCTGCGAAGTCTTGCACCCTCCGAGCCACGGTGTTTGCTGACAAACTGACACTTTTAAATAAATTTACCTTTTCGGGGCATATTTCTTCGGCTACTGCAATCAAGCATTCTTTTATCATTTCTCCATCGGTGAATGGTTTGCCACGTTTTCCGATTTCAAGAGCCACACGAAAGCTAGCGCGAGTTGCAGACTCTTGTTTAGTATTCGCTTTGGTAAACAAAGATTGCTGCGATTTGAGTCCGCATTTCAAAGCTTCAAATTTTTCCTTTCGCAAATTTCCTGTATACTTGGAGTAACTTTGAAGATGTTTCGATTCATAGTGTCGTTTAATGTTATAGTCTTTGAGAACAGCTATGGTTTCATTACAAATTAAACATAGCGTCTTATTACTGGACTCAATCACAAAATACTGAAAGTTTCATTTTTCTTGGCATGTTCTGCATTCACTGTCGATTTTTCGCTCCTCTTCCATACTAACAAATCACACATAAAAACAATAGTCAAATCAAAATACTTTTATTGACGGGTGTTACTTTATTTCACAATAGACAGTTTCGCTTTTCCTACGCAGACTAACTCGCAGTTGCGCCGCTAGCCTTTTTATATGCAATTATTACTGCCATCTCGAGGTGATCGGAATACACTAGCTAGAACCAGAACTTTCTCGAACCAACGCGGTAATTCAAAATATTTAATTACGCCTAATGCCACCTAGCGGGTAGCTGAAAAAGATAGTACATAGTACCACTACTCGCCACTGGATGTCGTTAAGGGTTACAATACACAATAATAATTGAAATGCAAAAAAAGCGTAAGTTTGCTTAGGTCACGCACTTTGCGACTATCCTAGTCTAGAAATATAGTTAAGGCAGAAATTGGCCCTTGGAACAAACTGAAAAAATCATTATGGCCCGAAGGCTTCAAAGTTTGGAGACCCCTGCTTTAGATCTTGAAACTCCACTAAGTTTAATTGTAGATATTGAAATGTGCACACAAGTATTCGCAATTGGAGACACATGGACACCACCGTCTCATAGAGACTCTGACGTCATACAGTATTTGTATTAGGAAAATATTCTGAACACACAATAATTAAACGTAAAAAATAACTTTTTGCCTGTTCTTGAATTTTTTTGCGCCACTGCAGAAATGGAACACAGTTATCTGAAAAAAAGGGGCAATTGATTCCAGCCCAAATTATTTTCTTTCAATGAAAACTTTTTTAGCTGCTGTATCTCCCTATGAATCTTAGAATAACAATAAGCTAAAATGATGTAAAATTCTGTCACTTGGTGAGATATATTTAAGTGTATTTGTTGGTAGAAAGTTTATTACCCCATTCAAGGACATTCTTTTTTTTTAGTAAAGTAGTAAACATTTATTTGTTTCCAGAAAACTACAATTCTAAATGGTATTGAAGAACTGCTTGTTTTATTTATTTACATTTTCGCATTTGTTATTTTTTTTTGTTTTTAATTAGACCAATTCTCAAATAGCTCCCTATATGAATATTTCTTTTATAAATAATTTCCTGTGTATTCAGTTCAGTTTGGTTCCATTTGAATAAAACATTTCCATCTTTCTTTAGGTTTGTCTAGTCACAGACCCAAGACCCACTAATGATTATGGCAAAGTCTATACGGTAGATTGTCTTGGTAATATGGTTGGAGGAAGAAGGTGCATTTACAACAACCAACCAGTGGAGCTGCTTCTGGAGCTGACCAAGAAAAGTATAATGGAAGGAGAGGCTGTGTGGTTCGGTTGTGAAGTTTCAAAAAGATTTGCTCCGAAACAAGGCATTCAAGATTTGAGAGCGTAAGCAGACATCTGTGTTTTTGATAATTTTTTTTCTCGTCTCACTGGAAAAAGTGAGGTTTTATTAAAACCATAATCTATTTGAATCTTTTCATAGGTGAAAAAGCCAAAAAAGCAAAACAATCATTGTAAATTCAAAATTTACTATAAATGAGAGATATTTTCAATTTTGGGAACACCCTCTCCGTACCTTTTGATTTGAAATCATAGTATCAAAAGACTTTTATAAGTTCGTATTTTTCAAATTTTTTTTCCATTTTTGACATTGATAAATGAAGACTTTTTCATAAAATTTGTTTCGAATGTGTACCTTATGAAAAAAAAGGAATCCGTTGAAAAATAAACGTTTTTGTAATCTAAAAATGGTCATGCTATATATGTATTTTGACCATAAATATACTTGCTTCTTTTGAAAAGGTTGAATTGGATATGATATTTCACAATTGCATCTTCTATTTTCAGACATGATTTTCCCCTTGTTTTTGGAGTGGATATTCAAGTCAACTTGTCTAAAGCCGATAGACTCCTTTATGGTGAAAGTTCGATGACCCACGCCATGGTTTTCACTGCTTTGAGTACAAATGTAAGAAATTCATCGTACTGCTAGACCTTCGTAAAAATAGTAGTCTTTTGAAAAAATTTCTCCACAACTTTGTGTGACTAACATATCTAATTTCACGACACATCAGTTTTTTTTTTCTATTATTGCAAGGAATTAGTTTACGGGTTGATCAAATTTGTTCATTTCAATCATGAGCGACTGTTTCAATACTAATATTTGTTAATTGCATTCGTAGGAAGATGGAGAAGTATTGAAATTGAGAGTAGAAAATTCTTGGGGAGAGGAGAGAGGCGAGAAAGGTTACCTTGTCATGTCTGCAGAATGGTTCAAAGAATTTACTTTTGAAGTAGTGGTCGATAAGAAGTACGTTCCCCAAGAAGTTTTAGATGTTTTTAGTCAAGAGCCCATCGTTCTTCCTGCTTGGGATCCAATGGGAACTTTAGCGCAATGATAGTGTTTGAAATGTTCACTAGTAGGCCTCAGTTGTAAGTATTGCCTCTGTTTTGTTAATTCGGACCGGATTTTGGCTTGTATTCCCTCGTTTCAATTGAAAACAAAAGTTTACGTGATGAAGCGCTTGCTGTTATGCAAATTTGTTAACTACTGAACGGAAAAATGTTCAGTAGAAGTGTTCATCTGAACGAAATGCCTACAAAACATCAGTGTTATGTCGCAATCATTGTTTGTGTCAGAACTACTTGTAGATGAAAAATAATAGTGCTTTCTGTGAAAAATTAATGCGTTAACGCTTTCAAACGAACGATTTGGCAAAGAACAGGTTGTATATAAAGGAACAAGAATCCTGAGTGGTGAAGTCAAGAATAAACTTGAGAGGATCAGTTACCACTCAAATTCCCAACGAGAAGAGGCTATAAGATGTGGAAGAATTTTATGTGCTGTAATAGTTTCTTGAGAAAATGTAGACTATTATTAATACTGTAAATGAAGTTGGGTTTTGAGTTCGGAACAAATATCCGAAGAAAGATGTGGGTTGTTTGATGTCTATCCTCATAACGGCTTCTCAGGTCACACGATTCGCAAACCCAATGATTCCTTACTTCAGATATGAGATCGCTGGGTCCGAGAGTTATGCTTCCTGAGCAGTGAATCAAGAATAGACTTCATTATTTACTAGGTCAACTTCAAGTCATCGAAGTTGACTCAGCAAACCTTGAATTTCATAATTTCGAAAAGCTCAATTTTTTGCTTCTTGATAGAAAATCATAGTGCTCTTCAAGATCATTTCATTCTATAAGACATCCATAATAGCATTTCAATGTTTAATCCCCTGCAATCTTGAAATATGGAATTCCCAAATATACCAATAAACAAGTTATACAATGACATCGATTGCAAAGTGTTAAAACGTTAATGAAAAACTATCCTAAGTAACGAGAATGGCAGACAGTACATGAATGGTTGTAAACTAAATCTCTGTTGCATATCTCTATTTTGAATAGTATTGCCAAGCCTTTATATTTTTCTGCCAATGAGCATTTTTTACTTGAAATACATGTGATTCCATAAACTTGAATAATTAATACCTCGATAATTACAAGGTCAGATCTCGCTATACCATACTTCAACATTATATATTTTGTAATGTATCACAATTTGATTTTTAAAAGAAATTGTACATTCAACTTATTGAACACCCAAACAATGAATTTTGGAGCGACCTCTTATGGAAAGTTAATGTCTCAGACAGATCAAATGACATTTATAACTTTTGAAATTCACGGGAATTGATATCCTTGTCTATATGAAACGAGTACCAAAGTTTAATAAAAACAAATATATTTTAAACAACTGGATTTTTTATTATTTTCTTTTTTTTTTCTTAAGTCTGACTTATTTATAACATTTATTTGTTAATAATGTACTTTAATTAGTTTTTTAACTAAGGAAACATTGTTTGAAAATAAAAAGAAAGTGTAAACTATAGCTTATGGTAATTATTCATTTTTCCCACACACACATCAGTAGCCTATTTTCAGATGTTAATGGGTCAAAAGTTTTTTTATCGTCTTTTGATTTGATCAGGCAAAGTTTTACTGTTTTTTCGGAGGAACATCTTCAATATAGATTAACAGTATTTTGTTCATTTACTGAAAAACTAACTATGTTATGTTTGTTTTCTTTTCAGGTGAAACTGCGGCCACTGATTTTATCGTTTTCAAACGTTTTTTATTCTGAGTGATGTCGAGTTGGTTTATTTGTTGGTTACCATATTAATTGTCTACCTATTAAAATATGCTGTGTAAATAAAACAATGAGACTGTTTACATATAATTTGTAAGAAATACTTATTGATTTAAGAACCCCCTGCTCTATGAAATGAATATTAAATATATAGTTTGGAAAAATATTATACTGTTTTACTCAGAAAATGACAATTGTTTGCGATTGCTGGTCTGATTGTGCTTGAATGGAGGTAAAATGGTTTGTATGCTCTCTAATAATTCTAAATTAGACATGAAGAGCAAATTATTTCCTTCAACACTACTACAAGAATTAAATACTAAAACAAAAAATAAAATGTTGGGGTTTATTATAGACCCTACTCTCAACTGGTCTGAATACATCAAGCACAAAGTTAGGTAGAAGGTGCTTGGCTCTACAAGTTGGAAGAAAATAATGCAACATATCTATTCTCTGGCAATTATATATATATATATATATATATATATATATATATATATATATATATATATATATATATATATATATATATATATATATATATATATATATGTATAAGGAAGGTAGCGATACAATTTTGAGGCGAACAAATAAAGGAGGACAATGTTCTCTGCTATTACAATTCAAAATTATTCTCACGGCCTTTTTTTGTTGTCGATACTGTAACTCATATGAGCATGAAAAAGTGCAAAGTAGGTACTTTTCAGTGTATCATGATTAACATATCTCTTCAATTGCCAGAGTAAAAATAGCGTACTAGAAAGTTTATGTCTAAGTTGTTCAATATGACAATTCCAGCCAAGTCTGTTATCAATAGTTATTCCCAATAATTTAACGTTATTGTCCTCCATGAGAGAATTATTTGTAGAAAATGTCATATTCTGGGTTTTAGGTTAGTCTATATACAATACTATTATTAAATTGTTGCTTAATAGCCTGAAACCAATATTTGGCTTTTTCTTGTAACGCCAGTGATAACATCGGTAGTGAGAGGTAATCAGGGTAGTATCATCAGCAAACAAAGTACACTTTTCCGGCAACAGAACTTGGCGCAAATCATTAATGTAAATGATAAACAGTAACGGTCCAAGAACTCTGTGGGACACCATGTATGTTAGTTTTCAACTCTGACCTCTCATTGCTGACTTCAACAACTTGATAGCGATTTTTTAGGTAAGATTCAAAAAGCTTTAGAGCAACTCCTCTCAGTCCATAATAACTCAGCTTCTAAAGAAGGATATCATGAGAGACACAGTCGAAAGCTTTCGACAAATCACATAGGATTACTGATGCATGATGTCCTTTGTCCATCGCCTCAACTATATCTCTCACAACACTCATCACTGCACAAGTAGTCGAGTTGTTTTTTCGAAAACCAAATTGAGAATCATGGAAGTAGTTATTCATCTCAAAATAAGCTGCCAACTTCTGTCTGATTATCTTTTCGAGAATCTTTGAAAATATACAAATTATCGAAATCGGACGATAGTTATCAGGAAGTGCTTTGTCACCCTTCTTATGAATTGGTATAACTTTTGCATACTTGAATATATCCGGAAACACACCAGTGAATAAAATTAAGTTGATGAGCTCTGTTAATGGTAGTAATATTATGTCAATGGTATCTTTTATTATTCTACTGTTTAGGTTGTAAAAATCTGTGCATTTTGAATTTTTCAAAGAGTTGACAGTATCCAGTACTTCTTGAGATGTAACTTGTGGAAAAAAAATGACTTCGAAGGGGTCGGAAGTTTTTTGAACTGAAGTAATTCAGAGTCTGATATTTGCGGTAATTATATTTTCTGCTATTCCTATAAAAAAGTTATTGAAATCATCTGGGGTTATATCCATATCTAATTGGTTGAGTCTATTTTTGTTCCTTTCATAGTTCACAACTCGACAACAGGCTTTTGATTTGTTATCCGAGGAAGCGATAAATCGATCATTTGCACTCTTTGTTTCTTATAGTCAGATTTCAGATTTTTATAGATATTCCAATGATGATTATCTCTGCTAATATTACAAATGGATTTTATCTCAGTTAGTGTTTTTCTCATTTCTTTCAGCGAGTTGTTATACCATGATACTGGAGGTTTATCGTTTTCAGTAATTTTTTTCAAGGGAAATATGTTTTCAAAGTTTACTGAGTAAGACTCAACCATAAAATTTGCAAGGAAATTTACGTCCCTGTTTTTAAAGTAAATAGTCCAATCTATTATTGATAAGTTCTTTCTTAGTTTCGTAATCCCTTTGTCTGACCTGAAAAGGTCTGACAGGCAAGGTTCTAGGATCCCAGATTCATAACACTGGTGATCAACATTTGCTAAGACATTGTCAATGCAATTTGCCGAATGTGATGTAATTCTAGTGGGTTCACTGATGGTTGTTATTCCAAAAGAATTTAGCAACATATCCAATTCTTATAAATCTCTATTGTCCTCGGCGAATTTTATATTGAAATCACCTAAAATAACAAGCCTTATATCTGACAGAGCAAAATCATTTAGTAGGTGCTCTTAATTGGTAAAGAAAATATCTTTATTGCCTGAGGGCGACCTGTAGAGAGTAACAACAAAAATCCTCAAACCAATCAGCTCAACTGCACAAAATTCAGAGTCGCGCGTGTAACTATGAGTGTTAAGTAGTTTAAATGAGAGTTCTCAACAATGTTGCTCCTCAACATCAAAATAAAGTTACAACACAATACAAAACATGAGTAACCCTCTTGCTGGTTTCATTTGGGTTTTTAATCAGTTAGGGCGTGCCAGTATAACTAAATATAGATCAATAAATGTATTAATAGAAATAAGGTCCTTCATCTGTTGAAAAAATTATTTTGTAAATAAATCAAATATTGATTTCTAAGTATTTCAATTCACTATATAAAATAAGGTATAAAAAACACTTTGAATCACTTCCATAAAACGGAAATATATCACTATTTCAACTTTCCAGTAGACATTTTTTCACATATTAAAGTCTACAGTAATTACAATCCTTCTTTTTTATATCCAATAAGTCTTTTTCCAATTTATGAATAGTATTTCTCAAGTCATCATTTTCCAAAGTTTTCTGCGACAAAAGGTTACTAAATTCTGTTATTTGTTGTTTAGCGGAAGCAACTTCCTCATGACTTGCTTGGATTTTTTGCATCTGCTGCCCTATTGAGAATTTGTATTTCACTTCCAAAATATTGCATGTGGCAATTTTTGCTCTAACCATTTTTGTCAGTGAATCTGTTTCCGCCTTTGCTATATCTAGATCTCGTTGTTTTTCTCGTATTTTCTTTTCAAATTGCATTTTGGAAGAGCTAAGGAGTACTTCATAAACTTTCGTCATTTTCTCAGCGGACTTCAACTTCTCCTTCAACTCAGCACATTCAGCTGCCCTGAGCGCTTTCTTCTTATATGTATTCAGTAGATTAGTAAAGTTCATCTTCAATAGAGATAAACTTTTCACAGTTGCAGTTAATCTTTTTTTGAGAGCTTTGGTTTCATTTGATTTGGCGTCTTTATCCATTTCTAAAGATTTTATGTTTTCTAAGGACATTTTCTCATATTTCATGAATCTGTGGGCCTGTCTTCGGAGTTCAAGAATTTGTGTCTCCATATCAAAGTGATGTTTCTTAAGTTTCTCATAACAAAGAAGCCTGAAAAAAGATAATAAACTTTACAAATCCCCTCTAAATATACTATTCACCAAGAAATGGAGAATAAATAGTATGTAGTTGTGGAGAATATCAGGTTCAGATGTATAAATATGGATCATAAATTTTTTTTAATCATTTGAGTGGGACCATTGTTGATAACTTTTGTCACTTTCCATTAACCTAGTTTTCAATCGAAACCCCAAAATCCGACCAAAGGTCTACAGAGAAGTTTGACGTCGATGAAATAACCCCAACTGTCCTTCCTATATCAGAATAAGAGCAAGAGCTCACCAGTTCTGATAACAAACCTAAGAAACTGGGTAGTGCAACACCAAATTCATTCTTGAGTAGGAAAAGCGGAATCTGTATCAGAGGAAACTAACTCTCCGCCAGCCAGCAATGATTCACCCAAACCAGAATCGAAAAAGTCCTGAACAGTGAATCTAAAGAGGAATTTCCGCCAAACGGACACGGTTGCGCCTCATATTGTTTTCAATAACAGATACAACAAACTGGAAACTCGAATTCTACCAAACAGAGAATCAAGTCCCAAGTCGCGTGTTTTGTTTCGAACTGTTTTCTATTATTTCCACTACACGAACAGCAATTAAGTTGCCACATTCTTCAACTGTCCATTGCTTTTCTTTACTCATGTTCTACAAAGGAAAATTGAATCTCATTCTTGTTTGAAATAAACAACAATAGAACAAATCAATCAAAATAGGCTGCCGAGTGCAGATAATCAAAATTTATACCCACCACAGATATTTGTAATATCTAATGATGAGAGGGAGGCTTGAAAAACAGCATTATATATTCTATAAAGAATATACTAACACAAAAATAAAGTTATAATAATTAAGATGGTGGTTTTGTTATTTTATTATTCAGTTAGGATCTCTCATGGATTTGACATTAGAATAAATACCTGATATGTTTTATCTGTCAGTTCAGTTGATTTCAAGACAACACAAATGAACAGTATTTGAAGTTGATATAAATGATTTCGAGCCTCAACTATATATTTGGAAAAAATTATTATTATAATTTTCCTTTTATAAGTTACTAAGGAAATGAATGTTCATTATTATTATTATGTGATACGAATAAGGCCTAACAGTTTTTGAGAATCCTAAAAATGTCAGGTACAGAATAACAAGAGAGTGAGAAAGTATGATACACTGATGTGATACTATGATTTTCGTAGCACCTAAAATTCTCCTTGATATTTGCAACTAACTTTTAAGCAGCGGAGATGAAGTGATTCAATTGATTGTCTATAATGGGCGCTACATGGTGTTAAATTATAAAAAAAAATCTGAATTGAAAACTTACCTTGTTTTATACTGTTCATTCTCCTCTTTTAAACTCTTTATTTCTTTCTCAAGAGCAGACTGGGTAATGTGCATTTTATCGAGATCACGGTAAAACTCTTTAGATTTGCGTTCAATATTTGTTGAGCATTTACGCTTTTCTCTTCGCAAGTTTGTTATAGTTTTCTTCAGTTTTTTATTTTCCTGAATAAGTTTGCTTGTGGACTTTGATTTTTCAAGACTTCCTCGATTTGTCTGTAATGTAAATGAATTGAAATAAATATGAAAATTCTTTTTTCAATATCACAGTTGAAATTGTGAATTTACGAAAACTAAACCAACAGCTGCATTGGAGACACTCTTGAATCTTTCATTTTTATATCTTGTAATAATGGTAAAAGCAAGTTTCGAGTTGGAAGAAATTGGAACTCATTATGAATGAATGAAAACAGGTTGAGGTTGATACCCTCTCATTTTTCTCAACCAAAATATATATTTTTAATACCGCTTGTTACCCAAATAGGTCATAGCCTATAATAGTGTCCATGAACACCATAAAAACCAAAATAGGGTGTTGAATAAAAGCTCAACTTTTTAAAAAACTTTGAAGGTAATCTATATCCTTCAATTAATACCTCTCTGTCTTGTGAGCCATGAAACAGTCTTGAGGTACTCTTTGTTTCAAATGATGTATGATTCATAAATTCTATATCAGCATTATCATGGGCTGCATCAGGATTGTAAAATGTAGTGTCACAGGGTTCAAAATGTAGATGTTCTTTTTCTCCTTCATAACTATCAGGTTCTTCAATTTTGATCTCAACACCTTCAGTTTTTATAAAAACTTCACATTTAGGTAATTTCCCAGGCTCTTCTTCAATATCATTTTTAGTAGAAGCATATGCATGATCCATGAGTATTATCGAATAGAGGTTGCTGACATTCATCGCTATTTGGTTTTATCAAATTTATCGACGATTCACAAATATTCTGTACACACCAAACTATCGAGATCTGCCATCAAAGTTCAATAATAGAGCAATCCAAACCACGTGACACAATATGGCGATGTAGGGCAAACAATCTGATTATTGTCATAAGAGCATCATTGGTTTTGGTGTAGTGTTTTCACACATTTTTGGAGCTTTTATGGTGTTTAAATTCGATCAAAATGGAAAGTAAATACTTGAAATCATTATTGCTGAACAGCAGAGACGCTGGTAAACGAAATGTTCGAAAAAATACACCATCATCTGTTTACATTTTTATAATTGTGTTACAGATATGTAATGAAGTTGAGATTGGTCAATGGTTCAGACCCTTTCTCATTGAATGTTTCTGATCTGGATTATTCAATTGATGGTGTTCCTCCAGTTACATATATTGATATTGCTTCGTATTTGGTTTTTACCCACAGCTTTTATTCGCCTGTGCAGATAAAGGCATATCAAAGTTTGGAATCTTATAAATATTTCAAATCTGGCTTCGTTGTGAAGGTAGGAACAAAGATTGAGAACAATTTATACATCACTTGATTGCAGCTAACCATAGGGCTCTTCGCTTTCTGGATAACTCATTTTTATTAGTCAAAAACTTGTGTTTTGAAACTGTAGGAACTGAGTAAACCCGACTTTATCCCTGTTGTTACGAGATCCACAGGCAACCACAATGCACGTAATGGACATTTCCCTTTAATTAAATTTAAAAACACAACCGAAATACGCACAGGAAATCGCAAAAAGAAACTAACTACTATGGTCGCATATCATAAAATACAATGTTTGCCCTACGCCGCCATATTGCATTCGTTTTGTGGTTTTGACAGGTCGCTGGATTGGTCTATGATTCAAGCTACAAAAAACCTTAAAAATGACAACATAACCTAACCTAACCAAAAAGTCATCTTTGACCTAACCTAAAATTTTATTCTTCCTTTATTTTTTCCGTTGGCAACTTTTCTCTGAAGTTCCTCGCAACAGTAAAACTTGGCTTCCGTGTTTACGAGGGATAACTATTGACCTTGTTGTTATGTAACAAAATAAGCACTTTCCCCAATTACCAGAAATGCTACTAAACAGTTTTTAAAAAGTTAAACGTGAAAGTAACCTTCAAAACTTCCTGCTCACTTCAACAAATGTTAGGTAACCACACAGACAAGATATTGGAAAATGAAAAGTGGAGGATATGTGAGACAAGCTGTGGGGACCGTGTCAAAAAATATATTGGTCAGACTGAGCTAGCCTTCGAAACTCGTTTTAAAGAACACGCAGTACATGTCCGATTTCGGCTTGGAGAAGGGCCGTAGAATGAATGAAAACTACCTGGAATTGTTGAGATAAGTAGATGACACTACGTTTTCGGATGTCTGGAAATGGCAAAGTGTGGATTAAGAACTATGAACAGTGACAAAGGTCCCATTCCAAAAAGCCCAATGTTTTCTTTTTTTATGAATCACTTTTTTGAAATTATCGGGAAATTTCACAAGAAAACTATCCGCAATTGCTACCCGATACCATTGATATGCATTAGTAAGTGAAAATGTGCCCTGTTGGACATAAATAAAGACCAGGTTTTTCAGAGTTACTAATTAGTTTTCTTCATCTCTCAAAGACGCCAACTGGGTGTGTGAAACACACGTTGAAAAGAGAATTGTATTTCTGGTGATCAGGAAAAGTGCTCAGTTTGGCTTGGTAATAGACAAAGAAAATAATCCCTCTCTTAGTATAACTTCTATATTTATACAAAAATATGTTGTGACCTTCCGAAGAAACAAAAAATCAATAAGATTTAAAATAAACTCTTAACAAAGATGTGTAGATCAAGTACAGAAGTTTCTTACAGAATGATGTCTTGAAACTAGTTTCACACAAAAGAAAAATTATTTTCGAAACTACTTCCACATGAACATTGAATTAAAGAGTTTTTTCCCAAAAACTTCTCTTTCAATTCGAATTACTGTATTCTTCTGGAAGATATAAAGTATAAATCTTTAGTCATTAAATTTTTCTGAAAATTTCCAATGATGGATTTCTTCAAAAGATATAAACGAAATAACGACTGAAAAAGAACAATAGATAAATCTATTGAACCGATCAGTTGACTCATAGATGAAATTAAAAACTTGCCCAAGACAGGTTGAAAATGAAGAAAAATCCTTATCAGTCAAAAAATGTATTTGTTGTAATAAAATTAAAATGAAAAGTGTTTCAGTCAATAAATTAAAATAATATTGAGTACACTACCTTATCAACACAGGTTTTCAATACTCATCTTAGATGAAAATATTATCTCGGATAAAACAAATAATACACTTCAATGTTTCTATCACAATTAATCACTTTCTCCATTTTCCCATGATACATCAGAGTCCACAGTAATCACACCCCTTATTTTTTAGATGTGATAATTCTTTCTCCAGTTTAATGATTTTCTTTTTCAGACCGATATTTTCTGCATGTTTCAGAGTCAAGAGTTCATTGTTTTTCATCATTTTTTCTCTAGTTGAAGCAACTGCATCATTACATTCTTCAATTTTCTTCTTCTGCTGCTCCATTGAAAATTTCAATTTATTTTTTAAAGCAAGGCATGTGACATCTTTTTTTTTATTAATTTCTCTCAAAGAATCTAATTCTGCATTTGCGATATGAAGCTGTTGTTGTTTTTCTTTAATTTGCTTTTCAAAATCTGTTTTACATGTTTGCAAGTGTACTTTGTAGACTTTATTCAAATTCATACTAGACGTTAACCTTTTCTGCAGATTGATATACTGAGCCGCCTTAAGTGAGTGAACCTTATTGGCATTTACTAAATTAATAAATTTTGCTTTCAACTGAGAGAGTCTTTTTACAGCTGCAAGTATTCTATTTTTAAGAGCTTTGGTTTCATTTGATTTAGTGTCGATGTCTGCTTTCATGGTCTTAATGTTTTCTACAGAAAGTTTCTCATATTTCGTGAATCTGTGAGCCTGTCTTCTGAGCTCAAGGATATTTGTCTCCAAGTCTAGGTAATGTTTCTTGAGTTTTTTGTAACAAAGAAGCCTGAAAAAGATGAGAAGAATCACAATTAAAGGGTATGACACGGTTATCAAAAACAGCACCCATAAGACAGCTTTGAAGATTGCAAGTGAAAGTCGCGGTTAGTCTGTGGCCAATACTTGTATTACTGCTAATGATTTCAGTTTAATCTTACAGTGGTAATACTTTCAAACAATATCCACCACAGCTGCTTGTGGGGCTGAGCTTGAAAACTATTTTTCTTGAGTCTGACAAATTTTATAAAAGCTCACAAAAAGAAAGAGTTCCCAGATCATCTATACTTTCAAAAATTATTGATATAATCATCAAAAATACATTAACTAGTTTTTGGAAGAGGGAAATATCATGATTCTGGGCTTCGACACATACTCTGATCTAAAATGGAAAAAACACAATGAAAAATTGCAAGAAAAATTAATACATAAATCAATTTCTATTAGATACATGAACTTGAGGCACAAGTTCAGAATTCTAGCACCTATTTGTAAGTCAATAATAATTGTGAGAACTTTGGCCAAGTCAGGTCTGAGATAGTATGCTAAACCTTTTTTATAGAAGATAAATTATCAATTCCACATACATACATACATCAAAGAAAAAATATTAATGACACACAATAACAACAATAAGATTGTTACTTGAGCCAAAATTCACAATCATGTATTAACTAATAAGAGTGAAAAAAAGTAACACACTCACTGAAAAAAAAACATTTTCCAACTAATTATATAATCTACAAGAGATTTTTTCACAATCTTCAATTTACCTATATTTTTTCATGTTTTTGTTCAATGTACCTTCACAACTATGCTGTGAACCTGTTTGATGAACATTTTTGTATCTTTCAAGTCTTATGCTCATATAAATGAAGAAACTAACGAGTAATTTCACGAGGCATTTCGAAAATGCCTTTCCTTAACTGAAATACCTGGTGTGGCTCAATGAAAATAAAAAGGTTTGAAATGGGCTCAAATTGGATTGATTTTGAATGAAAAAATTCAAGCAAATGAGAAAATGCAATGACATCACCCCTTACAAAGATGCCATTCATGGGGTCAGCGGAACATTCATTCCAATATTACCACAAAAAAATAAATAATCAATCTTGAATGCTAAAATGCATGGAACTACAATGTATGAATACTTCACCCAATGGAATTTTATGAAATCAAGGCAGGACTTTAGTTATTGAGACAGAGTCCACAAGGGGGTGTGACATATCAACCGAAAGGGGGTGATGAGAGGAACATAATGGTCGTAGTTTTACGGCGAGAAAATGAAAAAAAAATTAATGCTCAACATTTACATATTCTTTGGTTTGAATTGACTTTCAATACATTCAAGTAGCTTTAAGAACGGATTCAATTTATTGTGACGGACTCCATGCCAGAGGTTCTTTCACACATACATAGCCAGATCATCGTCATTGTAACCACACTTTTCTAAGTTGTATTTAAACTACTTCCAACTGGTCTGATTGTGATCAGTGAGCACCGGTCTGTTGTTTGAATTTTAGTTTAGATTTAGTTGGGTTAAAATATTGAATTATATATTTCAAATATTTTTTTAAATAAATATTGTCTCTCTCTAAAATCCATACAATTATTTTCCTCTCATCACCCCCTTTCGATTGATATGCCACACCCCTTTGTGGGCGAAGTACCAATAACTGAAGTGTAGCCAAAATCGATTGAGAATAATCTATCTACACTGATCCACCGATCTACAGGGGTAGGAAAACAATACACTTCAAATGCTCTGAATTTACAGAGAAGGTTGAAAAAATTACTCTCAAGCTAACAGTGATGTAGGTTTGTGAATCACATGCCATTTTTTAACTAATAAAATTCAGTATTTCGAAAAAATTGATAAATTCAAATAGGAAGCAATTCATATTTTTGATAAAATGATCAAAAGAGGTTGAGACAAATATTCTTAAACTGACAGTTGAATTTTCTGCAGGACCCCATAACATCTTCCTATCAGAAAATAATATAAATTTCGAAAAGATACTTTTTTTTTACAAAAATGTGTTTTTGAAGGTTCAGAAAATGATTCTTAAAATGGCAGTTATAGTCCCTATATAGATTCTGAAACATGTTCAGACAAAAACATTGAAAAGAGCAATGATTTCAAGTAAAATTTGTCTTTTTTTGATGAAAATTTCAGAAGTGGTTGAGGGATAATATTATCAAGTTCTAGAAAGTATTTTAGTCGAATGAAATATTTTTTCGGTATTCAAACTCAAAAACATCAAATTGTTTTGAGAATTTCATGTTGTAAAAGGCTTTCAGGACACATTTTGGTTGATTTATATTTGGTTTTCAGATTTGAAATTGAAATTTGTTATAGAAGGAAGACACAATGGGATCCCACAGCCTTTTTTTCTGTGGAAAAATATTGTTGTCAAATTCTCCTGGAAATTTTATTGTTTCATCAACTTTTTCTATCAATTTTTTATGGTGCGAGAGAAAGATCAACAGGAAGATATATAAATCTGTTGCATTTCTTCTTCGAGGCAACATCAGAATGTACTGAACCAGGCTAGTAACTCAAGTTAACAATTTCTGTTCGAAGCAAAAATGTATTAAATGAAAAACTCACTCAGTTTTATATGTTTCATTTTCTTCTTTCAACCTGTTCAATTCTTGCTGAAGAGTGCACTGGAATTTATGCATTTTACTGAGATCGTTGGAGAACTTTTTGGACTTGCTTTCAATTTTTGCTTTACTATTCAGCTTTTCTCTCTTCAAGGTTGCTATGGTTCTCTTCAATTGTTTGTTCTCTTTCAGAAGTTTATCGGTAGATGATGAGTTCTCTGTTCTATTTCTCTGCAATGTAAGGGAATTTATCAAATAAATATATAGAATTCTGTTTGTCACAGCAAGAGTAAAAAAGGATAATTTATTTTTTATATAACCAAATTCACAACTGAAAATTATTCATTAACTTTTATGATAATTTTTATATTAAACACTATTTTTTCCATGAAGTGAAAAATACTTTATAGCAAGATTTTTTATCAAACCGAGTCTTGAGATACTGTAAAACTTTATATGGATGGAAGAATATATCAAGTATCAATTTGTGAATTTCACAATTAAAGTAATATTACATTACAGATGTAGTGCTCATGAGTAATGTGAGAACCTTGTGAAAGTTATAACTTAACCTTCTAGTAGTCGCACCAAATTTATGTCACCAGTATTTGAGTCAGGCTACCAGATTGGGGTACAGTAATTAATTCATTATTTTTCGTGTCGAAAGTTTTTTTTACAATGTAGTCACAATAGAGAACACACATGAGCCTCAGTTTTCAAATACTTTGATTTGAACATGTACGTTTTTCCCAACGAAGTTGAAAAAATCGTTTGGAATAACTAATAAAACTCAAAAACTAAAATAAAAGCAATTCTTCATTAAGAGATTGGGGTGTACAGAGCAGTAGCCACACCTTTTTTAAACAATTTTTTTAAATTCATTTCCGATGCACAAATTGATGATGTATAATGTGAAGATCTATTGGTCACTTTGGTCTCACAGACTGGTTTTCACTGTAGTTAGTAAACTACAACCACCACTAGTAGACTAACTCTGAAATGTTAGTAAGATACTAACCCGAGAACTTACTACCCACTCAAAGTTTCCATAAAATCAAAAAGTGCCAACCGGGTTTGACAGACCTGTGCGCGATTACTGGAAGGTTAATGACTATACTGTCTAAATAGTACCTCATTGTCAAGGTAAAGTACTGATGGAAAATTTTCTGGTTCGAATGTTGTATGATTCACAAATTCTATATTTGCATTATCATGGACTGCATCTAGGTCATAATATGCATTGTCACAGGGTTCGAAATGTAAAGGTTCATTCTGTTCCTCATAACTATCAGGTTCTTCAATTTTGATTTCAATATCTTCATCCTTAATTTCAGTTTTTATAAGAACTTCACATTCTGGTAATTTTAGAGGATCCTCTTCAATAAAATTTTCATTTGAAGCATATGCATGATCGATATGTATTATCGAATCAAGATTGTCGGCATCCATTACTTCTTGAATGTTTTAACGTTTCAAATTTATGGCTAATTCCCTATTCGAAAATAAAAAATAAAGATTCAAAGGGACAGAATAACCTCTTTCAATTCTTCCTTTTTTTTCTCTCTCTCTCTCTCTTAGTTTCGTATGGCATTGCTTCTTGTTGCATTTGGCCAGTTCTCCTAATGAATTGCGAGAGCAACTCATCGTTATGTGCTGTGAAATTGCAGTTACAGCACAAAACTCTTATGTGGTTAAGGGTAGGATTGTTTCGCACAATAAAGCGAATACTCTATTTGCTTTTTCTTCTTTTATCTAGTTTCTTCGTATTTTAGGTGTTTTCTTGCTCTTATTTAATTTGTTTTTTAAGTTCTCTCATTTTTGTTACAGTCTGTGTGTGTCTGTCTGTGTGTTATGAGTTATATTGGTATTTTTGGATTCCATAGATACTTACAGATAGTTACAGTTATAACACAATCACATTTTTCATATCATTCCAAATGGAGGCGGAAGAGCCAAAAAACGAAATTCGAAAATTCTAGTTTTTGGCAAATATTTCAAAAACAACCACAGATATTCTTGATACATGCCCTAAAATAGGAAAATTTTGTCCAATTTAACCTACCTTACTATTTTCGAGATAGAAATAGAGGGATCAGCTAATAAAAACGGCCTGTATTCTTCAAACTGAGTTTAACCCTGAAACAAATATAAAACTTTATGAATAAATATATTGAAATCTATAAAAAAGACAATATAATACGTTTTTGTTTTCTTCTGATTGATTCGGGCATTGTCTATAAAGCCATTGTCTATAAATACTAAGATACATTGGTTTCTAAGAAAACAAGTTCAGTAATGGTGATATATTTGAATCCAATTGGTTATTCAGTAAAATATTTGAATTTTCAAGTTTATTGATTTCCATTGCTTTCAAACAATTTACCTTTGAGTGTTTATTTTTTATGTGTGAAATGTCGAAATTTCCGTTGAAGATTTGATTTTCTCCAAAAAGATTATTTGAAAATGTTGAACTTGTTGTCTTATGTACATAGTTCAAACTATGTGCCCGGATGCGAATCCTAAATGTTCTGCCAGTTTGAACGATATACATCTTAGGACAAGTTCCATAATTTATTTTCTATACTACTGATTTCTTGAATTTGGATGTTTTGTTTCTATTATTTTTACCTAACTTTCCCAACGTATGTCCTGTTCTATATGCAATTTTAATATCTTGTTTATTCGAAAATGAAGCCATTTTCCTGTTGTCTGTCCAAAATATGTTAAAGCTTTATAATTTTCATTATCTGAATTATCAGTAGGAAAAACCTCACGAATTCCTTTTTGCATAGACTTTTTTGGAAATTATTTTGTCTATTAATTTAGCTTTAAATCTGTTATTTACTGCAATATGCTCAATGATATTTTGGGCTATATAAAAATAACACTGATCGATAACACAACTAGAAATCTTAGATCGGTTAAAAATACTGACTTACGCTTCTCTCGACATATACCTATGTCATCTTATCATCGGGGCTCTTTTTATCCCTCAAACTAAATTATAAAAATCAACATTTTCTCAGCTACATCTCGGCTTCAGTTTCATGATGCTTTTATATTCAGTATAGTATTCAGATTCCGTGTTAGGAATCACACGTTGAAAGGTAAGACCTCATTAATCCTTAGCTCGCACAAGTTTCGACTTCTGAGGGTTGTCGTTCGTAGTGGTGCGACAGCTGGTTAAGGGAAAAATATATTTTAAACAGATTTGTATTCAAACCAATAAAAACGTTTATTATTTAAATTATTACTGGAAACTCACTTCCAGAGTTTGATGTATTTGCCTGATTCTTGTAATAGATATTGATGTAAACATTCGCGAAATTATCATTTCTGGAAATTATGTTGAAATCTTCGAAAAATGAACTGTTCTTATTTTGATCATGTGTTGTAATATTGTTTAAGTTCTTACGGGTCAATCGATTATATCTGTAACTGGTTCGAAGCGGTTTTATTTTTGATTATTCTCTCATTATCTTCGATCATGTCAAATGGCAAGAGATAACTAGGTTATTTCGACGCGGTGAATTACAATTCTAAGAAACGAGCAGGATTCCCAGCCGGCACTAAACACTGGGAAATACTTCAGAGAGTAATTATTTTTTTCAACCTCTAAGAAAGAGATGCATGTTGAGATGCAATATACCATGCCATTGTATATCAAGCTTCTTTCGAAGTATTTCAATAGTAATACTGAGAGTGGCAGACAAACCTGTTCAAAAATAATCGAACATGTCGATTGGTATGTGTAGTTGCGTGGATGAAATTAGCCAACACCCTTAAAGAACTGCCGGAATCGAACAGCATATGCAGGAATTGCTTCTGTGGATATAATCAAACGCCCTTCGTGGTATTGGCCAGGGAAGTAGTTGTTTTCTGATAGGTGTCCAGTCCATTAACCTGAAGTGTAGATGATTTGAGACTGGCCTGAACGAATTGTTCATTTAGATAATTGTGTTAGACTTGAAGAGAGGCGAGTTGGCTGTCTTTGTTCATCTTTCACTGCCTGAACCACTCTGCATGCTGCGTTTGGCAAGTGCATTGGCTTGGGATGTGGGGATTGAGCAAACCGGCCATCGGATGCCTGCTTCTAACTATACCCGCTGGATACGGGAATGACAGAATCATATTACATAAGGGGGGAGGGAGAATATCTGGTAATATTCACCATTAACAAAATTATATCGTTCTTCTAATCAGGGGTTTGTTCTTACCTGAAAGTTATAATAAGAAAAATATTTAACGTGCTCTAGTGACTCCCCTTATCAACTATAATCCTGAAAACTAAAACACAAACTTTGCCTAGCTTGGGGGTAGGTTCTCTGTATAGCGGGTTCTGATATCATAAATAATTCCAAGTGAATCAAACGAACCTGACTCATGAATTCGCCTTATTTATTATTGATTTTAGATCAATGAACATGAACATTTGAGATAGTACTCAAGGGAGATCTCACTTGCGTCTCACATTAGAATAATCAACGACATAAGCATATACAATTTCTTCTAACTCTTTCGTAGCACAACCCCATACAAATTATAATGATATTCTATTATAATACAATTTAAAAAAAAATAAATAAATAAGGAATTCAAAATAATTGTCTTATTGGCTAGACTTATCTGTTTCTGTCCAATATGAAGGTAGTGGATCTAATGTTTCTATTCAGGGTGGTGAGTCGGGATAAAAAGTCAGATCTCCTGGACTGGAACCGATCTATTCAGGGATGATCGTCTGGAGCGCAGGATAACACCTACCCATCAGGACTCGTTCCGGGTAACAAAGATGACTTGAGTCAAGGGTAGTAGGCCCCAAACAATCTAGGGGTGGAAGAACAAGCCCTAGGAGAAAACATCAATGAAAAAAATTATAAGGATTTTCGACCATCCAGAAGTAGAAAAAAAAAAATAAGAAAATTCAACTTACGTGGAAGAAGGGTGGCTTGAAACGTAGCTGTCATACGCAAGGACAGAAGACAAAGTGCCGGTAAACACAAAAAAATATCCGACTAAGTCGATAGCTAGAGGAGTAAAAAAAACCAACTCAACGGAAAGATTCCAACAGGAACTGTAAATCCATTCACCAATTACTTCCTCAGCACAAATTTTACGTCTTGAGAATTTATCCTCAAATTAGAGAAGAGCAAAACAAAGTTAAACTCGAGACGACATCGGCACAAGTGATATTTCCACCTAAATCAAGTAGGATGTGTTTTTTTTTCATTTTTTTGTTTTCTTTCCTTTTAGTTCAGTATATTTATAAAGAAATAGTCCCTTAGAATAGATAACCCATATGGCAGGTATGTGTTTAATAAGTGGTATTGATTTTTCTGAAGTCTCTCTTTGCATAAAGCAATGATGGAACCAAAACAATTGTATTTGAATTATGAAACTTTGGAACACGTAACAATCACTTGTGGATCTGTTATTCCCTACCCTAAACGAATGGCATTCCAACGATGGCTTAATCCTTAGGTGTGTGTATCCGTGCCAAGAGGATGAATGACACTGAGCCTATCAGCTATCTCTACGGAACCTTCGAGATACCGGGCACCCTCTCGTCGTAGCATCGCCTTGTCACGGTGATGCGGGGCTCTGACGTGATTGACTTTCTTTCCCTAGCTACTCGTGGGACTTTTATGGACAGAGTGAACTTAAACATTCTTTCTGACGCTGAGTCTACAGAGGAGATGGATGACGAGCTTCCGACTACAACTGACCTACCTGTGAATTTAGATCAGGAGCGGGAGCTTCTCAACTCTCCTACTCCTGATCCAATAACTGAACCTAAAAAAAAGTTTGGTGGTGCAGCCAGGAAATGACTGAGTCGTCTCCTCAAGAGCGGGGTACCTTATGAATCCACCTTGCACCAAATTCTTGAGCGGCGTACGCAGAATATGTCTCAGGTGGAGAAACAAACCCCCCATGAGCAGATTACCTGTCTTTGAGTAGCATCACTTTGTATTGTAAAATTCAGCCATACATGATGATCACATTCGAATATATTTGGTGCCAGACTATACAGTTATACAGTTTAAAAATAATCGTTCCTTTTCAATTGGTTTCATTCAGTTGCGACTGACTGATCATGAATTGATCATGAATTCAGTTTGGGAATTCACAACACTTTGTATACTTTTTACTAACCCAGTTTTATGATTGGTTTAAGAGTCATAAAATTAAATTTGAGGTCATATTACGGTGACGAATGGAAATCGGGGAATGCGGAGATGGTTATCGCCGTCTTGTTCAGTTCAGGAACTGATCGCTATTTGAGTGTTGAAATTCGATATTGGTGCAGTTAAAATCACTTAAAAATTTTGTTATCTGTTCAAAATGTGGCGTCCTTGGACAATTACTAACAGTATTGACGAGAGTGATAACAACGCATACTTTTTCGATAACGATGGTGAACAATGCGAAAAAGAGATACCAGAGAATAAGATTCGAATGCATTTGAATATTGAAACACAGAGAATATGTTTATATATAAAAATCTACATCTCAAGTTTGGTTTCGTAACTGTACGTAAAATAGTCAAAAACAAACCTTATGAACGCAAGACGCGATGTGATACAGGATTACCAAAACATTTAGATGGTCATCTAATAAAGTCATTGAGAAAAACAATATACGACTGTTACAACTGAAATCATAAGGAAGAAATTGAATACTTCTGGGCATAACGTGAGCTGCAGTGACAAAACTCTTCAGAATTTGATGAAGAAACTAGAATCTGTTTAAAAAAAATCTGTTCAAAATCTGTTTTTCCGTTAACCAGCTGTTGCACCCCTACGAACGACAACCCTCAGAAGTCGAAACTTGTGCGAGCTGAGGATTAACGAGGTCTTACCTTTTAACGTGTGATTCCTAACACGGAATCACACGTTAAATCTAAATCAATCTAAATTCAAAATAATAAACAAACTTCAGACAGTTATGGAAAGCAGAAGAATAGCATATTAGCAAACGTTTGCGTTCAAGTGATGATTCACCAAAACCAGAGACGAAAAGACGTTGTAACTTATGTTTGTTATATTGCGGCAAAAAATTGTAATACACCGAACAACAATACTCGATATGGGGGTGAATAAGAGTTTTAACTAACCTGAGTTTTATTTCATCTGATAACTGATACTTGAATTTATATAGCGATTTGAGTTTGAAAGATGATACTTTGAAAATGTTTGTCACATGTTCATGGAAAGACATATGAAGGGAAGCATCAAAAAGTTTCACATTTTCCAAATTAGGAACCCATTTTATATTAGGCTACTTCATTATACTCTTTGAAGTATTCACAAAAAATAGTTTTTACCAAATAAGCTCTAATATTGGATATTCTTTGGCGATTTTCTAAATATTATATAGGATGTTCATTGTATATATTCGAACACTATGGAGCTACTTATTTAGTATGATGTTAAAACAGATTCATAGAACTGACTCACTATTTTCGAAGTTGAATGGTTTGAATGATGATGGAATAGATAATTTGTAATAATTGTTATATTATGAAGATGGTTATTTGAAAATTCCGATCATATAATTCTTTAAACTAAAAGTTATTGTGAAAACTCAAAAACTTTGAAAACCTGAACATTGGTGGTATCAAAAAATCATTTGTATATTATTACATAATTCGGTTTATAATTGCATCATTTTGTACGCTAACCAGTTCAAATCGGTTCTTGATTTAGTTCTAAACAATGTTATTTATTGCCATTTTGACCTATGTGAAATTACCACAGATTATTTGAACGGAATACCGCTTTGAATCGGATTCAAATAAGTGCATGTTGATCAAAACATCATATCATGAATAATAAGAACATACATCGAAACGGGTATACTTTTCGGAGAAATTGATTTTTGACTTTCTGCTTTTCCATCTTCATAAAAAAATGTGGGATTCTTCCAAAGAAAAAAAGGAAGCTAATTGATAAAATTATACAAAGATGTGTAATTTATGCAAAGAATCAACTTTCAGTCACAAACTGGAAGAAAAAAACCCTCTCGAAATATCTACTTTCATTCATCCAATTGAATTACACGAAAGACCAAATTCTTTTGAACCAACTACTCTTATATGTACGTTGATTTATACAAAAAACACTTTTTCTTATTCAGTATGCACTCCAAATATTCGATATGGAATCGAATCAGATATCATTCACAAGAGTGCTACACAATATACGAGTAGTATATTTAAGAGATGAAAATTCATTTACATGGAAATATGAGCATGCTGTGTATACAGAAATAGCTCGAAAATGTCTTTATATTCAAAATTTTCATGTGTCACCAATGACTAAATGTAGAAATGTGTTTAAAATTCAGTTTCTTCTTGAAAGTATCAATTTTCAAAAATAGTATGGACCTTGTATTGGACACATATTTATTGTCACATATTAATGATCTCAAGGTATATTTACTTATAAAATATATGTTTCTGGCAACTTTAGCGAATGATGAATATTAGAAAATTATACAATAGAGTCCTATTCATCTATTTTTTATATTTTGCCCAACTTAAAGTGGTAGTATTGTTGTAAACTGACAAATAAAACTTGTAATTTAACTTACTCATGAAATATCATTAAGACAGAATGAAATAAAATATCATACTAAATATGCCCTGGTTGTAGTTCATTCAGTAGGACGTACTACTGTGCCACCTAGAAACAAAGTCCGGAAGTAACTCTACAAACACATACTCTGGGGCGGCTGTCAGAATGGCAATTATATTCCTAAGAGGTGCATTTGATATGCCCAAGCTCTTCATTTGGTCGGGATTACTACCGATATATCGATTCGGAGTACTAGCTCCTCATCATTGCCGAGTGGGTCATTTCAGTCGGCCATTTCTTCCACACGTACCAACAAAATCGTAAGTCTCACATGAGAGGCAAGGGTTTAGTATTTTCTCCAGAACTTGGCAAAACGAAGGCAATGGCCAACAAGAAATCTCAAGTGCACGAGTGATTGATACATTCCTGTACATACCTGGAGGGACAAAATGTTGCAACAAAGAACTGGCTGAATAGAAGTAACTTGTTTCACCATTGGTCGAATATTGAATATCACTTCAATAATTAGTGAAACGCATGTTTATTCAATTTATCCTTAAAAGTATCTAGTTTTTTAAATTCGAATACCTTTTTATATAGACAATTTTTACATAAGATCAGTATTATTTAGACAAAGTTCAAGTGGACTTCCTAATTTTTCATGTCATAACACTTTAATGGAATAATTGAAGTTTCTTTCAACAAAATAGATATTGTGTTGATGTTATCTTCGATTAACTATCAATTAACAGCTGGAACTATTTTTCAAAAAATCAAGTCAAATTGATTCAATTGTTTTCCTAGACTAATCTGCGTTATTTACTGGACGTATTTTTCAGAAAATCAAGTTGATCTTTGTTGCTTAGGACGAAGTACTTTTGGTGTGATTTATGACGATTTTCAACAAAAATGTCACGCAATGAAATAAACATTTATAATTTTGTACTGTAGTACAGCAGAGCTTTATATATATATATATATAGATACAAGGTAACGTTAGCATCTTGTTCTTGCAGAAAGCAGGTCTACAACTATCCCTGGGTGCAATATTGGAGATAGTTCTAATTATTCTTTTATGAACGATAAAAACACTTTTTTGCCCCCACAGAAGAACCCCACATTAATACATTTTGAGCCATATGTGAGTACGCCAATGAATAGTAAACAGTCCTGATACCATCTAAACTAAGCGTCTTTGATCTGTCGTATTGCAAATAACGCTTGATTCAATTTTTTGCAGACATGATCGATATATGGCTCCCAAGACAAAGTTTTATCTATAAACATACCTACGGCTGTTTCCGAGAGTTGGATGTTGTTGAGTTTCACTGTTTTCCTTAACGCGAAGCTTAAATGTACTGTTTTACTTTCGTTCAGTTTTAGTTGATTTCTATCACACCAAGAAATCATGTCATCCATGACTGAGTTAATATTGTTTTCTAGCTCCTCCGCAGTATTTCCGGAAACTGTTATGGTAGTGTCATCTGCGAATAGGATAATGAAACCTTGTTTTATATACTTCGGAAGATTATTTATATAGATAGAGAAAAGGAATGGGCCTAAAATGGATCCCTATGGTACCCCAAGGATAATATCTTGAATATCAGATACTGCATTATTCACAGTCACTACCATTTTCCTATCTTCCATAAAAGATTTTATCCATTCTAGAAGGAACCCTCTAATGCCAATGTTATATAACTTACTAACCATTATGTCACTATTCACTGAATCAAACGCCTTAGCCAAGTCGAATAATATTGAAACTACATACTTTCTTTTATCGATTTCATTGTAAATAAACTCGAATTTTCTAGCAATAGCAGTCTCAACTGATCTAGCTTTTCTAAAACCATGTTGATGATCGGTTACAATCTTGTATTTTTCAAGAAACGCAATAACTCTATTTGCTACTATTTTTTCGATAAGTTTAGATGGAATACTCAGTAATGATATTTGGCGATAGTTATCTATATCTTCATGTGAACCCTTTTTATGAATAGGAATAACTTTGGCTGTTTTGAAGACACTCGGAAATACGCCTTCCATTATAGCGTGATTCATAAGATTCAATAGAATTTCAGATATAGATGGAATGACATATGTTAGAACTTTTAATGTTATATCGTCTAGGCCACTCGATTTTTTATTTTTTAGTTCGGTCACTGTTGAAACTAGTTCAGGTTCTAGCACTCCTTCAAAAAACATTGAGTTTTCGTTAAATTCCGAGACCGTATGTGCTACCGAGGCTGCTTTGGCAAAGTGGCAAGCAAAATTATTGGCAACTTCTGTTCCATCATTGATCCGGATACCATTTGCTTCAAGATGATCTCCCTTTCATTGTCAATATTGGTTTTCTCTCTCAAACTATTTACAATATCCCATGTAGCTTTCTGTTTGTTTCCAGCTGTTTCTATTTGATTTGAGTAATATCCTGTTTTTGACTTCTTTAATCTATTTGTATATTCTTTTTTTCCCTTCTGTAAATCTCGTCACTCACTTCTCCATCTATCATTCTTTTATGCAATTCTCTTAACTGACTGTTTCATTCTCAACTTGTCTCGTTACCCAACTTTTTTTTACTTTCTGTTTTTGTTTTACATTTATCCTATTTTTAGGACATGACACGTCAAGACACCAAGTCAATTCCTTCATAAAGGCCTCAAATGCATTATTTGTAGTAAGTCCACTTACACCAGTCCAATCAATATTACTTAGTCGTGTTCTAAGTTCTTGTAAGTTCTCATCTGTAAATGTTCTATTGGTAGTTGTAGCCAGAGAATCATTTGCTAAAGAGTTGGTAAGATTGTATGAGAAAATATGGGCAAGATGTTTGGCTAATGAAGTTTCATATAAGAATACACTGAAGTTTTCTTTTGAAATATTTGTGACAAGGTAGTCAATTGCTGTTGCATTCACATGGTTATGTTTATTTTTTTAGGATATGTGTTGGCTTATTTGTTGTTTTGATAAGATGAAAATATTCTAAGCAATCATTCAATAGTTTCGTTTTGCTATTAGTGATATCAAGACTGTTCACGTTTAGACCACCGCAGACAATGAAATAATTAACATTTTCCTGCAAGTAAATACAAGTCTGCTCCAATTTTTCAATGAATATATCAAAATCACCCAAAGGAGGATAGCTGTTTTATATTTAAAACTATCCACTAAAGTGACTGCACTTATTTCAATATGCGACTGTACCGAGATATTTTCAATATATTTTATTGACCTGCATATTACCTGTTCACTAGTTAAAATAAGAGTTCCTCCATATGGAACTTGTCGAGCAAAATAAGAAGCCACCTGTAGGTTCGGAAATGATAGTTGAGCCATATCAGAACTTTGAACCCAGTGTTCAGATATACAGAGTATATCTATGTTTTGATCATTGAAGAGGAGTTCTATTTCGTTTATTTCATTTTTTATACTTTGAAAATTTACATGATCTACTACGAGAGTAGTATTTATTTAGAGTATTTATTTATTGAACAAGTAACATTTTCTGACAGCTGGTGAAATAGTTTTATAACCGAATAAAAATAGATATCGCCACGGAAATAATC
Organism: Leptinotarsa decemlineata; assembly: GCF_025532065.1. Classification (NCBI taxonomy): domain Eukaryota; kingdom Metazoa; phylum Arthropoda; class Insecta; order Coleoptera; family Chrysomelidae; genus Leptinotarsa; species Leptinotarsa decemlineata. Next base: position 331,903 of record NW_027412523.1, read on the forward strand.
GATAATAACTTGTAAATGAGTTTCTCGAACTGGTTATATCCAGTTTCAGATGTTTTTATGCTGACCTGGTGCCCGTTTTATGAAAATAAATGTTAGATTGCATGTATCTTAGACGTTTAGATGTATACCGGGTGGCAACGAAATCATTTTCCATAGCCATTCAATTGTTTCTGTTTGGCGAGTCTTTGTCTTCACCTGCCGATATAAAGGAGATGTCTCTTAGTGACCTGTCCACCTTCCTGAAAAGGACAGGATGGACGATGACCTAGGAGGACAACTCCTCGGGAGGATATACAATGGGTCACATGTGCCAAAGTGCTTTGGGCCTAAATTCATCCTCCCTATTCTACAGATACAGAAAGTCATGGTCGCCATATTCAATTTGGAGGAAATGGTTTCTATGGCACCATTTTGATCCAAAATATTCATTTGTGTTGTATCGTTGAAAAGACTCTAAAATTGCTTACCTCATAAAAATAATTCAACATCAAAATCACATGAAAACACATTATGGTTAGTTCTTACTGATGAAAACAACCATAATGTGGCGTCACTAGTCCATTTGTAACGGCTCTTAATGTATAGCATCCCGAAGGCAATTTTTTTGTCAGCTCATCAATTTACTGGTCGGATTTCAAGTTGTTTTCAATTGTAATAGGTATCTAGATACTTTGAATGGTTTTTGTTTTCTGAAATATACCGAATCAGGCTCAAACTTTCACAATAATTGCTGAAGGTGAGTAAACCTAATTTTTTTGGGTACTGAAACATGATTAGTTTGTCACACCACTGTATACATTTTTCAAATCCCTGATGATGATACTTATTATTTCATTAACATATTCTCCTTAGCAAAAGAAGGTACTATCATCAGCAAAGTATGTGAAATTGGGTTGAATTTGGATGGTCGCCAATTCATTAGAATATATAAGAAAAATAATTGGTCCCAGAACTGTTCCTTGAGGGACACCCCATTAAATATCATTTATATGGTGTTTGAAAGCAGTATTTGTTGTGGATCAGTGTTGGAGAGATAATTGAAATACCTATTAGGACCCTCTCCCCATAAAAACTAGGGAGTGCCCTCTTGGCGACGAATTATGCCACACTTTTGTTTTCATTATTGTGGTCCAGCTGTACAGATATTTCGAGTGTGTATTGTAGGTTGGTTTAAATAAAATTGTGTGTTGTTCAACAACAGTTCAACAGTAAATCTGGATTATTCCACCACATAGGTGATTTTCGGAGGTCGAACTTTTTTTAGGACGAAACACAAGCACTACAGGAAACTCCTTAAGGCGATTTAAGAGCGGTGTCTGTGTGAAAGTAGCGATTCACATTGGATTTGAATCGCTGGAGATTAATCCATTTGGAAATACGTTCTCAGGAAGTTTACTCCACATAAATTTAATAAAATGTTTTGTAGTTTCTACTCCATGAAGGCCATACTTACTTTCATACAAATATTTATGTACTTACATATTCTTTATAACTTCTTGCGAAACAAGAGCTGTGCTCTTATCCCCAAACCACTTTGTTCACATATTTTGTTTTAATTGTACTCTAATCTGTATACGTTGTGAATAAAGTTATTATTATTATTATTATTTTTCCACCGTAGTGTGCGCTGGTCAGGCCCTATCCCCCGAAGCCCCGATACATTCGGGAGGGCGTGCTAGCATTATCAACCAATGACCACTCCCCACACCGTGGGATAAGTGATTATTGGGTCCGAGAATCATGTGCCAACCACAGGTACATTTCATACTTACTGAAAGTTAACGAGGTAACTATTATTTGTATCCATTCTGTACACTGGCAACAAAAGCGAAAGGAATCAATCTTGATGATTTTAGTTCGTTCATTGTGAGATAAGAATCCAGTGACCATATAAAATCAGTTGCACTCGGCAGTGACTAACCAGTTGCCCAAGTGAAGCAATTGAAGAAAGGTCTCTTCAGTTTGTTTTCAGTTACAGTACTACTCGGAAGTGTTTATATTCAATTGGACATAGATATTTCAGTGGATTTGAGTAGAAAGATGCCTCCAAATGTGAGTGAAGTTCCTCTGATTCTATTTTCTGGCGATTTTTTGTTTTTAAAAATGATCATTTCAACAATTTTCAGTATTGTCATTACTCATTTGAACGAATATTTTCTTTGGTAGAATATTTATTTCATCAGTTTCTCAACCATTATTTCAAAGAATAGTTATATAAAATGAATATCATTCAAAATTCAATTCAAATTCATTGAGAATCCCATTCAACTTCATTCATATTAAAGTGGACAGGAATTTTTGTTTCAAAAATTTTTCTATTTGTTTTTGAATTGCTCAAATTTTCATTTTCAACAATTTCCACCAATTGAATTATTGATTTGAACACTTTTTCATTGAACTTTAATACACGTCACTCTGCATCTGTCGCAGAATTTTTCAGTTTTTCAAAACAAGTCAGTTTTGCATTCCTAATTGTTGGATCCTATTTTTACTAAAAAAATATTATTTTTTTTTTACAATTTTTTAACCATTATTTCATAGTAAAGTTATTGAATGATTTGAATGAATATCAACTATTGAATAGCATCACAATGATCATGAAAAATTTATTCAAATTCGTTGATAATTGATAATATAATGATACTAAAGTGAACCAAAATGTTTATATTGGTTTCACTCTTTTCAAATAAATTCAATTATGTGTTAACTTTAGTTTATTGTTATTGTGATACCTTGCAGAATTATTATACAGACCTATTGAATTTTTCGTTACTGCCTTCATCATAAATTCTGCCATGTTTTAATTAGAATTATTTGAATAAATAAGAGTAATACATTCAAAGATTCCCCAAGTGTGTAAATCCACAATTTTTGAAATTTTGCTAAGCAAATGACTTGAGTCATTGAGTTGAGTTAATTATACCCAAAAGTTTTTGCCTGAAGCGAAATTTTTGGAATTTAGGTATCCAATATCGGACGTTTTTAACTTTGAACCGGCGAAGGACAGTTGAAACTACCGTTTCAAAAAAATAATTAAAAACAATTTCACTCAATGTATCATTTTACACAATATGCAGAATCTTTGGAGATTTTTTTACTCGAAAATCTTGAGTTCTGTATTGAAAATATTACACATGCAAATTATTATAAGAAACAACAATTCTTTCTCTTTATTTATCATTTCGTGATTTTTTGTATGTGATGTGTAGCAATCTAAAGATGAGTAAGTAGGTAGGGAGAAGGAAATATTGAGAACAGATAGTTGTTGGTTCACAAATGGATCAAAAACACCTTCCGGTTCTGGTGCAGAAGTTTTCAGTTGCAGACCCAGGACAGAGATACTGTATTTTATCAGACCAGAATCTGTCATTGGCTTTAGGCTTTGCCAAACAAACATTGAACATCTGGATGGCAAGAAAATTTATGGACTTCTGGCAGAATCTTCCAGGATTGGCTCTTTCCAAGGCGTTTATTCACTTTTCGAAGTTTGATACCAAACAGTTGTTGGACTACAGTACGATGTCTAACAGGCCTTCTCACAGGTCATTGTCGGAAGACAGTGTGTGTCACCTCTGTTTGGAGAATGATGAAACAGCAGAGCACAGACATTGTGCCTGCTCCGCTGGGGCAGGCAATTCAATTTCATTTAATTATATACAATTTGTCTTATAACATAGTGATCATAATTCATTTATCTTGACTGAGTAACTTCCACCTATAGGCATTAGAAAGCCTGTAGATATTGTGTTATATTACTCATTCAGATAAGAGTTTTATATCATGTACATTTCATGGAAACAAAATGACAATATGACAAGACAATAAACTATAAAAGCATAATTACCAAAAATAAAATTTTGAACTCATAGAGGAAACAAAACTGAAGGAGATATAAGTTAAGTATATGCTTGTGTAAGAAAATATACAGATGACATTGAAACTGTTATTCAATGTAGAAAATTCATTTTTCTTTTCAGTATAGCTAAAATTAAATTGATGAATGTAGCCGTTACTGCCTGGTAGGAAATCATCATACGTAAAATTATTTTGAGTTTTCGATTACAAATCGCTTGAGGGCATATTTTAATTCATTAATTTATTTGGTTGTTTACAATTGAACTAGATGTATGTTGTACAGTTTTAGACCAAAATAAAGCCCGAAGACGATACTGGATACTAACAATCGAAACGTCGTGAAATAATTTGCTTTGCAACCTTTTTGAACTTTTCTAATTTCAGTTGTAATTGTTCAATTTTGAAGTCCGAATTGATACAATTCAACATGAAACATTGTCAGCCACTTTCAAACACACAAATAACATTGATATAACATGTACGTCAGTCTGATGTGAACAATCTGTTTTTCAGCAAAAGAATGTTTTTTCTGGACAACCTCTCCGTATTGCTATTATTGGTCAGAGTCCCTTTGCTGTTGATGTTATGCAAAAACTTAGACAACATGGTCATACCATCGTAGGCGTTTTCACAATAGCGGATAAAGGAAAAAGAGAAGATCCTTTGGGTAAGATTATCAAAAGTGATATGAAGATTCCCATAATACATGCAATTCTAAAAATGGTTTTGAAAATTACAAAATAAGTGGTACTACTTTCTGGTCACTTGCTGAACGTAACTCATGAAAACACCCTTTTAACTGATTGTCTGACACGTTACATCAGCTTTCCATTGAACTAGATTTCTCACTTTAGTAGTCTTTTTAAGTTTCTACAATTTCTCTAGAAAAGAATGGAACATTAAGGAAGAACGAATCAGTCATATTACAGCTCAAGAATATTCTTCGAAAATTTGTTCTGCTATTTTTTCATATATAATAATAATGATAATAATAGTAATAATAATACAAGCTAATGAGCCTGATGTAGTCCTTCTCGACCACCAGAGTAAGACGATATTTGTAGTTGAATTTTCAGCTCTTGGCGAGAGGAATATCGTCCGAAAAGAGGAGGAAAAACGGATAAAATATCGAGATTTTCTTTTAGAACTCCGCAGACTCTATCCAGGCCACTCTGTCAAGATGGTTGTTCTGATTATTGGAGTCCTTGGTGGAATGATCAGTTAGTTGTTAGTTGAGTTCTTCGTTCCTCATCATAATTAATGCATGGCCCATAGACTGCGCTTCTATAATTGAATCTGGATAATACAAGAGATTGACAGATTATGGTTTTTACTTTTTTGTTGAGATATTTTCTGTTGGTATGAACTTTTTGTCTGTTAGTCACCAACATTGTATAATTGTTGATTTCCTTTGGTTGCAATAGTCTTATTTCACCTTGTGTAATTATTTCAATGTGAAAATAACGCATGAAGTCTATATAAGCTAAATGTATTTGTATCGTTTTGTGCCTAATTGGGAAGAAGGATGTCATATTGAACATAAAATGTTGTCTAAATCAGTGATGGTGGACCTCAAGGAAAACAAGTATTACAAATCTTGCTTTCCGGAAGATCACTAGGGGAATTGTTGAGGATTTATGACATGTAACTAGTCTATACTTAATGAAAATCCATTATTTATAATAATAATTTTTATTTGAAAAATATGCCGACTATTACAGCTTATACACAAAACAACATAGAATGAAATGACGTCAAAAAACACAATGTATTTGAATCTACACTCGTAACTATATACATTTCTATATACATATACACGATATGATTCTGAATCTAATAACGTTTTTTCTTTCTTAGATTTTTATCATACAGCTTCATTGACATGTGATGAGGAGTTTTTTCAGTTATAGTTAACCTGTATATAGGGAGCACAAAATAATTTCTTCATCTACTATAGGAGTGTTGATTAATTTTGTTAAAGAACATATGTCTATTTTTAATAGAAACATTAATCATTCATATATATAAATGGTGTATATCATCATTCTCCAATTATTGTTGAAAACATATCTATACGATTGATTATATTTCAAATTATTCATCATTCTGATACATAAACTCCACAAATCGGAAGAACATGTAATATAACCAAGTAACAAACAGAAAAAAAACCGACAAAATTCTCCAAACCATCTACGTCGTTCACGATATCTCATTGAATGTTTAAATTGCTGTATATCGATCCTTAAACACATAATTTACTCATGCAATAGTACTCTCATGCCAATTTTCCAGAACTTGTGGAGTAGTCATGCAAGTCCTTCTTATTGTTTCTTTTAATTCGTCAATATTGCCAAAAGTTGAGCTGAATACCTTGTCTTCAATGAAGCCTCACAATAAGAAGTCAAGAAGGGTCAGGTCAGGTGAACGTGGTCGCCATTTAATAGGACCACTGTTTCCTATCCATCGTCTTGAAATAGTTTTGTTGAGGAAATCTCTGTTATTAGTTCTGCGATGTGGCGGAGCTTCATCGTTTTACCATAGTGATATTTTCTCAGAAAATTCGAAGGCAAATCTTCCAACAATTCACCTAGAGTCTCCGACAAAAATTCTCCCCATCAAGATGCCTCTACCTTTTTGTGATAACAGAAATATTGATGATGTTTTTCGGAAACAAACGTCGAGAAACCCATATATTTCAATACATAGCTCAACTTGTTATTACAGTGGCGATAATAATCGATAAAAAAAACTAGAGGTCCGTATTTAAAAATAATTAGTTGACAATGAAATCTAATGAACGAAATGTCGCATTGTATATTAGTTTATATCAGATAGTAACAACTATGAAACATTATTGAAATTCTGAGAACTTCCTCTAAAAAAATCCTTATAAAACAAGTCTACTTTCAATAAAAAAAACACCAATTATGATTATTTTAACACCAATCTACAGATATTCAAGATAGTTTACCAAATTGGAAGACCATGTTCTTTATCGTATTTCATTTCGACTAAATAATAATTCAATATTGTGACATACATTGATTGCCAGACAGATATGAATTCTGCGAAAAGTTATGTAATAAATGCGTTTATGTATCTGCTGTTTCCAGTTAGATACACTTTAACCTCGTGAAAAATGGATGATACTTGTTATTGACTCTATGTAAGTCATAACATGAAACGTTATTGAAATTAACTTGGCACTGAGAATGGAAAAAGCTGATGTAAACTATAAGCCATTATTTTTACTCATTTGATTACATACAAAATTATATACAATTACCTCCAGTACATCTAGTTTGCATTACCAAGAAACGTACTCATCCAACATGCAATGTAGCGTGATTTTAGTCAAAAGTCGGTACCACAATTATCACAAATCGAATCTACAAACACCGTTCCTGGTCAAACAAAAGGGAAAGGAAATATTTTGACTTTCCCTGTTTGACTTCCTCAACTTTGAAGCATTTTGTCGAGACAATGATGTGTTTGATGTAACTTTTTCAGCCAAGGCCGCAAATGCAGAAGATATACCGGTATTTAAGATCAAGGCATGGAGAAGAGCCGGAAAACCGTTGCCAGAAATTTTGGACTTATATCATAGCGTTAATGCCGATTTGAATGTCCTTCCCTATTGTTCACAGTTCATTCCAATGGAAGTTATAAATTACCCACGATTAAAAAGTATATGTTACCATCCTTCCATATTGCCGAGACACAGAGGAGCTAGTTCTATCAATTGGTAAGTATGTCACAGACAAAAAAATTATAAACCAATATTTAAGCCAACAAAAACTGTCAGACAAAGTCTAAGGTTAGTTCAGGACCTCAGAGAATTTTTAGCAACACACGGTGTATCGGGGTATACCGAATTCCTTGTAGCTGCTGGTCGATCTGTATTGGAACTCCGAAAAGAAGTTTAGGTATTCGTTTCTCTGAACACAAGAAAAATTGTCTGTAGCCAAACCTGTTCTCAACAAAGATACAGGGATACTCGATAAAACTCAAAATTATTATATAGAGAGGCAATAGACATTCAAAAACACATAGAAGAGAAGAGACAATGAACATAAATAAAGACTGGCAACTGTTCTCAAAGGAACACAGGCCAGAGTCAAATACCAGAGTGTCTCTAAGAAGTAACTTGAATGGCAGTTCCAATTCAGAAATTACGAATATAGAAGCAGATAGATTTTCATACCATTTATATACCATCCTCGTTGCTTTCACATATTTATTTCTGTTTCAGGACCCTGATTTGTGGCGATAAAAGAGCTGGTTTATCTATATTCTGGGCTGATGATGGTCTAGATACTGGTCCGATTCTACTTCAAGAAGAATGCGATGTTGAGGAGAATGATACGGTCGACACACTTTACAAGAGATTCCTTTATCCAGTTGGTGTAACAGCAGTTGCAAGGGCTGTCGATATGGTTGCAGATGGGACGGCTCCCAAACTGGCTCAAAGCGAAAAAGGAGCTACATATGATCCAATGCTCAATAAACCAGAGTTGCAAAAGGTACACACCGGGAAGGTCACTCGAAATGATAAAAAAATATATATTGATGTTCTTTTATTCTGCAGATCGATTGGACAAAGTCGGGAAAAGATCTCCACAACTTCATCCGTGGTATGGATTCTGTTCCTGGCGCCAGTTGCCTCATTAAAATTCCCAATACCGAGGAGTTCCAAGAAGCTTTGCTCTTTGGATCATCGTTATGGAAATCAGCAGCTCCTATTGGAAAGGAGATTGAAATCCTAGGAGCTAGAGCCGGAATAATTCATGAGGAGGGCTTATTGCTGACCGGATCCGATGGAGAATACGTCAACGTGAAAATGGTTAAAATCAATGGTGAATAGCTTATTTCAGATCCTTTGTGATTGTCAACAATTTTACTATTTTCCGAATTGGTTATATGGCTGCAGAAATATATGAAGTAATTTTAAGGTTGAAGTAAATATACAGGGGTTCATTGAATATGCGGGTACTTCCTGGACTAGTGTAGCCTTTGATGATTCTGAAAAACCTCTATATTTCGGAGCTACGGGGTATCATAACCAATTTCGATATTTTTCTCTCAATAAATGTATTCGGGTATGCAATGGATCTCGTTATCTCAGGGTTTTTCGGGATTGTAGGAGCAAATGAAACAGCTGTGGATCCGGTCGACTTGGCCAATTTATTTGAGTAGTCAAAAGTGTTATCAGATATGATATCAAATATGATATCAACGAGAGTACGAGAGTTTGACAGAGCTATATGAATTGGCCAAGTCGACCGGATCCACAGCTGTTTCATTTGCTCCTACAACCCCGAAAAACCCTGAGATAACGAGATCCATTGCCTTGGTATATGCATCTGGCGCCCCACGTTGGGCGCCAGATTCATATACCAAGTTATTTCGAATGGTATAAATACTGAATAGGTACCGAACGTCGGCAGTTTCTTTGTATGGCATGGGCGGCAAGGTATTCATAGGAGGTCCAATCATTATTTTTATTTGGAAGGTTTTATATGGTATTAATTAGTGAATTTAGCTACAAGTAGCTGCAAATACTTTGAATGGAAGTCATGTGAGTGGAAAAGGTTGAGGGATAATTTATTGTTCACATACCACATTTAACGCGTTTAGGCACTTCTTCCTGCTGATTTTCCTCCACGTGTTGTATTCTGTCAGTGGCTTTCGTTCACGGTGGTTCAAATACCTCAACTACTAATGCTAAATCTGTTTAATGATGAAGCAAACTTCTCAAGAAATGCAATAACCGTATTGGAACCGAAAAAAATCCAAATGAGATACTTGGGGATGGATAGGACTCCTGTGTGACTGGATGCTACCCCAGGTTCTGAGAGATGTACCGTTGGCATTAAGAAATGCATCACTGTGTAGATGTATACTTGATAGTATTAATTGTGAAAACAGTTTTTTGATTCGTCTTGTTTGTGTTCCTCTGAAAATAAATGAATGAAATGTGGTTTATGTACGGTGGTGCACCAGCAAATTGCAGTGTGGTTGTTTTTGATCTATTAAAGTTTTCATCAGGAACTTACGAAGCTCGTTGGGTTGGTCGATATTTTTTTGTTTCCTCCTTTTCACTTCCAATTATATTGATATTAGTTAGGCTGATTATTTATAATGACATAATGAAAATCTAGAAAGTATTGAATTTTTCAAATATTCATTTTACAGGTCGAATGAAAAATGCTGCAACTTTGGATCAAGTCACCAAACAGGTGACGGTGGAGTATACACCAGAAGAAAAAGGTCTGATTGAATCCGTGAGAGATATATGGGAAGCTATTTTGAGTGTTGATATTGATGATGGTACAGATTTCTTTGCAAGTGGAGGAGGTTCAATGGATGTTGTGAGGTAAATAGAAAAGGAACTCTTCGTAATTCATTATCATTATTAAAATTGAGCCCTCCTTGAAGGCAGCGATAGCCTGGCAAAAAAATATGGACTGATGATGCCGCCACCCCGAAATCCACACCAAACAGACCCTATACTTTATTTCATTTATTTTTTGTAGACTCGTCGAAGAAGTTAAAGATGTCTTCAAAACAGAATTGGAGAACGAGGATGTGTTCATGGCCCCTACATTTTCCGAATTCTGTATGAACGTGGTTCTAAAGAGTCGAGGAGGCAGCGGACAAACCGAAGTCGTATACAGGGCCATCGAAATTAAAGCGAACAAAATGGACTTGCGATTCCCATGTCAATTGTTCATTAACGGGGAATTTGTGGATGCCGAGAACGGGAAAACCACCCCCACTATTGATCCTTCTACGGAGAAAGTTATATGCGAGGTGAGACACGAGTTTTGAGCTGAATACTAGATTATGATTTGTGAAGTGAAATGATTTTCAAGATTCATTAGTCTCTTTTTTCATATAAAAAACCATTATTACATTACATCATTAGCCGTAGTCATCAGGTCTTAAGGACTAACGTTTCGTCTCGGACTGCGGCAGATATCGTCGAAAGCGATGCGGCAATGGTCTAAGTGGTTTCAGTTGCTGTGGTGTGCTTGTTTTCATATAGTTTCTTTGATTTGAGTTATTATTATTCAGTAAAATGAATTTTCAGGTTCAATGTGCCTCTAAAAATGATGTAGACAAAGCAGTGGCTGCAGCTAAAAAGGCATTCGAAAGCGGGGAATGGAGTAAAATCAGCCCAAGAGAAAGAGGACAACTTCTGTATAGGTGAGTGTGAAATTAAATTAGGTGAATAGCTAGGTACATCTTTTTCTCTCAAACCAGTTACTCCAGTTTTATTTTTAATGTGATACTACCATACTGATGATGTTATTCTCAAAGTAAAGTTCATCATAAAATCATCAACTGCAAAGGAATTTATTTTTATTTCTGGATCGAAACTGAAAATGAATCAAATAAAAAATGCCAATTATCATAAATCTGTATCTGTAGACTAGGGAGGGGGAGTGTAAGCCCACAGCACTTAGGCCACATGTGACCCATTGTACATCCTCCCGAGGAGTTGTCCTTCTAGGTCATCGTCCATCCTGTCCTTTCCAGGAAGGTGGACAGGTCACTGAGAGACATCTCCTTTATATCAGTAGGTGTAGGCCAAGTCTCGCCGAAAACACACTCTCTTATTGGCGATAACTCATAGCACTCGCATAGGACATGCCTGATAGTCTCATCTTCCTATTCACATATCCTGCCCCATATTTTGGAAGTGTTTCCTTAGTTGACAGTGACCAGCCAGAAATCCTACTGTTAAGCGTAGATTTTTCCTGGTTATCGCCAGATATTTCTTCGGCACCAGCTTCCCAGGGTAGCCCAAGGTGAGCCTGGCAAGATTGCATACTTTGATTCCATCCCATCTCTTAAGGGATTGAGCATGGGTGTAACATTTGGTCACTAATGCAATTGTCGAAGTCATCAGGCCGTAGGTGCCACTGGGTCCTAGAATTCTTAGTCCAACTGTTTTCTTGGCTAACAAGTCGGTAATGCGATTACCTTTACTCCTGTCCTGCCCTTCAACCCACCTCAGGATAATGTTATCTATCTGCCGAGGCTTTGGCTAAATCTTGGTCACACTCTAGTACTAGCCCTGAGGTTACAAGTTGTCTGTTCAAGGCTAATAGAGCTTGTCTGCTGTTAGTGCAGATTGTTTTGTTTTTGCCAGAAATTCCTTTCCTGATTATTTCTTTTGTGGCGATTGAAATACCAGCCAGTTCTGTTTGGCCTACGTTGGTATTTTTCCAATTCCTCACTTATCATAAATAACCCGGTTTGTTTAAATTATCGACCCTTCCACCCAAATGTAAAGAGTTCAATTGGGATCATTGGGAATTATGTATCGTTTTCTGAAGTCGATAAGGAACATTTTCAGAAGGAATACATAACTTCTGTATCGACGGTATATTTTCCTAAATGCTTTTGAAGAGCACTGTTGAAATAGTATAGAGAACGTATTCTGAAGTAGAAGTTGTTTTACAAGTTGATTTGTACTACTTGAAGAATTTCACCGATTTATACAAATGAAGTACTTTGAAGAATTGGAATATATGCAATATAGTTTAAGTGCATTAAAATGCAATTTAACATTTTCGGTCAGAGCGTCGAAAGGTCTTCAATAAATCAGAATGCAGAATGCCTTTTTTTCATGAATAATTTGATAATTAATATTGAATGGTAGGTACTGTTTAAAAACCCTCCTTCTCCCTCACTCCACCTCCAACAGCAAGGGCACTTCCTGCGGCGGAGATCAAGAGCTCTGCCTTGAATAAAGGCAAGGAACCAGCTGCGCCTGCAGGAAAGCTTACAGATGGTACTGTTTAAAAACTATATTATTTCTTAAATGAAACTAGAATCTCGTAAAATGATTATAATGATTTTGAAAAAGAAGTTATAGCATTAATGAGACTCAAATCTTCAAACCTACTGACTCTCAACAAAGGTAGCGAGGCAAATCAACTGTTTTTCATTTACGAACTTATTGAAGGTGAATATTTGAGAATTTCATGATTATTGTGGCTCTCTATACCAACACTGTGGCTCATTCGAAATAACTGGGTAACTGGGTTTAAGCGAAACAATGGCTTGGAAAGTTTTATAAGGACCTCGCTCCATGAGAAACAACCCAGGTTGTTTCATCGATTTCCTCACAATAAGACTCTGCTGTGATGGTTTAGCCTGGTTGCAGAAAGTTATCGTGAGTCACACCAGTCGCTGACCATCATACAGTAACCATAGTCATTTTTGATGGGTTTTCGCCTTTGGTAAGTTGCCTGGATGGCTCATCGGTGTCCAACCACTGTCCTGAACGTTTTCTGTTGTCGCAGAGGATTCACTTTTCATCACACTCAACGATACAATCCAAAAAAGATCGTTTTGGTTGCGCAGAAGCTAAGAAGAATAAACCTTGAAACGTATCAATTTCTGTCGTTTCTTCAAATTGTGGAACACCCACTTTTTGAGCTTTTTGAACTTTCCAATACGTTTTGAACCATCAAAAACCGCATGGGAACTGACGCCCACCAGGATCTTCAGAACCTATAGAGATATAGAGCTCTACAAAAACACATGACACTAAACATACGAAACTTTTGAAACAACCTTTATATCATGATACAGTCACTGATTGTGTTGCAGACAATTCCAATATAAAGATACCATAAATGTCTTCATCTTCAATGAATGTATTCATCATTAATGTTTTTTTATCATACAGACTGGCAGATTTGATGCAGCAACATAAAGAAGAGTTAGCAACAATTGAATCCATTGATTCCGGAGCAGTGTACACGTTGGCCTTGAAAACTCACGTTGGTATGAGTATCGAAACATGGAGATACTTTGCAGGCTGGGCAGACAAAATTCAGGGCTCAACTTTGCCTGTTTCACATGCCAGACCTAACAGGAATTTGTCGTTCACCAAAAAAGAACCTATTGGGTAAGATTCATAGATAATCACTTTCCAATGTGAAAATTTGTTGAATTTTGGCTTTACTAACAGCATTATTGAAATATACAATGATGATTGTGTTTATGTTTCAGTGTATGTGGACTAATTACTCCGTGGAATTATCCGTTGATGATGTTGTCGTGGAAAATGGCAGCTTGTCTCGCAGCTGGAAATACAGTCGTCATTAAACCAGCCCAGGTGTGTCCGTTGACAGCGCTTAAGTTCGCTGAGTTGTCGGTTAAAGCTGGATTCCCCCCTGGCGTCATTAACGTTGTGACAGGAACAGGTAAAATTGAAAATATCTAATTTATGTATTCATCATAAAACTCAGTTTATCAAAATTATGAAATGTATTCTTAACTAACCATATCATACACCACATGCGTGGAAGTTACTGCTGAACAGGAGAAAGCGTTTTTTTTTGTATCAGTGTTCATATATAAAAGTATTTGATTTCAAAGAATTTTTCTTCGATGTGAATCAGTGTTTATATGAAAGTAGTTGTTTTGGGAGGGCTTCACTTCCAGAAAACAATTCACCTTACATTTTTTTCTTGAAAAAATCCATTGGAAGAATTGAACCCTGAATCAATAATTATATCATTATTTCAAGTGGTATTTTTCGAAGGATTCCCAAACATGATTAGTTGGCATCTATTGATTGTATCATCTGAACTTGCCAAAAACATTTTTTTTTCATTTCTCATTCATTTTTTCATTAGGAGAGCTAGCAAAGGATTGTGAATTATCTCCAATTTTTGACTTTTATGTATGAGTTGGGTGGAGCTAGATTTCCAAGTCACTCAAAACTTTTATGATTGCTCTAGTCGACAGTTTCTATTGAGCTTTTTTGTTGTTTACCGTTATTCACAGAAAGAAAAGTAGTAGGCATAATAAAAATGATAATAATTACCGTCTTTTAATTACCGTCTTTTTAATGGTAACACCCCCCTAAAATTTGAATTTGTAATATTCTTATGGCTATATCTGTTGATATTGGGTGTTTTTTGTGACTTAGCTGTGTGAGTTTTCGAATTTTTGAGTTGTCATAACTTTGTTAATAATGAATATTTTTTCATGAAATTTTGGTCACACCTGTTTAGAGGCACTCTGAATCCAGTGGCGTAGTCATTTTTTCAATAAAAAAATCGCTGATAAAATAATATCGTAGTATGCTAATACTATATGCTTAATACTACTTCAATAAATATTTCAAATTTTAGTACTTGACATTTCAAAAAAAATTATTGAAATCGATTTACAACTTCAAATTTTAGGGGGGTGTTTCCATTAAAAATGAGTTACACTGTATGATACCACAAGTGGTAGCCTAAGTGGTAACACACTACAATTGGTCAAGTCGTCAGATTGTAGACGACTAGACACTGACAAAACTATTGTTATTGAAAATAGTTCCAAACAAATTTACATTCGTAACAGGGTTTGCATACTCAAGTGTCAGAATATCGCTTCCACTTTCTCTAACTGAATGATTTGTATAGTTCTCAGTCATAAAATGAGAAAATATTGCAAGCATGAAACTAAATTTTAAAATTATATTATCAACCACTCTGCTGAAACAGTTTATTTTTCTGATCCTAACTTCCAGATGTTACATGCACAAAATAGATATTATATTATCATTAAATATGCTACTTCAATGCCCTGAGAGTTCAAATATCTGAGGGTTGCCGTCAGTAAGGAGGCGGCGATTCCAAAGAGATTCAGACAGACATATGATTCCACTATCTAGAAAAAAATTAAGAGCACAGAAATGAAATTTACTCTCTCCAACAGGATCCGTAACTGGTCAAGCATTAGCCAACCATCCTCATGTAAGAAAATTGGGCTTCACAGGGAGTACAGAAATAGGACAAGTGATTATGAAGAGTTGTGCTGAGTCAAATTTGAAAAAAGTTTCTTTGGAACTCGGTGGAAAATCTCCGTTAGTCATTTTCTCTGATTGTGATCTGGACAAAGCTGTGAGATTGGTAAGTATATAATTGAATATTTTACAGCCAGAAGAGAGGATGGTTTACGATGTAGCAGCCATTATCTAGTCAGTTCAAGTTGTAACAAGTTGAAATGTATGATGAGAGAATATTGTCATCGATAGGCACTCAAAGAAAAAATTAATGATTCAGTGTAGTAGGTTTCATGCGTTTGAACAGTAAGTACCTAGAAAAAATGTTGGCGTGAAAATTACATACCAGTATAAATGCCATAGTTTTTGACATTCAGTATTAAGTTTGACTTGAATTTCAAACTCCACCTAACAGGATTCCAAGGTAATGAGTTAAGACGAACAATTAATTACTGCATTTTTATATATTCAGTAACTATAAAATAAATTGAAAATGTAAAAAACGAATGACAATATTCTCAGCAACATCAAATGAATTAACTGAAGTACTGACACTGGTTATTGAATAAATTATTCATTTTCAATTAGGGTATGCAAAGTGTTTTCTTCAATAAAGGAGAGAACTGTATAGCTGCTGGACGTATATTCGTGGAAGACAGCGTACATGATGAATTCATTCGGAGAGTAGTTCAAGAAACGAAAAAAATCCAAATTGGGGATCCTTTGAATAGATCGACTGCTCATGGACCTCAGAATCATCTGGCTCATATGAAGAAACTTCTTGAATATGTCGAAATAGGTAATATACACATTTATGATCATCTTTGATTAACAGCTGAGCAACTGATAAGATGAAGATGATAATAATAAATAATAATCGTTTTTCAGGTGTGAAAGAAGGAGCAAAACTTGAATATGGAGGTAAAAGACTCAACAGACCCGGTTTCTTCTTTGAACCAACGATTCTCAGTAACGTTGAAGACAATATGTTCGTCGCGAAAGAAGAATCTTTCGGACCAATTATGGTAGTGAGCAGATTCAGCAATGGGTAAGTTAAATCACACTCCCTATTTGTTGCCCTGTTACTAGTTTAGTTCACCCAAAGGTGACGGCATCTATCGAATCGACAGAGAACTCAATCCTCGAATATCAAAAATTAACGTGGCTCCCCAAGACGTCAGTTGCAAAGCCAAGGTGCGAGACATCGACCACCGACCGAATTTTACCCCTGTCCCTCCCTACAGCTTTCTTTGTAATGCAACTGGTGGAAATACAGATCCCAAACGTAATGCATTTGTAGTGAAAGGTTCAGTGAAAGACAGAGGACGAATCTCAACGTTGGTCGACAAGACAGAGGACGAATCTCAACGTCGCGTCGGTTGACAAGACAGAGGACGAATCTCGTCGGCGACCGACAAGAGAGAGGACGAATCTTATTGGCGGTCGACAAGACAGAGAATAAATCTTATCGTCGGTCGACAAGACAGAGAACGAATCTAGTCGGCGACCGATAACACAGAGGACGAATCTCGCCGGCGGTCAACAAGACAGAGGTAGAATTTCAACGACGGTTGACAAGACAGAGAACGAATCTCGTCGGCGACCGACCAGACAGAGGATGAATCTTTCGGCGACCGACAATCCAGAGAAAGAATCTCGTCGGTGGTCGACAAGACAGGGGGTGAATGTCAACGATAGTTGACAAGAGAGAGGACGATTCTCGTAGGCGACCGATGAATCAGAGGACAAATAACGTTGGGACCGACAAGACAGAGGCCGAATCTTGTCGGCGGCCGACAAGACAGAGGACGAACCTCAATTACGGTCGACAAGACAGAGGAAGAATCTCGTTGTCGACCAACAACACAGAGGACGAATCTTGTCGGCGGTCAACAAGACAGAGGACGAACCTCAATGACGGTCGACAAGACAGAGAACGAATCTCGTCGACGACCGGCGAGACAGAGGACGAATCTTTTCGGCGATCGATGTCTCGGCTTGGCTCAGCAACTGACCGCCGTAAAGTGACTTGTTTATCTTTGAGGATTGAGGATTTATCGAGGATTCAGTTCTACGTCAATTCCAGAGATGGCGTCTTCGTGGCGTTAGATGTCGTCGCCCTTGGTTTCCCAGGCTTGTTCTTCAAGGATAGTTAAGTCCAGTAATTCATTTGTGATTTAGCCTCACACCACTGAATAGACCTCTGTATTTCAATCGCACTAATTCCATAATTGAAAATTCGAAGCGATACAATGCTGTAATAATTATTATTGCCCGACAGTTAACTGAACTTTTCTATACAATTTATTTTTGTTCCATTCTCTACATCCGTATATATTTCAGAGACCTAGATGGGGTATTGAAAAGGGCTAACGCAACAGAATATGGACTCGCGTCTGGAGTATTCACGAAGGATATTTCTAAAGCTCTGAGGTTTGCCGAGAGAGTAGACGCTGGAACTGTCTTCATCAATACCTACAACAAAACAGATGTCGCTGCCCCATTCGGAGGGTTCAAACAATCTGGATTCGGAAAAGACTTAGGTAGGAACAACAGATCATACGTAGATATTTTCAAAGTTCTCAAAGAGAATATACTAGAATTTAGAATCTCATCTGAACTTTTTTTTCAGGCCAAGAAGCGCTTAATGAATACCTGAAAACCAAGTGTGTGACAGTCGAATATTAGGTTAAATATGTAATGTATGTAAATAGTGAGATTAAGTGTTAGCATAATTGTTATGAAGTTAAATATTATTTTTATAATAAAATTCAATGTGATATGCATCTGCTGATTTTTTTTTTCATGAAATATTTGAAAAATGTAAAACAAGATTTGGAAAGTATTGTCCTCTACTTCACCCTCATTGAACAAAAAACGTGGAAAGCTCGCAAAGAAAAAAATAAAATAATTTCAGTTAAACCACTCTATGGATTTGTGTAGATCATACTTACAAATGGAAAAACCATTTCTGAACCACTACTTTTATATGAACATTGAATTACACCAAATTCAATGCGCTCCCACATCTTTCAAGTCAGTAAGAGATTGTTTAAATCAGACATATACCTAGGCATGTGGATCGGTGAGCGCTTACCGGCGGATTGTCGTGCTCGTTCACCGGACTTGACCCCTCTCGATTTTTTCCTTTGGGGGCCATACCAAATTGAAAGTTTATGTTATGCAACCTGTTACATTGAGGAACTCGGGTACAGAATTACCGAAACTTCTACTACCAT
This sequence comes from Leptinotarsa decemlineata, assembly GCF_025532065.1. Lineage (NCBI taxonomy): Eukaryota > Metazoa > Arthropoda > Insecta > Coleoptera > Chrysomelidae > Leptinotarsa > Leptinotarsa decemlineata. The sequence continues at coordinate 350,803 of NW_027412523.1, forward strand.
TATCCCAGAAAAATTTAGAAAAATGTTAGGAATGAGTTCGGAAATAGACTGATTCACTATCAGGAGGCTCAAGTAGAACAGTGTGAATATTCGGTAAAATGATTATTAATGTATGAATATCAGATGAATAATGACGAGATTATAATGAAATATTATCATTTCTTGACCTTGAAATTAATATTTATCGATCGCAAAAAATATTACTAATTCATATATCTATCCAATGGATATTCACTTCAGAAAATATTACATAGAGTGGCGAAATTATTAGTCCCTAATTCAAACTTCAATAACTTTGCAGCCGGTTATTAAAATTTAAAAAAAAGAAGATCATTTTATGAAGAATGGCAATAACTTTCATATTAACTATCACAAGACCCTTTTGACATTTGCAAAAATAGTTGATACGGCCTTTCGGTGGCAAGTGATATCACACTACTGGCTTCTTTGATCAAAAAGTACTGAACATGGTTCCTTTTTACAAAAATTTTGTCAGACTCTGATAGTTCGCCCCGTTCAGAAATTAGGAGGAGGGGAGACTATTTTTGTTTGCAATTAGGTCAATTTGGTCATCACAAGAGCAACACAATCATTCCACCAATAACCTCAGCAATAACCTCTTAATTTGAGGGAAATTTCTAACCGGTGAGCATTTCTTTGAGATCTGCGAACAGACGGCAGTTGCTGGGAGCCAAATCTGGCGAATACGGTGGATGTGCGAGCAACTCGAAGTTCAATTCTTGTAGTTTTACCATTGCTTTGATTGAATTATGACACGGCGCGTTATCCTGATGAAACATCTTTTTTTTCTTTGCCATATGCGGTCGTTTCTTTGCAATTTCGGCCTTCAAACGCTCCAATAACGTTGGTATTTTCCTTCTCAATATTGTCGATGAATATTACAACTCGCACATCCCAAAATACTGAGGCCATAACCTTTGCAGCCGATTGAGATGCTTTCGGGCGCTTTGGCCGAGGTTTACCAGTTACTCTCCACTCAGATGACCATCGTTTTGATTGCGGAGTGAAGTAATGGATCCATGTTTCATTCATTGTCACATATCGACGCGAAAATTCCGGTTTTTTATAAATAAACATGACAAAACATTGCTCAAAATCATCAAGACGTTATTCTAAGCTAAAAACAAATGCAATGCGATGTGCTGTCCACATACAGGGTGTTCCTTGAACACATGCTAATATTTAAGGAGGTAATTCTTAGACACATTTTAAGAAAAAAACTTCCTATGGACGTATGCCCTAAACGCCTTAACTTTTGAGATACAGGGTGGCAAAGTTTTCAAAAATAATCAGTTTTTTAATAATAACTGAGATAATTTTGTAGACATCTTTGGCATATTTGGTACATATGTTCCATGCCTCAAGGCGCATTTTCTGATGTACACAAATTTGTATTTTTTCAAACAGTGGCATCACTACGGGTTTCGCATTGAATATTTTTGGGGAAAAAGTACTACGCCAATGCTTTCTTTTCAAAATAAAATCATTTTTGAAATCCTCATTTATTTTTGAGAAAATTTGATCTCCTGGTATTTCTTTGTCCGACGCATGATTTTCACCCAAAAAAATAAAAATCGACAGAAAGCAAATTAAGAAATTAGATCAATTCTAAAATGAATGAGAATCTGAAAATTGCTTCATAAGGCATTACCAATTCCCTAATAATATTTGAAAACATAATCTGCAAAAAAATAAATTTTTCTCAAAAACGAGTTTTATTTTATTTTGTGACAGTAAGTCTAAACGAATAGCACAAATTTGTTAATTAGTAATAATACCAAAACTGCACTCTTGAAATATGCTATGGGTATAACAAAAAATCAACCAAAATACGCCAAACAATTTGATGACAAATATCCAGAGTTCTAGCGATCTTCCTCGTACTCGTCTCAGGATGTTGCTCAATTTCTTGCAGCACCGCTTCCTCAATTTCAGGAGTTCTTACTACACGAGGTCTACCTTCCGGAGTCCCTTTCTTGAAACTACTAGTTTCCCCAAGTCGACGATGAAATATTTGAAAAGGTTCGGCTATCTGGTAAGACACGATTAGGATATCTTTCCTGATAAATGCGCCTGGCTTCTGTTGCATTACCCTCGGCAAGGCCATATACGTAATGCATTTGCGCCATTTCCGCATTCGTATAATTTACCATATTTACTGATATTCAGAAAAACAGCGGACTACCAAAATAACTTCAATAACACTTCAAAATCAATCAAAACACGCTGTGACAGTTTTTAACACCAACACCTTACTTTAAACCAACATCAATATTAGCTACTGACGTTTGTACATACAGAGAATTCGTTTTTTATCGCTATGGTGGGTACGCTGTTTTTTCTGCTTTTAATCTTTAAAAGAAATTACATATCGACAAACTCCATATTTCCAAGAGGTGCAGTAAATAAATTCTGCTACACGTCATTTATTCCAGGATAACTAAATTTGTGTTTTAAAAAATTATTAAGCGGTGCTGCGTTATGACGTAATTTTAATTGAGAACAGTGCATCTGACAACAAACAAATACCTTTTTGATCCTCAATTATTTTGCAACAAATCTGATCCCTTAGTTTGCTTTCAGTCGATGCACGATACCGCATCAGATTTTTAAGGAATTTATCCTTAAGTAAAGCGATTTTTAATTTTTTGAGCGAAAACCATGCATCGGACAAAGAAAACCCAATAAATCAAATGTGCTCAAAAATGTATGGAGATTTTAAAAATAATTTTTAATTCAAGATAAAGCAGTGGCGTAGTATTTTGTTCGTCATAAATATACATTTCAAAACTCGTACGTACGCCACTGGCAGATACAATTAAGAAAATTGTACATCAGAAAATGCGCCTTGAGGCATGGAACATATGTACCAAATATGCCAAAGATGTCTACAAAATTATCTCAGTTATTATTAAAAAACTGATTATTGTTGAAAACTTTGCCACCCTGTATCTCAAAAGTTAAGGCGTTTAGGACATACGTCCATAGGACATTTTTTCCTTAAAATGGGTCTAAAAATTACCTCCTTAAATATTAGCATGTGTTTAAGGAACACCCTGTATAATTCCATATGTAACACATATCGTGAATTTTTGTTTGAATGATAATATTCTTCCCACGGTATGGAAGAAACCAATTGTGAACGTTGTTACAAAAAAAAAAAGAATCCATCAGAGTACAAAGACCTACGCGCCATTAGTTTATTACCAACTTCATCAAAAGTTGAAAGAACACATCGACAATTTCTCTATACTTCCAATAAATCAATCCGGATTTCGTAAAGAATATAGTTGTACAACTGTTGTTGCATATAGTGGACGATATTATAAGAGCGTTCGATACTATTAACTTCGATTTAATGTTATTAATTCTTGGCTATATATGACTCTCTAAAAATGCTATATCACTAATCAGATCGTACCTCACCAACCGTCAACAAAAGGTTACCATAGAAAGAAACAGCTCACAATATTTGAAGCTGATATGTGGAGTGTCACAGGGCTCTATTTTGGGACCTCTTTTGTTTGCTATCTACACATCTCAACTTGCAAAATGTTTGAAATTTTGTAAATACATTTGTATCCAGACGATACTCAGTTGTATTAAAGCTTCTCACCTAAAATGATAGATATTGCGTGTACTCAAATCAATTGTCACTTAAAATTATTTATGAAAAATGCTTCTGATCACTGCTTAAATATAATTTGTAGTAAATCCAATGTTATTATTTTCGGACCAAAAGGCCCTAGAAATATTTGCAAATCTGTGAAAGTAGTAGTAGTAAATGATCATGTACTTGGGGTACAGAAGCAAAAAGCCTGTGCATCATTTCAGATAATGACTTGAAACTTGAAAGTCAGGTTAATCAGTTTATTAGGCGTGCATATTATTTGCTTAAAATTATATATGGACACCGAAATTTCCTACTCATGAAGGTGAAGGCGAATTTCTGTGAATCGCTAGTTTTATCTATATTCAATTATACTGATGTTTTGTATGGTCCATGTTTAACCAACCAATAAAAAAAAAGATACAAAAAGTTTAGAATTCTTGCTTACGGTTAATTTTTGGTACTAGAAGAGAAAGAATATCACATAAACTGAGGGATGCCGGCTGGTTAAATATGAACGATAGGAGAGTGTTACATGCTGCAACTTTTGTTTCACAAAATAATTAATAATAAAATGCCGTCTTACTGAGGTACACCAGAAAACTACTGTTAGAACTAATGTGCATCATATTAATGTGAGGTATAAAGGGCGACTAACTCCGCCATCCTTTCGCACAGAGTTCTTTAGAAGGAGTTTCAGCTACCAGATCTGCGCAATTTATAATGACATTCTCGAGCTCATGAAACGAGATGACTTCAATCATTTTAATACCAGTTTGAAACGATTCTTATTATCTTCAAACTATTAATGACCCAATAGCTACCTACCTATTACAAATCTATACATAATTGGAATGATAATTGAAATCCTTTTTGTTTATTCCTTTGCGTACTAGGCGACATTTTTGAGGTTAAGTGAAAGAGCAATTGAATGATGACTTGTGAATGTGAATTGAACTTCGCCTTTTATCTTCATGTAATAAATAAACTGTACCTGATTGATTAGCTTCAACTATATTAGAAGATAATAAAGACGATATTATTATTATTATTGGTTTTGGTCAACAGTGAGCTAGCGCAGCACCGCCTTTGAACATAGCTTTCTCATAGTCGAATACTCATGCAATATAAAGCCAACAAGTTTGTTTTATATCTTTACACTGACAGCGAACTCACGCAACTACACTTTTTGATCATTCAAAACGATTATGTGGATTTTTTTTGTTCTCTGGTGTTACTGCCTCATTTGGACGTCCACTGCATTATCGGTGTCGCTACGACAACGTTTTAAGTCAGCCAACCAACGTTTAATTATTGTTATTTTCTATGGATCGGAGTCCTTGTTAACACTTTTCAAGCCATTGCTTTGCTGGAACGGTATTTTTTCCATTAAGAAGCTGTGTGAAATTAAACACAAAATTGTTCATGATCCACTGTTTCAAAAATAATAAAAGTAGTGTCACTCTTAGCACAATAACTCACAAACTTATGAGTAGAATATTATGAAATTTCAACAGCTTTCTTTTTAAGGTTAGTACTAACTGAAAAAGCACCATCTATTTGTTAGGCCCAAGACTCTTCAGCTTCAAGTTCCGTGTTTAAATTGAAGAAAATTGTGATTTATATTTCGTTTCATGAAGTGTATTAATTGACAATATTATAAGGATTGTATTCTGTAGGGGTGCGACAGCTGGTTAACGAAAAAACAGATTTTAAACAGAACAGATGAGAAAAAGTGTTTTTGATGTAGACTGCATTGACCCTATTGATTTTGGGCTATGTCCGAGACTCTTATTTGAAACTATTTGTAGGTCATTATATAATCCTACATGAGTACATGTACATTCATGTGTAACGACATTTTTTTCATTTCCAACATGATGATCACAAACTTAAGGTTCAACATCTGGTTTGAAGTGAAGCACATCGGGGTGTACAAACAACTTTAATATATAAAGTATCCTTCATTCTATATATACAATTATGGTTTACGCCAAAAACAGCGTTTCAGATATATTCAGATACAAAAACTCTTTGCAAATCCGGAACACTGCTAACACACTTATCGTTACTTTTTCGGAGCACTTCCTCTCTGAAATATATGTTATTACTATTCGCGTCTTCGATGAAAACAGTACTTGTGTTAGAGTCCGGTAAGTACTCAACGGATTTAATTTTCGGTCGAAAATTGTTGAAATGGCGGGAAGAATCTGTTATTTTCGGGCTTGCCATGATATTCTTCTCGTTGCTACTGCTCTTGTACCTATCTTCCAAGGTCATGAACGAATTCGACCTCTTCAAATTGTTGTCGAGATTTTTATGTTCAACCTCGATGAATGCCTGGAAGTTCTCTAGAGACCTAGAAATAATAAGACACTCAGATTAAAATACATCTAGTTACGAGAAGTTAGTTCAACCAACCCCTGGTTGTTGGTGGATGGTAATTGCCTGACGAAAAATGAGCTGACAGGAAACTTTTCGAAGAAAAATTACAACACTTCTTTCATGCTACCGGTTTGGCATCCCGAAGAGACTGTTCCGACTTCCAATATACTTGAGAGGCATATACAAATACTGGCATCACCATCTGAATGACGAATGGTAATATATTTACTTAAGAAAGAACAATAATCTTCAAATCAATCATTGGCTCAAAATCTGATGAGTTATTGGAACCGAGAAAAGATGAATCAACCCGATTTACCAACGAAATGTGATGCACTGCCATAAAAGCTAATATCCTAAATCGTTTATAATTGCTTCTTCAGCAAAGAGGTTGGGAACCTTTCACTTTGGGGGTGTCTTACGCAACAGATTAATTCTGGATTCCAAAGTTCTTTGTATGATTCATGACCATCAGAAGCAGGACTTAGATAAGATTTTAGACACTTTCCAACAATTACTTGTGCATTTATTACTTCTTGTGAGCCTTTGAGTCTATGACTGTGATGATAAGTACTTCTAAATGACTTTCTTGATCATCGAGAAGCCCGATTTATGAGAAAATCTGTTGCCTTTCGATTTTTCCGGGTGAATTAGTTACGAATTCAGGTCTACCAAAAAAAAGGGTGAATGCTATGATGATTTCAGATATTGAATGCAAGGTTCCTGAGAAGATTCCGCTGTTGCACCATGCTGCTAGATACAGGTGCGACGAGAACCATTCTTGGGCCAATCTTTGCCAAAACACCGGCAAGAATTGAACCGCCAAGTTGGAAGCTACGCATCGCAACAGGGGAGCCAGCCACTGTACTTCGAGAACTACCAATTGAGTTGGTGTTGGGCAGCACTAAATTGAACCATCGTGCATTGGTGACGGACATCGAGGACGATGAGATTATTGGAATCGACATAATGAATTCCAGAGGGGTCGTGCTGAATTTTCATGACGGCGTCCTACGTGTCGGCGGAGAAGAGCTGGTGCTTCATGGAAGAAGCGAAGAGATGATCAGGGTCCTGCTGGCTGAAGACGTGTGCGTACCTGAGAGGGCTGAAATCATCCTGGAGGCTCTCTTGGACGAAAGTACGAGCAGCGGAAAGGTCGTAATGTTCGAACCCAAGATAAGCTGATGAGAAAATTGGACGACGAATCGCACTTGGGAAGACCCTGTTGCGTGTTGATGAAGTTGTGCCGATCAGGGTCATGAATGTCAACTACTTTCCCGTGACCTTGGAGAAAGGAACAATGCTGGGGCACTGTTCGTTCATTTCTTCTGTGATACGGAGTGTGCGCAGTTCGGTTAGCCAAGCCAACAACTTGCCTAAAGAGTTGGAGAAGTTGATTAACATTTCTTCCAAGGACATACCACCAACTCATCGATACAAATTGTGGGAGTTAGTTAAGAAGTACCAGGAAATTTTCGATATTGGAGAAGGAAAAGGCGGCAAAACGAATGTGGTTCAGCACAGAATCGACACTGGGAATGACCGACCAATCCAACAATCAGCTAGAAGACTCCATTTTGCCAAAAAAGAAGAGGCAGACAAGATAGTCAACGATATGGGAAAAGAAGGAGTCATCGAACCTTCTGACAGCCCTTGGTCTTCTCCAGTCGTATTAGTGATGAAGAAGGACGGTTCGACAAGGTTCTGCTTAGATTATCGCCAACTAAATCACGTGACAAAGAAAGACAGCTACCCTTTCCCACTAATTGACGACAACCTAGACACGCTAGCCGGCTCCACAGTTTTCTCGACTTTGGATTTGAAGAGTCGATATTGCCAAGTTGAACTGGCCCCAGAAGATCGGGAAAAGACAGCTTTCACCATCGGGTCAGGATTGTGGCAGTTATTAAGCAGATTGTTGTTCTCAATTCATTGTAGTACCAGCTTTCATATCTCGGATAAGGAAAACATGATGCCAATACGTTTTGAATAAATCTTGGATTCTTTTCTTGGCTGCGATATGGGTCTAATTTTGTCAAAGAGTTGTTACCTCATCCAGTGTCGGTTCAAGACAACTTGAAACTTATTATGAACTTTCTAGAGTACAATAAATTTCTATCACATTGGTGGAGCTCCATGAAGGAATATATGAAGGTGGATGGGTATTCTATCATGATGGTGACTAAGCATGTCCTTCCTCAAAAGTTTTTCCAAGAAGAAAGATTATTTATTTTCCAGGTTCCTTTCGAGTTTCTGGTTGTTGTGGCTGATCTCGCGAGTTTTCTTTGATGGGTTAATAATATACTCATTAGTCATGCTGGCGTATCACACTGCTCCGTTTGTTTTGAACTGATCTTAGCGAGGCAAAGAAAAGCAATCATCTGAATGTGCGAAGGTCATAGAATGAGAAATAAGTTATTTCATTCCATAACAGCTCATGATGATTCATTAGGCACATATTGAAAGTTTTCTTGAATACTGCTTTACTGGTAGAACTCTGTTCCCAACACATTCCTTTCATTGGCGATCCTTGAGATATTTTTTCAAATCGTCCCTCAAAAATGATACTCAAAACAGAGTGTGATCAAACTTACGTTCTTGATAGGTAGTCTCACAGAACGGTTGTGTATACAAGTCATTTTTTGTTAGATTAAATTTGTAGAACCTTGAGATAATTTTTCAGATACAAACAGGCAAGCGGATCTTTCTTTCCATCCTTCCTCCATCAGCTCGTCCCTCAAAATTGATACTAAATGAAGAACTTGCTCAAACTTACATTCTTGATATTCAATTCTACAGAATGGCTGTAGAGAGTTAAAAGAACGCTAAAGGTAGCACTGTTGCTAGTCTACGGAAAGACATAGCGGTCATGATATACTGGCTCTACACATCAGTAATGTTTTCGTACCACATGACACTGAAATACACGTTCGACAGAAACTTCGCGGTTAAATTCCTGAACCGTGAAGAGTGGAGAATGAACAGTCATCCTTAGAACGTGCTTGACAGAAACATCTGGTATACAGATCATTCGAAAACCAAACATAGAACGGGAGCTGGAATTTAGTCTGCGGAGAAAAATCTTAATTCCAGTTATCCATTCGATCATCTTCTTGAGGAAGATCAAACTGATTTGTTTGATTTCCTCTTAAAGATGATCACTTAGTGATCGAAACACGTGTCGAGGTGTTAAAATAACAGTTTGGTGTTGGGAAAAAACTCCAGTAATATTAGATATTGGATGCCAGGATATTCAGGCATCGCAGATAACAAAAGAGCTGACGAGTGTGCCAGACACGGATCATCAACTCCATATATAGCCCCTGAACCAGCTGCGGGGGTACCAGAGTCTTTGGAACGAAACAACATTGGAAAGTAGATCTATAAGAAACATACCTTCATAAAGGGACCGGCCGAAAAAAGAAAAGAAGAACTGCTTCAACAAAGCAGGGATCCGCTCAAAATGATTACAGGGTGACGTACTGGACTTTGTCCATTGAGAGGAAACCTGAACAAAATAGCGATATACAATGGTGACCTAAACTGCAGGTAACGCAACAAAGGGACTGAGAAAAATTATGTCCAGAACAATATGACGTACATGCAGCAAGGGACCTATATAAACTAGAACAGAGGAAATATATTTGTTTTGTTCGCTTTTACCAATACAATACCTTACCTTTTCGAATTAGACCTCGTTATCCGAAAGTTTCTGTCCAATTCAGTTTGCGAGCTCATCCTAGGTGGAGGTACAGGCTTGAACGATGTCATCACCGGCCTGTTGTTCACGTTGTGAATAACGAAAAACTCGTTGCTGTTGTCGGCCGAGTTGCAGGTATCGATTCGAGGAATATCGCCAGACCGCTGCTGGTTGTTCTGGTAAAACTCAAAGTCGCAGTTGGCTTCTGTGGTGATGGAACAGCAACTCTGAAGGCTCATGGAGTCGAGTCGATCGTTGTTGTTGTTGGTGTCGTTGATATCGGTCAGGTAATCGTCGTCGGAGCTTGAGTATTCGTTACGAGTGTTTACTTCAACTCTTGTGAAGGTTTTATTGGACTGTTGATGCTGTGGGGTTAGCCTGTTTGATTCAGAAGTCTTCTGTCGGCTGAGGTGGATGATGTTGCCTGTGGATTTGAAAATATGATAGTAGGGTGAAGCTAGAAAAGGAAGGCCGTAGAGGAGAGATGGCCATCTCAGTTTCAAGAGGGATTCGATAGATTGACGTTACTGCTTGGCTAGTTCGGTTCGCGGCTTGAGCACGGTCCTTCGTCAGCAGATGATTTCAAAGATAAATTTTGTTGAAGAAGAGCAGTATTTTGTATTTAATGAACAGTATGGGTATGAAGCTTTATTCAAACCTATAAGGTGACGGTGAAATTTTTTTGCAGAGCTGATAAGGTCATTTCTCCTTGACAATTCAAGGATAAACAAACTTACCCAACTCCCTCACTTGCAGTTCATTCAAACTGTCCTCGCTCCGACTCAGCCTCATCTTGTTCAGTCTTAGCAAATTCCTCGAACTCTTCATGACCAGATTGTTTCCAGAATTCAAACCCAAATCTGAATTCCTGCAAAACAATTGCCTATTCTGCAACTCCGGAATGAAATTCAACGATTCCTGACTGTGAGCCATCCTCATTTCCGGCGTGGATCTTTTGGTCAGCATCAGGTTGTGGCTGTGCTGCAGGAGATTCAGTTGTTTGTTGATGTACTGCGGGCTTAGATGGTGAAGGTTGGAGTGGCTGGGACATAAGTCAGCTTCGCAGTTGCTGCATGACGGAAATTTACCGGAGGGATCATTATAGTCTTGGCGGGCCAGATGAGGAGACAGGAAGGCGACGGTGGGGGACTGTTTGTCGGTTTGTTTAGTACCTAGAAGAAGAGTTATTAAAGCTAGGAGGTTTGTTGATCAAGTTTTTGAATATTCTAACATAGTCAGTGTTAAACGCATGTTTCAATGTAGTAATGATAATATATTTATTCACTAAAACAAATGACAGAGTTAATTATATAATACATAATAATTTAAACAGGTAGGTAAATGATTTTGATGATATTTTTGTACATAATTTACAGCATTATATCATGACATGAAATATAAATGTGCCCCATTTCATGTGGGTGTTATTATTGTCGGTGATTGATAGATGTCAAATATCCGGAAAATTGGTTTTGATGATTGAAAACGAAAGACATTTTGTAGTATCGAAATTAATCGTGAGTAATTTGGAGTCGAACCATTGTTTTATCTTGAGAAAATATTTCTCGACTCTAACAAACAATTGTTGCCAATTTTCACCATAATAGAAGATTGCGTGTCATCCACGGAGCTGATTATGTGGCCTTCTGTATCAACATTGCATGAATTATTTAGGTATATGTTGAATAAAATAGGGCCCAGTATTGTACCTTATGGGACTCCAAATTCCACTGTTTCAAAGTCACTGTAGTTGTGATGTAGTTGACAATGTTTTTTGACGAATGACAATTTATTCATGAAATTTTGAGATTTTCATGACCATTTTCGATAAAATGATCATTAAAATAATTTACCTTCGTTCGGTTTAATCAGATTCGACATTGAATAATTATTAAAAATGGAATCAGTTTTCAAATGAAAAAAATTATCTGAATAAAAAATTTACGATTACGCTAACGAAAAATATTACCTTTGTTGTCTCTATTTCTTCTGTAATTGTGTATCACAGGCAATCTTCCATCGATGCTAGTATAAAGTGAACCATTGGTTATTGGAAATCTATGTTCGACCGCTTGAAATACTCTATTTCTGTCAGAATCCGTAGTATCCAAACTTTGTGGCTGGCTTGATGTACCAAAGGGTCTGAATTTACCATCCAGACCAACTTGAAACAAAAATATGAAAATATTTTCTTTCCTTTTAGCTATTATAAATTGCATTAGACGACAACATAAACGAAAAATATGTTTTGTCACTTCTCTGATGATGAACAAAAATTTACGATAATAATTGATTTCAGTTGATGACTACGTGTCATATTTTAGAAAAAAGTTCACACGAACGTATGTCCTTACTAGCTTTGTTTCCGAGTAACAGGGTGTAAAATTTGTTTTACTAACAATATTGTTCTTTTATCAATAACTCAAGAGTCTTTAAGCCGATTTCAAAAAACTAAGTGTGTTTGTTGGCAGAAAACAAGCGGCTTCGTTCCATGAAATTAGATTACGGATAGTAATTCCAGTGGCGTCACAAACGGTTGCTTAATTGATATTTATAGTAAACATCATTGTTCGTCACTACTTTTCTTCAAGTTTAATATTTTCATCGGATTGAACGAATGATGGAATAAAAACGTATTTGAAGACAAGCTTTTACACGAATGCACCAAACTGAAAAAATAATTTCTTTAATTGTTTGATCTAGGTTATTCTGTTACATATTCAAAATCTTTCTGTTTAAGATCACCTATTTTGTATCCACGGCAAGCCTTTTACTCACAGAGAATCCTAGATAAAACAATGAAAGAAATTAGTTTTTGTTTTTTAGTACATTTGTATAAAAGATTCTTTTTCAAGGGCTTATTAGTTAGGAAAGGGATCAAAATTCTTCTTAGATGAACAATTTTGTTTTTGCCATCGTTTCGGACTTTATTAAATTCATCATCAGGTTCTATGATAAATAATTTCATAAGGAAGCAGTATACATGCCAATACATATTGCAAATCAATATAGTTTTTCACTAGTTCGGACATTGTCTAATATATAAAATGATTTGTAATCCCTGAAACAACTAAAAAAGAAGAATAAGAATGAAATACAAGTAAAAACAAAACAATTGAACAAAAAAATAAAAATACAGAGATACAAAATGAAATTAAAGATAAAAATGAAAAGTTGAGAGATTTCAAGCCAAGTTAGTTCACGACGTTTCGATAGTTAGTATCCACAATCGTCTTCAGGTGATGACTGGACTGATTCCTCCGAGAGATGACTATTTATGGGTCGTCCGAGTACTTTCACTTATCCCCGCTTTCCATTTTATCCGCTTCACTGGTTCAGTGGGAGATGACCGTTTGGCGGAAGTTGGCAATTCGTTGTGGATTTCCTTCTCCATTATGAAAGTGATGGAAGGTCTCACGATTTTGATGTGTTTCAGGAAGGCGGCTAGTTCATTATTTCCATGGTTCCATATTATGAAGGTGTCGTCAACATATCTCAACCAGACTCGAGGTTTCTTGTGGGCTTCTTCAATGGCCAGAGTTTCAAACCACTCCATATATATATGTTGGCTATGTCTGGTGAAAGTGGCGATCCCATTGGCAGTCCCTCATCTTGTGTAAAGAATTCGTCCTTCAGTTGGAAATAACAGTTTCGTACACAGCATCCTAGTAATTCCATAATTACTTCTATAGGTAGATTCGTTCTCTCTTTCAGCTGAGATCTTACAAAGAGAGGAAAATTGGTTTAGGAGAAAATTCAAGTAAGCCGCATACATGTTGCCCAACAACATATTTAGCCAAGCCAGCGTAGAAATATGCAACATATGGAAACCCATCATCAACCGAAAAATGGCCAACTCCCGCCAAACAGTCATCTCCCACTGAACCAGTGAAGCGGAAAAAATGGAAAGCGGGGATAAGTGAAAGTAGTCATCTCTCGGAGGAATCAGTCCAGTCATCACCCGAAGGATACTAACAATCGAAACGTCGTGAACTTACTTGGCTTGAAATCTCTTGACTTTCTTTAGTTTCATTTTGTATAATTTTTTGTTAAATTGTTTTATTTTTACTTATATTTTATTTCATTATTATTTCATTTCAGGTTTTTTTGCTTAATATAATTGTTATTTATAGCTATTTATTTTTAATTCTTCTTTTTTAGTTGTTTCAAGGATTTCAAATCATTTTATATATTAAACAATGGAAGTCCAATCTAGATAAATTTATTATGAAACATTGTCAATCACCTTCAAACAAATATAGTTTTTACTAATCCCATATTTTGTAAAGAAAGAAAAAAATAGGTGGAGTTACCAAACATTACTTTATCCATGTTAAAAAAACGTATTGGTCACTAAACCTCGCGAAGTTGATAAAAGCTTCTCCAAGTAAAAATTGAATATGTATTGAAATAAGGGCTACAAATTATTTACTTTTCATTTAATCCTCTGTCAAACCCAGCAAGGTAGAAATAACTTCTGACATTATTATCGAAATGACATTAATTTGTACATTAACTAGCTGTTCGAATACGTCTTTTATCTATATAATTATGAAAGCGAAGGAGCGAATGAAAAAGACAAGTATCAAGGTATCACAATATTAAAAGTTTTATAAAAAATAGAATAAATAAGAAAAAAACAGTTACTTTTATTATAGAACAAAGTATTGAAAAAAAATAAATAAAAAAAATTTGTTATTAACAATTTTTTTTCAATAAACAATTAAAAAAAGAATGAAAAACAGTTTTTTCAATACCTCAAAGAACAATAGAATTTATGATTAAAAAAAACAGTTCCTTAATTTCAATATTCAGTTGCAAAAAACGATTGTTAATTAACAAACGCATTTTTTGGCAACAAAGAAATTTTTTTAAGAAACCATTTTTATTCTAAAAATCATGATTTTTTTCAATTAACATAATGCAAAAAAAAATTTTCGAATTGCTTATAAACAATGTATTTGTTAATAATAAATTTATTAACAATAGCTGTAAAAATAAAAAAATATTATCAATTAGTTTTTAGCAATGAGACATTGGATCAATAAAAAATAAATTGTAATGTATTTTTTATAAAATTATAATTTTCAATTGTTAATAAAAAAATAGAAAATGACAATTTTTTTATTTCGGCAACGAAATTGAGGATAACTTATCCTATTAAGGATAACTTCACCGAAGGAAAAAAATGCCAGGGTTTTAGTTTAATAATTATAGGGATTTTTATATTAACTTTCAAATCAGAAAAAGTTATTAATTAACAAATGTATAATTACCGTTGAAATTGTGATAAAAATTTTTTGACTGCGGATTATTGTTTATTGATGTATCCCAACATTACATGAATTTTTTCATTCCTTAATATTTACATTTAATATGTTTAAATAATTTTTTTTGTTTCTATGTCAGAGTGACGAAAGGGGCACGGAAGCCAGACTACCCGCTTTTGGCTCTATTTTCAGGGCTCTGTGAAAATTATAAATAATCGAGATACAGTTTCGGGAGTCGGGACATTTTTTACGCAAATTCATTGATCTTTTCAAATCTTTCTTCAAATTTCCAAAATTTTGAAAATTTTCCGATATATTAAGAAAAAACTAAAGCCCCATTTTTTTTCACTTGATTGTTTATAACTTTTGTTAAACTTTCTAGGCAAAAATACGAATCGAATGACACTTTGGTCGTAATTTCAGGACAGGGCTGAAAAATGTCACAAAAAAAAACTAAATCGAGTACATGTGAACCAGACTATTTCAAATAATATCAATCTCAGCGGAAACAGTAGCGCACAATGATTTTTACAATAAATATAAATTAAGTAACGCTCTGCGGCGCCACTCGAACTAAAATTCCAAATGTAATTCCATGAAAATAAGCCTCTTATTACTTATAACAAAAACACGCAGTTTATTCAAAATCGGCGAAATTAATTGTGAATTATTAATAAAAGAAGCAAATCAGGACACACTTTTTTTCATAGAATAAGTCAAATCATAACCATCTGAAATTATCCCTGTATAGAAAAAACTATTGAGAAAGTATCGTTAATATCAAAATAAAATTGTCAAAATATGGAAATGATACCGTTTCTGATTAGTTTATAGGTATTCCGAGTGATTTGTCTCTATTAGTCAAATCATCATTTATTGTTTCAAACTATACAGGGGGTACTAGAAAAATATTCCATCACGAATGAAGTGATGTGGTTTTATCCTGTCTTACCATGTGGTAGTTTTTCTTCGACACTATTCCCCGAACATCTGTATACACTGGAAACCCATTTGCAAAATCTAGAGTCAACTATTCCCAAGCCTATAGGAATCAAGAGGTCTTGTATCAGTCCTAACCATAAAGCTATACCAGACACAGGCCACGGGTGAATCAGGTAGGGGTAGATGCAGAGAACCTGAAAAACGGTTTATCATTTAGATACATAGATAGATTTATTGACTACTTGACAAATCTATATGATACATTTTTTTGTAGTAGGTCGAGGGAGGTGCATAAGATTATTTTCCATGATGAAATTGAATGATTTGAATATTACTGGAGTTTTTTCAAACTTGGTTTGATCTGCCTCTTGAAGATGATCACATAGTGATCGAAACACGCGTCGAGGTGTTAAAATGACGGTTTGGTGTCGGAAAAACCTCCAGTAATATTCATTACTACACCAAAGGTTCCAAACAGTGCACCACAAGAAATAATTTGAATTTATACAACACATAAGAGACTAATCACTCAGTTCCGATTTAATTTCGATTCTGGTAGCTATGATAGTTCGTACTGTAACCTCTGGCGTGAAATTAATCTATTGAAAAACACTTTCCCAATACCAGAACAAAAATTACGGTCTCTCGATCATAATGATAATGATGATCTCCTAAGGACGTTCACTTGGTTAGCGAAACGCGCGTTGAGAGACCGTCATTTTTGTTCTGGTGTTGGAGAAGTGTTTTCAATTAATTCTGGTAGCTATGCTATGATGAGAGGTTCCTCCATTCTGCTTGCTTCTTTCACAAAGTTTTAAAATACCAAAACCCTTTCTATTTGTACAATAAGATAACATTTCGCTCTAATGTACATACTAACGACAAAACAGTTTGTTTACTCCTCTAATGTTTCACACAAAATTTTGCAGAAGATCACAATCTTATCACATTGTCAAATGTATGAATAAAATTACCACCAGAATTGAAAGAACTCTTGTTATCGACTTTCCGGACGCGTATCATTATATTTCTCGATAGATAGTAAGTTCTAATTTTATTTATGAGTTTTATTGTTAATTTTTTTCTGAAAATAAAAAAAATCTACCTCTTCATCTCCAGTACGATCTGTGAATTATTAATTCAGCATTAACTATGTTGAAAAAATCTTCCTTGACTAGTCTTTACCTCTAATTTGATATGAGATTTATTAATTTAGTGATAGCAATGTTTATATTCCTTGTAACGTAAGTTCATTTATCAATAATAAATTTTGTTTGTGTTTGTTCTGACTTGACATTTAGTGGTCTGTATCGGATTAGGTGAAAGAACATATTTAGTTTATATATATGAATAAAACTGAAAATTAGAAGACTTTCATTATTATCATTATTTTTTCACCGATGTTTGCACTGGCCAGGTCCTATCCTTTGAAGCCCCGATGTATTCGGGAGGGCGCGCCAGCATTATCAACCAACGACCATGAGTGATCATTGGGTCCGAGAATCATGTGCCCCGAGCAAGCGCAGTGAGCCAAGAATGACAGCCTTCTGCATATATGTCCGGCTAAGATTTCTGCTTCAGTGCGGCAAGCTGGAATGATTTCGAGATTCAAAAGTAGAGAGGACATCATTCCACCAAGTACTCCAAAAATCATTATTATTATCATAATTTTCATTATTATGTGAGATCTCAAAAATAAAGTAATATGATTAGCACCCTTCTTGATAAGCTATTTTTTTGGCGTACCAACTGTATAAAACTGTACAACTGTACATACAAAACTGTAGCGTCTACCTATCTTGAGTATTAGTAGTTTATGAATGCTAACGCTAAAAATATCGGGTAAAATTCTCGTGGAAAATAAGAATAAAGGAAAGTAAAGAGTTGCTTATTCAGAGAATGTGAATAAATCGCTGGCAATCCCGGTGGTTCTAACTTTTCATAATTCATATTATTTGACCTTACGAGAATAAGCAACATCTCCGCTCATGAATTTTTTTTACTAAATTTTCTGACTTCCTCATTCAATTCTATCATTTGCTACTTTCAGATTCCACATCTGAGCATCTTCTAGAAAAACATTCAATGCATGATTCTATAAATTCTATAAGTATTTTCAACAATATACAGTGATAAAATTTTCGTTCATTCAACCAATTCGTACACAGAACTTCAGTCATCCAACTTTCATTAGTCAAGGTATTTCTAGATGAAAACCAACACCAAAATTGGCTTTGTTCTGGAGAATTTTTTTTCAATGTCAAATCAATCATAACTCGAAAACATAAGCTATGAATATAATAGATTGTATTCATGAAGTTGTTAATTTATATGCTACCCACATACTGTTTCAATTTTCGACTCGTTTATTATTCTAATTATAATTCTATTGAGTTATATAATTCATGTCCAGGAATTTGGTGCACATTTAGGTAAGAGTAGGCTGTTAACATGAGAAAATGTATAAAATGTCGATGACATCAACCCAATACATAGTAGCAATGCACCCTACAAGTAGTTAAGTTGACAATTAATTACTCGGAGTGGGGAAAATATCTTCCCAGTTATGTAGAAAATGGGAAGAGCAATTTGAAAAATGTCAATGATGTCAATGCTTTCTTCAAAATTTAAGATATGGAGATCGAAACTTTCATTTGTTGTTGATAGAAAACGCTAGTCTGTTTCATTGTCTTGTTCTGGGACAGAATCTGTGTCAAATACGAGTACATTGCTCACTATGCAATGCACGTGGAAATATACGTGGGAGAGGCACCGGAAAAATCACATAGCAAGTGAAATTGAAAATATACCAGTACAGGGAAACATAGACTATATAATTTGTATAGTCTATTTTCTCAAGCAGCGAAATAATAAATCATTTTCAGGTACCTGTTCAAAGACATATTTTGAGTCGGTTAAAAAGTGAAAAATGTAGTACCTATTCATTCAAAACATTCAATGTTGTTGTATGATATGATAAAAAAAATATCAGAAGATTTTTCACAGCTGTATGTATATAGGTGATTATTACAACGATATGAATATTGATAATAGTCAGAATAGGGTTTCGGAACTGTTGATTCCGGTATTGCCGTTGAGAATCGTTGTGGTGATCGATAATGCACCATATTATAACTAACAAATCGAGGAAATGCCAACGACATCGACTAAAAAAGCCTATATGCAATCGTGGTATCCGAGAGGAATATTCTATTTCGAAGAAACATGCTGAAACATGTCCTCATGAACAACTAAAAGTCAAAACTCAAGTGGTATGAAATAACTGAGCTCTTTCTAACAGCACATCACAACGTTTTACGATTACCGTCATATCACCCGGATTTGAATACAATTGAGTTAGTTCAGGCCAGACTGAAAGATTATGTGGCAAATACAACTGTTACTTTCAATTTCAACGATGTCACGCAATATTGCGATGATTTTTTTGAACAGTTTTCTTCCGAACAATGGAAATATCTTTGGATGATCTGATTATCGATTTATATGATTGGAATAGGAATATGGAGATGACGTTTCAGAGGAAAACCAGGTATCCACAGTAGATGATAAATTGTAGCTAAGCGGTTCGACGTGGATGCTTTGTTCACTCACTCGAATTGACAATTGACAATTGTTGGTCGGTGGTTCAAGCCCTAGTCTGAATGATCGATTTTCATTTGCTATTGTCCAACTCGTGTTGGGAATCACACGTTAAAAGGCAAGACTTCGTTAATCCTTAGCTCGCACAACTTTCGACTTCTGAGGGTTGTTGTTCGTAGGGGTGCGAATTGTATTTATGTATATGGTGGTATGTTATTATTATTGCCATAAATGTTTTGTAGATTATCTATCTGATACGTTTGATAGTCATTTCTGGTAACTATGCATTCAAATAATATCTATCAAATATCGGTTGTAAGTTTATCCTAATTCCATTGTCTCTAATGAGAATGTAAGTATCTATCATTTGCAATTAGGTACATATCACTCATTATCTTTCAATTATTTTCTACCTGTACGAAAGGAAGAGTTGGTGTTACTCTTCCCTATTGGTATATGAGTAGTTGTCAACTCTTGCCGAATTAATTTAAGCCAAAATTCTTCTCCCCATTGTACTTATCCTGATTAAGTTGGTATTGGACAGCTGCCATCTTTCTTTATCATTCTCGCATCTCAGAGGCAGAGCTAGATTTGCCAAGCTGTAATAATTTATCGGACCAATTGATATAATTATCATCAGTGCAGAGAACACTAAATTCTGATTTCCTGGAAAATTTCATATCGTATTCATATCGTATAGTATTTTTCAGTATATTTTTTCCGCTAAACAACGAAAAAAAAGTTTTTCCGCTAGGATGCCTCCTGTGAGGATTGAACTCACGACCCCTGGTTTACAAGACCAGTGCTCTGCCACTGAGCTAAAGAGGCTACATGTTTTACAAATCTGTTGTGTTGTATATAACGTAATTATATGCAGGTCAGAACTTTACCATTGTAAGTTTGTAACATATTATTGTTTCTTGAAAATTTCTGTTTTTAATTGAATTCATACTTCAAACTGGGAGAAAAAACACATTGGTATTTTAGAAAAAATGTAAGGTAAGGTAACCTCTGCAAGAAAAAGTAACGCAAGAGGTAACCAGTCGAATTTGTTTTCTTAATGAGTTATTCCAGACTTATCAGAAAACAACATACTATTATTAATATTGATATATAAATAACAAAAATAAAATTACCACACTTTTTATAGTCATTATGAAAATTTTATTTTCGATTACAGTTGTTTGTTATATTTTTTTATTGAATGACTGATGAACAAAAAAATATTGAAACGAAAAATAATGAGAATTCACAATATACTCGTTCATGCAGTCCCATCAATACAAAAATCACGTTAGTGTATGAATTGAAAGGGGTAGATATATTTTTATGACAAAAAGGTTTTGGCATTCTTCTTCTTTATAGAATAAAGTGTGGAAATATTTCAAAGAAAGGAAGAAGACGATTAGTTTCATAATGAATTCTTTCCAACTAATTTCATATGAACATTATTGAATTACACAAAAAAAATACGCAGGGTAAGGTGAACTAAAGTGAGAAATGAAGTTTTTGGCTTTCAGAGTTAGACTCTATTTGGAACTCCGTACAATGGTGGGTATTTGCGATCTCCCAAGTGTTCCTGAAATCTGGTTAGTCTGCTGAGACCATGGCAAAACGAAACTGATCTTCTAACAAGTAAAACGATTTATATTATTTACTAAAGAAAACTTGTAAAATAAATTTCTGAATTCACTGTATATTTTATTCAGAATTACTTTCTATTGCCACTGAATAATAGTTCATTCTCAAAGAACTTACTGGTAACTTTCAATTCAATCGCATATATTGGCAGCGCTGTAGACTACTAATTTAACAGAATAACCATTTTGCATGTTATTAAGTTACTTGAAATTTGAAAGTCGCGTTAATTTCATACGCACATTATCTGTACCCAGTCACAATCCGGGTCAATATCAATCACGAACGATACCGTGAAACAGAAAAGCGACCCGAGAAATGATCTAGTGGGTCAACTATCTCCCTATCGAAAAATCAAGACCTCACTCTCCATTCACGGTTTCGGTGTGCCATATTTGTGATGAAGATATTGATGTGCATCGTGACCTAAAGCCCAAAGGTGCGACGTGAAATGTCCTGAATTGATTTGACCTTTGTGCTATAGGCAAGCGTTGTTTCAAAAGAAGTATAATCGACTGCAGCCGGTTTAGTTCACGCAAGGCTTATCGTTATGCAATAATGTTATTACTATGTCGTTCCGCCTTGTATTGCGATTCTTCGATTTCATATCCTCTCGGAACCTTCAGCTCATATACAGGATATAAAGTACTACATGGGCTGGAAAGTCTCGGGCCTAACACATAGATAGCGCTAGTCTCAATGCATTCAACGCTTTTTCAGTTAGTTCTAACCTATAAAGAAAGATGTTGAAATTTCATGATTTTCTACTCATGTGAGTTATTGTGCTGACAGTGACACTACTTTTGTTATTTAATTTTAATCGGTGACCCTCGAGACAGTTGACAGTTGGCATTTAGGCGTTTTGTAGCGTACTTAATACATCTTCCCATTAAAAAAAATTATATTCATGTCTGTAATGAGAATAACAGTATTTATTAATACATACTTATACATTTTATACATTTGCACAATTAACAGTAATTTACAATTCACCACAAAATAAAAATACAAGTAGAAAATCACGTAGAATATGTTGACGAAATAACACAGTTGATACATTTTGAAATTACTTGAAGCCGTAGTAATTATGGAATTCTTTTGGCGTTTTGTTCATTCTACCTGATCATGTTCTGGTTGACAAAGTCTCAAAATGAATCAGATTTTCAGGATAATTGGTTTGTTCATTACAACTTATTTCAGGACGTGCATTTAGTAAATTTGTTGTCATTTTACAATTAGTCTCTGTAGGCTCACCTTCGATGGTATTTGAATCATCTAAATCAGATGCACTTTCATCTAAACTCTGGAAACTCTGATTCGATGTTACGCTTTGATTTAGAACTACACTATCAACACTTCTCGCACCATTAATTTCTATATTGTTATTATTCGCACTGTTGCTACTACTAGGTACTACATTTGAATAAATATTATTGTCAAACTGTTGACTAGGTATTTCTCTACAGTGAGATTTGTTGAATAGTGGTTTGTGATTTTCTCTCAAATGTTTAATGTAATAGGTACGCTACAAAATGCCTGAGTGCGAACTATCAACTGTCTCGAGGGTCACCGATTAAACAGCAGTCAAGCTCAGATCGGGTAGCATTCCGCATCCTTGCCATCCTTTCCAGATATGGTACATATGCTAGACACATCTGGCACACAGCATTGAAAGGCGCTAAAAGGAAGACAAGTCACCCATATGTCGCGGGAAGTACCTACACGTGAACCCGCCATTACAGCGTGCCAAAAATCAGCACTTAGAATGACTCGGCAGAAATGAGAGCTTCAGTTTCAGTTGACACGTCAAGAAGAGTACTTCGATCACGCCACTGAAGATGACTGCCGCAGTTGCAGTTCAAACGTTTGTGGATTGAAACCGAAGAAGACCACGGCAAAACCCGGAAACCAACCGAAACATCACTAGAATTGTGTTCTATATCATCTCAATGTATGACCATCAGTTCTCTCACACCCCCATACGACTGAGGGGAATGAAATTTGAACTGGCTGACTCAATAACCATTGAAGATTACCCGGATATACATCCAGTGGGGTCCAATGACTAATGGACCTTCCACTGGATGTATACACCCAATCTTCTTCTTAGGTTTGATCCAGCAGCAGTTCAGGAATAACACGCCTGAAGCGCACATGTCACCATGGTTTACAAAAGCTTAGCTTTTGCTATTGGATCGAGGAACCTTGCCGTGTCCCTCAGTTGCGGTAATTTGACCGCAACTTGGGTTCTATACCATTTCAATGTATGACCATCAGTTGTCTCACACCCCCATACGACTAAGAGGAATGAAATTTGAACTGGCTAACCCAATAACCATTGAAGGTTACTTGGATATACATCCAGTGGGGTCCATTAGTCATTGGACCCCACTGGATATATATATCCGGATAACATTCAATGGTTATTGGTTTAGCCAGTTCAAATTAATTTCATTCCTCTTAGTGGTCATACATTGAGAAGATATAGAACCCAAGTTCTAAAATACACAAAATGGAGATCACTAGAGTTGATAATGAACATGACTTTTTTTTTCCACAGACCATTTAAACGGACATCAACATACATACATCCATACCAACAGTAAGTAGCAGCATTCAATAGTATGATTTACAAACTATTGAATATTTAACTTTCAGAAATCAATTTTTGGATAGAACTGATTTTCATCAAACAAATTGCTCTCAACAACGGTTACGAGGTGGATATTATGTAGATGTATTGGTGTTGTGTTGGGATCCACTGTTCTTGGGTTTATAAACTACGTATTCTTTCATCATTCATAAAAACCTAGTTATCATCAGAACTGGAATTTAAAACATTTAATAACTCACTTTCTTATTCCCTTCCAAAGAACTATTTCATAGCCTCAATTGGGCTATCTTAGAAACAGAGTCAGCATGAACTGTTTCAAACAAGTCAGTTTTCTCTTGAAATGATATTTCATTTCCGATTCTTACAAAACCCACAATCGTTCATTAATATTCAAAAAGAGTTCAAAATAACTAAGTTACTCTAATGAAATTTTAAATATATATAGCGAATTGTTGAAACAATTATTCTTATTCAGTAGGTATCAAGAGAACACCGTATATATTTATCTCGGGCACCGTCTATTTAAACATTGCGAACAGACACCTATAAACTGATGACCTTCATCCAAATTGGAGTTGCTGAATTTAAACCGGCTAATAAAAATTAATATGACTAATGAGCGAGATACAGATGTACCTAAGTATAATTGGCATGAGAATTCTTTTTGTGAAAATGAAATCATTTCCTAGCATTGTTTTTCACATGAAAATGTTTTCGAAATTCTCACGCATGACATCAACATTGTTATCTGGCGAGATAGTATTGTTTTTGAACTAACAACCTTGGTTTTTACATTCCTGGAAGCTATTCCATAAACTGAATGAAACGAACATGGCTACAAAGCGTTGCAAATTTCTCTGTAGTAAGACTTTGAACACCTCCAAATAATTTTATTGAGGCACACCGTTTACATTGATTTGTAATGAAATATTTGCCTTTTTTGATAACTGAATCGAAAAGAAAGCGGTACTCATCAACTTCACATTTATCTGAATTATGGAACATCCTGTATGAAAAACATTGAAATTAATTTTGATTTTTTATGGACATGAAAGTAGTTATTCCTTTTAATGAAAAATAAAATCAAAGTTTTGGTGAAAAATCTGGCCATTGTCAAGAGTACACTGACTCCAACAACTAAAAAATGCTGAATATGTTTTACGTGTTGCATATTTCCATTCCATTCTGGGATTTGATTTGTCACGAAGTGCTGTGGCGCAGTGGCCAAAATATTGTGTGATCCCCAGGTGGCATAATATGTAAAAGTGACGTCACGGCTAGTGCATATTATCATGTATATGACAGAATAACAATAACTTTCGAAAAAGGAAGCACCATCTATAAAAGTGGTGTCTTCTACGTCATATTGTGTTTTTGAATTAGTTTTCCTCTCCGGTTATTTTTCAGCTCCTCCATCCGTTGCTACTTCTTTTCAGATTTTATCTGAATGGTTCATCTTGACAGTTGACAGTTTCAGCTTTTAGTGAATAATAAGTTCACGAAGACTCTCCGGCGACATAGATTTTATTTTTTTCATTACTCATTTATAAATCGTAGTGCTATGGTTTGTGAAGAGTGTTTATCAAAATACACATATAAGTGGAACCATCTAGTGAGGTTTGACGTATCACGAATGTTATGAATATAAACCACACAAAAATATGTCATGACAACATTAAAAGTTACAAGTGAACCATTCAAATATTCATCAGGTAGACAAAACACGTGCTTGGTAACCATGTTGTACTATGGATTTAGAAGTTTGACAGTGAAAAGTGACATGGGATTCAGACAAATTATTTTGTGCTAAACTGACTTCTAACCATGGAACACAAACTGAGAGGCAACTACCGAGAGGAACTTCAACTAAAGTGAGATAGCTCCGCTACCAACAGTTGAACCTAGATAAGAACAAATTAACTATTATGACAATTTTTTTACAACGAGTGCTCTGTCTCCTGCACGTCGAGCCGGGGAGTCTCCTCATCAAAATGCAAAAGGATGAGTGTGGGCTTCCCCACGAGGAATGAAAACGGCTCTCCTTTGTTGATGCTTCACAGTATTTATCATGGCAGATTACGATGTGGAGCGAGAGACGTAAAGCTCCCCATGTGAAAAAGTCCTTAGGTTGAGTTGGTTTTTACCGACTACTAACAACAGTATAAACTTAGAGAAGAATCTAGAATGGTTATTTATTTTTTTAATTCGATGAAAACTTCAATCGATATCGAGTACAAAAGCATAGATCTTTGAGGTGCTTGATATCAGCTTTTCTGTTGGGGCAACTGTGAAATAAGGAACATCATAATGCAAGGAGTCTCTAACAGGAGCCAACCACACATTTGTGGTTTCATTCAGAAGATGTAGAACACTCATGAATCATCAAACATGTCCACGTAGGCAGCTATAGCTACCTAAGTGACTTCCGGGTTCAAAGAAAAAATATCACTCAAGAAGAAAAGTAAAACCACGTACACGTGTTTCTGACAATATTTATAAATAAAATGATTTATAAACGAGGAATAATTTTATTAATACTTACTTGCCCATTTTATATTTCTATAATTATATTCGATTTCAAGCCTGTCGACATTTCCTCAATATTTACCCACCTCGTTTTCACTTCCGTTGTGCGTCTATATCTTAAACACATTGTAATGATCGCATTTACAATGACGTGTAATATATCATTGCATTGCTATTGTGTGAGTCGACTTGTTTGGCCTACTTGATGTGTTGCAATTTCTTGTTTCTCATCTGCATGAACGACTTCATATATCCCCATCTGTACTGCTGTAATATTTCGTTATTTCCATCAAGAGCCTGATTGGAGATATTGGAAGGTGATGAAGAAATTGATATGGAGTAATTTTTGAAAAACACAAGCCCTTTTGCTCCCAAAAATATTTTTCAGATTGGATCAAATCTATCAATATATTTTTCTAGAATTAAAATGAACAGTTCAAAAATAACTTTACAAAACGCTCAAAGGTGCGAACTCGTTTCCTCCTTTTCATAAAAGAGGTCAAGGTCGGTTTGGGTTTCTCAATAATTCTATTAACGTCATCATGTAAACCTTCTAAAAGGGGCAAAACTCTGAATCTAACTTTTTAAGGAGACTGTGTTCACTGTTCTTTCAGATGAATCTTCTGACCACAATTTCTTGATAACTTCTGCAAAAGCTTTGATTAAAGCATCCTCCGTACTAGAAATATTAGTATTGATATCTTTCATGTACTCATCCTTTTTCAAATATTCCAGTAACCATCTCGTATAGGATAAACATTGGATTACACTGTTCATGAAACAGGTATTGCCAAAGTTTTTCAACCCATTAAACCCAAGGGTTTTGACTGAGGAACGTATCACTGATCTAATTGTTGTAGCTGTTGGTGATACGTTCGCCACCGCTGTTTTCTTTCCAGTAATCACGGATGCAATGCTTCTTCCCATCATTGGACCAACGAAATGAGGAATTTGAAGTTAAATTTCTTGAAACTGAATCAGATATATTCATGGTGGTTTTTTCGAATTTGGGAGACAAATTCCAGAACTTGTTTATTTTCCTCTGCATCTTCCGAGACAATTGGGAAGCTTTTTTCAGAATCACCAGAAAGCCCGTTCTACCAACCAAGTTGGTGATTTCTTACATAGTTGACTAGCCGACACTAATTAATGAACTCACATCTAAGTGGGGCACACCTATATCTTTATTATATGATATTTTTTAGAATGACCATTCATTATCTCATTTCAATGTCATGTCAGTATGTGTGTAAAGCCTTCACCAATCGTCCATACACGAGATCTCATTCATAAATATTCACAAAGCCAATGAAACATGTTAATTTTTCCTACCCGATGCCATATAAATTCGACAAACTGATTAGATTACAATGTGGGTAGGTTTTTTAAATTTAATAGTTATTTATGTATCAAGGAAATTACCGATGGCAAAGTTTGCGTCCCGAGGGCCTCTGGCCCGAGGGACAGCAATTGCCTGAGGTTATTAAGGCTCATTAATTCCCGTGGTACATAGATAATTTTATTTCTGACCGATTTCAATAAAATTTTGTTCATTTTTGAAACGGAAAAATGTACCAATTCATTACCTTCCCGGTATATTTGAATCAGGTACCGTTGATTATAGTAGAGTTTTCTTGTTGCTAGGTTGTTGCTATGTTACTTGTTTATAAACAGAACTTTGTTATCAAGCTGTGTTTGCGGTGAAAACGTGTTTTCTACCCCAAATATAATGGAGGATATTTTGAAAAAAGCTGAACAAGCAAGAGAATCATTAATTCCATCGAAAAGTGAAGCCGTATACCAAAAAGAATACAAGATATATCTGGACTGGCTGACACGGAAAAATGTTATGCCAAAAGATGTCACTGAAACTGTATTTCTGGCATATTTTCAAGAACTGGTAAGGAATTTTCTGTTTTTCGGTAGTATTTGGTAGTAATTGTGTTTATTCGTTTCAGTCAGAAACGTATAGTCCGAATTCTTTATGGACTAAATGGTCAATGCTAAAATCGATGGTGACTATACATGAGAAACGAGATATCACCAAGTTCAATGAACTACAGGCTTTTTTGAAACGGAAGAGTTAGAGTTATAAGCCGAAAAAGTCTGCTGTTTTATCTCCTAAAGATGTTATCAGATTCCTAAAGGACGCTCCTAATGATATTCATTTATTGCATAAGGTAATTTTTTTCTTATCTTCCTTTTTGTGTGTATTTATTTCCTTTTTTTTTGTTATAGGTTGTTTTGATTATGGGTTATTTTGGAGGATGCAGAAGTCAGGAACTTTTGAATATGAAGATATCGGATATAGAGGACCGGGATTCCGTTATGGTAGTGAACGTACCGGAAAGTAAAACTTGTGTATCGAAGAAATTTACAGTTGTGGATGAAAAAGAGTTCTCCGCTTTGCCTTTATTAAGACTTTATATTCTTTGCGTCCTAAAGGTATTGAACGATTTTTTTTGAGCTTCCGACAAAATAAATGTACATCTCAGCCAATTGGAAAAAACATGTTTGGGAAAATCCCCAGCAAAATCGCAATGTATTTAGGATTGCCAAACTCATCTTCCTATACGGGACATTGCCTTCGTCGCACTTCTGCTACTGCTCTAGCCAATGCAGGAGCAACTATGACTAACTTAAAAAGACACGGAGGTTGGAAAAGTTCCACGGTGGCGGAGGGGTATTTGGAGGATAGCATCGAATTGAGAAATAAAACGGCGCGTATGTTGTCTACTTTGTCATCAGAAGAGGCAGGTACCTCGACTGTAGTGAACAGAAGCTCCAGCCATACAAAAGAAGAAATTGTTTCCAGTGGCGGAAGTTATTTTCAGGGAACATTTCAAAATTGTACATTTATTATTTGTAATGACGTGAATAAATAAAATATGGTTCAGTTTTCATTTCTATTTATTTTTACTTGTGAAAGGTAGAGGGAATTATAAAATCTATAATGTCCCAAGGGAGTTATGACCCTCTTTATTGATAGCGTAACTATGATGATATAAGCTTATAATATCCCGGTCAGAAATAAAATTATTTTGGTAACAGTCAACATCTCCTGTAGATTTTTAAAATGTGAACCACTGACGAGAAAGTTATTCTCATGACCCGTAGTTAACAAACATTCAAAATCATCGCAAAAATCCATCGTATGTGAAAATTAAATTCAGTAATTCATATTTATATCAGTTGGTGATTTCTAATAATCGTTTTTTCATCAATGTATAACACCGGTGGAAAGTATACCAGAAAATTTGATTTTGGATATGGAAATATAATGAAATATCAAGGATTTTTACTGCTTTCAACAATGTAGTTTCTGCCATTTTTTCATGATTTTGATTCCAACATAATTGAATGCTTCATTTCATAGGTATCAACCACAAGCTCTAGCCATATGAATTTTTCACAATTGTACAATTGGGTTGAGCTTCCTAATTCGCTACAAAAATAATAGTTTCGATATTTTAGTTGATGAGTTCACCCTATATCAGAAAAGAGTTGAAATTGCTATCATTGGTATCACTGAAAAAACTGTCTCACATTCTGTCAAATATTTGGAAACATCATACCAATCGATCATAAATATGGTTTCTCCAAATGAAAAATAAACAGTTGACTTTTCTTCATTGCTTTTCAGCTCTCCAGAAAATTAATTTTTTGAAAGGTAATCCATGGTAGTGGTAGTGAATCAAAATGTCTCGAAGTTCTGAATCGATTTTCTCTTTATATTCAAAGATACTTCTCTAATAATAATCATAAATATGTATACATTACCCACATAACCTTGAATTGATATATAGTAATGGAAATATACAGATAATGGTTGGAATTTCCTGAAAAGTAACCATGAGAATTGTTTCGTGGTCATTTTGTTTTCACAAATTCTATTTTTCACCATTTTGCCAATATTATTATTGTTACGTAAGAGAAATTAAACGTTCACCACTGTAACAAAAAGAAATTCACTCGTTATTATAACATTTCTGTTAATAAGTAGAAATTCATGTAAAATCGTATCAATTATGCAATAAGCTGGTAAAAGTTCACATTATTAAGAATAATATCCAAAATGAAAATGTTGCAACAACATTCTCTTTTTCACATCAGTCATTTCGTCCGTTATCTCATTAAGTTCTACTTCTGGTTTATGCCGTTTTCAGTAATTAAGAAAGTAAAACGTTTCCCATTACTTTCAATTGTGATTTAGGCATTTATACGAGTCGTGAAAATATCTATTTCTATTAGTTATTACTGGAAAATCTTTCGTTGTTGAATTCACGTATCAAGTTCCCGTTCTATTCTGTTATTTCTGTAACGAAATCAGAGACACGATGGTCGCGATGAAATATACATTAACGCACAGTTTCACTCAAGCAGTTCATCAAAGAATGTAGAATGAGCGGTGCCATACCTTTCCAAACCCGGAAGAATTCAAACATTCTCCTCATGCCTAATTCAGAAGACAATACAATCAGTATGTCGTTTTTCCTGGTGTCGATCACACGGATAACCACAGTTTCTATAGTCCTGTCAGTTTAGTTCAAACAAACTTGGCACAGAATCATTTGTATTATAGATACCTGATAGTACTTCTTTTTTACATAAACTCAAATTACTCTAGACCTGCTAGTTGAAGACTTCTGGTGAAGTATTTAAAAAAATCTGAGGATACACTACAAAAACACACTTTTGTCTATTTTCCACTATATTTCCACTATATTTCAATAAAGAAATATAGTGGAAAATAGACAAAAGTGTGTTTTTGTAGTGTATCCTCAGTGAACATGAATTTCCACAAAATAAACAAGTCGTCAATCGAAGAAGAGAAATTTAAAAAAATTCTTAAGAAGATCTAAAAGTCGTCCCTGTTCGAAAATAGCGTTGAAAATGTGTGTCTATGTTCTTAATTTGAGAAAGCTTCCCGAAACATTAGAAATTTCAGAAATAGCAACAATATTGTACACATATTATAATTAATTTTATTTGGTTATTCGTTACTGTAACTGTTACCCCATATTGAAATTTCTTTCCACTTTATCTCAGAATATAGAACTTTTTGAAAATAACCATTAGCAGCAGAAAACCTGTAAACAACTAACCTTATCTGTCATGTCACCTTGAAAATATTGATCACAATAACTTGAGATTCTACATGTTATGAATATATTAATGATTGGAATTAGTTCTCAAGTTGACTCGAGTAGACCTGTTTAGGATTTCCGCCCATATCTGATTCTGAAAGTATTTAGGATTCTCATTTATACCATTATACACACATCGGAAAAGTCTAGGGATATTTTTATAACATACTAAATATCATAAAAATAAATGCATGAGGTCGTTTAATTTCGATTAAATTGGTACACTCGACCACCCTGTAGATTTCTATGGGTTGAACAAAGCCTGCAAAAACGGTAACTAATCTTTTATCAAGTTTTTTACAAACTGTAGGTTTTCGGCTAAAATGAATAATCTGAAAGTGTCGAGTTTGTACATTCTATGCAGTTCTTGCTCAGCAATTAAACTGGAAATATTGTGCTTTAACATGGAACGCCATCACTTACCATTGGCTGAGATGAATAGAGCTGTAGGGCTTCTTCAAGGTGGCATGCGACAAAATGATGTAGCTCTTCGTTTGGGGGTCTCCCAAAGTGTTATCAGTCGATTGTGGCAGCGTTTCCGTGAAACTGGCAGTCCAGCCGAACAACATCCAGGGCGAGGACGCGCTACAACTGCAGTTCAAGACCGATTTTTGGTCTTAA
This sequence comes from Leptinotarsa decemlineata, assembly GCF_025532065.1. NCBI lineage: Eukaryota > Metazoa > Arthropoda > Insecta > Coleoptera > Chrysomelidae > Leptinotarsa > Leptinotarsa decemlineata. Next base: position 382,877 of record NW_027412523.1, read on the forward strand.
CCGCAAGAAGACAACCGACTATCACAGCACCTGAGTTGGTTAACGTGTTGCAGCAGACGCACCAGGTAACCATTTGTCGTGATACTGTCAGAAATCGACTGCATGAAGCAGATCTCCACAACAGAAGGCCACTTAGATGTCCACCTTTGTCGAGAGGCAATCGCGGTAGAAGATTATAGTGGTGTCAAGAACATCAAAACTGGGATGCGAATGATTGGGCCACAGTTTTGTTTACAGACGAATCCAGATTTGGATTTCACCCAGATTCTCGTCGAGTAAGACTGTGGAGACGACCTGGAAATAATGAACGTTTGAGACACGTCCAGGAAGTCCACACATACAGAGGTGGTACAGTAATGCTATGGGGCGGAATCATGATCGGCGGCAGAACCGATCTCGTTTTTTCAAATCGCTCCCTAACAGCTCGACAGTACCTCGACACCATTCTTCTACCTATCGTCCGTCCGTTTGCTGGTGCTGTTGGTGAAAACGTCCACCTAATGTACGATAATGCTCGTCCACATGTCGCGCGTCTAGTGACTGACTGGCTCACCAACGAAGGAGTTGATGTATTGTCATGGCCAGCACAATCACCGGATCTGAATCCCATCGAGCATGTGTGGGACATGCTTCAACGAAGAATTACTCCGCATATGGGGAACATTCACACAACGTTTCAATTGAGAGAGCTTTTAATCGCTGAATGAGCAAATGTACCTCAACAAGACATTGACAATCTCATTTTGTCGATGCACGATAGATGTAGGGCCGTAATAAACCAGCGTGGAGGCCATACTTTGTACTGATTCCAATTTTTTTTGTATTATGATTTTTTTTCGGGGTGCCAAAGAGGAGCCATATTTTTTTTAGTTTTGCTTATATGCGCACTCAGTATTTTTGACCATTTAATAAATTTTGTTGTACGTTACATTCGTTCAATAATCCCCCGTCAACTTTTTTTTCCCTAAAGCGATCTAAAAAAAAAATATTGCCATTTTTAAAAATATCCCTAGACTTTTCCGATGTGTGTATATTCTGTAGGATATCCGAAGTTTGACAAATGGACTGAAGAATAAGAAGTATCTATTTCATCTTGGAGGTTTTGATGTTTTTACCTGTACATTTAACTCATGTTAAACGTTATGTCTAAGATTGAAAAAATTTCTTCGAGGCTTTCCTGTGTATCCCTACTTTTTGATGTGAAATGTGAAATTTGGTAATTCAATCTATATAATTCTCTTTATATGTTTCTGAAATCTTTTTGCGAACTTCATGGGAGGTGTACTCTATCAAATCAAATATCCTAAACTTCATCACATGATTCTTGAACTTTGCTTTGAGCTTTGTGGGCTTTCCGGAAGCTTAGTATATAGTAATGAGTCTTTCAGTTTTTGCTGTCAATCTACTTCTCACTCGAATGTCTTGTTTTCGTTTCCGTTATTCATTCTTCTCTTCCTTGTTTTGAAATATTTTCAGTTCTCATCTAGCTAATAAAGTGATCTCAATTATTCACATTTGGAGTTTGTTGTATGGTACAGACAGAAGATATTGAATCTATTTTCTGGTGATGATGATGGTGATGGTGAAGTGAAAATAAGATAGAAGTTCCAAATTCCTAAAACTATCATGATCATCAATAAGGATTCTCGGGTTCAAGTAGATTTTATGCTCCAGAATTTTTCATAAGACTAGTTGGAAGATTGAATGAGTTGTCACTTGAAAGATAACGAGAAAAACCTTTTCTTCAAATAGGTGCTAGACGAAGTGCTATCTTATCCCATTTTTGGTTAGATTCATATGTATAGTTCACCAAAAAGTGAGGGAGATACAGGATATGAAAACATTATGAATTCCAGACCTGTGACCTTTATACACGCTAACCTGAATGATCTAGAGACGAATATTGAATGACTGGACTGTTCTAAATGAATGGAAAAGTTTCTGACAGAGATTATTGATTATTATCGTTCTTAGTCAGAAAATTGAAGAGGCACAAACTCTTGATCATATCAAATTTTAGATATCATTTCATTTTCTACTTCGAGTAGTCCTGGAAATCTATGGCCCAAAAAATGGTTCCCACCTAACCTGAGATATATAGTAGAATGTATGTAGAGCACAGGATCAGTCCCAATAAGACTGAGATCGTCCTTTTCACCAGGAAAAGAAGTTTATCGGGCTTAAAACCTCCCGAAATCTTCAAAAGTAAACTAAACTTCTCTGAAGCGGTGAAATACCTTGGTACTACCCTCAACAGGAAGCTAACATGGAACTGTCACCTACAGAGTAGAGCAAAAAGAGCATATGTGGCTTATGAGCAATGTCGGAGAACAGTGAGATGCGCATGGGGTCTTTCACCCCGTGTGGTCACCTGAATCTACACTGCAATAATAAGACCTATGTTAACGTATGGAGCCATTGCATGGGAACCGAAAGTTCTACAAGCAACAGCCATCCAAAAAGTATATCAAATACACCGACTGGCTTGTTTAAACATCACAGGAGCCATGAGGACAAAACCATTCGGGAAAATGGAATTGATTGCTGGTCTGTCCCCTCTGGACCTGTATGTTAAGGAGGTTGCGTTAATGGCCATGTTACGATTGCGCACGGCTGGTTTAAACCTCGAAGCAGGAATGGGTCAATTGAGGTTAGGCCTATAGTGAAAAGCGCTTACTGCGTAACCTCTGCTGCAGGCAGCCAGTGATGCAATTGAACCCAGGTTCGTTTTTGATAAACCCTACAAAATACAAATAAAATAGAACATAGAGTCAGATGCTATAAATGCAATAAGCATATATACAGACGGCTCAAAACCAAAGACGGCTCAGGGTGTGGAGTTTACTCCAGATCACAAAGCCTAAGGATTAGGTGAGGAATGAGAAAAAATACCAGCGTGGTACAAACAGAACTTGCTGGTATCCCTATCGCCACAAAAAAAATAACCAGGAACGGAATTTCTGGAAAAAACATAAAAACCTGCACTGATAATAGACCAGCCCTATTAGTCTTGAACAGACAACGTGTTACTTCAAGACTAATACTAGAGTGCCAATAAGATTTAGCCAAAGCCTCGGTAGATAACAAAATTATTCTGAGGTGGGTTGAAGGGCACGACAGGAGTAAAGGTAATCGCATTCCCGACTCTTTAGCCAAGGAAGCGACTGGACTAAGAATTTTATGGCCCAGTGGCACCTACGGCCTGATGTCTTCAATAATTGCGGAACCAGCCAAACGTCACACCCAAGCTCAATCCCTAAAGAAATGGGATGGAATCAAAGGATGCAGTCTTGCCAGGATCACCCTGGGCGACGGTGGGAAGCTGGCGCCGAAGAAATATCTGGCGATGACCAGGAAAAACCTACGCTTGACAGTAGGATGTCTGACTGGCCACAGTCAACTAAGGATACACCTTCATATTATAGGGCTAGTGCACACACCTCTATGCAGGATGTGGGAACAGGAAGATCGTCAATAAGAGAGTGTGTGTTCGGCGAGTCTTGGCCTATACCTGTTGATATAAAGGAGATGCCTCTTAGTGACCTGTTCACCTCCATGGAAAGGACAGGATGGACGATGACCTTAGAGGACATCTCCTAGAGAAGATTGCAATGGGTCACATGTGACCTAAGTGCTATGGGCCTACACTCACCCTCCCTACTCTATAGATACATAGATATCGTTACTGGATGTTGTTGAAGAAGAAAACTCACGAAAGTGTTGAAATCATAAGTGTTCCAACAAGGTTCTCTGGTCTGAAAAATTTTGAATGAAATTTTTGGGAAAGTTTTTGGCTTTCTACTGCTCCATCTTCATACCAAAAAATGTGGATATCTTCTAAAGAAAGGAGGGAAGCGATCAATTTCAAAAATCAACTCTATACAAAGATGTGTAGATTCCTTTGGCTGGGATTGAATCAAATAAGCGAATGAATGTTATTTACGTACTGTCATCGATGACATGGGTGGATTCAACTCATTCCGTGACAAAAAGTCGTAATTTTATGAACGAATTGAGTGTTTTTTTATAATGTTATCCGTATTTGGTACTGAAGAGTCGATAAGGCAAGTGTCTTACGACGAAACATCGGACGTCTACCAGTGAGAATGACAATGTTCCATGTAAGTTGAATTTGACTCCTTTCATTTACTATATTGTGTAGGACTCCTGAGATTGATATCTGATTGGATTCCATTTCAAATATATGGAATGTCTGAAAATTCTTTAAAATAATTACTTCCTTCCTTTCTTTGCCTCTTCAAATTTTTTTGAGAACAGCCCATACAAATCATTCGATCTAATATCAACCTTTCTCATCAATTATATATTTTTTGATTGATAGAGTGCAACTCCCTTAAAATTCGTTCGCAAAAAGATTTCAGAATCAGATTTCTTTATACAAAAGAATGCTGAAGGTGATATTTACAACGTTCTCAATGCGCATCACTATGTTCTAGGAATGCCAGTTATTGTGTAAATTAGTTTATTTTTCACGGCAACGCGAGATGTTTAATTAAACCGTTTGAAACTAAGCAGACAATTTCATTGTTTTCATAATCACGCTCCGGTGAAAGAGTAGTTAAAAGCTGTTGCAGTCCTATTCACAATTGTTTCTTACACCAAGTGATAATTTTCCCACAGAAGTTTACTTCTTCTGACCAGGTGAAAAAAAATACGTTTTTGGAATTTGTTGGCGTGAAAACTGTTCTTGTTACTGTTAACATCGTGACAAATTTACGACTCTGAATTGAAATGTCGTAGTGAAAGCTTCGGAATGAAAATGAATCGATGGTCTTCGTGACTTGCATATCAGTATTTTGAAAAGGGCAGTTTGCCAAATGATGAGAGTGAGATAGTTTCTCTAATTATACACTTTTGCATTCTTAGAGAAACTAATATGTTAACGAAACTTTTGACAAAGTAGCAAAAGTATATAATCAAGTACATTCAAAATAACTGAACAAGTTCTACAATAAATTCATACGTCGATACGCAGAGCAGAATCTTGTTCCCAATCATGTTGAATTAAATATTCATCACATTTCATAAACAAGTCTTCTATTTGTTTGAATGGCAATTGGCAATTGCACCATAAGTGATCATTCTTTAGCTAGGCCATTATTATTAGTTTCAAGCTGATGTGAAACTGACAGAAAAAAAAACGTAGGCAGGCTATGCAGGTCGAATTGCTAGTATTTGTATAAACTTATGCTGGGAAGATAGACGAATGATCTATGAAAAATAAATGCGAACGATCATTAATAATAATAATTATTAATATGGCAATTCTGGTAATTCTCTTCACGCTTTGCAAATCCATATTAATACTCGAATTATTCAGTTCTTGTATATTTCTCAATTGTAGAACAAGGGGGGCGGGGAGTGCGTGCCCCCTCGCCCCCTGGCTGCATCCGCCACTGACTCTTTATCCCAAATGCAAGTTCAGTGAAGGGAATTTATTCATTTCATTGTTGTACATTTCACAATGCCACATTGAAATGCTCGATATCAAATACTATGTTGCATATGTATAAAAACAGAAAAAAGTATGCGTTCTTATGATTTCAATAGAATTATCTGGAGCAAAACATGAACACGAGGAGAACGGGGCCATAAATAACAGAAACCCATCCGAGTCGAAGGATTGGATCCATACCAGTTGTGTAACACTTTTTATGCGGAAATAAGATTCATTTTTTAATTATATCTTTAATCTAGCGTTGCCTGTATCGATTTCACGGAAAATATTATTATTATTGCGAGTCGAAGAAGGAAACTAGTAATTATTAATTGCAATCTATGTATAGCTTTCATGTACGTATACAGGGGAATCAAAGTTGAACTTATTAACAGCAAAAAATATAATAACGATAATGTGGTAACAACGATTATATCGGTAATAAATTTTTTTTCGATACTATTTTTATAATACGGGTTGTCTTAAGCCTCAAAATATGCCACAATTTCGAAGATTACTTTTTCATCGAAGCTCTGTAGAGTAGGGAGTGTGAGTATATCGAAGCTAAATTTCTTTCTAGCGAGCATTCTCTTGAGGTCCGAGAACAGAAAAAAGTCGTTGGGGACCAGATCTGGAAAATACGGTGGATGCAAAGGTGATTCGAAGCCCACTTCATGCAATTTTACCATCTTTTTCATTGATTTGTGACACAATACAATGTCTTGCACTTTTTTCTTCAAATGGGGCTGTTTTTCCACGATTTCGTAATTTAAACGCTCCAATAAGTCTATGTATTATTCGCTGTTGATGGTTTTTCTCTTTTCAAGATAGTTCATGAATATTATAATAATAATGATAATAATAATGTGTATTCACCATTTTTGATACACTTGGGTATATAAGGTATGTCAGTTGTACTATAAGCTACTAAAGAGAAAAAGAGATTGAGCACAGATTCACATCTATATATATATATATATATATATATATATATATATATATACATATACACATATATACACATACACATATACACACATATAAAAATAAGCATATATGCCCACAAATTTAGTGAACATTTTACACCATTCACACAATTTAATCTAAATAAAATTTAACCTAAAATAAAATTAATAATCTGAATTTGATTGTGAGATTGTCAATTAAAAAATCTTGGTAACGGTAATAGCATCTTTCTAAAAGCATAGTTTTAAAACAATCATGAAATACTTTGTCACTTGTGATTGTTTAACTACATTTGGCAGCTTATTGAAGCACGTAATGGCATTATGCTGAGGGGATTTTTAATAGCTTGTCATGAAATGCTGTGGGATTTTTAGAAGATCGTCATTTCTTGTATTATGACTGTATTCTAAAGCAGAAATATCATATAATTTATGGTTTTCCCTAGATTGAGGGGGCTGTCAATATTTTTTTGTGCGTTTTCGTGCTATAACGACTCTGGAAAAATCCCATGCTCTGCCCCAAGCCATGATTTTCAAACTTATATGAGGGTAGGCCATGGCATAATATATACTGAGTAAGCCAGTTTCATCCAAACAGGATTTCAGCTGTTTTATGGCATAATAAGCTTTATTTAGCTCAGCACATATATAGTCCGCCTGCCTATCCCAATTCAGATTGGCGTCTAAGTAGGTCCCTAAAAATGTTATTTCTTCAGAAGTTTGAATATTATAGCTAGAGCATTGACTAATTGGTCAGCTAAGTTAACACTGATCGATGTTGAAGTATTTAGAATGAGCTTATTTCTTTGGCACCAGGTACTGAACTGATCAGTAATGTGTTCAGATTTGCTGATGAGTTTCTTAGCATCCCAAAATACTGATATCATAACCTTGCCAGTCGACTGTCAGTGTCTCTGCACGCTTTGAAATCGGTTCACTAAGATGACGATCGTTTTGATTCTGGTGTGAAATGATCCATTGTCAAATATCGACGCATAAAATGGGGTTTTCGCGGTGGAACAGCTTCAAACACTGCTCAAAATAATCCATTCGTTGTTATTTTTGGTCCATTGTGATTTTGCGCGGCACCCTCTCTGAACAGAACTTTTGCACACCCAAACATTTATGCACGACGTGTCCAACACGTTTCTTTGATATTTTTAGAGCCTCGGTTATCTCGATCAACTTTACTTTACGGTCATCCACAATTATTTTGTGGACTTTCTTGATGTTTTCGTCGGTAACAACCTCCTTGCAGCACTGCGTACATCGTCATCGGTGCTCATTTCACCCCGTTTAAACTTAGCAAACCATTTCTCAACGGTTGGTGCGAAGTCCAAATGATGTTTATCAAGCCAAGCCTTGGCTTCACTGGTATTGTTTACGCCAAAAAGCAATGCTTCAATAACACACGAAATTGCTTTTTATCCATTTCTTTCAAACTGACAGAAGTTGGGTCACTGTAAATGTTCTATCTCACAAACTAATAGTCCGACAGCTGTGAAATTTGCACACGTGTCTGTTGAAGGTTAGAAATAAGTAAAATATATGGATTTGATGCTAGTGGCGCCATCTGTGTGTTAACCTACAAACTTTTCAGCTCACCTAATACTTGTCAGTTTTTAAGTTCCACCATCATAAAAAAATGGCAGGCAAAATGGTATCTCAACAAAATTAATACTGATTGGAATAGATGAGGTGAAGTATTCGACATGTTAAACACCGATCACCAGTTTGATTCATTTTTTAAAGCTTTATCTAAGTTCACAGTGCTTTTGAAAGAAGTAAAGCTTCGATTCTTCCAAATTGTTCAATCAGTGAAAATGAATAAGATTCGTGTTGTCAAAGTGAAACGTCAGTGGAAGATTATATTGAAATTAGTTTATATTGGGAATTTTCACCTTTGACAATCTGTAAAAATGAATAATTGCAAAGAAAATGTTCAAATAGTTGTAACAATTTTAGTTAACCTAGATAAGTAACCATAAGTTTAATGTATACTCAGCTAGCAAAAGCAGAAAATATTCGTGGACAAAACACTAAAAAAATATGCAAACTGCAAACACGTGTATCTAGCTCATTAGCTGTCATCAATACAGTATAGCCAAGTGCAAGGTTGGTTGCAGAAACAACACAAATGCAAGTAGTCATCAACGCACTTTGTAGTTTCGGTCAGGTCATCACGGGTTAGAGATATTAGTAAAGTCACCACGAGGCAGCTCTAGCTACCTGTGTGAAATTTTTGTTGTTTCTGCAACCAAGTATACCATACTGATGACGGGTAATGAGCTAGAAACACGTATCTGCGGTTTGCATATTTCTTGAATGTTTCGTCCATCATTATTTTTATTATTGTGTAATTACGGATTACGAGGTGTAACATTAGAATGGAATTCCTCTTTTTTGAAACACCGTCGTCGTATTCCAAATTTGATGATGGAAAGAGAAATGAAAATATCTATGTTTTTTACCACTTTTATTAAAAGTGGTAAAAAACATAGAAATTTTCATATCTCTTTTCATTATTATTTCCTACCACATAGTAACGGCTATGTCATCAATGTATTCCAAATATCCAATCTAAAAGGGTTGGTTTCGTCAATTCAAAGAGTAAAGCCATTAATATTGGTGTACCACAAGGAACGATCCTGAGACCTATTTTATTCACATTGTACGATCTGTATAAATTGTTGAAAGGCGTTCATGTAACAATGTATGCAGACGACACGGCATTGATAATTTCATAAAAAAACTAATTTAATATGCAAAAAGATACAGAAAAAGCTCTAGAACTGATGCAGAACTGGTGCAATACAAATTTTGTGAATTTGAACGCTCATCAAACCCAAATCAAGATGAGTGTTGATGTATTTATTGACAGTACAAATAAAACGAATTTTTTTGGACTCTTTGTTGATGAAAATGTGAGCTGGAAAGGTCACTGTACAAACCTAATGAAAAGATTGAATTCTGTATGTTCCAACATATACTGGAAATAACTCAGCTAGTGGCTCTTTACCTTGCACAGGTTGTGTCACGAATTAGGTTTGTGGGGAAATTCCACTTTGGCAAAAAATGTTTTTTCTATACAAAAACGAATAGTAAGAATAATAGCTAGAGGTTCTAGTACACATTCCTGTAGGGATCTTTTTAAATATTTTACAATTTTGACCCTCATGTCTGTCTATATTTATAGATTATCCGTCTATATTTTCAAAAATAGACGGGAGATTTTCACTCCGTAAATATACGCCAAAGAAAAAATTACCACATTCCATTCACAAAATATAAGGTCTCTGAGAATGCACCTACAATTATGGGTCTGTCTATTTTCAATCATTTATCTAAAAATATAAAAGAAGCCAAATATTTAAAAAAAAATCAGTAGCTTCCTCAAACAATTTCTGACTGAAAAATGTTTCTACTCTTTGGAAGAATATTTTAATGGCCAGTTATATCATATATGTATATGAGTGTAAGTGTATGTATGTTGACTTTTATATATCTTTATTCTAAATATGAATGAATATTACTGGAGTTTTTTCCCAACACCAACTCGTTATTTTTACACCTCGACACGTGTTTCGATCACCAAGTGATCAACTTCAAGAGAAAGATAAAATTGTACTCTGTTTTAGTGCTCTTGCATTATATACTGACCATTCCTATACATTTTATATGTCTTGTGAGAAAATAAATATTATTATTATTGCTATACCGGATTTACTCGGTGATAGTCACCGTATCTAACGAAAAAGCGCCAAGGCTAAACAATATTGTAATTACTTGAACCAATTCGATTCGGGAAAGAATCGATAGTTGGTATCGGATAAAACCTTCCACCTGTTAAACACGAAAAATAATTTACCGTCTTTGTAAGCTCGTTTTCTACGGCACGGCAACAGTTACTAGGCCATGTGCAAATTGTGAACATCCTTCTTCCTCAATCACGTAATTGAATAAAGTCAAGACGATACAAAAAAGAAAATGTATGAGAAATAGTCTAGTAAATTGGCAACAGGATTCCATTATCAGCGTAAAAAAAATTGTTTCACTCACTTTTAAAATAATAATTATTGGCATACATCGAGACTAACTCACTGCTGAAAAAATAGAAAAAGAGATATCTGTCAGAGATATTTGTCATTGGTGAATCATTGAAATACAAGTTGATGAAACACACCTAGAAAGAAGTTAATAGATCAAAACTTAATTTGAAAAACTTTTTTCGTGGGGGACTCAATACTTCTTACTGTTTTTGGATATATAACCTTCCACAATCTGGAAAATAAACAAAGCGCAATTAATAAAAAATCTGCTAAAACATCGCTATTCTCTGCCTGATACCAAAAGAAAAACATGGTTTCAGGAAAGGAAAATCTACTATAACAGCTTCACTTGATTTTACAATAATATCCTTGAAGGAATTGACAATAGCCGATAATCCATAGGACTTTTTTGCGATTTAAGTAGAGCTTTTGATTGGGTACCCCATGAGGCACGGCTCAAGAAGCTCTGGCTAGGTGGAATAAGGGGCACAGCTGCAAAACTAATTTCATCCTACTTGTTGGACAGAACTCAATTTGTTTAAATATCTCAAAAGGAGCCAGAAGGATCAGTGAGTAGGCATCGTTCAGAAACCGTAAAGCTGGAAGTAGGCGATCACCAAGATAGTGTACTAGCTCCAGTACTGTTCACACAATATAACGTTGTATGCAGATGATTAAGCTTTTCTAGTAGCCCGCGAAGGCATTCTGACTAACGAGGACGACTGCAATCTGTTACTAGGGCAACTTAGGGAATGGCTCTCTGCCAATAAACTGTATCTCAAGACCGAAAAAACAGAATACGTAATCTTTCATACTAGACAAAGGACGACAAACAATCAAATATCTTTGAAACTTGACGATGTAGACATAAACCGAAACATCTCTGTGAAATTTCTAGGATTGACTAGAAGAAACACTGTGCTGTGGAAAAAGTCGAACTGAAGGAGGACATCACATTAATGCCGCCCATTGTTGGGAAACAATGTCATCGAAGCAATCACCCAGCAGAAAGCCCTTTAGAATTCTGGAAAAGTTCATTAATGAAACAATACTTAGACTCCGTTACTACACCATTAATCAAAAAAAAACTTTATCGACCCCTATAATATTAAAATATGGTAATTAAAAAAAATACTGTACAGTTATTCAAATTCAAACTCCCGAATTATCATTTATTCACAAGTTTTATTTATTGTAACTACAGCTCGTGTAGCTTTACACGTTGCACTCTGCACCGTTGTTATTACAATAATCGCTGTATATGTTAGGCTCGTGATACAAGTGAAGATCTTCATGTGCTCTCAACTGCAAATACTTGTATTTTATATGGGGTTAGAGGTGTGGCTCTCTCCCTTCTCACATCGTATTTACAAAATCGAAAGCAATATGTCGACCTAGGAGACAATAGTACGTCTACTTTAGAGCCTATAGTAAACGGTATTCCGCAAGGATCTGTGCTGGGACCTTTCCTATTTATAATATTTATAAATGACCTTTTCTTCAAAGTTCTGCCCCATAAATGTGTGGAGCAGACAATAGATGACACATCTATTGTCTGCTCAGACAAAAATTGCAAACATTTATTGAAAATCTCTGAACTTGCTGAAATCCAAGCTGAAAAATGGTTCAATGCGAATCTTCTCAAACTTAATGTGGGAAAAACCCAGAGACTGATATTTTCTCCCAATAATATGATTTTGGAAGGAAAAACAGCCCAATTACTTGGTATAACTTTGGATGACTCCCTTAATTGGACATGTCATATTGATGACTTAAATACGAAATTATCCAAATATCTGTTTCTATTGAGGCAATTCAGAAAATTTGTTTCTAATGACACTCTTCTCGCTCCCTTTTTCCACTCGTTCATTAGCTACGGGACACATCTTTGGGGTAATTCTACTTCTGCTGGAAAGATATTTGTAACACAAAAAAAAGCAATAAGGAAAATTTCTAATGCGGAATATCGGGACACATGTCGTCCATTGTTCAAAAAATTGGGAATCATGACTCTTCCATCGATTTTCATTTTTCAGTCACTGCTGGAGGTAAATAAAATTAAGGGCACTCTTTTGACTAACTCCCACTTTCATAACTATGAAACACGTGTAGCTAATCTTATACGACCTACTAAATTTAATCTACAGAAATCTTCCAAGAATTTCTTAGATCAGTGGTCGCCAACCTCTTCAATGTGTTGAGCTACTTTGTTAATTTTGGAATAAACAGCGAGCTACCCACACGGAAGCCACGTAACGCAACGTAAATGAAATAATCCACAGTTAATTTATCATTATATTTATTTATTTTACTATTTAACTGGTAATAAATAATACATAGGTACTAATAATAAACTAATAACAAAATAACTAATATTACTAGTACGTACTTGTTCATAGCTACATTCCTACCTATCAAACGGAGGTGTTTGAAAAATAAACACAAACTTTTATCCAGCCATAACGGCATGTCACGTATGATTTAAAAATAGTTGATAATAACAACAAAAAAGTAATGCACTATCATGAACATAAACATTGAAAAATAAAAAAGCACCCTCAATGAGAAGGCTGACACTCAGACTCATCGATAATGTTTTTAATGTTTGCAGTATAATTTGATGCAGCCATTCGAATACAATTATCCAAATGTTCATTTGTAAGTCGATTGCTATATTTGTTCTTAATAAACTCCATATTGGAAAAAGAAGATTCACACAAATAGGTTGAACTGAATAATGCTTTCACTTTCAAGGCACCACGGCATAGAACTGAATATTTGTCTGTACTTACAATAGGTCAGATACATTCAGTACTTGAGACTAACGATTTTAAGGCTAAATCATTTTCAAACTCAATGACTTCCATTTCTGTTGCAGCGATGTCTTCGCCAAAGTTCTGCATAACACAAGTTGCAAACTGTTGGACATCAATTTCCATAAAGGGTGAAACAACAAACTGCGCTACTAAAGCCATTTCATTGAAATCCTTAAAACGATTTTTGAAGTTATTCTTCAGGGTAGAAATTATTTCAACATGATATTTGTTGTCATAAGGTTCTGATGGATTTTGAGATATTTTTTCTGAAAGAATAGGAAAATGCTTGGCATCGCTGTTAATTAGGTTTTGTTCCCAAAACTCCAGCTTTTTGATAAATGCTTTTATATCAGAAATCATTTCCGCTAGTTCTTTGTCTCTACCCTGAAGCTGCAAATTAAGTTCGTTTGATTTCTCTGTAATGTCCACGAGAAAACCCAAATCTCTAAGCCAGATTGAATTTTCTAGTTCCGGAGTCCGCTCATCGCGTTGTTTGAAAAATTGAACTATGCCAGATAGGACATCATTAAAACGTTTCAGCACCCGTCCTCTACTCAACCATCGGACTTCAGATTGATGGAGTAGGTCCCCGTATTAACAGTCAACTTCATCGGCCAAGGTTCTGAATAATCTTCTTTGTAACGCTTGAACTCTAATCTTGTTCACAATTTTTACCAACAGTTTCATAACGTTGTTTAGTTTCAAGAAATTTCCACATAATGCTTTCTGATGGATAAAGCTGTGGTAACAGAGAAATTGCGGAAAAGTTTCATCTTTACGACATAATTTCACAAACTACACTTAAACGATTTGATCTCCACTAACTTTATTGAAAATAATCATAACATGTTTCGCTAAAACATTAGCTTTTTCAAATGATTAATCATTTGATTAATTGATTAATCATTTGAAAAAGCTAATGTTTTAGCGAAACATGTTATGATTATTTTCAATAAAGTTAGTGGAGATCAAATCGTTTAAGTGTAGTTTGTGAAATTACTATGGATCTTCATCAAGTAACGGCCGAATCAATCAGAAAATTTACGACATAACGCCACCAGACCCTTATCACAACCCACCATAGTTGGAGCGCCATCGGTTGTCAAGCCTACCATTTTCGATATTGGAATTTTCGCGGAAGAAATAATATTTTTTGAATGAGAAAACAACTCATGTCCAGTAGTGTGTCCTTTCAGTGGAATGCACTTCAAAAGATCTTCTTTAATCGTAAAATCACTAAAAATCATCCTGACGAACACGGCCATCTGGGCAGTGTCCACGACATCTGTTGATTCATCCAGTTGAAGTGAAAAATAAACACAGTTATCTAAATCAGTTCTTAACTGTAAAAAATATCATTGCTCATTACTTCTACACGTCTCATCACTGTATTAGCAGAAAGTTGCATAGATTTTATAGCTGAAACTATCTCGTCTTTATTTCTAAAGTTGGCAAATAACGAATCATCAGCTTCTAAAAATGCCTGTTTTATCATTTCCCTGTCTTCATAAGGTTTCTTTTTTTGTGCAATTATCTGGGACACACGGTACGATGCTTCAGTTGCAGCCTTATTTTTGTCGACTGTTCTTAAAAATATTGATTGTTGTCCAATTAACTGCTTCTTTAACTGTTTCAATTTCTCCTTTCTGGCGGCAGAATGTAGTGGGAATGATTTTTCAAAATTAGAATGAACAGTTTTATGATGTCTCTCAATATTTCCTTTTTTAGCAACGGAGACCGAAGTATTACATAACAAACACACATTTTTATCTTTAACTTCTGTAAAAAAGTATTGTTCTTCCCATTCCGAATGAAAGTGGTATGTCTTTACAACTTACAACTGCTTACCATAATATTATTTTTGTTGTTCTCTACTAACCCAACCGCTGGACGTTGGTTACGCGTTCAGTTTTAAACTAAGCGCAATGTCGCCGCACCGTGCGTATTTATCCCGTTCAAAGCAATCCAGATCGTTCTCGAACACTAACGCGCTGGTCCGGCTGGTCGGTTCTAGCCGATTCTAGCTTGATGGCGTCAGCGGCAGATTGCTCACCGCAACATTGCCGATGTTTATGTTTAATATTATGACAATTAGATTTTTTGTGGAATTAATCGGAAGCTTCTCTGATTTTTGCAGTTTGTATTTTTTAAATTAAAATCGTTGTAAGAGCTACCAGAATTGCCTCCGCGAGCTACCGGTAGCTCGCGATTGAGAGGTTGGCGACCACTGCCTTAGATGTTAACCTATACAATATCTTGCCAACTACAGCCAAGAACTCATTACAGACACGTTTTAAAAAGGGCATAAAAAATTTCTCGTTGATGAAGGCATTTATAGTATAGATGAATATATGGCTGCTTCCTTGATAATGCCCAGATTTATCTGTTAAACGAAAGTGCGTGTAATAATATCTTTCAAACATTTTATTTCATTTTGTTATACAGTGCTGCTTGTAATAATGTATTTTAAAGATTATTGTACCACTTTTGGGTGCCTTGTGTTTTCGTTGAACTGTAGTGTTAATGTTTCTATTTTATTTAGGTATTATTCAATTTCAAATGTTTGATTTATCACCTGACTTGCTACAAATGTTTTATACATATACGTAGTCAAATAAACTATCTATCTATCTATCAAATTGTAAATAGCAGAAGCATAGGGTTGAAGTACCTATAAAACAACATTAACTTTACTCACGATCAAAGGTAGATGGTAGAAGAGATAGCAAACAATGAGAACCGGGTGTATGGTCTCCAATCCAGTTCTGTTTTCTTCTGGTTTCTCCTTTCCTTGCATTTGTATATTCTGTATCAAACACGGCCTCCTGGAATTGGTAGAACTCACCGTGGTTGACAAATTGGACAGATCCGAATTCCAGTTGATGTCCCTATTGCGGCAAAAACCATTTTGAGTGTGGTGCTGGGGTTGGTTAGCATCATAGAAATTATTGTCGATGTTATGGTTAACACGCTGTATGGTGTAAGTGTCGTAATAATTTTTAGTCTGATCATTGTTTAGAGTATTGCCTACGCTCAGATCGCTCAAGTCAGAGTTGGACTTTTTGAGATACTCAAAATTCCTTCTCTTCGCTTTGAAGAAATTGAAGCAGATAATTAAGAAGCTAGAAAACGATATCACAGCCAGGAACAAGTGTAAAACTAATATGAAGACGTTGAATTTTATGTCCAAATTGAACGGCATAAACTTGCATTGGAAATAAGATGATACATTTGCAAAAGCGATGTCAGACTCGTTTTGGCCCAAAATAGCAGCCACGCCTACACAAGCGCATAGAGTGGTCAAACAAAATAAGTGGTAAATAATGTGAGTAGGGGTGAGGAAATGCTTTAGATTCTGTTGTTTTCGGTGCAATCTAACGGAAAACAACCCTATGACAGCAATTGTTGTTAGAGAGCTGGCCTGGAAGGTGTGAATCGAATTGAAAACCCACACCACCACACTGCAGTACTCTAAACTGAAACTCTCAGGGTTTCCCAGTGTATTGATTAGCAGGTAAGAAATGACGGTTATATTTCTGAGGACGGAAAGAACCAAGACCGAAACTATTGGGATGTCGTAAGGGCCCCATTTTTCTCTATTCTTGTGGAAAATGGCGATTGTCCATATGAGGAGAATTGTGATTGTTGGTAACGCTATTATTGTCGCTAGTTGTTCGTTGGAATATCGAATCATTTCAAGTTCCTTGTTCCTGAAACAAAAGAAGCTAGTTAGAAATCTGATATAATTTACCGCAGTAAACAGAATAAGCAACTCAGCAAATGATATTTTATGAAGTGAAAGTGGAAACTTCATTTCTATATTACGAGTAATTCAAGTATTTGTCTAATAACAAGGTTTTTTCTCTGGAAAATATTAGGCTTCATTTTTTCTTTGGAGTGTTGAATGCTCCAGCCACTTTCGAGTGGTTCATGGAACTAGTTGTGAGGGGATTCTCGTTGAAGACCTGCCACATCTTCCTGGATGACAAAATCGTAATGGAAACATATTTGATTGTCACCTGAAAAATCTCAGGCAATATGCACAAGAATTAAAAATGTTCGGCTGTAACTGAACTGAAATACTGTTGGATATTCCAGAACCACGTTGATTGTGATCTCGATTTGAGTCCTGAATGCCAGCAAATATTTTGTGAATTGAAAAAGAGGCCACCTGTATTTATAGCCTATCTACAGGAAGAAGAAGACATGTTCAACTGAACACTCCACACCAAAACATTGGTACGTTTTTTCATTGTGATAACTGTTGAGACTGCCTCTTCAGTTGATGATGAATTAGAAGAAAGGGAGAGACTGAATGACTCAAGTAGTACAACTTTCATGTAGTACACCGCACTAGTTGAAGACATATTTATGGATGTACATTTTTTGATGTACAATATGAAAACTGATGGAAAATGAAGTCACACAGCTCATCGCAAATATGATCGGTATCTCATTGAGAACTCAAACACCATCCAGGGCTATGATGAAAACACTTGTTGAACGTAACACCAGGACTTGAGAATTACATTTTATTGAAGAGGAACTTTATCCAAACCAAGCTGTACTAGTCAATGGATTCATAAAAAAAATCTTCAAGGTTGGCTACGATCCAGTCGCCAGTTGTATTTACCCCACATAAACAATTTCGCATTGTATAACTATTCAAACGTCACAACATTAAGACCGTTTACAAGTCAACTATGCATCACTATCAGATCGGCCAAGGACAAAAGATAACCTATGTCACTTGCTAGGGTTTACAGGATTCCCTCTTCCTGTGGCACATTTTACGTGGGAACTACCATACACATCAACACCAGGATACGATAAGACAAGCGTAGCTGCCGCGTTATATCCGCGGAAAATTCGCTGCTGTTGACTCTAATACATACCATTAACGACTTCATAGGAAGGCCATTGAGATCTAAAAGCATTCCAACAATTTCAACAGAAAAGAAGAAGGTATGCGGGTCAATGAAACGTGGTCTCCATTACTCAAGAAGACCAAAAATGGTCTGAAACATAACTCCAAGTAGCACCTCCTCAAATTTTGAATAAGAGTGAACATGGAGCTCATCAGTCAGTCGTTTCTTCGTCTTTGCAGCTAACGCATATACCACTGGAGATGTCTTGCCGCAGCAGCAGGCGAACGTTTGGTACTACTAGTTCCATTCGACCACCACCTACCAGCCCTGATTTTGTTCTTTCTTAACAATGTGAATATGATAAATGGTGAATTGTATCGATTTTAATTTGGTTACAAGCTGGCTCAAGGATATAGATCGACCAATAAGTTACTAAACACATAGTGCAGCTGTTAAGGATCACTTGGTTGAGAAGGATTCCTTACGCCTACCTTGATTGTATTATAAGTGGAAGAACCCAGCGTACATATTTGTTTTCACCAAGAGTAAAAGTCAAAGAAGTGCTGAAACAACTCTGGAGAGAAGTCGAACAGAAGAACCATTGGCATCCAAAGTCTCTTGATAACTGTTTAAGAGATACTACCGTATCAACCAGCACAGAGATGTAAATGCAAACGATGCAATTTATGTAAATAGAAATAAAGTCCTGTTATGAGGGAAAGAGTAAAAACCGACACTGTATGGGTTCAGATTCGTCTTAGATAAAATTGTAGTAGACACGCTTGGAAAGTTTTTCGCGACTGACAATGGACACGTATACCCGATGTCACTTAACAGACTATTTCTCCAAATGACATAAGATTGTTTCCGTACTGTACTGTACTGCCACGACTGGAGCTAGACATGATGAGGAATCAGGAAGTCATGTATAACGTCACTTCATTCACGAAGGAACGGTAGAAATATCTGAGGGCAGTCTAGTGAAATAATTTTAGTTGTTGACTGGTATGGAAGTACTTAGAAGAGTTTCATCTCTGAACGAGCTGTTATCTTATTGAGGGCTGGCAATAGATCACCAGCTAAACTTTAACTAGAAGATAACGTCAGAGTCAAGGGCTGGACTTATTGCATAGCTAAAATTGTTGATACTTTACTGAGAAACCTACCCTAAGTATGCTGCTCACTGGGAACGTATCAGTAATTATTATTTTTACATTACGTCATAGTCTTATAGAAAACTTCTGAGCGAATAGATTGATATATCACACCTTGTGTATATTCCAGTTTTCGTCATCTTTCAATAAAAATCATGATTGAAGACGGGAATCTCAAGCAGTGGGAGAGAACGGAACAGTACCAACAGGTTTCGTGTCCACCTGAATATAAAAGATGTGCAGTAATAGGTGAGTTAAGTTGTAGGAATTCTATCAGTTTTTGACAAAGTTAACGAAAAATCGTCTTTTATTCAAAAAGATAAAAAACAAAAACAAAAAAATTAGAAGAAATGTGGTGAGTATTCTTTGTTTCTCAATCAAGTTTGCTATTTTGAACTGTGGACATATTGGCATTTTTTGCCTCACTCAGTTGCTTTTTTCCGAAAAGATCATTTCAATGGTAACAGCAATACGTTTTTTTAAAGTGCATCACATTTTTAATTAGATTTAAAACATACAGAATTTTCTCAACATGTTTGGATGGAATGAAATTATTTCTTCTTCATCTTCTTGATTTTTTGTCTCTGCTTCCAGAGCAATTTGCCAGTCATCATGAAAATTATTAATGTTTACCAATCAATCAAATCTGCCCAACGGTTAATTGTGACTTTTATATTTCTACGTAAAAGTTCGATGGTAGGATGTTTCTCTTGGATCATTTTCTTTATGCATGAACTATAATTGGTAGGTTTTCTTTGAGACTACTCGTACTGACTTATTACTGTTATTTCAATGATATACAATGGCGAATTTTTTCTAAAATGGAGATTATAAACATGTTGGAAGGGCCTTTTAGATTTTGGAAATTCAGAATATTTGAAATTGAAACCATTGATAAACGAATTGCATTAGAATTCAAATGAATTGTTATGCACTCCAGAGATGAGTTTCTCCTTGAGTCGAGATGAGATGTTCAAATGTATGAACAAAACCCAACCAGACCCAACAAACTGATGTTTTTCATGAAAATATTGTCAACCCGATATCTCTTTTTCTGTTCAGTTGATTTAGTTTCATTCCTCCAGTTAGTTTTTCAGAAGTTCTTTGTTTGTTTTGCTGTTTTCTAGTGATTAACGTCTCTGAAACGTATCCAAAGCATTCATTATTCCCCATAGATCGTTCTAATTACGATGGGAAATTTCCACACTTTTCGTCTGATGCAAACAACTATCATAACCACAATTGGAATCAGCAACTAGTTATTGACCTCAGATTTACGTTCTTCAATTATAATCGATGTGAAATAATTATTGATGCAAATAATTACGCTAAGTCTATTAGGAGCTGCACTTTCATATAATTCTAGACAATCACGGCGTAGTATACGAGTATTAGACAGAATGCATTGTTGATTATTATTACTGGCAGATGAGTTTATTGCTATGATTACTGGAGTAACGATAACGTAAAACCTTCCCATATTGGGTGAAAGTATCCCTACTAACTGATATTTTGATGAAATGGAAAATTCAATGATGTGACAACTCAGCGTTTATCATGTCAACAACTGACAATTTCACCTGAACGATTCCATATGGTAGACACATATTTTCAAGTAGGTTTTTTTGTAACTGCTTCGAATATCTGTATATTGTTTAACTTGAAAGAGAAATACTCTGATTTCTATCTAATGAAAAGTAGGTAACTTTCAGTTATATTTGTTCAAAACAGATGTTTTCCTATGAATATAACATTCCAGTTATGTTGAAGTATCTCGATAATGAATAATCTCACTTTTATATCATTAAAATGCACTGAGACCCCGAAAAAGTCAAATGCAAATGAATATTTCGCAACACAAACATTTTGTTTGGTTGACAAAACCTCAAAAATGGAAGTCCATTTCAATTGATCAAAAATAACAGAGTTTGAAGATTATTATTTTAAATATTCTCGATATGATAATAATGTTTATTCAGATTCAAATTACAAAAATAAATAAGTAAAATAATACATACAGTTGAATAAACATCGTAGAAACCACAGAAGCATCATATGTTGCTTGTATGTGTTAAAAAGGAGATCCAAAGGTAAAAATGAATATATGATGCATATGAGAATAAACTACTTAATATATGAAATTAAAAACACATAAGATAATATAAAATCACAAATATAAGTATGAATATAAAAAGTTGTCAATTTTGACACATAATAATATTTAAATATAAAATAATACAAACATAAAACTAAATTGAAATTGAAATTAAGTATAAAATCACAATTGTAAAATAAGCGTACTAGTAATATTATATAAAAACATGTTGAAATCGATATGGATGTAGTTGAAAATGGATGTGATATATATTAACGAAACGATAGTACCCATATATACATACTTATGCATCACAGAATTGTAATTGGACAATATAGCAAAGGTACGTATGGTTTTTCCCATCTACTCAAATAGACGTAGAAGTTCAAGTCTCTGACTTTGAAGAATATGCTCTTTAAACTCGTTAAGCGATTGATATTTGAGATAGATTTTATATTTTCAGGAATTCGGTTGTAGAGTTTAGGCGCAAAGTAAGTAAACGATCTTTGAGTAACACCCTGACCATTAGGGGTAGGGTATGCTGATCTCTTTGGCGGGTGTAATACTGATGTGAAGGAAGCGATGCCGTGTGTCTATTTGTATGATATTTGGTGCTAGAGCATGAAAAATACAACTGTTGTATGTCTAACAGACGAGTTTCGATGTATAATCTAACAGAGGGATATCTACCATTTTTAGAGAATAATAACTTAGGAAAACGTCTTTGCATAATTTCAATTTGAGAAATATGACTATTTATTGCTCCTCCCCAAATTACTATTCCATAGCCGACATGACTTTCCACAAGCGAGTAGTATAAAGTTTTGAGATATTTTAGAGGTAGGTATTCTTTAAGTTTCCTGAATTTGAATAGAATGGTCCTCAATTTATTGACGGTATATTCAATATGGAGGTTCCATTTCAAATTGGTGTGTCGAACGGGGGTGCTCCAGCTGCATTACAATAGAATAGTAGGCAATGCGTTTTGTCAATATTCACCGTCAGTAGTTTCTTATATAGCCAATATTTTATGAGTGAGAATTCTGATTCAACTTTCATTTTCAAGGAATTCCAGTTATCTGCTTTGTAAAAGATAGCAGTGTCATCTGCGAGTCCGACTATGTTTCCATTGCCTAATGCAAAAATTTAGTCAGGCAGTGCTCTGCTAGATCCGTGACATGTTGCGGAAAGCTATGAACAGTTCTAATGGTGGCTAGGGCTTCGTTTATGGGTATTCCCCGGGTAGAGGGATTTTATGTCTAGGCTGCCTTAAAAACACCTATTTCATATTTGACAACCAGATCTATAAACAGGTAGAGGGAGTTCCGATGGGTTCCTCCCTATCGGCCGTGATCGCAAACCTGTTCATGATGCACTTCGAGAAAGAAGCACTTAACAACGCCCGCCTTAAACCAGCCCTGTGGAAAAGATATGTAGACGACATATTCATCATCTGGCCCCACGGAAAACAAGAACTAGACCGGTTTGTAACCTACCTGAACAACATCCATCCCCGCATCCAGTTCACTACCGAAAGAGAGGAGAACAGGCAGCTACCTTTCCTAGACCTACTTATAACACGAAAACCAACTTGGCAACTTGGCTACAATCCGTAGCCAATACGTTAATATCCCGCAGTTTCCGCCTAATAGAACCAACAAACAGGACAACAGAATTGAGGGAGACAACAAAGGTTCTGCGACAAAATGGCTACGGACCAAAGATCATTCAAAAGGCCATCGACAGACAAAGAAGAACCAAAAAAACATCCACTAGATCGACAGAAGACTCTTCACACGACAGACAATCTGTGACACTACCTTATGTCAAAGGTGTGACCGACAAAATTGGTCAAACCACCAACACTGACATAAAAACTTGGCAAGTTGACTTGGGTGTCACACCAATAGGTGGTTCCACTTATGTTTCGCTTGCGTTTACGCAGCTATTTTTATCAGGTACTTTCTTGGTTTTTCTCACTTTGTCTTCAATCGAGAACCGCCTGCCCGGTACTGACGATGCCCAATAGGCTGAAACAGCTGTATACCGGTAGCTCTTAAATTGAAATCAATATGGGAATGATCAAAAAGTACTTATCTATTCATTTTTTGATTTTAATGGAATTATTTTCCAGCAGCTTGACTACATTAACCTTTCTAGATTTCATATCATTTCTAGAAACATGTGGATTCTAGATGTTATTTCAAGTGAAAATGTACCAAATAAAGGAAGAAAGAAATTATTTTCGAAAGAAATTCTTTACCAAAATGTGTAGGTCATGCAAATAACTAACTTTCAGACAGACACTGGAAGAAGGAGCCTGTTCGAAACAATCGGATGGACTGTATTTCGATGGAATGTAATGACCTTCACGAAATGAAATATTCATTTCTGAATATTCATTGCTGCTCCTACTAAATTGTTACTCAACATGTTCATCCTTTATGCACCAAAATACAATCAACTTCAAGTAGTACTTGTGATACATTGTTTGGAACTTTTGGTGGAGTAATGAATATTACTGGAGTTTCTTCCCAACATCAAACCGTTATTTCAACACCTCTACACGTGTTCATATCACTAAGTAATCATCTTCAAGAGGAAGATCAAACTGATCTTCAAGAGGATCAGTTTGATCTTGAAAATCAGTTTGATCTTCCTCTTGAAGATGATCACTTGGTGATCGAAACATGTGTCGAGGTGTTAAAATAACGGTTTGGTGTTGGGAAAAATTTCCAGTAATATTCAAGTAGTAGTTTGAAGTTTCGTAAAAAGTACTTATGGATTTAATGAGGGCTGTGGTTTTTGAACTAAAACTTCTTTACGTGCGCTTGACTTGGGGAGTAAGCTGGTGAATGCATGATGAGAGCGTTACGGAAAATGTGATAGGGCGAGGCTAATGGAAGTTAAGAGGGAGGTAAAAGTTAGTGTAGATAGAAAGAGAGAAAGTTTCGAATTGTATATTACTGAAGGAGCAAGAGGGAGAGGTGCGAGCTCACATTTATGGCCGAGTAGACTCTGAAGAATTAGGAATACATGATCTTTTTGTAATTCACTTATCGAGGAACAAATACAAATCAAAACACAACAACACCTAATATTCAATGCTATACACAATACAATACACATTCCTAGAAACAGAGAACCTAGAGAAACACCAACACAAAGGGTATTACCTGATGTAACCCAAGTACAAGCAAATTCAAGAAGAGATCCGGATGGAAGGAGAGGACAAATACCTGCATTAAGGCGTTCTAACCGTATAAAAGAACAAACAAGAAGATAAAACGTTCAGTTTGAGTAGAGCCATGAAGATGATAGTACAGCCAGATATCGAAAGCGCTCGCATATAAAAAGTAGAAGTTATTAGAGCTTCGAATCCTTTTTGATCCTTTTTGTAAACAAATATTACTATTAAAATATATTCATATATTCCGTCGTGTGATCTTGAAGCACACATGCTTTTTTCATTCATCATATAAATATATAGTGTAAAACTTTTCAAATTCACTTTTCCTCAAAACAACTTATTACTTGAGAAGAAAAAAATCATCTGTGTATGTCACTGTCGCTACTGACAGATACGAAAAAATACAAATAATATAGAGAACGATCAACGTTGAGAGATCTTTGAACATTGCCAAACATATATTGAGATATAACAGAAATTTTAATGGGATTCACCCCATTTGTTTTAGCACGACTGCCATGTGTTAATTGAGATTTGGCAGTAGAGGCAACTCGTATACGATTTTTTCTGGCCGGTTACCAAACATTTGAAGAATTCGCATATGCATTTTCAGACACAAGCCTCGTTATATTTGACTGAACTTTTGTAGACAGATTAACCTAGTTTTGATTTTATATCCAGTAATCTAAATGAATATATTTCATAATAGGTCCGTGTTAGGAATCACACGTTGAAAGGTAAGACCTCGTTAGTCCTTAGCTCGCACAAGTTTCTCAACTTCTGAGAGTTGTCGTTCGTATGGGGGCGACAGCTGATTACCGGAAAAACAGATTTTTTTGAACAGATACTCTTTGGGTGAAATTATTACCGATCCTTACAGCTAGTACGATATATTTTAATAGTATAAATTGACAGAAACTTTCATTTATATTTTTGTATAAAATAATCCTATATGCGGCAAATTTGAAAAAATTCAAAACGACTTCACAGTGGTACCAACAGAACGCATTCACTTGTACCTAGATTCGGTGGATGATTTTTATAGACTGGTGCATCAATATTTCTTTAGAACGAACTTGTGCTATGGAGAAAAGAGTGATAAAAAATGTATTCCTTCAGGAATGAAAACAGAAAGATTCATTTTGTAGACGAGACCTGGGTTAATGCTAGATGTACCAAATCAAAATTTTCGGTTGATTATTATGTCAATTTCTCAAGATGAGCATTTTTTATTGACTTTCAACAGAATTAAAAAAGCCATCCGGTAAATTATAATCGTTTTATTATTAAAATTTATTTACTTTCATTATATGTATTTTGATATCTATTCAAAAATCAATGAAAGAACGAAGTTTAGCCGAGGCTGTGTTACAACTTAACTTAGGGGATAGCATGTATTATATAGAAATATAAAAATGATTACCTAGTATACATTGGTAAGTGAGTAGTTCAGAATCTTTGTAAAACTAAGAAAAAAACAAAGGTTATACATTGTGAATAAGAGTGTAACGGTTTCGTGTCCTCGAATTATTCTAAGATTTGAAAGCTTAATATCTTTCATAAATATAATTTGGATTTTTGTAAATGAGGAATTTATGTATATTGACGAGTAGGTGGAACTGACAGGTTTCAGTAATCGGTAACCAACCTGACTCCTCGAACTTAGGGGATATATGGTCGAATTTTCTCACACCATAAGAAAGACGAATACAATTGTTTTATATTTTTTGTAAGCAATGAACGTCAATTTGTATCAAAGCAGGCTCGCAGATTATATCACAATATGCTAATCTAGACAATATGAGGGTTTCACAAAGTTTCAACTTCAATTTGGAAGTCATAATATCTCTACTTTGTTCGTCTCTACTAGTTGACGTAAGATACTGTACGAGCTACGACAAAGTGAATTTATATGTTTGTGAAATCTCAGATCAGCATCTAGCCTCAAACCCAAGTTCTCGCTTTCTGTAATTATTTGTAGTAAGTCTTGTTCAAGTTTCATTTAAATTTTTCCTTCAATTTCCCACCTTTCGTGTTTTGGACCAAAAAGTATCAGGTGAGATTTTTTTGAATTCAATTTCAGGTTATGGGCTATAGATAGATCCAGTAACTTTTGTAGATCGCCGGTAATTTTTTCCATTGCCGTCTGCCGGTTACTTGGAGGAAATCGATAATATAACTGAGTGTCATCTACATAATGATGACCTATGCAATGATCAATTACTTTATGAAAGTTAGATATATATAAAGAGAACAGAATGGGGCCAAGGATAGAACCCTGAGGTACTCCATAGTCAACAGGTAAAGCACTACAACACTTTCCATCCAGACATACTGACTGAGTCGGATTTCTGAGGTAACTTTTCAATAGATCAACAGTCATTTCACTAAATCCGAGAAATTACATTTTCCTACACAGAATATTGTGGTCTAATGTACCGAATGCTTGAATAAATCTTAGGTGATGTTGACAAGAGCGGTGGTGGGTGGTACTACAGAATGTACGGAATCCAGATTGAACATTTGTCATTAAATTATTATTGTATACAAAAGAATCAATTTGATCTTTCCGCTCGAACGCCCAAATGAGATAATTCAGTTGGATTATCACATTTTGGCAAAGGGAGTACAATTGCATGTTTTCATGCAGAAGAAAAATGATTTGTTTCTATAGAGGAATTGAATATGTGTGTTATGTGGTTGATAAGATAATTTTCAATATACTTCAACATAATTAGAGAATGCTGTCAGATCCAGCACAGTTACTTTTCATACCACTGATGTATTGTTGAGTCTGGAGTCGTGTCACTCTGCGAAAATTCAAAGTACGTCCATTATAGGTCCATTTTAGGTCCATTATGATGATCAGATTTTGCAGGATAAATAATATTTGTGAAGTGGGAGTTTATTTGATTCAGATTTGATAAATCCGCGGGAAGGTTATGGCTGTGTTAATATAACTGATTTAATATAACTTAAAAACTACTTAAATGGGAGTATATTGTATCAGGACATTTGAAACGGTTGATATTCAGGCTTTTCATTGCACGGCATTATTAAGATGGGTGCCTTCTTGAGCTAGTTTATTCATCTGGGTATGTACTACAGCATAAAAAATGTTTTTTGATTTCGGGGAAAGAAAAAAGGCTGACAGTTTGCCGCACATTGAAAGTTATGAAGGATTTGTTCCAGAGGCGCTGTAGAATCTCTAAAAAACCGGAGATTACCAAGAGGAAATGGATGGAAAGTCTTTTGAAAAGTGGTTCGAAACATTTCACCGGAACTTAATGATAATTGTATTGTTGTATTAGACAATGTCCCGTATCATTACAGGAAAATAGAAAAAATTTAACTACAGCCTCAAGGAAATCTAAGATTTAAAACTGGCTGCGTTTAAAAGTGTCCAATTTGAATAAACATTACTCAAAGTGGAACTTTCAACAATAGTTAATCAGCTCAGAAAAATATGATGAATATATTATTGATGAAATTCCCAAAAACTCAAAATAAATTCAGTATATTTGATTTATTTGTTGAATCTTCAGAATCTCACTAACTTCTCGCCGTAAATCCAGCTTACACCTTTTTTTTGAGCCTCACTAGATCGTTATCTGACCCAATATCTATTGAAAAAATCTCGTAACATCAACATAAATCGAACTTATTCTCAAATCCTGAACCATCTCATCGCCAACATCTGGACCAGCTGCGATAGCCAATTCGGAAATCGGTACTTGCCAATAAATTTGGCATAATTTCAAGGTTGACTTGACTTCGTTCCGCAGAGCCAAACAATTGCCAACAGGATTCATACACCAGTAGAGTGTGATAGAGTACAATAACGATAACTAAACCACAATAATATCCATGGTCGGATCTTCGGGAAGGATGGAGGGCTGTTCTACATTCGTTATTGTTTAAGATTACGTCTTCATCCTGTGAATTTTTAGAGCGGTCGAAAAGTTCAAATTTCTGGAATATACAATCCATTACCAAAACATCACCAACAAGAGAGACGATAGATTTTTGGAAGTTTTCAATTAGTAATAGATAATTCATGAAAATCCACGAAATATTAAAATAACGTTTTACTGTGAGATTTTTACTACACGCAACGTGTTTCACTACGCAATACTTCTTCAGGTGAATCTTGTTCAAATTGAAAATGGTATATTCGAAAAGATGAGTTTTTAGAAAGAAAGGTTTATGATTTCTACTTCCAATGTAATTTTTTTTCGATACACACTTTTTGAAGAAAACACTTGTCTGGTATTATGAACCAGTGTATAAAATGAAGTATTTTGTTCAAATGAATCAATTTTTCACTACTACCAATGTTATAACAACTGAAATTTTCACTTTTTTCATTACTAGACAACAGCTGTCATCTAAAATTCAATATACTTTCTCAAATTGGAAGGTGGAGATATATCTGTAAAGTATTTCATGAAATGTACGGTTATTACTATGAGCATGTTTTTTAGTACCATTATGATATTTCTTATATTGAAGGAACGAAAAAATAAACTCTTCCTACAGTCGGGTACGATAATGTATACAACATTACTATCTTCGAAATATATTTTATTCAACGATTAGCGAAATAACAAGTAATGGATTCAATATAAACCTCTAATGGAACCACCAACGTAGGCAAAGTGAAGGTTTCAATGAACGTCCTGAAGCTGGGAGCTTTAGAATACCCCTGCCATATAAATATCACTCGTGGAGACATTTATATGGCAGGGGTACCAAAATTCGAGAGAGGGACAAACACAGGAGACCAACGAAGCAGAACCAGAGACCACCCCTGAGAGTCGCTATCAGGCTGCTCCGGTAAGTATAAATTTTTTTTTAACCAGACTTGAAATTCATCTCATTTTCAGATTCACTGAGAAACAAAACTTGCTCGCCACATAAAGACGCTCGTCTCCGGTTAGTTTTTGGAGACCCCATGCAAAAGTTCAGTTAAGAAAGCCATGATTAAAGGAAACATTAGACTGGAAAGTAAAAGCACCAAAAGGCTGAAATTCAACTGAAAGAGGTCAGATGTCAATCTTGCTGAAGTGCCTATCAGTATATAAGTAGAGGACCGCTCCGGAGAATGGACGGAGGTGGATGGACAGCATGGGATGTTCTGCACACAGTAACCGTGTGGAGAAGATTTCAACTCAGAGCACTCAACCCGTGAGGGGGCATGGGGGGTGGTACCAAAAAGGATGTATGTCCCTGAGTCATACACTATCGACACTTTCGAAATTCCTCTCATCTAGAAAGCGTTATCACCATAAATTGGGGCCCGTTATCGCTCATGAAGTAACCAAGTATCTGAATCACTGTCTACAGAGGAGATGGACATCGACTGAATAACTCCCGGATCAATAACATGAGCATCTCGGTTCCTAAACATTTGATCCAGGAAGTGACTAAGTTGCCTCCTCAAGAGTAGATATCACATGAACCTGTTTGCAGTAAAGTATTGAGTAGCAGAAGCCAAATCTGCACCAGGGAAAGAAACGAACTTCACCTAAACACAGCAAAAGCTTGAACTCAAATGATGATTTACCCAAACCAGTATCGCCAGGTATAGCTGACCATTCATATGAAAACCTTGTTGGATTATTCTTCACAATGTAATTTAGGCCTGTCGCCGGAGGTATCAGCGTTTGGCAGAACCACCTCCGTCAGCGGAGCCAAAATAGATCGCTCGCCATTTGCGAGGTTGAAAAAAACCTAACCTATTCAGGAATTCATATATCAGATGCTTGCTTCAAATATTTTTTGGACAGCATCTGTAGTATTCTGGACAGTCATTTCCATATTTTAATCGAGAGAATGATATATAGAAATTTCTACCTCGTCGGGTATTGAAATGATGAAATTTTCATCGATAGCTACACTCAAATCACCACAACACATTTTATTGTTCTCATCTCATTGAACTTGTTGATAATTTGAAGTGAAGCTAATTTTGTAGAAGCCATCTGCTGAGGTCTGATATTTCATATTTCCTCTAGGACATTTCTGATTTGTCTGAATTAATTATCATCTGCGTGAATAAAAAAGTGCACTAGAAGTTGATGATTTCAGTTCATCAACATACAATCAAACGACTACAGGTCCTAGAGCCGAGCCTTGTGGTACGGCTGTTTCAATAACCTGAATTTCAGAAGTGACTGATCGTATTTCTCCATGACGGTGACACTCTATATCCTATTTATCATGAAAGATCATATTGTGCAACAATCTCTTCTGAAAGAATATTATAATTGATACAATAGAAGACTCTACTTAGTACAATCCAGCAGGGCACTCTCCTGCTTCAATGTAACTGACAAGAAAGTCATAAGAAGAAGTTATTAGTTGAGAAAGCAGATATAAAACAATGTCTTTTTTCTGATTTGATTCCATTTCACTATTTCATTTCCGCATGATATTTCAATAATAATATAGTGACTTCTAAAAAAGTATTTCTGTCCCTCCCCCTGTCTCTGATTATATCATCACCGTTGCATTCTCTTTGTTTCTGTGGACGAAGTCAACACAATTATTTAGATATTGTTGTTTGTTTTCTATAGTACCGGAAGGATATCAAAAATGTAGAGAGTTTGGTTATCGACTTTCACTGAAGCGGAATTTTTTCGATACTATCAGTATTCGAAGTTCTGTTTCAGATTTGATTCAGTTAATGTCAAGAGATTTGGAATTTCATCTGGCTTTTACAATGAACAATGAGTTTACAGTGAACAATGAGCTCTCAATCTGATATCGTCTTCACCTTATTTCTTGTCTCGGAGATAAAAAATGTAGAAGTATTTTTTGCATTGGAGTGGTTGGAGATATGATGAGCATTCCAAGAGCGGAACCTGAAAAAAGCTTTCTGAAATTTAATTCCACAAGAATGACGTTTTATAAAGAAAAATGTTCTTCACAAGTATTTTTTCAAGAACAGAACACAAGCACTACAAGAAATGAGCTTGGGTCAAAAAAATCGTTGTTTGATTTAATGCAATTTGGCAGCTTCATGATATAGTCATGGTGGAGCTCCAAAAAATCTTGGAAAATTGGAACACCTACTGAAAATCTTCATTTCGAAAATTTAGTTAGAGATTCATAAATTATCTTTCCCATTGATTAACAAATTTTTGGGGGTTTATGTTCTGAACCACATAAATATTAGAAGAGTTCTATAATTAAGGCATATCCAGCTAATATCACCCAAAATATATGAAGAGGGCAGCCACGGCTGGCGAAATGTCAGGAAAAAAATATCTAATTCTTTAAAAATTTGGTATTTCGTTCCCAAACACTGGAACACTGATCAGGCGATATTGAGCTCTTTGAGAGGTCTAAGGTTAATAAGTATTATACTATACCTACGCAATAAAAACCGGTTCATATGTTGCGGAATTTATGACTACATGATCTGTAAAATATTTCTATGAGGAACGTTTCGTCATTCCTTTTCAAGTTTTCCATGATGGAAATTGAAATTTTGAAGTTAAAACGAACGTCAACTGAGTATCATAAAATGCTGGTAAATGATTTGAACTGATTCTTACTCAACTAGTAATGCTAATTTTCAGTATAGCTGGTGCATTAATTACATTTGTGAATGTGGAATGTTCCTCCTGACAAAAATCAAGTAGTTTTCATAAAAGAGCTGTAAAACAACGCATTTCAAACTTATCATTCCAACCTTTTTCTTTAAAAAATATTTGAATACCTAAAAAAGAGGAATGAAATAGGTAATGCATTCAACGTTTAAAGGGATTCCTTTCTATTTCACCGTTTAGCAACATCGGTTATAGCTAATAAAGGACAATGAATCTGTTACCTGTATGAGACAAACAAAGATGACATATTTCAAAGGCGTGCTGTTCTGTTTACTTATGTTCCGAGTTCCGAGACATTCTGTGACATATGACATTTTGTGCACCTAACATATCTTCCTCTATATAAATAAAACACAAAATAACTGTTGTTTATGTGGCTTGTGGAGGTGGTATTGAACTATAATTTATATTTTGCCTTAATTGTTGATTTATAAAGATACTTTTCCTTTTTTAAAGTAGAATATCTAGGTACGTATAAATTATTTCAACTTGATATAGGCGCTGTTGCCAACATGTGAATTAGATACAAATCCCTTCTATACAATGGAGAGACAACTGAAATAGTCTTGAAATCATCAACAAATTTTTCGTCTCCTACCAAAATTGACTAATTGCTACCAATGTCATTACATTTTTCGTATTCAAAATATCTGCAGTATTTTGTCTGATGATTGCACAAAAATTATAATGTATTGCCACCCAGTTATCAGCTACCGGAATCAATAATCGATCATTATGTGGTTTTCAATAACAATTCAACAGTGGACGTGATCAGTTTTAATGATAGAAATACTTTGCAAAAAACATCCATTTCTGGTTGCACCTTCGACAATTGCTT
The DNA here is from genome assembly GCF_025532065.1 of Leptinotarsa decemlineata. Taxonomy (NCBI): domain Eukaryota; kingdom Metazoa; phylum Arthropoda; class Insecta; order Coleoptera; family Chrysomelidae; genus Leptinotarsa; species Leptinotarsa decemlineata. The sequence goes on from NW_027412523.1 coordinate 415,926, forward strand.
ACGTAAACAATTTTACGCTTGATGTATCCGATTGATGGTTGTAATTTAGTAACTTTGAAATGTTTCCAGTTTTTGGATTTATCTTGGTATTGGTTTAACCTACATCTTTTTCACCTTACATACAGTACATATATTTTTATTGCAATCTTTTTTCATGACAAAGCCACAATCTGTTATAATAATATTCAGATATTCTGAAAAAATGTTTCTACGTCGAAGATATTACATCAGGTTTCCTACAAATCATTTATATTTATAACATAGTATTCAAAACTGGATTTCTAGTCGAGTATTCTTGAAATAAAACAGGAACAATATACAGGATGGTCAAATAAAAACGAAACAGAGCCGTTATCAGGAATCACTCAAACATTTCAGAAAAACTTGATAAGTATCATATCCTGATGATGCTAACTTGGTTAGGTTGATTCATTACAAATATTTGATTCATATCCGAACAGAAACATAGAAATCAGAGATATATTCTTTAATGATGGTTTTGAATTTCCGAGATGATTTTGACTCATATTCATGAAACATTTCCTATATTTTCTGATTGATTGATTAAGAGGTTCTTGTAATGGCATAGATATGTGGATGACGTTTTGGTATGTTTTACAGGTACTAAGAGGCAATTAAATACTTTTCAAGCCGAATTAAAATAAACAAAATACTTGCCAAAAAAGTCTACGCAAAAGCGATTCGAGACGTTTTTCCTATTGATAAGGTAGATAACGTTTTTTGGACAACCAAATGAACAATTGTCGAGATATTAAAATTGCATATAGAACAAGTAATACGTTGGGAAAGTCAGTTAAAAATAATAAAAAAACAAACAAAATTTGAGAAATTGGGCAGGAGTATATAAATTAAAGTGTGGAACGTGCCTTAAGGTATATATTGGTCAAACTGGCATAACATTTAGGAATCGAATCCAGGAACCTACCTTAGGTAGAGGTTCAGGTAATTTTTTGAAGGTAGTCTCAATTACGGTTACCTTTAGTATATAAATATTAGTGTAAGAAACAATTTGAAGTATTCAAATCACTTGACAATAGAAAACAAAAAATTGGGAAAATTTTCATGCAATCGAGGATGAGGAATCAGCAACTGATTTATTCATAAAAAATAAAAGAAATATACTTCTACAAAAGGGGTACTGAATAAAATTCAAAAAAAGAGAAAACCTTGGATAACCTCAGCTCTAGTAAAGTTTGTCAACAGAAGGAATATGTTATTTAATCAATGGAAACTTGATAAAGAGAATCATTCTCTCTTGAGACAATTCATAACGTATAGAAATGAATTGAATACATTGTTGTAGAAATCTAAGGCTGGTTATTATAAGAAAGAAATAGATGAAAAGAAAAACAGTGCAAAACTACTATGGAAAACAGTGAATGCTGCTTGTTCTAAACCATCCAAAAGAACGTAAGTAACAGAAATTGAAAATGGGGATAACAAAACCACAACTGACCCTATAGTGATTGCGAAATTTTTTTTTGACCATTATACTAAAATCGGTGAGGACCTACACTCAAAATAGAAACTCCTCGAAATTATAAAGAGCTCAGAAATGTTAACCAAAGTTGAATATATTCAACTGAAGCAAATATAGGTGAAGTTGAAAAAAGCATTAACCACTTAAAAAAACATAAAGTAGCAGGAATAGATGATACATCGGTAGAAGTGTTTCAATATGTTAAAGAATATCTTAAAGAGCCACTAACACTGATCATCAATAAAATACTAACTACTCTCATGAAGACAGTTTGAGTATATATGAGATGATGAAGTTCAGGGTACCTCAAGGCACAATATTTGATCCAATTCTTTTCACAGTATATCTCAATAACCTGTTCGATATCCACATTAAAAGGACAATTATAAGCTATGCAGACGACACAGCAGTTTTCTACGAAGCTGGAAGTTGGAACTCCCTCAGGACTAAAGCAAAAAATGACTTTGAAACAATCATTGACTGACTCAATTTCAAACTAATGACTATAAATTGGTTCCACATATAACTAAAACTATAGCCAAGAGTTCTAGCATTTTTCTTGGGCCAAATATATGTAACGATCTGCTAATTGAATTGAAACCACTGAATTCATTGTCTCTGTTCAAGAAGAAGCTGAAATTATGGCTGATTTCAAGATCAAGAATTTTCACACATCGATTAATTGATATAGAAAATACATATTATGATACTAATTAAGTAAAGCCTAACGACGATAATTCGTATATCTTCCTGAATACTCCCAATCTTATTGTTATAATATCTTGAAAAGTAATTTGATTTTTATTAAATGTTTGCTATTGTATATTACTATTTAGTATTACTACCTTGAAAGAAGTTATTTTGTTGACTGTTTTCTCAAGCCATTTTTGTTTCAACTTTGGGCTACTGTTTTTTTATAATCAAGCTATATCATATTATTGAGTTTTTTTGTTTTATTTGATTTTGTATCAATTGACTTTCTGTATCTTTTCGCTATTTATGAATTATTATTATTACATAAAAAAAATCAACAGTTCACTTAGATATTACACTTTTTTTGAAAAAACTAGACTCAAAAACTGCATCTGCATTATTTGGTCTCCGCAATACTATATCTCATTGATTGTCTTCACATGGTTTATACTGAAAATCAAGCAGTTTCAGTCTTGTGGCATCTCAAATGTTGATATTAGCTTAAAAATAAAAGATGTTAGTTGTCGCGCCCTCTAGTAGCATATGTAGCAGTTACTTTGTATTCCCGTTCCTTTTCTAATAAAGCAGTTTCTTGCTGATAGTTGAACAAGTCGGAGTGTTTTTATTGTTTCCTTCCGCCTGCTTTTTAATAGGTTATGTGCCCAGAACACCACGTGTAAATAAAAACATTGAAACAAGTGTTACCGCAGTTTGTTCATTCAGTAAAGTGAAATGTCGATCAACTATTTAAACAGTTGTCCAAAACTACTCGGTCGCGAGAACTTCGACGAGTGGAGTTTTGCACTGGAAAACATCTTTGTCTTGGAGGGCTTGACCAAATGTATTGATGGGACCGAGACGGACACAGTTTTAATCGCGAAAGCGAAGGCAAAACTCATCCTTACCATTGATCCCTCTTTATATATGCACGTTAAAGATGCCGCTACCGCAAAGGACGTCTGGTTAAAAATTAAAAACCTCTATGAAGACACTGGTTTTGTCAGAAAAATCGGGCTCCTGCGTACGTTAATATCCCTTCGTTTGGAAAGCTGTGAAAACATGGAAAGCTACGTCAACCAAGTCGTTGAAACGTCTCAGAAATTGAAAAGGACAGGTTTCAACATCGACGAGGAATGGATCGGTTCTCTGCTTTTGGCCGGTCTCCCAGAAAGGTTTGCACCCATGATCATGGCAGTGGAGCATTCAGGTATGAAGATTACTACCGATTCAATTAAAACAAAGTTATTAGACATGTGCACAGATGGCACCACCAGAGGCAAAAGTGGAAACGCTTTCGTAGCTAAGCGAAACTTTACGACACAACCAAGAGATGGCAAGGCAAAGACATTTAACAGAAAATCGTCAGACAGTTGTCAAAGTCAAAACGACAAATATCAAAAACAAAAACAAAAGGATTTAACCGAAATTATTTGTTTTAAGTGCAAGAAAACTGGGCATTACATGTCTCATTGTCCGGAAAAATCAAATTCATCACAAAGAAATGCCTTTAGTGCAGTATTTCTTAGTGGCAAATATAATAAAAACGATTTTTACCTAGACTCCGGAGCCAGTAAACATATGACTCCTAATGAAAGTTGGCTGCATGACTGTTCAGAAGCAACTGTAAAAGAAATTTTAGTGGCAAACGAAGAAATTTTACCAGTAAAATTCTCTGGGAGTTTGAATATTGTCACAGATTGTAATGGAAAATCTCATGAAATAGAAGTTGAAGAAGTTTTGTGCATACCAAAACTAACCACAAACCTCATATCAGTAAGTGAGATTATTGCTAAAGGTAACAGAGTTATATTCACCCACGAAGGATGTTCGATTGTTAATAGCTCTGGTGTACAGATAGCTACAGCAAGCTTAGTAGACGGCGTTTATAAACTAAACTTGAAGATAGAACAATGCTTATTGGCCATATCCCCTGAAACGTGGCACAGACGATTAGCTCACATCAACAGCCAAGATATGTACAAAATGAAGGATTGTGTGAATGGATTATCACTAAAAGAGAAGGTAAACATAGATAAATCTAACTGCATAGTTTGCTGTGAGGGCAAACAAACAAGATTACCTTTTTCAAATACAAGTAAGCTTAGTCTGAACTTATTAGACATAATACATGGTGACATCTGTGGTCCCATGGAAAATGTGTCCATTGGCGGCTCTAGGTATTTTCTACTTTTAGTCGATGACTGTAGTCGCATGTCATTTGTGTATTTCTTAAAGTCTAAAAGTCAAGCTTTTTCTAAGTTTAAAGAATTTAAAGCTATGGCAGAAAAACAGAAAAGCAAAAAAATAAAAGTATTCCGCACAGATCAAGGTGGTGAATTTTGTTCAAATGAGTTTAAGACATTTTTAAAAACCGAAGGAATAATACACCAAATGACCAATGCCTACACGCCAGAACAAAATGGGGTTGCTGAGCGCCATAATCGAACCCTTATAGAAAAAGCAAGATGCCTACTGTTTGATGCTGGCTTAGAAAAACGTTTCTGGGCAGAAGCAGTCAACACTGCTAGTTATCTAAGAAATCGTTGTGTAGCAAGTGGTATTGATGGAAAAACACCATATGAAATTTGGGTAGGACAAAAACCAGACCTGTCAAAGCTCAAAATTTTTGGAAGTTCCTGTATGGTGCATATACCTAAGGACAAGCGTACAAAATTTGAAAAAAAGGCAAAAAGACACATACTTGTTGGCTATTCAGAGAATATCAAAGGTTATAGAGTCTATAACCCAGACATTGATGACATAACAACCAGTAGAGATGTCATAGTTTATGAAGACTATACAAGTAAAAGATTTGAAAATACATCAGAAGTAGTAAACTATGAAGAAGTTGTTGGAATGTCAGAAGCAGTGGGGGATTTAGATTACAATCCAGCTGTTGAGAATATTAGTGAAGGCAGTTCGTTCACTGACTTGGACGATTTAGATCCAGACTATATTCCAAACAATGCTGATGATGTTGAAACTCGAACAGAAGTAAGAAGATCTGGAAGAGAAAGAAAAGAAAAGAAATTTGAGGATTATGTTACTTATCTGAGCGCTGCAGATAGCAACATCTGTTTTGAGGAGTTCCCAACCACATACTCACAGGCTATGGGTAGAAACGACAAAGACGAGTGGCAAAAGGCCATGCAGGAAGAGATGAACAACCTGGTGGAAAATGAATCGTGGGAAGTTGTCGACCTACCATCGAACGGTACATTGGTTGAGTGCAAGTGGGTATATAAAATAAAATGTGATACTGAAAATAATAAAAGCTATCGTGCTAGATTAGTGGCGAAAGGTTTTACTCAAAGAGAAGGAGTGGACTATGGTGAAACCTTCTCACCGGTAGTTAGGTATTCTACACTTAGGTTACTAATGGCATTGTCTGTAGATTTAGGTCTAGACGTAAGTCACTTAGATGTAACTACGGCCTTTTTACACGGACACTTAGACGAAGTTGTATATATGAGACAACCTGAGGGTTTTATCAAATCAGGATATGAAGGCAAAGTTTTAAGGTTAAAACGTGCCCTTTATGGCTTAAAACAAGCGTCACGTGTCTGGTATAAAAAAGTCGAGGATATATTGTTGTGTCTAGGCTATAGTGAATCAGCTCTTGAACCTTGCGTTTTTATAAAGCATGTCAATAGTTTTCTTACTGTGATTGCACTATACGTTGACGATTTTTTAATTTTCTCAAACAACATAGCCGAAAGTACGGATTTGAAAGAGAAATTGGCAGACCATTTTAAACTAAAAGACTTAGGTCAGGCCAAACATATTTTGGGAGTAAGTGTGTGCATTGATAAGAAAAACGAAGTTATAACCCTAGATCAAAGTAAATACATTGATTCACTATTGACTCGATTCAACATGATTGACTGTAAACCTATTGATACTCCTATGGAAAATGGTTTAAGCTTAAATAAGGGTGACAAAAACTGTAATTCATTGTTACCATATAGGCAGCTCATTGGTGGATTAATGTATCTCGCCGTAATGACGAGACCTGATATTTCTTACTCAGTCAGCTATCTTAGTCAGTACAATAGTTGCTTTGATGTTAGTCATTGGAAATCCGCAAAAAGAGTTTTAAAATATTTGCAGAAAACCAGAAATTTTTGTCTTAAGTATAAAAAGGGTTCTGGTCAATTACTGGGTTTTGTAGACTCTGACTGGGGTAGCAGCACAGTTGACAGGAGGTCTTATACTGGTTTCTGTTTTAAATATTCCGAGTGTGTTATTTCCTGGGAAAGCACCAAACAAAAAACTGTAGCACTCTCAACGACGGAAGCCGAATATATGGCCTTGTCTGAGGCATCGAAAGAAGCCGTTTATCTGAGGAACTTGTTAGGTGAAATTAAAGGCTCATTTAATTGTGTTCAGCTATACTGTGACAATCAAAGCGCAATTAAATTATGTAATAATCCTGTATATCACAAAAGAACAAAGCATATAGATGTACGACACCATTACATCAGAGATGTTGTTACTAACAAATTTATAAATGTTGTGTACATTCAAACAAATGAAATGGTGGCTGACATCTTGACTAAGGCTTTACCTTCTGTTAAGCATTATAAGTTTCTGAAGACTCTTGGAATAGAATGATTTTTATTGTTTAACCTAGTGGGGGTGTTGATATTAGCTTAAAAATAAAAGATGTTAGTTGTCGCGCCCTCTAGTAGCATATGTAGCAGTTACTTTGTATTCCCGTTCCTTTTCTAATAAAGCAGTTTCTTGCTGATAGTTGAACAAGTCGGAGTGTTTTTATTGTTTCCTTCCGCCTGCTTTTTAATATCAAATACTTCATGCCTAACAATAATAATAATGATTTCCAAGCACTCACAGCTTCACCTACTCGAAAATGATTTTATTTGAAATAGATCCAGAGTTATTTTTTGAATGTCCGTCCTAATTGGGATAGAAACCACGCCTTATGAATCACATTGTAATGGCGTCAGAAAAAGACATTGGAAAGGCTGTTGCCACATGCCTACTCAGGTCATGGTTAATGCACTTTGTTGTTTGGCAAATTCAAATTGTTTTGAATGTTATTCAACCCAGACTCGTTTCACTCTGTTTTAAAACAAGACACATCAAACAACTAATGACAAAGACCTCCGTATTACATACAGCAAAGGTGACCCCAGTGAGTATTACATAACAAAATGTTACAGTAGCTGCTGTTATTTCTCTTGCGTACAGAAAGTACATTTTCAATTATCTATCAGTTCTATGGAGAAGGCTGATGAATATTTAAATTTTTTATGGTGAGTGAAAATATTGGTTAAGGACAAATTTGGTCTGAGTGGTTTACAAGTAATATTTCATATTTCTTGCGGAGAAAACGAAGTTTTTCTATGGATCTATCCGAGATCTTTTTCCATGCATTTCATCTGTCGATTAGGAGACCATGAATTACATTAATAAGAATTTCACACCCATAAGATTATTTCGTTTGTGAAACTAGGTAATCAAAATGTCAAAGGTTGTTATTGCCACCTCGTTTTTGAACATTTATGCTGTTTTTATAGAAATAATAATATTATCATTCATCATTGTGCTTTGGTGTCAGAAACAGGAGTTCGAACTGGCTGAAGTCATATTAAGAACACCGTAAACAAATAGTTCATCATGGCATTGAATCTAGATGATTTTCGGTCATCAGCATATAAAAGGATGTTTTGAAAAGTGTTTGAATATTCAAACCAGCTTTTTCCGAATCATTTATGGAAACTAAAACAACAACGGACTCAGGTGCTGTCCCTGTGGAACAACCGAAACTTCATGCTACTGGTTATCCAAGTCAGTGCAGTTGTTTTCAGAATATATTACTAGGTTCATCTCAATATCTTGTTTTGAGGAAAAATCGTGTTGGGACTTTGATAAACTGAGATAATGAAATAACATATCAATAAATTGATGGATGAAGCTGTTACTACGTGGTAGGGGATCATAATGAAAACAGAAATGAAAATATCTATTTTTTTACCACTTTTATTTGTAACTAACGTTACTGCAGTTTCGTCCTATATGGACATTATTTATTTTTGTATAAGTTTATTGTATAAGTCTGAGAATGTCCATATAGGACGAAACTGCAGTAACGTTAGTTACAAATAAAAGTGGTAAAAACATAGAAAATAACATATCATATATTGAGACTTCTGGTAGTTTGCTAAAAGTCGGATAATTTTCTAATACCCCGGTAATTTTCTAGTCTCTTCATGAATTGGTGACAAAGAGAAATTTTCCAGTCGTTTGGAAAAGTTCCGGTCCTCTTGGATCTGTTGAATATGATGCAAAGTTGATAACAAAGACTGAGAGATGATTTGCACACAGTATATGAGGGGTAACCATCAAGACTAGCTGCCTTCTTGATATCTAGTGAATTTATTTTTTCTTTTATTGAGTTTCTAGTGAAAGTTACTGAACAACAAGCTATAAACTAAACACTAAAAGAAGATAACACCTAACACCGAACTTTGAGATATACTTTAATCGTTATTGTGGTTCTTCAACAATGAGCTAATGATGTTTTTTAGTATTCATTAGACTCTTCGTCACAATTTTCAATATACTATAAATTCCTCCAGTTTCTTAAAGTTTTATGCGGTTTAATTGTGTATTTTCTTACATTTTTCAGCTGAAATTTCGGTCGCGACCTCAAATATAAATTTCAACCGTAATTTTCTACCACTTTCATCACCACATTCCACTTATTTGATCAACAGAAACTATTCCGTTTTTATGCGAGCTACGATATCTTGAAAAAACAAATTCTGGGTTAATTTTTTCTCAAGCGCATAATCTTTCACTTATACAGTGTGGTCCAACGAAAACTTAACACCTCGATTTTCCGGCGTTAACATGAAAATGTGGAAAATCGCTCGAACCCGTCAATTGCTGATTCGAGGGGGAACAACTTTTCCGCTGTTTTCATCCCCGTGACTTCAACCCCCTAACGGGGGTGAGCACAACCCCTTGATTTTGAATAGGGATGAGGGGTGTTGAGATACCTCATTTTGAAGATCTTATCGTGTACTATCTGCCCGTAAAATTTCACTTCAAAATATCCATCGATAATGAAATAACAGCGAAAATAGTGAGAGAGGCAATATGGAATTTATCTCGAGAATATTATTCGTATCCGACGCATTTCAAAGGTATTGAGTGGTTAATTTTTTGTCCAAAAAAGTAGACGGACCTTGTTTTTGTACCTTAGTCTATCGTGAATTGTTAAGAACGGTACAAGTGTGTACAAGCGATTGTAAATTTGTAGTGGAATTAAAATGGTGTATTCCGTAGAAGAAAGGGTGGAAATGATAAAATTATTTTTCCGAAATAACGACTCTGCGCGCACAACAGCGGCTTTATTTAACGAACGACATCCTGGAAAAAATGTATCCGCTGCTTACGTTGTGCAACTGGTTGCCAAATTTGACGCTACTGGGTCAGTTGGAAACAAAAAGAGGGTGCATGAAAGAGACGAAGCGAGGGACGTGGCTGTCTTAGGTCATATAGCAATGGATCCGACCGTTAGTACTAGGAAATTGTCCGAGGTATCTGGTGTTTCACGCACAACAATCATGAGAATCCTGAAACAACATAAATTCCATCCGTATAAGATACGATTGGTTCAGGAACTGAATGAGGATGATCCCGATCGCCGACTCCAGTTCTGTGAAGTGATCAGTGAAATAATTAACTGCAATCAAAACTACATGTTCGATATCTGTTTTTCGGACGAGTGTTCATTTTACCTTAACGGCATTGTAAACCGGCATAACTGTCGGTATTGGTCAGATGAAAATCCACGATTATTTCGTGAGGTGTATACACAGCGCCCCCAAAAATTAAATGTTTGGGCGGGTATTTATGGAAATCACATAATCGGCCCTTTTTTTCTACCCGGTAATCTCACAGGCCAACTTTATCTCGATCTATTGGAGAACGCTATTTATCCAGCCCTCGTGCAAGTATTGGAGAATGCAGAAGACCATCAAACGATCATTTTCCAACAAGATGGCGCACCACCTCACTTTGTTCAACCGGTGCGTCAGTTTTTAGATGACAATTTTCCTCACGCCTGGATTGGAAGAAGGGGACATATTGAGTGGCCACCCAGATCACCGGATCTGGCTCCACTGGACTTTTTTCTATGGGGTCACCTGAAATCCAAGATTTACGCTACCCAGCCTGAGTCACTGGATGATTTGCGAACTCGGATCATTAATGAATGCCGTCAAATTACACCAGACATCTTGAGTAATGTACGTGAACGTTTTCAGCAAAACTTATATTACTGCATGGAAGTGGATGGTGCCCATTTCGAACATTTAATAAAGTAATCACAAAAGTACGTACTCTTCCACTCTTTTACCTGTCATGTCGTTATCGATGGATATTTTGAAGCGAAATTTTACGGTCAGATAGTACACGATAAGATCTTCAAAATGAGGTATCTCAACACCCCTCATCCCTATTCAAAATCAAGGGGTTGTGCTCACCCCCGTTAGGGGGTTGAAGTCACGGGGATGAAAACAGTGGAACAGTTGTTCCCCCTCGAATCAGAAATTGACGGGTTCGAGCGATTTTCCACATTTTCATGTTAACGCCGGAAACTCGAGGTGTTAAGTTTTCGTTGGACCACACTGTATATTAATCTATGCACCTAAATTTGGGTCGCTTATAAATAACCTGTCATGAAATTTCCATATAAATGGTAATTGATGGAATTTAATTTTGGTCCTACACAAATACTGCGGGCAACATCTAGTGAAAGGTCTTTGACCTAAAGAATGGCATAACTCGGAATCATCTTCGTCTATTTAATCCCATTAAATTCGTTCGATTGAGGATTTTTCTTGGTCGATTGAAGACGATCGGGCTAAGTTAACGATGTAACATTCGACGTTACGTTTGAATTGCCACGGGTAGGAATTTGGATGAACTGTAATTCAAGCTATGGATCATGGACCTTTGATTTATGATTAACGTTTGATTAGCTATGTTGAACGTCACGCTGAATTAGTAGTTCTTGAATATAATTTGATTTTCGTTGAATACTTTCGGCAATGAAACTGAATAATTTATCACTAAAGAAACAAACAATCATCCTATGAGAACAATCCGAAGATATATGGTAATGCCATATTGCTAAATAAGGAATATGGGTAGTTCTCTGTACAGTTTCATCCATGGATGTATATATTCCTTTTTCAATAAAACGAACTTCTAATGGCAAACGTTGATTTAACAGAGATTGCGAGCAAGCTGGAACCTCCAGAAATCTCGTCTCGTTTTCGGCAGTGCCGAAAACCGAACTAGGTTTGTTAATGCACGCAACAGCTGTAAAAAATCTAACAAATAACAGACCAGTCATTTTGCTATCAGTGATATCAAAATCATGATAAATGATGTCAAAATGATATCAAAACCACCTTATCATTTGGAAGGCTTTAACATCTTGGGTGATCATCAATATTATGGCTTTCGTTAACAAAGATCAACAGGCGACCTTCTATCGTATGTCACCCACAATTGGAATACGGCAATCGAGAAACATGGAGAGTCAAGATCTGTTGCGCTTGATATATCTAAAGCATAGCGTTTGCTAGGCAAAACTTTGATGCTATGACTTGTCGAATCATGTTTGTGTATGGCTCTCCAGCTTCCTGAAAAAACGTTCCCTGCAAGTGGCTGTCAATGGATATCTTTCGAAGTCAACGCTGGTGTTCCTCACAGAGATCCATATGGTCTCCAACCCTCTTATTTTATATCAACGACTTATTGGAAAAAACCAAGAATCCAATATCTTGCTTTTCTGATGATAGCACACTTGTCTCGTCATACCATTCGGATTCCAGGACATCGGCTGAGGAGGCACATCTTCACGGCAGCAGGAGGTTGCATATCTTAATGAGGATCTAGAGGTGACTTTCAATTGGTGTGAAAGTAACCAGGTTTGAATCAATGCAACGAAAACCCAAGTATCGGTTTTCTACAAAAAGATAAATGTCTCCGATCCGGATATAATAACGTTAGAATCAAAACTGAAATTTGTCATTCGATAATCAACACAGAAGTGGTGCTAACATCGTTGTTCAGTGTTTGAAACCTGTACTGTTAGAACAATTATCTGAACTTGTCAATTATTTCTCAATCACTTTGACCTTGACCTCTCGGAATGTCACATTTCGAAATAGAGATACCTACATTCTTCTATCATTTTAATTCACTCACAAATTCTGGTGATTTCGTTGAATAACTAAATCTAATTCTTTTATTGTTCTTGAAATAACGGTGGCATACATTGTTTATTTCAATTGAAATAAGCGTCCCTGAATTAGTCATTTGATTTTGAAACCTAATTTTCAAACACACAGTAACCCTAGATTTCAATAGGACACACATCTACTTAATAATCAAACCTTTGTCAACCACGAAGACCCTCATGTCAAAAATTTTTGAACGGAAATAATGGTCAAATGACACCTTAATCGAAAGGTCTTTCAATTCTGTATCCAGCTCTGTAACATTTTTGAAATTACAATAATGAGCAATGTTAAAAAAATTGTCTTTTGATTTTTTACCTAATTCAAAACTAGAATACACAATTCCACTATTTGAAATGTTCAATATGGTTTTGAATTGCACCAGCAAGTGACTGCTGAAGTTGATGTTTATATAAAAATTATTTTGAAATAGTCACTCTCAGCTCAGTTTTCATTTTCGTAGTGCTTGAACTCACAAAGGCATTAATGCTGCATTTCTAGGCCATATTATTTTGGATAGAAAATACACAGTCTTTTACTGAGTTGTCCAGAGCCTCGGGAATGTGTCGTTCAAACGTTTTTCAGATTCTTCATCGACACAATTTAATGTTAACAACAATAAAATGAATCATGGATTAGAATATATCAACTGTAATCAAGTAACAACATGTTTTTCGGATAAATTTATCTTTTTTTCAAGGTCGTGTTAGGTATCCCACGTTAAAAGGTAAGACCTCGTTAGTCCTTAGCTCGTACAAGTTTCTCAACGTCTGAGAGTTGTCGTTCGTATGAGGGCGACAGCTGATTTACGGAAAAACAGATTTTAACACAGATATTTTTTCAAACAAAACACAAGCACTACAGGAAAATCCTTAAGGCACCCTCAGAGCCGTGCCTGTGCGAAAGTACCGATTTACATTGGATTTGAATCGCTGGAGACTAAATCCATTTGGAAAAATGATTCCAGGAAGTTTATTCCACATAAACACAGTTTTTCAGATGGAAGAGTTCTCAAACAGTGAACTTCGAGGTGTACTGAGTTGAACCTTAAACTGATGAGCAGCCACAGTCGAATTTCGAATTTCTGATATGTACCGCTCTTGGTGGAATCAAATGTGCCAAGTCACTTGAACACTTTCCGTGAAAGTATCTATAGAAGAGAGACAATATTCCAGGCTATCAAGGTTGCATGTCATGTTCCTGTCTCCAATCAAGCGGATGGCTCTTTTCTGGATAGAATCCAGCAACTTCAGGGTATGTATGGAGGCAGAGCTCCATACATTAGAGCAATACTTCAAATGAGGTCTGATCTGAGCTTTATAAAGCATCAAAAGTTGCTGAGGTGTGTACCGGTTTCTGGTTCGGATCAGTGTACCAAGCTTTTGAGAAGCAGCCTTTGCAATTCCAGCAACATGATTGTGTCAAGACATACTGGTGTCCATTTTAACCCCCAATAAACTTATTGAAGCAGAAAGCGAGATGGTCTGACCTGACATCATTATATCCGGTTTGGAGACATCTACCTTCCTGGAGAAAACCGATGTCTGAGTTTTTGTGGCATTGAATCGAACCTGGTTACTTTCACCCCAATTCTAAATAGCTTCTAGATCCTCATTAAGATATGCAACCTCCTGCTGCCGGTGAAGATGTGCCTCCGCCGATGTCCTGGAATCCAAATGGAATGACGAGACAAGTATACTGTCGTCAGCAAAGCAATATATTGGATTCTTGTTTTTTTCCAATAAGTCGTTGATATACAATTAAAAGAGGGTTGGAGGCAATATGGATCCCTGGGGAACACCAGCGTTGATGGTGATAGTATTCGAGACATATCCATCGACGGCTAGTTGCAGGGAACCTTCCTCCAGGAAGCTGGAGAATCATATACAAAAATGATCCGGCAAGCCACACCACCGAAGTTTGGCCAGCCAACCCTCACGCCACACACGGTCAAAGGCCTTAGAAATATCAACAGCAACAGGTCTTGACTCTTCATGATTCTCTATAGCTTTATTCCAAATATGGGTGACATACGGAAGAAGGTCGCCTGTTGATGTTTGTTTCCGGAAGCCAAATTGATGGTCGCTCAAGACGTTGAAGCCTTCCAAATATTTGAGGATATGGTGGTTTACGACTTTTTCCATGATTTTTAATATCACTGCTAGCAAAACGACTGGTTTATAGTTATTTGGAAGATTTTTCTTGCCCTATTTGAGAATAGGTTGAACAAGAAGAAATGGACGAGTAAATCGTCAAAATCGCCTTCCACAGAGTGATTCAAATGTCACGCCAAATTCACTTTCAATAGCTCCAAAAACTGAAAGATTCGGAAGGAATTTTGGGAAAACATGTTACAGGACCATTATTTTTGAAAGTTAACTTAAAATAGTAAGGGATACTTCACTTTGCTGAATAACCAAGTTATGCCTCAAACAATGTCAACAACAATGTCACACAGTTGTCAGTTTCTGCTTGATCTAGGGATTCGTAGATCTACTCATACTCTAAGAAAGGGTTCTCTCCAAAATAGAAAGCAATATGTAATTCAACGAAAGTCATTTTTTTTGGAAGAAAATCAGTTTTTTATTGACATTTTTTCGGTATTTGTTACCTTCCACAATCTTAAAGTTTCGGATTCCAAAATCTGCCTCCTCTTCAGAAATGGAAAAAAAAATTCAAAATATTGGCAGTTATTCCTTTTTGATTATTTATTTCTTTACTTCTTCGGCAGATGTCAAAGGAGTTTTGAAATATGAAAAATAAAATATGAAGCTGAATTGGGTGCAGCTTGTGCGTGATGATGATGTGTTGAATTTTTTCTATATATAAACATGTACAATTGTAAATGTTGATGTATTTGCATAGACGACATAGTGAATGATCCAGAATCATTTGAAATTGGAGTACCGCAGAAAACAGTCTCAGGACCTATCCTTTTCAATATATGCCCGGAGTTTCGTCGTTTCTGAGATACAGGGTATTCAAGTTTAAAAAAAAAGAGTGTTCATAAAATATCATAAATATCCTAACACCGATCTGGCTGAAATTTGCTACAGTTATAAGACGCTTATTTGGCCCTATCAATAGTGAAATTATTAGGTACAGTGGTGTCTCAGAGGGCATTACAGCCAAAAATATTGAAAAAAAAGTATTTTTTAGCATAATCAACTGAAAATACAACTTTTGCGTTGCTTGTATTTCCTTCATATCTAGTTTCGTTTTCGAAGAAAAAAAATTAAAGCCACTTTGCTCAGAGGGCATTACAGACAACAATATTGGAAAAAAGTATTTTTTAGCATAATCAACTGAAAATACAACTTTTTCGTTGCTTGTCTTTCCTTCGTTTTCGAGGAAAAAAATTGAAGCCACTTTGCATATCATAAATAATTAGAAATTTCAGAATTTCGAACATGTTTTTCAGTTCATGCATAATTTTCTGAAAATAATGAATATTTGCAAAGTGTGACATTTCAGGGATATTGCTGAATTTGAACATATGTCAGTGACCCAAATTTTCAAATTCGTTTCTGTATAATTTTGTAAAAATTTGTATTTTTGTAAGAATCCCCTCCATAATTTGATTTTTCAAAAAGCTGACTCTTGCTGATTCAACATTGTATTCGTGAAAAAATTATGTGATATCGAATCAAACATTCAATAAAATTGCTGCTTACCTATGGAATTCGCAAAAATAAGAATAATCCAAAAAACATCGAACCTCCAAAACCACAACTCTCACTAATTACGGTCGCCTTCAAGAGATTGACCACTAATTTCGGAAATCGTCATTGGTAACTGTTGGAAAATCGCTTCAGTACATTCACATCACCGCGGAAAGCGAAAAAGTCACTTTTCGAAAAACGCGATCACATTTTCAAAAGCGGACTCACATCACCTATCTCTCTCAACAACGGTGAGTCGCGAATGAAACACGCTCGATTGTTTTTCAACAATACTCGATCCAGTGCACTCTGAATGTTGTTGCTAAATGTAGGTTACGTTTCAGAGAAGCCGAAGCCGCAGAAGTGATGGTTTCTAGCTTGTTGGCAGAGGCGTCCGTCGAAAAGAATTGTGATGGAAATAGAAGATGAAAGTGTTGAGCACAGATATGGTTTCTAAATAATTGAACGCAGTGGCGCTTCTGCAATTCTGTAAATCATTTAGTGATAATGAGTTCACTAACACAATTTGCCTTTTTGTAAAAAAGAAGGAGTTTGAGTTTGAAACCAATTCAAAGTGTCACAGTTACCCATCAAGAAATGGAAATATAATTAAACTGCAGCAACATCGTACTAGATTGTTTCAAAAATCACCCTCTCTAGCAGCCTCCAAGCTATTCAATTGTCTACCTTCAAATATAAAGGGAATCCCATTAATATCTACTTTCAAACGCAAGTTAAACAATACCTTTTAGAGGGATGTTTTTATTCTATCAATGAGTATTTTGAGTGTACTTCCAAATAATTGTAATCAATGTAGTGTACTCTCTATGTAACACATATACATATTTTTTTATTTGACGTTTCCTATATCATTGTTAAATGATTATTTGAAAGGAATAAAACATTATTATTATTATAATATGACCCCAAATTCCTTCAATAAAATCTGATTAAATTTATTGCTGTTATGCTACTTGGGGATTGCTCCAATTGCTTCGCTGCGGGTAATTGAATATTTCTTATGTTCAATAGATAAATATTAAGTAGACGTTACTGGACAGACACATCGAGGTCACCGACAGAAATCCTGAATAATACATAAAAAAATTGAAAAATGTTGCTCCCAACCTTTCGAACCGAAAATATTTTGCCTTTTGTGTTGCATTCGTAATTACAACACCTTCCTTGATCACGTTTCAGCATTTACAAGAAACGTTCAACACGTTTGACTCGGATAAAAAAACTTGAAATGCCACGTTAAGTTTGTATATGGTGTAGCGAAATATCTACACAAACGGTGCGAACAAAAGTGAGAGGATATTGTTTGAAAAAGGGCGGAGCAGAGTAGAACGGGCGTAATATTTCAATGCCCATGAAATAGTTTCTAGTTACGGGGTGGTGCGTGTACCTTACCGGATATGCTGCAGTCATACACTACTAGAGAGTGATTTTGGTGTAATTATTCATTATTTCACTTGGAAGTTCCGTTAGAAAAAAAGATAAAACCGTATCTTAAGTATTTCCTGGATTCTTTTCAGAGCAAAATAGTGGCCAGCTTGGTATGGCCACTTTTTCCAATGTGAGACCGATTATATTTAGAAACACTAATGAAGGCAAATCAAAAATAGCGTGACCGATTCTTGAATTACAATTTTCGTTTACATTGCTATCCTTTTTTACTGATATTAGTTTTCTTTTATTTCAGATGGCAGATTCTCTCCGTTTGCTACAATTGGATTAGATAATAGACATCTCGTACTCTTGGTTTCTCTCTCAATATTCATTTAGTGCTGCTCTGAATGTGACTTTACGTTCTCGTGCTGATACTTCATCGTTAATGGACCCTTCCACTTTCCGAAAAATAATGATAAAAATCAATATCATTTGTTAGTTCTGTAGGAGAATGAGAAATTCATCAGGAAGTAACACCTAATTTTTTCCATTTCCAAAATGAATATTATTTTTGTAAAGCAGAAAAAATACATGAATGTACGACAAAACTATTCAAATATACTCTGTTCATCTGAGCAACAGAGTACCCCAAAACATTATCATGCATAATGCACGTAATCTCCCAGACAAGGCTGCTTATAGAGAGTCGCACTAAGGAACGACCGAAATTTTATTTTTTTCAATATGTGGCAGGGTACAGGAATTTTTTCAGGTAGAGTATAAGGACCCAACTTAGTAGTTTCTTGGCGGTTTGGCTGTCCTTGTTCATCTTTCACTGCCTGAACCACTGTGCATGCTGTTTTTGGCGAGTGCATTGGCTTGGGATGTGAGGGTTGAGCAAACCGGCCACCGTATGCCTGCTTCCACGTAGCCCCGCTGGATACGGGAATGACAGAATCACTTGTGGTTCTGTTATTTCCTAATTGAATGGCATCCTAACGATGGCTTGATTCTAAAGTGTGTGTATTCGTGCCGAGAGGATGGATGACACTGAGCCTATCAGCTGTCTCTACGGAACCTTGGAGATACCAGGCGCACTTTCGTCGTAGAATCGCCTTGTCACGGTAATGCGGGGCTCTGCCGTCATTGCCCTTCTTTCCCTAGCTACTCGTGGGACTTTTATGGAAAGAGTAAACTTAAAAATTATTTCTGACGCTGAGTCTACAGAGAAGATAGATGTCCAGCTTACGACTCTAACTGACCTCCTAGTAAATTTAGATCATGGGCGAGAGCTTCTCAACTCTCCAACTCCTGATCCAATAACTGAACCTAAAAAAAGGTTTGGTGGTGCAGCCAGGAAACGACAGAGTCGTTTCCTCAAGAGCGGGGTACCTTATGAAACCGCCTTCCACCAAATTCTTGAGCGGCTCACGCAGAATCTGCCTCAGGTGGAGGAACAAACCCCCTGTGAGCAGGTTAGCAAACGTTTGTGATCAATTGATGATTCACAAAAGCAGAGGCGAGAAAGCCTTGCACGGTTGAATTTGAGGCATCGTCAGGTGTAGCTGACGTGCAAAAACCCTCATATAGGAAGGTTGTCGTGGGTATCAAGGTGGGAATCTTGCACCTCGACTATCCGACTACCTCATTAACGATAAAACAGCAGAGCATATACTTTGTGCCTGCCCCGCTGGGGACCGAATCAGGTTTTAGAGTTCAGCAGAGCCGTACTCTCACTATCTTACCTGAAAGACCACTCACCATACAAACTAATGGGCTTCGTTAAGAAGCTGGGTTTATTTGGTCTAGTGTGAATAGGTGTGAGCCACAATAAACCCTTGTGGGTTGGTGGAGGGTCGAATAGACCCACTCACTTTGGACCTAACCTAACCCAACCCAGTAGTTTCTTCAGCCGGACAGTACTTGACTTTTTGAAAATTTTATACCTAAATACCGCATATGTACACACCACAGGCGTTAAAATGTATCTGACCACTCCGACACTGTAACAATGAATTACGTCAGCCGATTGCAGTTGAATCTGATTGGCCAGCGTAAGGAGGCTTCAGTGTCGTTGCTTTTCGATTTCGAAAGCCATGGGTTTTTGGAATTTCTTCCTGACGTTTCGCTGGCTAGCTTCTTCAGAGGTTCAACCATCATGGCTTGCTGTCCGATGCCTAACTATTAGGCTTCGTAAAGCGGATTTATGCCTTGTCAGGTAATCAGTTGTATTTGTACCTGAATTTGTACCTGTATTCGTACCTGCACTTGAACCTGGAACATTAAAAATCTTGCTGCCTGTTGTCCTGTTCGTTATTCTCGAATTCTTTAAAATGGGGTTCCATATTTGATTGAGGTTCACCGCTTCTTCTTTTTTGTTAAAATTATCCGTGTGTTTGTGGATCTCTGTTGACTCCCGTACCAGTCGGCTATGGTATCCCTGGTTGGGGGAAATTAGTTCTGTGTTCTCAAACAAAATTCTGTGGTCTCCTTCACTCAGTGCGTGTTCTGTCACAGCTGACTTGTCTGTGTGAACTAATTGCCCCCAATCAGGGATACCATAGCCGACTGGTACGGGAGGCAATAGAGATTCACAAACACACGGATAATTTTAACAGAAAAGAAGAAGCGGTGAACCTCAATCAAATATGGAACCCCATTTTGAAGAATTCGAGAATAACGAACAGGAAAACAGGCAGCAAGATTGTTAATGTTCCAGGTTCAAGTGCAGGTACGAATACAGGTACAAATTCATGTACAAATACAACTGATTACCTGACAAGGCACAAATATGCATTACGAAGCCTAAAGGGTAGTCATCGGACAGCAAGCCATGATGGTTAAACCTCTGAAGAAGCTAGCCACTCGCGCCAGCGAAACGTCACGAAGAAATTCCAAAAACCCACGGCTTTCAAACTCGAAAAGCAACGACACTGAAAACCTCAGCCGTGAAAGTCTAAACCATTTTGTAAGGGGGCTTGTTTAATTTACCCCATAGAAGCGAATGGGCGCGGTGATCATGCTTTGATCACGCATCTACCTTTTTTTGGGTTACCTTGTTAGTTTGATGGATATAGTTTAGTTCTACTCAGTCCAATATCGCTTCAACAAAATTCCAAATATAACCTCTCTGTTTCGTCACGACCATCGTTTTCAGTCGATTTTGAAAAACTACTGAAAAAAATCTGAAAAAAAAATGTTTGCACTATCGTACAATTTTCACCGAAAGGGTTATCCCAATATCAGTGGAAATATTAACCATTCTTGACTTACTCGTTCTTCAGATCGGGTTGACTCATTTTGCAATTAAGTAATTTTCAAAAATCGAAGAAATGATTGCAAGGGGTACGGGTATTTCTAAAAAAAAATATATTGTGGTGACTCAAAATTCTTTATTTTCTGGTAAAACATAAGAAATTAGATAATACAAACTCGAATGAAACAATCACTGATTTCACTGTTATCAATTGAACAAGAAAGTACTACGTTTGTTTATTTTAACACCCTCATCAATTATAAAACTTGAATACCTCATTTAGGTGCCTTTTGAATGGATAGTGTCCAATCGCTAAGTTTTTTAGATTTCCGTCAATTCATTTCCTGATATATTTCCATACCATAAAGTTCGAGATACAACAGTCAGAATAGCTAAAGCAAAACAATGTATTCTTCAAACCATCAATTGTTTTCGAAAGGTTAGGTTAGGTTAAGTACACTTATATACACTTTCGATGTATCATTTTTTTGTGATTCCTTGAATATCATAAGGTACTCCAAGAACATAAAAATATTCACACGTCATCATGTAGTTCTACAAAAATATTGTTTGTGTTGTACTTGTTATGTACTTGCATCAATTGATTCATTCACACTATTATGCATTAATTTTCTCTTTCAGCATCTAAATATACAGGCCTATCATGTTCATATAAAAAAACAAATGAAATTCTTCAATGAGTTTGTACTCATTATACTCCTGGTTTTATAATCAGAAGACCGGCGACAGAAATTGTAAATACTTGGTCCTTGGCTTAGTTTGATCAATACATTCATATCGTTTATTAAACTGGTGCACAATTGGTGTTGATAATGTCTTCAGAGTCGCTTTCTAATGTGAGTTTTATATTATATTATTGATTAATTGAAAACTTGAAAGTTTGGCATTATTGATGTCAACAATCACATATGCTCATTTCAATCAACTCTATTTTATTTTGCCACATCAACGTCATTTCTAGGTTAGCTAATCATTTATTGATAACCTATTATTTCGTTCATTTGTTTTACATAAAGTCATCAAATACTTTTATTGGGATTGGAGCATCAAACTTCTATATTTCATCATGGGTGATAAAGTTTATGCTCACAAATGTTATGTATGTGATATATGTCTATATACTTTTGATTGAGAATTGTAAATGATCTCATTTTCTACTTAATAATTTAATTGTGACCTGTATATTTTATAGATACCCATTTCCAGCTTGTTATTTGTGAATATTTAGATATCTATATTTTCTATAATCTTCCGACAATGAACATATACCTATGTGTGACCTCACCAAAGGTACATATACCTTTGGTGAGGTCAATTTTTTTGTAGAGCCTAGGTAAGCTTGTGGTAGTTACTAGGTGTGATGTACTGTTTGGAACCTTCGGTGTAGTATGAATATTACTGGAGTTTTTTCCCAACACCAAATCGTTATTTTTACAACTCGACACGTGTTTCGATCATCAAGTGATCATCTTCAAGAGGAAGATCCTCTTGAAGATGAAGAGGATCTTCAAGAGGATCTTCCTCTTGAAGATGATCACTTGGTGATCGTGTCGAGGTGTAAAAATAACGATTTGGTGTTGGGAAAAAATTCCAGGAATATTAGTTACTAGGTAATCAGAATTTCCAAAATTCTGAGAAAGTGAAAACAATAAATTAGCTTCTCTTTGTTCTGTAAAAAACATATAGGCATTCATTGTTGAGAAATCGATGTTCTAATGTTGATAAAAAAACTGATATTTCAATCGAAAATACTTTGGAACAAATTAACAATTCATAGCTACCTAAAATTTATAATAATAAACAGGTAATAGAAATTTAACAAGGATTGAATAATTGGAAAAGCTTTATAATCATACAAATGGTAATTTCAAAATGAGAAACTAAATGAAACCAATATAGAAAGTGGTGGAATAAAACAAATTTAATCTGATAATCAACAGGTCGAAAATAACATTTCAAAACGTTGAAAGAAAGATCCTTCCAAGTGCGAACTCGTTTCCTCCTTTTCATAAAATAGCACGTATACCTCTCCCCTCACAGGCGATTCTGTTCAAATTGGTGACCCACGTGAATCATCGTATTTGTGCCACGTGCCAATGTAGGGGTGTCTGCAGTATGCTGTGTATTGTACGCTGTGAGGAGACCCACTGTGATTCAAAAGTGCATATAGTTTATAACAACAAGGAGTCACATTGTCTGCTGCATAATTGCTAAGATCTAATTCATCTAAAGGAAATTCGATAGCAACATTCAATTTGCCTCTGAATCTTTCAGTTGGAGAGAATATTTTAAAATGAATTACTGAAATACGGGGATACTTATGGATTGATAGAGACTTTGTGCATTTTCTTCTTTCCTTGCACCTCGAACACGTCCATTCACAGTTCCCTCTCTTGTGATGGAATCCAAGCATCGTGACAAACTCAATTGGCCAGTTCCTGGTGGTATAGGGACTGACGAATCCTAGAAAGAACAAAAAGCTGCTGATGAGGGTCCATAGTGTGTGCACTTCTGCGTGGATTTCAATTGACCAATGAAATTATCTGCAATCTTAGAGTTATAAATACTATCTCAGCCGGAACTCTTGTACTTTTTCGCTGTCGCTCAATTTTTCATCAATCTCCGTTAAGATCGGTTGAGGTTTTTCATTTATTCCATTAACGTCATCATGTAAAACTTCTGAATGACAACGAAGGAACTCCTGGATATCTTGATGCTCATGACCCATGAATGCTGGGGCAAAACTTTGAATCTGACTCTTTAAGGAAATTGTGTTCACCACTCTATAAGATGAATCTTATAATCACAATTCTTTGATAACTTGATAACGGTTTAATTAAATCACCCTCCATACTAAAAATACTAGTCTTGATATCCTCCATGTATACATTTTTTTTAAATATTCCTTTGGTAAAAGCTGTTGTCAATATTTTTCAACCCATTAAACCCAAGGGTTTTGACTGAAGAATATATCACTGATGTGATGTTGTTGTGGCTGTTGATGCTACGTTAACCACTGCTGTCTTCTTCTGTGTAGTCACCGAAGCTATGATTCTTCCCATTATTGGACCAACGGGTTGAGAAATTTGAACTGCACGAAACTGAATTGGATAGATATAAGGCAGACCTGACGAATTTGTGAAAAAGTGATAATTCCAGAACTTGTTCATATTTTTCTGCATCTGAGAAAATCAGAAAATGGTTAGTTTGCTGACTCCATTTTGGGTGAATCTCAGAAAATTTTGATTTGATTCAGGAATATGGGTTCAGGAATATTTCTTCTGACTTTTGAGTAGACAGAAGAATACCCAATTCCCATGTGGCATCACCTCTTTGAATTGCGATACTAATTCTTTCAATCAAAAATGAATAGGCTTCGTAGTCATCGTTAAATGTCATCAGTCATCTACCAATTTCATTCAACAATTCAGAATCATATGATCCCAAAAGCACCAAAGGTTTCAATTGCAACATGAAAGACACAGTAGGAACTTTAGCAAAGTTTAATATTTTCGAAATTTATATTTTTCTGTAATCGTAGCAGCTGCACTACCGGAATTAGAAGTTGCAGCAAGATGTGAAGCTGCAACTGGGTCTACGCAGAAAGAAAGCTAACTTTTTATATTCGCTTTGTTAGAAATATAAATCTTTCTGAAATTATGAAACAACAAATAATCATTGGCGTTCCGGGTCGACTTCATTGATTCCAGTGGCGCATTTGCTTTTTCAGCTGCAGGAAAACCCAGAAAAACCTGCAGCACCACATCATCTGAAGATCTTGATCTAACGATGTCCTCTCTCTTATAAAACAAAATGTAAGGTGTCTCCAGAGGCTCCAATAAATTCAATGCATCGCCAGAACACTTCGTGACACGACTATCGTCAAACTGAAACCTGTCCGTTTCGTCTGATGAAGAATGAAGATTATAATAGTGGTCTGCTAGATTGAAGTATGATCATCAGTGTCTCAACTATACTTGTTTTCTTATAATAGTCAGTTAGTTTGGCGCATATTTGGCAATACAGTTGATCCATCACCCTTTAAAATTTCCAACGCTAGTTGAAGTTCCAGGAGCATTTACTACAAAGTATACAAGTGAGGATTTTTCCAGCGAAAGATCTAAAAATATAAGACGAGATAGATTGCATGGAATCATTTAATTTAGAGCGATCAGGAGTATTGATTTTGCTATTTTTTTGCTCACGAAGAGTATTCAACAAGAACCCCAAGAATTCAGAGTAACCTTCGTGTCCCACCGAGTTACTAGTATACTTCAAAGACTCCAGGAAATTGGTTGGTGGGAAATATGATACATTCTTACGAAATTGCAACGGCATGCACAATTTGAGAGACTTCTCCCCAAAAGTTTTCGAGAGAAAACGGTTCCTAGAGAATATTATTAATTTTGTAATTTCATATCTAATTTGAATAACCAAGACAGAAATTACTTTGTCAGTCCTATTCCGGATAATGATAATTTTTGATCGATTTTTACTTTCTGAGTTATTACGAATATTGACAAGGAAAATACATTTCTAGATGTAGTAAAGGTATGATATTAAGAATAAATTACAGGATCCATACAAATATTTTATTCTATGATAATCAAGTTTTTAATTTCATAGAAATATATCAACATTCATTACTTTCTGTCACAGTTAGAAGAAGAGATGTCTGACATAAAATCTGTAACTGCATTCAATAGAGAATCAATCATGAAATCTTCAAAAAAAAGAAAGAAACGCAAGAAGAAACACAAGGATATTTTTGATTTGCCAGGAGTTCACAAGTTACAATTATCAGAATTGGCACAAAAAATAATAGGGTGAGTTCACTAAAATATTTTTTATATACGTCAAAATGTGCGTCAAAGTGACATGTGTTTGAAAAATATATATCATGAATCAAAAAGAAATTCTCATTGAACAGGAGAAAAAATTGGATAGTAATGGAAAGTGTAGAAAACGTGTTTCAAGATTTATGTTGAAAAAGCCATCATTTTTGGAATGCTAATTGATTTTGAAGAAAATATAATGATATCCAAATGTAAGAACATTTGATAGGTATTGAAAAGCTGCAAATAAGTTGAGTGACCTCAACTTCACATCAATATTTTTTTTGTCTATTGATTTTGATAGAATTTGTATCTGTAAGGAAAATCAAGCCAATACAATATAAACAGTATCAATAAAACGATTAATAAGTATACCTGCAAAAAATAGAAAACATTACTCTCAGCAAAAAAATCAAACTTTCACCACCGTAGGACTGTAGTCAATCGATCGCTGTGTGAGCCGGCGGTTCGATACGCAAGGCCGGACGATCGATTTCCACTTCCTATCGTCCAACCCGTGTTAGGAATCACACGTTGAAAGGTAAGACCTCGTTAGTCCTCAGCTTGCACTTCTGAGAGTTGTTGTTCGTAGGACGGGGACATCTGGTTAACGGAAAAACATATTTTTTGAACAGAATACAAAAATAAATGGAAGCAACGAATATTTTCAATGATTCTTTTGAATTTCAGTCATATTTCGTATTCAGAAGTTCGTTGTATAATGGTATTTGTTCATCAACTATCATTGCTTGGTTAATTTTTCGGGCTGTTTTGCAACAACTTAATATTCTGATTGAATCGGCCATTACTTGATGAAGATCCATAGTAATTTCACAAACTACACCTAAACGATTTGATCTCCACAAACTTTATTGAAAAAATATATCACAACATGTTTCGCTAAACATTAGCTTTTTCAACCTTTTTCAATAAAGTTTATGGAGATCAATTTGTTTAGGTGTAGTTTGTGAAATTAACAACTTAATAGCAACAATAGGTAAGTTTCCTGTAATAAGAAAGCTAGGCTAATAATAGGCAACCATTCATCCAAATTAATGTGCTGAAGTATAACAATATTTAGATCTTTTTTGATCGACTCTTTCAGTTGTATTGCTAATATTTAGATCAACAACAAAACATAAAACACTAGTGATATCACTCTGATCTAGTTTTTCCCTAGTTGTGTTGCAGGTGACAATGTTACTGCGGAAAACCCTTGGATGTATGTAGATAAAGAGAAAATACAAGATAACTTGGAGTTACACGAGGAAAGTTCCGAATTTTTACCACTCAAAAAATACATTCTCGGTTTTCCTAGAAAGCAGTTTCTCATAGGTGAGAATTATATATTTTGGGATTCAAATAGGAACGATTTTTTCAGAAATTATGAAGAATTTTTTGAATGAGCGGTATTTGTTTCAAAATCAGTTGAAAAGAGATGAAACCACACATCAAAAATAATGTATTCATTGTCCAACACCAGACAGCGCTGCCATCTGTGGTACTGGGCGGAACCAAGCATGCATTGCTGAACTGAACCGCCTCCAAACAATAGGTCTGAATTTCATTTAGTTGTTTTGCAGTTAAATCTACAGAAAATGACATAGTCATTTCTCATTCGGCGATCGATGTCGAAGCTTGGATTTGTAACTGACCGCCTTTGGGAGCCTCTTTCATCATTGTGGTTTCTGTCTTCTGATATTCCACAGATGGTGTTTTCGTACTTACTTCAATGACATTCGAGTCTAACAATTCATTCCTGATTGAGCCTAACATCACTGATGATACCTATTATGGGTTGAAACAGTGCTGTATTGTTTTGGAACGCTTTGCTGCTTCTGTTCTGGTTTAATCGGTTGCTTCGGAATAGATTGTCATTGAAAACCTGGTTCATAATTGATATTTGAGCTTTCAGTAGTTCTCATAGGTCCATGTTTACTTTTATAACTTTTATAGAAAGCTTTGATTGACTTTTAAATATATGGTGACTTTTTTTAGGGTACATACCTGATGAATCTAGAGATGTGGAAGAATTCTACATCTGTGTTACAGAGCAAGCAACAGATACCGTTAAAGATATAATTGAGAAAATGAAACAGGAACAGGAAGAACGATTATTCAATACAATCAACAAAAGTGTGAAGGAATGGTATGAAAACTCTTTAATATTGTCACGATATTAGTTATCTGTGATACAATTTAAACCTGCATAATGGAATAGTTTTAGTGTCAAATTGGAACCTGTGGCGTGATATGATATTTTTATGCTCATCCAGATCAGTCTACATAATGAGGTCGCTAAATCGATTTCTAGGTCCATTCATTGTATTCTTTTGTTTTTGTTCCTACTTACCAGTTTTGATAATCAATATCAACCTGTTTTCTATGTATAATTAGTAAGGTTCCTAGACAGGTTGATATCTCTGTCCTCGGTCTGCGACTGAAAACACCTGCACCAGAATCGAAAGGTGTTTTTAATCCATCTGTGAACCAACAACTATCTGTTCTTAACATTTCTTCCTCCAAAATTAATTAGTAGTGACACTTAATGAAGCTGCCCTTTTGTGATATGAAAGTAATTCTACAATCCAATGATTGTTTTTTAAATGAAACATTTTCTTCATTTCCCTTGAAAGTCTTTTCAGTGAGAGCTTTAACTATTCATTGTCATCAATGCAATTTGTGATTTTCACTTCCATTATTTCTCGAAGGTTCACTCAAGGAACTGAAACCGAAGTGGACGAAGCCATTGTGAAAAATAATCGACCCTTGATCGAAGTTGAAGTTGAAACTGAATATCCTATTTTCTCTCCTAACACTCAGTTCAAAACTGTGAAAGCTGAGCAAAGGCGGGATGGTTACATGGAACTGAGATGTGTCGATGAAGTCATGGAAAACGTATGTAGAATAGATGAATTATTCAAAAGAAATATTTCTCATTATTATTCATTCTTACACTTTTGTGATTCATTTTAGTTTCAGTTCGAAGCCGCCTGACATTTATTTCTTTCAAGTCTCCGAAAAAGATTGCAACCTCATAGGCTATCTGGCTTCCTGCACTAGTTTGTACAGGTCCCTTGTTGAATGTTGTGATACTATTCTGGATATAAAACGGAATGACTACAAAATATTTAAAACATAACAATATTTAAACTGCATTGCATGCCTCCTCATTTTGTTCAGGTGTCTTCTCAGTCGGCAGTGTCCAGCAAAAAGCTGTGTAATTATTCTGAACCAATCTCTGTTGAAGTAGTTCTTCAATTCCCTTTTTGGGTCTGTGTTCCCGGTTGTATTTTCCCAGTGCTCTTTATGTTTTTTACAGCCTCACTTTCTGATATAATTCGGTACCAGAGATTCTGGTACTTCTCATAGAGTTGATTCCTGTTTGACGCACTCATCAGCCTTTCCATTGTCTGTTAGTACTGAGTATTTTGGCACCCTATGTAGAGTCAATCTCGTCTTCTTTTCTTTCAGTTCTTCCCACCAGGCCTAGTCCAGTCTTGGTATCACTTGGGGCAGATTGCCTGGCTTTGTGGCTATCTGTGGAAATATCGATTCACGCATTTCGTTGGGCCTTTCAATCTGGAAGTTCTTTCCCGCTAAGACAAGCAGAGTACTATCTAACTGTTCTCAATTCGTCGTATTTTTCAGTCCTCGTTTTCGAAAAGCATTTCTCCCTCAAGCATATATAACCCCTCATATTCGGGAACTGCAACTTTTGAAACTGGATGAAACGTGATTTGTTCACTACGCTTGTCTTGTCTACAAGATTTTAGCTACTAGACTACACATGTACCTTGAATTTCACTAGTTCGGACTTCTATTGTCTGATATATGAAATGATTTGAAATACCTGAAACAACTAAACAAGAAGAATTAAAAATAAATAGCTGAAAATAACAATTATATTAAGCAAAAACAACCTGAAATGAAATAATAGTGAAATAAAATACAAGTAAAAATAGAACGATTGAACGAAAATTTGAATTGAAGAAATAAAAATGAAAATAAAAATAAAAAAGTTAAGAGATTACATCTTGTGTAAAGAATTGGTCCTCCAGTTGAAAATAACAGTTACACGAATCCAACCACTATTAATCGACTAAAAGAGAAATCATAAAGACTCCATTAGACCATTCTTTCGGGCTCTGTAATGCGAAGGAACCAGACATCATCAAAAATTATTTCCAACGAAATGGCTACTCCAAAGCAATGGTAGAAAAAACTTTGGCTTGGAATTGTTATTTCCAACTGAAGGACGAATTCTCCACACAAGATGAGGGACTGCCAATAGGATCTTCACTTTCACCAGTCATTGCCAACATATATATGGAGTGGTTTGAAACTTTGGCCATTGAAGAAGCCCACAAGAGACCTCGAGTCTGGTTGAGATATTTTAACGACACCTTCATAATATGGAACCATGGGAATACTGAACTAGACGCCTTCCTGGAACACATCAACAGCATGAGACCTTCCATCACTTTCTCAATGGAGAAGGAAATCCACAACGAATTGCCATTCTTAGACGTTCTGTTGAAGAGGATCGACACTAAGTGGGAAACATCTGTATACTGAAAACCCACTCATACGGGACAGTATCTGAACCACGAATCCAACCACCAACAATCGACTGAAAGACGAATCATCAAGACTCTATTAGACCGTGCTTTCAGTCTCTGTAATACGAAGAAAGGTCTAGAGAAGGAACTAGACATCATCAAAAATGATTTCCAAAGCGATGGTAGAAAAAACTTTAGCTAAAAGACAGCAGTAGCCTCGCAAGGGAGATAAGCCTTCACAACCAGTGCTTGCACTTTCCTACATCAGAGGATTATCGGAGAGGATAAGAAGAATTGGTTCCAAGTAGAACATCAGAACCTACTTCAGATCCGGTAACACTATCCGTAGCAGCCTCACGAAAACCAGGCCACCAAACGCGGACTGCGATTCCAAGAATTGCATTAACCGGATACCCTGTGAGTGCGGAAAATCCTATATTGATGAAACTAAGAGGCCATTGAATGTTCGCATTGCCGAGCACAAGAAACGCACTCAGCGAGGGAAAATCCAATTTAGGAATAGCAGACCATGTTTGGCCCATTAACACAACATCAAGTGGTCCCAAGCTGAGATCATACACAGAGAGGAACATTGGTTTAGGAGAAAATTCAAGGTAGCCGCATACATGTTGTCCAACAACGTATTCAACCAAGCTAGCGTAGAGATACACAACATATGGAAACCCATCATCAAGCGAAAAATGACCAACTCCCGCCAAACGGTCATCTCCCACCGAACCAGTGAAGTGGAAAAAATGGAAAGCGGGGATAAGTGAAAGTACTGGAACGACCCATAAATAGTCATCTCTCGGAGGAATCAATCCAGTCATCACATGAAGACGATTGAAGATATTAACAATAGAAACGTCGTGAACTAACGTGACTTGTAATCTCTAACTTTTTTATTTTTTAATTTTTTCATTTCTTTAATTTTAATTTTTGTTCAATCATTTTATCTTTACTTGTATTTTATTTCAGGATATTTTTGCTTAATATAATTGTTATTTTCAGCTATTCATTTTTAATTGTTCTTGTTCAGTTGTTTTAGGGATTTCAAATCATTTTATATATTAGATAATGGAAGTCCGAACTAGTGAAATTCATCATGAAACATTGTCAATCACCTTCAAACACACATGTACCTTGTCTCAAAAAAATTTCTGGGAGACGACATTTACAACAATGATGAACATGAATGATAGGTTTTCTACTCCTCCTCTTACCCATCACTCTATCTGCTTAATAATATGCCCTCAGAGTATTGTAATTTATCTGGTCCCACTCTGCAAACAAATCTCGAAGAAGCTATCCTGAATGGGCAGCTGAACTCAATACCTGGAAGCAAATTTTGATCTTGTCAGTTTGTTTGTATCACATGTTTATAACCTATTTTTTTAGGCTTGGTTGATACCAATTTCAAAGTACTGTGTGTAATTTTTTGTATACTCATACAATGAATACTTATTCATATCATATATTATATCATATAAACAATGGTATGATAACTATATCACAAATCAATGCCTAAAGATATATCTATATTCATTTTCAGGTGTATAGAAAACGAATTGACGCCTCTGTGCAAGTAGCACCTCAATATTTGACTACGGAAGCTCAGACAACTTGTACATATCCATCAAATGCTGCAACTCAGTATCACTATGATGTGAACGATGATGAACAACTTTTCCAGAAATGCAAGCAGAACATCATCAGTTATGCAAATGAAAATATAGAGGATCTCTCGGAATTATTAAGGGTACTATATATTTTTTTGATTTCCCGATAAATCAATATTTCTGAGTCAAATACCTTAGAGGGTTTGTTGGTTATGGTCTGCAGAGTTTTCTGTCTGACGTTTCGTCCACGACTGCGGTTAAACACATACATTGTTTTTTTGAGGACAAACCCCAATCACTACAGAAGACTTCTCAAGGCTCTCTAAGAGCGGTTCCTGTGCCATTCAGGTTAGATTTGAATCGCTGAAGTTGAATTCATTTGGAAAAATGTTCTCAGCAATTTTATTCCACATAAACGCAGTTCTACAAATGAAGGGTTGTTAAACAGTGAAGTTCGAGATGTACTGAGTTGGCCTCAAAACGATGAGCAGCCACAGTAATGCTCTTGGTGGGATCAAATGTGTCAAGTTCCAGACTATCAAGTTTGCAAGTGATGTTCAGGCGGATGGCTTCTTTCTGAGGTTTGTTCAGTTCTCTGTTTCGGAATAGTGTTCAAAGCTTTTGAGAAGCAGCCTTTGCAATTCCAGCAACATGATTGGGCCAAAACATATTTGTGTCCATTTCATCCCCAAACAAACTCATCAAAGTGGAAAGCAGAATTGTCTGTTCTGACTTTATATCCGGTTTGGAGACATTTGTCTTTTTTGAGAAAACCGATGCCTGAGTTTTTGTGGCTTCGAATTGAACCTGGTTAAAATATGCAACCTCCTGCTGCCGTTGAAGATGTGAATCTGCAGCCGATGTCCAGGGAAGGGGCGGTCTATAACTCATATTTTCAGTACTATTTCCATTGTTGTCACAAATAACATTTTCGAGTATGAAATATGAACATTCAACATACGTAACTGGAGTTGTCTATGTTGAACAGAAAAATAACAGTGGCAATAAAAATGTTTTATCTAGTGAGGCTTACACCGAACATTTTTTTTTTCGGAATTGTATCCTGTTCAGTTTTTGAAAATATGTTGCAGATACACTCTGAAGGTTTCTGTACTTGTGTTGTACTCTTCAATAAAGTGGACTGTATAATCTGAGCTGATTTAATTGAGAATTTTGATTGGATAAAACGAATGCATAACTAAACTACACTGTATTACGCTCAATGTTCAAATTAATTCTGGCACAGAACACCCTTTAGGGTGTTCACTGTCGTTGGTGTTGTTGCCGAATTCGTGAACCGATTATCTTCTTTCACAATTCCTACACTGATAATATGAACGCAAATAAACGCAAAGTACTTCTTGAGCATCTCAGAGCAGCCCGCAGCAAACTTAGTAGGAACAAACCTCATCATCAACAACTAAGTATATTCCTACGAGGAAGTCACAAACAAAACAGACCCGTCTGAAACCGTGACTGCAGGCAATAGTGAATTAGAGAAAGTTAACACCTTCATTCCCCCAAACAGCTCCGAAGAAACCGATAGAACGGCCAAGAAAGAGAAACTACGAGATCTGGACACCAACACAGAATTTATCAACAAAATCGCAACCAGACAACAAAAGAAAACTCATTTCAAGAAAAAGTGAATCTTCTCTTTACCGCCTACTTCTTTTGTGTATTTGGTATCAAATAGGTCGAACTTTTTTTGTGTTTGCTTTATCTTTTCTCAATACTTTTGTTGAATGTATTCAAACATGCATCTGGGACATTCCAACGTGAGGTCTTTAATGGCACACTTTGTGCGCTGGTCAGGCCCTATCCCCCGAAGCTTCGATACATTCGGGAGGGCGCGCCAGCATTATCAACCAATGACCACTCCCCACACCGTGGGGTAGGTGATCATTGGGTCCGAGAATCATGTGCCCTGAGCAAGCGCAGTGAGCCAAGAATGGCAGCCTTCTGCATCTGTGCGGCTAAGAGTTCTGCCTTAGTGCGGCAAGCCGGTATGATTTTCAGATTCGAGAGTAGAGAAGACACCATTCCACCAAGGACTCCAATAATCAGAACAACCATCTTGACAGAGTGATCTGGATAGAGTCTGCGGAGTTCGAAGAGAAAATCTCGATATTTTATCCGTTTTTCCTCCTCTTTTCTGACGATATTCGTCTCGCCAGGAGCTGAAAACTCCACGACAAATATCGTTTTGGTCTGGTGGTCGAGAAGGACTACATCAGGCTTATTAGCTTATATGAGCCTGAGGGTGGGGAACAAATAGTTCCAATAAATTCGGCACTTCTCGTTCCCCACAACGGATTCAATATCCCCCGGAGCGTAGAGCAACACCGGTGTCTCATCAATACCGTAAGAGTGCCGTAGATGGTAGTATAGCACTGTTAGGGCCGCGTTATGTCGATGGATATAGGCCGAGACCGCATATGCTGGACATGCTGATAGCAAGTGCATTAGGGTCTCTTGCGCCTCGCGGCAGGCCCTGCACCTTATGTCAGGAACCTCTATACCCATCACGCGACTGCGGTAGACTAAAGTGTTGAAGACACCATCCTGGCAAGACATGATGAACCCTTCAGTTTTCGACTTCAGCCCACTCGACATGAGAAAAGCGAAGGTCACGCGCTTTGATAAGTCAAGGTCTCCAATGTTATTGAAGAAGACCCCATGCATTGGCTCATCCTTGCGTTTCCGCAGAAGTTAGGTAATCTCTGCGGCTTTTATCTGAGCTTTTTGCTGAACAGGTTCCAACTCGGTGACAGAGTTGTGGTCACCTCGTTCAGTGTCGAAAACTATACCGAGTTCATCAGCTGCTCGGGCAGCTGCTCTAAAGAGAAATGCTCCAATTCGTGCTCTCTCATGGTCACGGACTATGCAGAGAAGGGGATCCGAACTCCTGACGACTTTACAGGCTGTATCCAGCACCATTCTGTCATGTAGACACTCCAAACTCAAAAGTCCATGGCCTCCCTGTTGTCGGGGGAAGTACAATCGTGGAACAGACGATTTGGGATGCAAACTCCTATTGAGATGCATCATTTTTCGGGTCTTTACGTCTAGTAAAGTATAGACGATTTATTATTATTATTATTATTATTTTTAGGTCAATGGAGCGATAGATCTTTATACCGACGACTATTCTGCCCTAATTACTAACGATACGAAGTTTTCGAAAATATCTTCAGATGAAGAAGTCCAAGAATATATGTCCTTCATGGACGTGAACCTGTGCAAAGGTAAAATGATTGCTGATGCAGTATGGCACCCAATGTGGACAGGAATCATCGCAATAGCCTACGCCAATGCTGCTCCAAATGTTTATCAATCTGGACCAAAAATGGAGGATAATGTAAGATATTTTCAATTTTATCAATTCATTTCAAACATCCTATTTGGTACTAACCTAAATGCAATTTCAAGTCATCGACATTTTTTTTCAAAAAGGTTCTGAAAGCAGTTCATGGACTGAACTCGGTTCTTATCTGGAGCTGTTTGGATGGACTGCGGCCTAAATTGATTCTAGAAACTCCAAGAGAGGTTCACAAACTATCTTTTTGTAAATTTGACGAAAATATCCTCATTGGCGGTTGCAGTAATGGACAAATCGTAAGTTTATAGTGTTTTGTTGAACTCTAGTGTACTGATTGGCTACGAGATATTTCGGGATTAGAGAACAAAAACAAATATTAATCCCCAAAAATCACTTTATTGTTTTTCAAAATATGCCCCATGAAGATCTATACACTTTTGCATGCGTTTGAACCAATTGTCGAAGCACTTTTGCCACTCTGATTGAGGTATCTCCAAAACATGCATTCTGTCTAGGAGTGAACTACGACCACGATTGAATTCACCATTCCATCGATAAACCCTGGTCCTTGATGGAGCTTCATCGCCAAAAATTGAATTAAGTTCATCCATGCACTGTTGCTGAGTTAATCCACGTCGAGAGTTGTAAAAAATAATCGCACGAAAATGTTTACGATTGGGCGAGTTTTGGGCCAAAATGAATATTTTAAGTTATTGTAAACAACACAAATAGCGCGCGCGTATGTCAAAACGTTCTGAGTACGTATAAGCTCAAAAATGTCCAACTTTACGATAGAGCTGCCAGATTGCAACAGTGAAGTCTATCCAAATCCAAGATAGAGTAAAACAAAACAAAACCGAAGCGTGATGTTCACGTGATCGCCCAGTGTCAGATGGAAAGGGCAGCGTTCATTGGTGAATTCGCCTTCTTGGTACGAGTTCGGTACCAGCACATGGTTGTAATCAGTCTTTTGCGTGTTTGTGTGGCGTGCGTTATAGTATATTGTTTAAAATTGTTTTCCAAGATGTCCAGTACAGACACTGCTGATGACACTGTGAGCTATCCTCTGAGTCCAGCCAGGAAACGATCCAAAAAAAGACATTTGAGTGTTAAGATGAAAGGAGTGATTTTAAATGTGTTCAAGAAAGAGGTGGAAGAAATTGAGACATCGACTGTCGACGAAGTCGTATCGAAAGTTTCCGATAAAATTGGAGTGTGTTGCGCTTCGATTTACAATGTTTTACGGGAATATAAACAAAACCATACATTTTCCAAACCGAATACAAATCAGAATCGTCAAACCATTAAAAAAACAATAGATGATGCTGATAAACATGCAATCAGGAGGAAAGTGCTTGATTACTTTTTCAGAAATGAAATACCCACGATAGACAAACTACTCACAGAAATAAATGAAGATGTTTTATTGCCAAGTTTTAAGTGGTCAACATTCCATAAAGTATTGAAACATTTGAATTTTGTAAGGAAAAAACGAGGGCGCAATAGTTTATTATTGGATAGAGAGGAAATTGGGTTATGGAGGAGAGAGTATTTGACCAAAATTAAATATTAAAGGGAACAACAGAGAACAATTTATTGTATGGATGAAACCTGGGTTAATGCTGGTCATACTACCCCTAAAGTATGGGTCGATGAAACTGTGATCTCATCTAGGAGGACCTTTCTAGATGGACTATCCACCGGATTAACAAATCCATCAGGTAAACTTATATTTATATAAAGACCTGCCTCAATCTCAATATATGAAAAGTATCCCTCGGATTTGTTTTATTTACCTACACATCGGCAATGAGAATGGGTTTGTTGCTGAAGGGCTGTGGTGTTTGAGTCGAAGAAAACTAGATATCATCACAAAGAAATGAACGGTGAATCTTTCGAACAGTGGTTTTCCAAAGTTCTACCCCATCTGAAGGATAATGCTGTGATTGTAATGGACAATGCACCTTATCATTCGCGACGGTTAGAGAAGATTCCGACAACGTCTTCAAAGAAGGTTAAAATCCAAAATTGGCTGCGATCAAAGAATATTAGCTTTGAAGACTCAATGCTAAGAGCACAGCTACTAAAAATTGTCAAGAAGCGCAAGCTTGAATACCAAAAATATATAGTCGATGAGATGGCAGCAGGCCAAAACAAAATTGTCCTTCTCCTGCCTCCATACTACTGCGAGCTCAATCCCATCGAGTTAATATGGGCGGATGTGAAGAATTTTGTAGCTCAGCATAACATCACGTTCAAATTCGCAGATCTCAAAGTACTTTTTGATAAGGCTTTGAAAAGAGTTACAGCGGAGAAATGGGAGAAGTGTGTTCGGCATGTGATCTCGGAAGTCGAGACAAAGATGTGGAAGCTTGATAACATAATAGAGGCACAAATCGAGCCACTGATAATTCAGATTGGTGAGAATGACACTACTGATGAAGAGACAAATTCATCCAGTTGAATAATTTCGATTATTATTCCTTTTGATTTTACATAAAATAAAAAATATCAATAAAGAAATAAATACGTCTCTTTTCATATAATGCTTGAGTGCGCTGTGAAAAATCCAATGAAAATCTTTTATATTACACATATTATCTGCATTTTCCCGTTAAACTGCAAAACTTGTGCATTTCACTCGTTATTATAAAAAAGTTTTCCTAAATATGATAAAGCATTTGCGATCAACAAGATGTTGGTTCTGAATACGACCCTGGCCAATTCTTGAGATTTTCAATATCACGTGCGTAGGGCCATGTCAATGTTTACTTACATCCACTCTATCTTGGATTTGAATTTGCTTTAGGTTTGCCAAATCCCGAAACATAAAAGGCAACTTATCATACGTCTTTTGCGTCTGACGTGACTTTATATCTATTAAGAGCCTTGAAATCGAAAAACTGTGCGTCTGGTATGCTGGTAATATTCATTACTACATGAGAGATTCCAAACAGTGCATTACAAGTCTAACATAGCATAAATCTACTTTCAGATAATATGGGACATTAGAAATAAACTTCAGAAGGTGGATGAGTTCGAAATTTTGACGACTGCTCAGCAAAGATACCGAGCCTACATGCATTCTCTCATGGGATGGATGAAAAATATTCATGATCTGTCAATTGTGAGACCAACGGCTATTTCGGATTTGCGATATTCCCATAAACGTCCAGTCACAGGTGACCTCTATGTTAGAACTTTGTCTACATTATCAGCAAAGGACACTCACTCCAAATATGAAATCGGTTTTCTCTTTATGTTCTTCCTTTAGGGTTTTCGTGGGCCAATCATCTTTTTTGAAACATTTCCATAGACTTCAGTTCATTAGAATTAATTAGACAAGTTAACAACAACAGGCAACCAAAGAGCATACTATATAGCTTGTTAAAATAAAATAATGTTGTTGGGTTTACTGATTACTACATAAGAACACATGCAAAAATAAATTTGGATAGGCAATATTGTGAAATTGATTTTTATATAGCTGAAAATTGTTTTATATAAACATATATTGTAAAATAATAGATAAGGCAAAATTGTAAAATTATTTCAGGTTGGTATACCTGTATGGGTGGTACGCTTGGATGGTTTACCTGTATGGGATACCTACAGTGTGACCCATTTTTAATGGAAACACCCCCCTAAAATTTGAAGTTGTCAATCGATTTCAATAACTTTTTTTTTAAATGTCAAGTACTAAAAGATCTACCTTGGGAAAAAATTTGAAATGTTAATTGAAGTTTCAGGGCATACTACGATATTTTTTCTTAGTCGAAAATCGGGATTTTTTATTGAAAAAATCACTACGCCACTGGATTCAGACTGCCTCCAAATAGGTGTGACCAAAATTTCATGAAAAAATATTAATTAATAACAAAGTTATGACAACTCAAAAATTCGAAAACTCACACTACTAACAGTCACAATATATCATTTTTTTATGATTTCAACAATAAAGTGCCGCCAGATGAATAAAAAACAAATAGCGTAAATATTTTTAATGAAAATAACGGAATTACATTCATACAATTCAACTAACAATGAAACAAATAATTGTAATAAACGTAACTGATAACTAATTATTGAAATGTTTCGATTCAGTGCAACAATTAATTCGAACTCATATTCTAGTAGCCTCTACTAATCCACCACGCAATTCGATACATGTCTCGTAGCGCTTACGAATGTTTCTGATTACGTTCCTTAGTTCTTGAGGGCTAATATCTGCACATACCTGTCGAATTCTTGCACAAAGTTCATTTCTATCTCTTGAGCGGTTTTTGTGAACCTATTGTGTGAGAAGTCCCCAGAGAAAAAAATCCAAAACTGTGAGGTCTGGAGATCTGGGTGGCTACTCTATAAAAGGACTGCCACGGTCTATCCATCGGTTTGGAAATTGTTCACAGCTCTGGCATAATGAACTGAACACCCATCTAACTGAACAATTAAATTTGATCGTTCATTGATTGGCAGCTCGTGAATAGCATCCCAAAACTCTGCGTTTAAAAATTCCGGAACCCGCTGCGCATTAATGTTTTCCTCAAAAAAGAAAGGACCAATAATTCGTTCGTTCAATATCCCACACCGGACGTGATTTTTGGGAATACTGTCTTTTACAGTTTACAGTTTCACTACTCCATTTGTGTGTAACAATTTTGGCTTGAAAGGTTTAATATTTTTCGCCTTGAGACATCTCCGAATAGTTTCTCGCGGAATATTCAAATCTAAAGTGGCATTTCTTATACTGGCATTAGGATTATTTCCAAAATAATCTAAAATGATTTGATCATTCCTGTCATTCCTGTTTTGTCTTTGTACAGGATTACTTTTTAACATCATTTTTGATACTGCACCAGTTTCATTGAATATTTTATTTACCGTACCGCAGCTAGCACGAGGACGATCTGGACGTCTCTCATTAAATACTCTACAAACCTCTCTAACACTTCTAACGTCGTCTCCCGAAAGGCGTACAATTTCAATTTTCTCTCTTACGCTCAATCTTGCAGCCATGACACAAAATGATTCGAAGAACTGTAAGGTGAATATTGTTGACAATAGTACACTTAAATCTTTCACAAGTGTCAAACTGTAATATCATTTCCATGGCAACTAACATTTAAATTGAAATATTAGGTCTTAGTTTTAGTTAATTTGCGTGAAAACTTCAATGTAATTCCGTTATTTTCATTAAAAATATTTACGCTATTTGTTGTTTTTTTCATCTGGCGGCACTTTATTGTTGAAATCATTAAAAAAATATTCTCATGGCTATATCTGTTGATATAGGGTGTTCTTTGTGACTGTTAGCTGTGTGAGTTTTCGAATTTTTGAGTTGTCATAACTTTGTTAATAATGAATATTTTTTCATGAAATTCTGGTCACACCTGTTTAGAGGCACTCTGAATCCAGTGGCGTAGTGATTTTTTCAATAAAAAAATCACTAATAAAAAATCCCGATTTTCGTCTAAGAAAAAATATCGTAGTATGCCCTGAAACTTTAATAAACATTTCAAATGTTGTCCCAAGGTAGACCTTTAAATTTTAAAGGGGTGTTTCTATTAAAAATGAGTCACTGTATAACTTTCAAAATTTGGAATTTCTTTCAATTATGAGGCCTGAATATTGATTTTTTTCAACTTGGTAGAATGATTTGTGCCTCATTTTGAGATGAAGTTTCATATTGTTATTTTTTTTGCTTGGAAGTTATGAAAACTGTTTTTTCTGAGTTGATTTTTGAACTGGGGTCATTTAACCACTCCTCATCAATCTTTTCCATGTCGTTATTTCCATTCATTCTCAATGAATTCTCATATTTCGCCCATTGAACATATATTTTCGAAATCATCAACATAGAACGAATATAAAATTGGGGTCAAAACCGGACCTTGTGTGACACCATTTTCTCATTTCATGAACTATTTCAGGAATCAATTGGTTATCTCCATATTACGAGTTTTCCAAGATAGGCAATCTGATGGAAATTCCAGAAGACTGGGATAATCACTCTATGCAATTCTTATCTAGTAGTGAAGATGGTACAATTTTGATATGGGATCTCCTAAAGAAACCGACAGTTCAAGCAGGAGGATTCAAACCAAGAAAGTTGAAGAGATTGAAGAAACGCCCAAGTGCCCTGATGGTGAGATACTTTAGGAAAAAACTGTTTTTAACAATATATAATAATTCTTCACACGATGTTTTCAGGTAGATTTGTCACCCTATCATATCCTCCATTTGAATCTCAAACCGATATACAAGGTGAACGTTTCCAGGAAAGACAAAAAATTTCTAGCTATCTCCAACTCTCACGTTAACTACTGCTCAATGAAGTACACAGAAGTTAATCCTGAGAAGAGCAAAAAGAATGGACTCCACGAAAGAATAATATATACACCTATTTTTGATAGAAGTTCCCAAAAGGCTCTATCGCCGGAAATGCATATCGGCAGTATGGAAGGTGAACAATAAATTTTTTGAAATACTTCTGAAATACTGTTAGTTAGTATAATAATACGTTACAGTTATTATGAACATGTCTGAGGAAACACCTGTATTGTGAAACACTTTTTGCGGGTTTGTAACCTGTTTAGTAAGAATCTCAAAATAAAATGTTAATCGAAAACGTTATGGATTCATATTAAGTATCTGTCAATTTCGTCACATACAATAATATACAATAATATATATCATTTTTATATTTCTGCAGGAATACTGAAACGAATCACATATAATTATTTACAATAATGAGTATTCTGTGCTGAAAAAAAGTTATAAGTCTAACTGATAAATTCTACCACAGGGAAATATTTAGAATATTATTATATTTGTGCCACAATACGAAAAAAAATCATATTGAAACCATCAATAATATAAAATGATGTATATGGTTTCAAGTGATTATCTTCTATGCCGGGAAAAGTTATGAGTTCCATTGGAAAATTCAACCAGAGAGTAATATTTCAATTATCATTATATTTTTGCAAGAATACAGAAATGAATCACATTCAATGAAATACAATAATATATAAGATTTCACGTGATACCTCTTTTATACTACCAAAATCATGAGTTCAATTAAATAAGTCTACCCGAGGAAAATGTTTTGATTATTATAATATTTTTGCAATTATACAAAAACAAACATATTCAATAAAATACAATAATGTATATGGTTTCACGTGAAACGGCTTCTATACTAAAAAAGTTATGAGTTCATTTGAAAAATTATATGAAAGTTGAATATTTTGAATATTATAATATTTGTTGGAATGATACAAAAATAAATCACATTCAATAAAATACAATAATGTATATGGTTTCATGTGATACGTCTTTTATGCTACCAAAGTTATGAGTTCAATTGAATAATTTTACACGAGAGAGATATTTTGATTATTAAAATATATTTGCAATTATACAAAAACAAATCGCGTTCAATAAAATACAATAATGTATTGAGTTTCACGTGATACGGCTTCTGTACTGAAAAAGTAATGAGTTCAGTTGAAACATTCTACGAGAGAGGAATCTTGTCAATATTATAATACACACATTAAAAATCGCAATAATTTTTTTTAGATCGCTTTAGGGAAAAAAAAGTTGACGGGTGATTATTAAACGAATGTAACTTACAACAAAATTTATTGAATAGTCAAAAATACTGAGTGCGCATATAAGCAAAACTAAAAAAAATATGGCTCTTCTTTGGCACCCCGAGAAAAAATCATAATACAAAAAAAATTGGAATCAGTACAAAGTATGACCTCCACGCTGGTTTATTACGGCCCTACATCTATCGTGCATCGACAAAATGAGATTGTCAATGTCTTGTTGAGGTACATTTGCCCATTCAGCGATTAAAAGCTCTCTCAATTGAAACGTTGTGTGAGCCAGTCAGTCACTAAACACGCGACATGTGGACGAGCATTATCGTGCATTAGGTGAAAGTTTTCACCAACAGCACCAGCAAACGGACGGACGATAGGTAGAAGAATGGTGTCGAGGTACTGTCGAGCTGTGAGGGAGCGATTTGGAAAAATGAGATCGGTTCTGCCGCCGATCATGATTCCGCCCCATAGCATTACTGTACCACCTATGTATGTGTGGACTTCCTGGACGTGTCTCAAACGTTCATTATTTCCAGGTCGTCTCCACAGTCTTACTCGACGAGAATCTGGATGAAATCCAAATCTGGATTCGTCTGTAAACAAAACTGTGGCCCAATCATTTGCATCCCAGTTTTGATGTTCTTGACACTACTCTAATCTTCTACCGCGATTCCTCTCGACAAAGGTGAACATCTAAGTGGCCTTCTGTTGTGGAGATCTGCTTCATGCAGTCGATTTCTGACAGTATCACGACCAATGGTTACCTGGTGCGTCTGCTGCAACACGTTAACCAACTCAGGTGCTGTGATTGTCGGTTGTCTTCTTGCGGTTAAGACCAAAAATCGGTCTTGAACTGCAGTTGTAGCGCGTCCTCGCCCTGGATGTTGTTCGGCTGGACTGCCAGTTTCACGGAAACGCCGCCACAATCGACTGATAACACTTTGGGAGACCCCCAAACAAGAGCAACATCATTTTGTCGCATGCCACCTTGAACAAGCCCTACAGCTC
Source organism: Leptinotarsa decemlineata (assembly GCF_025532065.1). Taxonomy (NCBI): domain Eukaryota; kingdom Metazoa; phylum Arthropoda; class Insecta; order Coleoptera; family Chrysomelidae; genus Leptinotarsa; species Leptinotarsa decemlineata. The sequence continues at coordinate 459,693 of NW_027412523.1, forward strand.
TATTCATCTCAGCCAATGGTAAGTGATGGCGTTCCATGTTAAAGCACAATATTTCCAGTTTAATTGCTGAGCAAGAACTGCATAGAATGTACAAACTCGACATTTTCAGATTATTCATTTTAGCCGAAAACCTACAGTTTGTAAAAAACTTGATAAAAGATTAGTTACCGTTTTTGCAGGCTTTGTTCAACCCATAGAAATCTACAGGGTGGTCGAGTGTACCAATTTAATCGAAATTAAACGACCTCATGCATTTATTTTTATGATATTCAGTATGTTATAAAAATATCCCCAGACTTTTCCGATGTGTGTATTTTTGCAACAATACAAAAACAAATTACATTCAATGAAATACAATAATGTATATGGTTTTACTGAAAAAGTTATTGAAACATTCTACGAGAGAGAAATATTTTGATTATTATATTTTTACAATACGGAAACGGAAAAAAATAATCGAATGAAATAATATTCCTGAAATTATAGGTGACTATATCCACTTGCGCTGGGATGGCCAAGACTTCGACTTGGGAGAAGTTGTGAATTCCGAAAATGCCAAAGTGTTGAGCTGGGGAAAATATCATGATGGACCAGTTAATACTGTCCAGATATCTGAAGATAGTGACGTTATCTTAACGGTGGGTGGTAAAGTGTTTGCTCTTTGGAGAAACGATTTCCCCAATAGGCCTATTTTATGGAGGACTTGCAGGCAAATGTATACTACGGGAGAGTGGAATATTTTTCAGGTATTGTTTTATTCAAGATAATATAGATGATTGATATTTTTCAACTGTGGACTTCGATAATCAAACAACGCTGTTTTGACCCCCCGTAAGTCTCATCAGTGCTGCTAGGTACGTAAGACCCAACTTAATCTGTCCTTCCAGGACATTTGAGTCCAACAATACATTCATGGTTCAGCCTCGCACCACTTATGAGACCCGTGGCGAGTTGAAAGAGTGTTGCCTGGTATTGGGTGCTGGTTTTAACAAACTACCTCATTTTCAACTATTTTTTAGCCTTACATGATCATCAATAAGATCATCAATGGAGTTATCGAAAGCTGGACGATGTTCTCGAGTAGCAAATCGCCGGTCTTCTCATCGACATTCTCAAGTCAGTTTTTGACCGCATCAGCAATACATCCGTTAGAAATAAAAAAGGCAATTTATGGAGCTGGTGACAAACAGGGTACGCAGCGGAAAATGAAAAATGTTGTACTGAATTATGCGATACATTATTTATTTGGTAACTGCTTGAAGACGAGCAGTAAACAAATCTAAAGAAATGAACTTTAAATGCATAGCCCACTGATTAATAAGATTTGTTCACTGCCTGTCTTCAAGCATAGTCCACTAACTAATAAGAAAAGTTTAAACGATGAAAATTAAAAATTTCAGGTGCTTTTCGAATATTTTTCATGCCTGAAAACTTAGTACCCCAAGATGCCTCGGAAAAAAATGAGCAATTCAAGGAATTTATCAGGCGTGAAGTGAAGAGAAAAGAATTGTTCTTGAAATGGCAAACCGATTGGAATACACAAAACGCATCTCTAATAAGGTTACGGGAAAACCAACAAAAAGAAATAATGAATAAAGAAGAGGAAGAGCGCAAAGCTAAAGAAGCAGCTGAACTGGAAGAAAAGAGTGATGAAAAAGCCGTTAAAAAAGGTCCACAACCTGGTGAGATATTTCTCTTCTGAAAAGATTTTTGGAATACCAATGAACTACCCCTACTATTTAACTGAATATGTGAAACATGTTTCTCCTAGTGAGCTCTCTCTCTTCTCGTAGCTTATTTCGCAATTACCAGATTTTTATTTTTCTGTCATCTCGTCTACCGAGTTACACAGTACTATGTTGTAAATTATTCCCCGATAAAAAGTAATGTCGGCCACCACTGGTCTTAGTCGATCGACCGTGACTAGGCCAAATCGCGCTCAACTCTACTTGTGCTTCTCAATATTTATAAGTGTCGCGTTGCTTTGAGAAAATTCCTACCGGTTCCAGAAAATTTCCATCGAGTTATATAAGCACTACCAAGAGGCAGAGGATGCTAGTTCAGTAGAAAGTGTGGTGCACTCCTTTTGTAGGATACCCAAGTTTTTTCTTGATAACTTGCATACAAATGATAGTTGAATGCATTTTTCGACTACATCACCATATTTGCCATTATTTTGGTTCAGATTTTTGTTCTGGTGGGTTTCATCCATGAAAATCATGTTATGTCGAATTTATTGTGTTGAAATGTTTGAGTAACTTTATATTATAGGCAAATACGTTGAATGGGTGAAAGAGCAAAGGCAGATAGAAGAGGAGGCCAGAATAAAAAGTACAATAATTAGTAAAAAACAGTTAGATACCAAAGAGTTGGAAAAAAGAAGGAAACCTCTACAAAAGCTTGATGAAGAGAACGAAAGGAAAAAGAGAAAACAGAAACAGAGGTAACGATATTGAATTCGGGTACGATCAAGTAAAAATTCAATACGTTTCAGATTGAAGGAAGGTGAATCGATTTTCCAAGATACTGTAGCTTCTTTGTTTCCGGATGTGGTGAAAGAGAAACCGGCCCCGCCTCCTGATCCCTATGCAGGGGGTGAATCGCACAAAGAATTGGAGAAATGTTATTATGAATATATTGAATTATCACAACTCGCAGAAGAATTCATCGACGACAATCCTTACCATTACGACTTCGACTGGAAACAGGTTCTCATCAGTAAGTATCTAGATACTGAAACCTGAAATTCTCAATTTCTCAGAAAGTAAGTTCAACAAATTACGAGACAATACAAGATGTTTGAATTAAAATAGATAGGAAAAGGTAACAATAGCGAGTAACTCTCAAAATGAAGGTCCAAATATCAATAAAGGAATTGAATATCTAGCTATTTCTAGTTTACAATATTCACATGGAAATAGGCCTAAATATACGGGTTGCTTGAGTAAAAATATTCGTGAATATTATATTTTATGAGGATAACTAGATTAGAAAAGACCCATACAGTAGAGGATCAACTGTAAAACCCAGATTGGGAGACCCCTGAGAATAACTAAATAACTCAAATGAGATAAGTTAAAAATACCTTAAATATAAATAACGCAATCAATCAATCTGCTTTGTTGTAGAAATTTTAGAGCTGGTAACTCCGGGCTATATAAAATTCACAATTCACTGTTTAAAAGTAATAATTTGGATAGCAAGATCTTGATACCGAATAAAAACAGTCGCTCGGAACACAGTTTCCAAAATGTTCCTCATTTTGACAATTCAGGTTTTTGTTTCGTCGAAATCTACATAGTTGCTGTTTTGTCCGATTGGTGGAATTCCGTCTCGAAACTGGCATAGTATTATTAGGTGCAACCCAATCCTAAACGAATTTTTTGGTATTTATTTTTTTAAAATAACCTGAAAGCTCAGGCAACTTCCTAATATATCACTCTCAGTTGTTTTCTAAAGGATTCGGATGGTTTTAACCACCAATAATTATTTCAGGTGGAAAACAGAGAAGGCGAATTTTGGCCGATCCTCATAAATGGAGGAAGAAGAAAGATAATATCCAGAGAAGTTCAGCAGAACCAAGTGAAGGAACTGTAACTGTATTATGAGTTCGATATGAATAGTTGAAGCTTCAAAATATAGATAAAAATCAGTTTTTTCAATTACTCAAATTAAAGTGAAGTATGGTAACATGAAAAATTCAAATATTTCCCAACATTACGTTCAGTAAATAGAAAATTTGAGCTGAAACTGAACCTTGTGGTACACCAAAAGTTGAAATTATTCCATCATTTTCACAATTTTTGTTTACTTCTCTTCGATTTTGAAACTAATTGAAATACTTTTTAAGAATGACCTGCCACTTTACATATGAGTGTCAATCCACATACCACTGTCAAAATTTAAATCTTTGTCAATTATTGGGCCTTACTATTCACGCTTTTCAACTTGGTTGATAGATTTGCACTGATATTCAACATTTATTATAATACTGTTCATATTTTTTTCGTGTGCTCGTAAACTGTCACCATTTTTCGTGTTTGTAGGCCGTCAAGTTTGTTCCGCTTTTACCGGCGCGCTGGTTTGCCAGTCCTCTCTGCTTGGTATGATGATTTTGAAATAATTTTTAAAGTTGTACTGCGGAATTGTGTTATCCACGAGCATTCCTAGTAATGGATCTGCCTTCAGTTCATTGTATACTTTCAAGTATTCTGCAACATGTGACTGCCTGATTGGGGTTTGCCCCTGCATTAGCCTGTGTGTCACCAGTCGAGCTTCTATTTGAATGTAGATGTGCAATGGTGGAAGTCCGAGTAGGTTCTCAAGTGCTGCAGTTGGGGTCGTTTTCATGGCTGCCGCTATATTTATGATCATAAAATGAATAGAGAACTGGGGCTAAAACTCAACTGTGTGGAACACCATACGTTGCAAATACTTCATCTCCTTCAAAATTATAATATGATTTTTCTCCTGAGTTGTATGTTTAGTGAAGTTTCATGGTTTACTGTATCTATAAACAATATTTATTAGATCTGTCTCTGCTGACTGAGTGTTTGAATTCGGTTGGAACGCATATTGAAACATGGAAAGATAAAAAAATAATGTTAATCACAAAGACTCACTCATTATAAAAATATTTTATTTGAGAATTGGCAATTACAAACAGATCATTCAGACTCCATTGGAAGACAATAAATAGTTGAAATATACAAAAAAATAATACACTCCGACTGATGCAACAACTACTTGTGAACTATAAGGTGGAGAAGGCCTCTGTGGTATACTCCATCAAACGTCAATTCATCTTCTGATCCACTTTTCTGGCACTCATAAGCACAGTGTTAAGATAGGAAAAGTGAACAAGGAAAATTCTAGTATCTCCAGTGTTTTCCTACTTTTATCAACTCAGATTTGGATTGGGCACGCTTCTTCTGAGAGCAGGGACCGTCTTCATCTTGGCGTTTGGTTTGTTGGCAGCTAGATATGCCAGGAAATGATTGTTTTTGTAGCTCGAAGAAGTTGAGTCTGCTATACTGCGACCGTCACCTTCATCTCTTCGAGACATCTCTGAAAACGGAGAGAGTCGCTTTGGTTCAGTCTCTTCGATTCTCTTCCGTTCAGATCTGAAATTGGAAATAATTAGGTCGATATAGTTGAGAGGAAGATATGATCTTCATAAGCGTGATCCATTGCACTTATTATGCACGATAAATGGTGTTACATTTGGGAGTGATGAAATAGAATATACTCTCATGAAATATGAGAATTGAAACTTTCTATACCCTCAGTACATCCACACAAAGTATTGAAATGAAGCCAATGAATACTTACGTCACCGCATAGGAAATACTGGCTAATAGTGTCGGTGTACCCTTTGTATTTAATAGGTCTAAGAAGTGTAAAAGTGGGTGAAAAATAAATTGGAATGGTCAATTTATATTTAAGGTATTTGGTGAGTTGTGCCAGCAAAATGATCCAAATCAAACCAGAGTTACCGAGCCATTGGTGAAAAACTGGTCTAGCTACCGAGCAGCAATAGGTCCTCAACGTCCACAATGCAGCAATAAGCTTCGAAGTCAGGATGTTCTCATCATAGTTTGATGAATACTCGAGGATATAATTGTGGCACCTCTGGAAACCGGAGGCATAAGGTCACTCATCTATTTTATATGGATGATCTTTAACTTTATGCCTCTCGAGAAAAGGATCTCCATTAGTTTTTTAGCGGCGGTGGAAGAATATACGCATGCTATTGGTGGGAAATTCGGGATAGACGAATGTTCAACGGTCGATCTCAAAAGAAGATGATGCGAGGATTACGGAGAGGATGAGCAAGATGGAAGCACCCTGGACCATCTGCACTGCACCAACAACCAACAACACCACTCACAAAAAGCAGTGAGGAGCTTCCTCCTCGGCCAGTATTAGCACAAACTCCGACAGATGTGGTAATCGGAACTGTCGGGAAAAACAAATTTGCTGCTATGAATATTCTTGCCATTCCAGTCTCATTATACTCGTTTGGAGTACTGAAATAGACTCGAGAGAAGTTTTATCAACTCGACTTGAAGACCCGAAAAATGATCCTAAATCATCAGTTCCACGATTGTACTTTCCCTGATAATGGAATTCGAAGTGTCTGCATGACAGAATGGTACTGGATGGAGCCTGTAAAATCATCAGGAGTTTGGACCCCCTTCTCTGCCTAGTCCGCGACCATGACAGAGCAAGAATTTGGGGCAGCTGCCTGGGTGGCTGATGAACTGTGTCTAGTTTTTGACGCTCAACGAGGTGATCACAACTCTGTCAACGATTTGGAAGCCAACAACACAAGAATGAGCCAATGCTTGGGGTTTTCGTCAATAGCATCGAAGATCTGGGCTTTTCAAAGCACCTAACCTTAGCTTTCCTCAGATCGAGTGAGCTGGAGTTGGAAACTGAGGGGTTCATTATGGCTTGCCAGGATAGTGACTTCAACACCTCAGTCTACCGCAGTCGTCTGTTGGATATACGTTTATTGATCTTGATTTGACAAATTATTGTCAATGGTGGGGCCGAAATTGGTACAGTCGTTCCTGCAGAGAAAGTATGCAGAATACATATTTTTCTGTTTTGGAAAGAAACATAAACATAAATAAATGTTACTGGAGTTTTTTCCCAACACTAAATCGTTATTTTTAACACCTCGACACGTGTTTAGATCACCAAGTGATCCTCTTTGAAGATGATCACTTGGTGATCGAAACACGTGTCGAGGTGTTAAAAATAACGATTTAGTGTTGGGAAAAAACTCCAGTAATATTCATTACTACACCTAAGATTCCAAACAGTGCATCATAAGTAAACATAAACATGTCATAGGAACCTACCTCATCAGACTTTTTTTATGTTTCACTTCTCTCTCCAATATGTCAGCAGTGGTTAAATCAGAACTCTGAATTTGTTGAAGGGCACTTGCATTTTCTGTGAGCCACGGTTTACTGGACTTCAGTTTGCAGGTACAACTGTCAGGGTCACATCTTTGGCATTGCACAGGTTTGATTTCGCCACTGATGTCTTCGTCATCTAGTATACCTGAAAGTGGAGAAATTGGAAAATGTTTGAGAAAGTGTTGACGGGTAATTTCCATCAAGAGCATAGTGCATTTGAATAATTAAATATTCAAATATTTAGGTAGTAATCAAAATGAAATCATCAAAGCAAACAATATTTCTTTTATCTTTAGTATTGTATGTTGAGTCATCTGCAAGACTTCACCATATCGGAACCATTTTGTTTCAATGATGCAAAAATGTAAGAAAACTACTCAAAATCCGTTACTCACCCAATGTTATTTTTTCCAGTATAGAGTTGTCGGTCTTAGGAGCTGATTGAGATGACTGGTTGAGTAATAGTTTTGATAGGGGAGGTGCCAATCCCAAACCAATGTTTCTTTCATGATATACTTCAGAAATTGTAGGCGTCAACTCTCTATTGATATGCCTAAGTTGTGTTGCCAAAATTGTGTCATGTAAGGCTGTGAAGAAAAAGAAACGAAATTGGCTCATATTGGATATATTTTAGAATATAGATTAGATTAGGTTAGGTTAGGTTAGGTTAGGTTAGGTTAGGTTGAAAAAGAAGAGAAATGGTGAAGTGACTTATGGCGCTATCTCAATTCCCTTAACCAGTCAAAAAAATTGCAGGCTGTAATGAATTTGATTCAACTGTAGTATCATCATTGAGGAAGAAATTATAAATAAAATGAGCTCTGAAACTATTTCCTGTGGTAAATCAAAATGAAATATTCCTCAGAATATCAAAAACTTCTCACCTTGAAGGCTAACAGCCTTTGAATTCTCATTTTACAATTGATTTTAAGCAAATATGATTTTTCAAACATTCTCTTACTTAATGAAGCGCTTCCAGATTTCCCATCACTTATGTTTATATCCTGCTTCGAATCCTCTTTCTCGGGTGTAGAAGCAATCGAGGCCAAATTAGAAGCAGCTTCGGAATCATTTGGTGAGAAATAGAGCAGTCTTTCATTCGCTGGTAATGTTTCCTCACTTGGCAGTGTTATTGGTTTCCTACTTTGGTTTGGAGGAGGATGTAGAGGTTGAGCAGACGATACCTAAAACATCGAAAATTAGTTTACGACAATCTTGCTAAGACATCATCATTCAATGAAATGATTTCTACTGTTCTATACTATACTCAGCCATTTTGAAACGGTCATTTTGAACGGCTACACTTAAATGGCCACATCAAAATAGCCACAGTGGAATGACCACATTGAATGGCCACACTGAATGGCCACACTGAATGGCCACACTGAATGGCCACATTGAAATGGCCACATTGAAATGGCCACATTGAAATGGCCACATTGAACGGCCACATCGAAATGTTAACAAATTTTCATCTTGAATATATTTTTCATTTTCAGCCTGATTTTGAATGTTTTTCAATGAATGGATAGAAATGTATATCGGATTATTTCACATCAAACATATTTCCTGATACCTATGGCCCGATTTATATTGGGTCTTCCGACAGGGACTTCAAATCTTTGACAATTCATAACGGCCATCTTATGATATCACTAAATTGTAAATTTTTGCATAATTATTGTAAAAGATAGAAAACACACAAAGAAAACTCAAAGCTCTATTGGATAATTCACAAATTTGAAACTTATCTTGATATTGAAATGAATCAAAAAAGAATGTTTAAGAAATGAACATGCTGGTTTTGAGTGTCATCTAAAAATTGTATTTCACTACAGGGTGTTTCAAAATTAGCTGGTAGAAACAAATTTTTATTTTCCCTCGTATAATATGTATAATTCGGGCAAATCTATCTGATATAAATCAATCTAACACAAATTTCCTACCACTTATTGAAAAAAATATCGATATTGTTATCAATTTCAAGGTGTCTGTTTTTTATGTATCTGAGTGCAGTGGAAAGTCTAACATATTCTCACCTCTGTTCTTACGCTCAATCTGTCTAAAGTACACATAGCATTTCTCGGCTTCTTGTAAGGAATTTTGGTTTTGAAGGTGGTGTTGAAAAGTTTTGCTTCCATTTTTTCTAACTCGCTATCAGAACTATTTTCGAACAATCCAGCAGGCAAGTTATTATAAAGTGACGATAGTTCCGTTGCCGGTTTGACTCGTGGTGGTGGAAGAGGTGGAATCTGAAATATTATAAATTTTGACGTAATTGATCAGAAGATATTCAATAACGGAAAAACTCGAGGTATGGTGATATATGGAACTGTACCTGATTTTGTGTCTGCCTTCTTAAAATAGTGGCATGCCCGTTATCCCAATCAGTGGCTGAGCTGGCTGAACTAGAACTGTCTGGTCTTATATTGTCATTCTTTCCGTCGTTTTGGGCATAAAGATGTCGTATTCTTGTTTGATGGGCTAGTGAAAGAGCAATGTTCTGGTTTTCGGGCTGAAAGTTTCAATTTATGATTCAACTATATTACATGGTTCTCAAAATGTTCGGGGGCATCATCACCAGCTGATTTTTTGGTAATAATATAGCTAAAATGTTTGTTCAATTATCCTGGATCACTGCTGATGATTGTTTCCGAACTTCAGGTGTAAATGCTTTTATAACTGTTACTATCACTTTCATGAATTCAAACTTCTACGATTTCTCAATATTTCTTATCAGATTTTCACAAACCATTCATCATTACCACAAGAGATGATACACCACTTAGACGCATAAATATAAACTAATAGGTAAATCATACTTTCCTACCAGTAACGTAAAACTAAACTCCAAATGAGGAAGAGGAGATGAACTCATCATTTAGTGAACCCTTTGGGTTCACTATCGCAAGTCATCGCACCCAAATTAATGGTGGTTAGTAAAAGTCATTCCATTTTTCAAAATGATAAATCAGATTCAGTAATGACTCGCGGTATGTGGGAAGATCAAATATAGATTTGGAAAATTCAGATGGCATCTAGAGAATTCAATTCAGTTCTTAATTCAAATCAGTTGAGATTCGGATCAGTCCAGGATGTGATTAGTATAATAAAGTAGGTAATTAATACAGTGAGTTTCACCCGAGTGACAGAACAGAAGTATGAAGCAGTCACTGATGAAGAATTTGTTTGTGTTTTGGATTTGAACACAAACACAGTAAATTATAACTGAATCTGCAGAGTTAGTCTGTTAAGAAGCTACGAAAGTGAATATAGCTGCTTTAGATTACAAGATTATGATAACATAGAAAATGTGTAGCCCAAATGAAGGCTTCTGGCAGGTCTTCAAAATCAACAGAATAACTACGAAGGTGGGTAGGTAGGTCTTAAGCGACTGGATCTGTTCGACCTTCAACTGTAACAAGCGAGCGTTATTTGTGGCTGAGACCTAATCAAACTCGACCAAATGAATCCAACTTCTTAACAAACTCGATCACTTCATTTGGTGAGTGATATTTCAGGTCAGCTGGTAAGAGTTGATCTCTGCCAAACGCTGAAAATCTGACTACGTGGCACAGACTACATGGTCTGCTTCCAGAGTCTGAATTTTCTAATAGAAAATAATCCCCTCCAAGAATTCAGACCAGGTTATTTGCAGGATCTGCTCAATGGAAGATTATTTTATCTCCTGATGTAGATTCTGCTCGTGCTACTCAGAAATTCATTGCAAAGCCACTTGGCTGCACTACCTAGCTCCATCTCCTCTGTGAACTCTTTCTCTTAATCCTTTGTGACAGGAAGAACAGTTGTGGTCATTCACTAGACATCCGTCTCCTCTGTTGACTCAACTTATTTGCAGAATTTGCTTGGTGAGAGACTGCTTCCTCTCATGTTGCAAATTATATTCCTGCCGCTACAAAATTTAGGACAAGTCAGTGTCATAAAACTGAACTTAGGAGTTCATAATCCAATGCTACAGGGATAACAATTGCGGTCGTTTGAACTCATCTCCGCTTTGAACTCAGCTCAAAAGCCGGAGAATTGGGACAATATTTCTCCTGATTCTTTGTTACAGAAAAAATTGTTGATATCGTTTATTCGATATCTATATCCTCTATAGAATTAGATTCGGGATTTTGGTTACTTCGTGGTCCATAATGGAGTCCCACGAGTAGCTAGGAAAAGAAGGTCAATCACGGTTGAGTCCCGCATTATGATCACAAGGCTTTCTGCGACTACAAGACGCCCTATATGAGACACCACACCTGACAGAGGTAATCTATAGCTCCCGCGTAGGTACCTATAGATCAAAACTGTAAAAGACAAGTAATGAAACACAATAAAAGTGGTATGAAAATTGCATTCACTAATCAGATAGTTGAATGGTCATATTTGCCTGATATGGAAATGTTATACCATATTCAAAGAAATTAAACCAAATTTTGTGCAATATCAACTGAAAGTGGGTAGTACTTATGAAAGTTCAATGTTGAAAGCCTTGAAAAGCTAAATAATACCAAAAGTAGCATCTCTCGTGGAAGCAACATCAAAACCAATTCGAGTCATAAATTACTACAACTATTGGCCCAATAATGGCCTACAAAAAGAACAGTAGGCAGCAGAATGAAGAAGTTGAGGAGTCTCCCAACATGGAGGAAGAAGTTTTCTCTTTGGAGACTGACAGGAGCAGATCCAGAGAAAGTACACCATTCCTCGAAGACTCTGATAGACTAGAAGTAGAATCACTGAACGAAACCCATTCTGTACTTCTAGGTTTAATAGAAGATCAGGCATCTAGATCAATGCAGGAAGGGACGGCGGAGGAGTCTCCTAACATCCAGTAATGCCACTAAAAATAATACAAATTAACGTGGACAGAAGGGGGCAGCCCAAAAATTGCTAGCAAAAATCACAGAGGAAGAAGGAGTAGACATTGCCCTGGTCCAAGAGCCAAACGTCCGGATAACATCTAACAATCCACGGTGGATACTCGACTCGACAAATATCTGTGCGGTATTCTGCGCTAACTCGGGCTGCGGCGTGGTAACACACGTGAAGGGGCAGGGCTGTGCCTGCATCAAATTCGAAGATTGGGCATTATATAGTTGCTACATATCCCCCAATACCTCGCTAGAAGTATACAAGGAAAGGCTACACCTTATTTTGGATCACGTGGTGGACTCAAAGACCGAAGCGACAGTTGCGGGAGACTTCAATGCCAAATCGCCTTCCTGGAATTCACCATTAACAGATGCCAGAGGCACATATATGGACGAAGCGCTGCAAGCTCTGGACATGGTAGTCCTAAACGAGGGGAGTACCCCAACTTTCACTAGGGGAGCAACGACATCGTACATAGACGTAACCTTTGCCACGCAGACGGCTAGCAGATTGGTGCATTCGTGGAGGGTATCCACAGGGGAAAGCCTTAGCCTACATAGGCATATATTCTATGACATCGACAAAGGAAATGAGACACCGACGAGAGAATGGGTGGAAAGGCCTCGCCCGCAGGCAGATGTATTTAGAGACGTCATTCGGATAGCCCGCTAGGGGTGTAAAAGACGCAAAGAGCCTCGTCAAGGTAATCAAAGAGGCACAGGTTCTGAGTACGGTGGCGATACAGGTTGGTCCCAACAGGTTGCAGCCAGTATGGTGGAACGAGGAGATTGAGCAGCTCAGAACAATCTGCAATAGGCACAGGAGGTCCCTCACAAGAGCTAGAGGTAGAGACATGGATCAAACCACGATCGAAGGTCTAGAGGCAAGATATAAAAGCGGCAGGAAGGAATTAAAAACTGCAATTAGGAGAGCACAAAGGAGAAAATGAGAGGAGCTATGCAGTGAGTTGGAAGAAGACCCCTGGGGGAGAGGATATCAAATAGTCACAGGGTCGATGAGACATCTTAGGACCCCGTCCTAAGATTGGGAAATATTTATTATTTATTGTTATTTCATTTTTTTTATCAATTCATATATTCCTTCATATAATTTTTCATAATCGATGCATATTAACATCAACATTTGTTCAATACTTCTAACCTGTATACAGTATATCAGTTGTATGGAATGGACTTCTAATATGAGTCTTCATGCAGCTCCTTGAAGAGGTAGACGGCCATCAGGTTTACTCCGTAGTGATTTCATTCAAACGTTTGGTACTGTCATTTGTTTCATGAGACGATTTGATGAAATCATTCATTGAGTTATTCAGAGTTTGACTTGGGTTAGTACAAACATCGCTACATCGCGATAAGATTTTGTAGAGGCTTGCTGATAAAAACAATAACATTGAGACAAATGACACCATCTTACCTGTAGGACCACAGGTGGACTGGGTGTGAATGCCGCGTCAGACTCTCCACCACCGGGTCTTGCTAAAGTGGCGCTCCTCCTGAGCTTGCTATCCAAGGTTAATTTTCCATCAGGTGGGTTTGACGTTCGACCATCTGGTTCACCTCTCCGCCTAACATACGAGGTAAACGCTCCCCCAAACTTCGTGGTTGGTAATACTGTCCTGGAAAATGGTGGAGGGATGCGCAGTACAGGTTTGGGAGTGGGACACATGTTGAGTTCGTTATCAGAATGGGAGAAATCGTTATCTACAGATGCCAGGGATTCTAGACTGCTCGATGAATCGATTGTCAGGCTTTTTGGAGCTTCGTGGGTATCTGGAATTATAACACAAGATCAGTTGTGAGTTGAAAATTTCAGATTTCAAGTTAGCGAGTAGACAGAAATTATATCAATAATCAAACGTGTTCGCATTATCAACTGTTTTCTTTGGTTGATCATTTCATCAAGGTAAGGAAATATTTTTCTGTCAATTTTTTCTACAAAGCATGTTATGGAGCACCGATTGTGCTAAATAGCAAAAAAAACATTTGAACTATTTTTGTTGAATTCGCATTTTGGCTCTTGTGGGAGTCAATCTGTAAAAAATATACGACAGTGATCTAAGAAGTATCCGACTTCAACATGAAGCTAGCAGCAATCATAAATGAAAGCTAGTGAATTTCGTTGTTCATCTGTTGACAGTTTCAGCCATTTTGGAAGCGTAGTTGTTAGGTATAATCGAGGTAAACGATATTGTGCACTCTTAAAGTTGGCGGCACTCTCAAATGCCAAAAAAACAACAGATAGAAATGAACTGGCAGCGAACTAGTTCATGTATACTGTAGACTTGGCGGTTCGTATTGGATAACTTTTACTAACCGAGTTCTATGATTAGCTGAAGTCATTAAATTGAATTTGAAGTCATGTTACGGTGACGAATAGAAATCGGGAATGCGGGCATGGTTATCGCCGTCGTGCCATCAATGTTCAGTTCAGGAACTGATCGCGATTTGAGTGTTGAAATTCGATACAGTTATAATTACTTAAAACTTTTGTTATCTACTTAAAATTTGGCATCCTTGGACAATTACTAATACTAATAACGAATGTGATAAAAACACAGACTTTTTCCAGTGTAGTGATTCCAATAGCGATGGTGAACAATGTGAGAAAAAAATACCAGTGATTAAGATTCGGATGCATTTGAATATTGAAACACAGAGAGTATGTTTCAATGCATATAAGAATCTACATCTCAAGTTGTGTTTCGAGAGAAACAAACTATTACAAGCAACATCAGATTTGACCGAAATTCCATTCTCAACTGTACATAAAATACTCAAAAACAAACCTTATGAACGCAAGACGTGATGTGATACAAAATTACCAAAATCTTTAGATGTTCATCTAATAAAATAATTGAAAAAAATAATATAAGAGTGTTACAAAAGCAATAAGATTCCTACAACTGAAATCATAAGGAAGAAATTTAATTCTTTAGGCCATAACGTGAGCTGCTGTGATAAAACTCTTCAGAATTGGATAAAGAAACTAGGGTTCAGATTTAAAATAATGAACAAACGATAAGCAGATATGGAAAGCAGAAGAATAGTGGAATTGGGTAACAAATTCTTAGAACAAATAACTAAAGAACAACGACACATTTTCTATTTGGACGAAGCTTGGTATACCACTCACGCTACAGTTACGAAAGGATGGACTGATGGTTCGAGAATGTGTACGCTTAACATGCCTGCAAACAAAGTATCGCGACTAATCGTTGTGCATTGCGGAGGAAGTAAACGATGGGTTCCGAATTCTTTGAAATCATTTGGAAAAAAACTGCTATATTGACTATCTTAAGAACATGGAAGCTAATATTTTCGAGGAATGATTTGAAAACACATCGATCCCAAATTTGGATACGAATAGTGTGATAGTTCTTGACAACGCTTCCTACCATTCGCGACAGGTCATCAAAGTACCGAATAAAAATTCGAGGAAAGATGAAATACAAAGTTTTTTAATGGATAACAATTTGTATTTTGAAGATTACTATACCAAAAACCAAGTACTTGAGGTTTCACAGACAAACAAACACATTTGAAAAAGTGTATGCCCTTGAGAGTATTACTGAAAAGTATGGAAACACCATACTAAAACTTTATCCCTATTTTTCTGTGTTTCAATTCCATCGAGTTGGTTTGGGAAAAATAAAAACAAAGCCTCAGGCGTAAAAATAATTTTTCAAAATTTGATAAGAAAGTAGTAGAGCTAATTGAAGAAGAGAAGTATCTGATATTACCGAAGAAGACTGGCAGAAAAAGATTTGAAAAAGTGATTTTAGTTAAAAAAAACTATATGCATGGAGATTGGAGACTTTTAAAGGGTAAGAGATGGCAAATGTTATGAACATGTCAAAAGAATATGTTTGTCACATACTAAATATTTGAATGAACATTTCCAACGCTCTGTTGACGCAGTTTAGACACAATAAATCCGAGTTTTGGCGCTGATTAATCTCTGTAGATGAAACTTGCATACACCATTATACACCCGAAACAAAAATATAGTCCCAACAGTTGACTGCAAAGGGGGAACAGGCCCAAAAAAAAAAACAAAAACTGTTTTTTTGGCTTTTTCTTGAAGAGTACTTCGACCATACCACTAACGATGTCTACCGCAGTTGCAGTGGAAACGATTGGAGATTATAACCGAAGAAGGACACAGCAAAACCCGGAAACCAACCAAAACATTCATATTATTATTTTCATCAATGTCAATTTTTCAATTTTCAATATATGCAGTATTTTTCAATTACTCACCGAATAAAGCAAGCAACGCTTGTAAAGTGAACTGGATATTTCTTCTGTTCGCTTGTTTTCCCGTTCTCAAAGTAACTTTGTCTTGACCAACGTCGATCAAATCGAACCCTAAGGATGCTAGAAGTTCGTGACAGCCTGGCACCCTCCACAATCTGGAAATTATCAACAACTTCAGAAGTGTCTCAGAAATAATTTTCCACGTACCTGACATTCAGTGGTACATCGACATTGTCATTATCCAAACCCTTCGACGAGAATTGAGTTAAAGCAGTTTGAATGACCGCAATAATATCATCAGCGACGTCGGAGTTTGATGTTAGTTTGGATAAGGCGTATATTGAGGTACTGCTCAACCCTGAAAAATTTTCTTATTGCAGATATAAATGAGAATAATTGTTTTGATATTACCCAGCAGAGCTTGGAGGCTAGCAGAACATTGAGTCAGTCGTTCGTCTGGATCAGATTGAGGGAAGAACACACTGCTAGGTATACCATTTGAAGCCGGTTCGAATCTGAAGCCTACAGCCATTAGAAGCTCCTTCCACCCAGTCACTGGTCCAACCTGTTCCCAAAAAAATTGTCATACCTTACAAAAATATTGTAGCAAAAATGAACCCTAACGAGGAGGTAATCTTCTGAACCCATGTAAGAGCGCTGCTACTACACGCCCGTTTGAGGTGAGGTTCTGAATTCATTCATCTTATAATAATAACGTTTATTCTCCAAATAAACAACATAACTGAGGACGAACAAAAGAAGATGATTCAGCATTGGAATAGTAAGTTTTTTGGAGAAATGACCTCACACTAATGGGTTTGAGTATGTATATGTGATAAAATCAACCAAAAGTCACATATCTTCCCTCACCTTATTTTCAATGGACTTCTGAGTGGTATACATAGCATTTTTCTGGCCTCGGTGAATTCTCTGCAAACTCTTCTCAACCAGATGGAGGGTAACCCGAAGAGCATCTCTGCATTTTTCAGGGACCTGTAGAAGTTCACAAAGAGCTTGTCCCACTAGCGCCACCTTGTTGGAAAGACGGACATTCAAACCGACGAGGACAAATCCTGCCCAATTTGCAGGATGGGCAAAATGTTTGGTATGTTGAACGGTTTGCATGGCCTCTGATAAAGCCCTGAAGGAGACATTAACAAAACATTATTATGGATTTGTGGTACTAACTTTCCACAGAAGATCAAGAAGATGTGAATGAGTCTAGAGTCTCAAAATTACAAAATTTTCATTCACTGAATACTCACCTGGCAGCTCTGGTACCCTGCAACAATGACGAATAAAATGCCCTGAGTAGAATTTTGGTCGCAGTGTCTGGTACTGGCCACAAGGAAATGAGAACTGCTTGAGCTCCGGCTGATAAAAGGGATCTCACAAGTGCCACCAAACCGTCAGAAGTTGCCCAACCTTGTTGATCTCTTGTGTGTGATGAACTCACCTGTTGAAATTCAATTTGAAATTTCAGAGAAACATATTCTTAAAATTATGACAGCATGAAAACAGTAGATACTTGAGAAATTTATTTCTAATTTATTATGAGGTTATTAAATTATAGTCTATGAAAAAACCTATGAAGATTGAGAACGTCACTCTCGCCTATTGATGAATGGAAATTTTATCAGATCTCGTTTCGACAGATTTAACATGTAAAGCTCTCATTTTTCTTTAACATAAGTTATAATTCAGTCCAATACAATTAATACTAAGACTGTCATAGCCTACATTCTCACCTCACTCATCTAATCATAAAAAAACTAGGTCATCATGTAAAAAAATCCTCAGTGGAAATTCAAAAGATTCAAGACGAGATCTTGGCGAGGGAATAAGGAAAACTTTCAAAAGTTGAAAGAGATCCGATAGAAATCCTCCAATACCACCAATTTTCTGTAGACATGGTTAACATCTAGAAGCCAAGACCGTAGCCAGAAAACAATTTCGGGGGGGTTTAGTTTGGTGGAACAGTAGAAAAACATGAAATATTTTATTTCTATACATAATATATTGGTACTGTGAAATATAAAAACCCGTACAGTTAATCAAACCCTCCTAATTACTGGGACAACTGACAAAGCATTGCTACACCTCGCATGATCCAGTGTGCCTGCGGCTGGGAGGATGGCAGAGTCATGGCAATTACAAAATTCGTCGAATGTCCTATGGTAGATAAAACGCCTCTCCTTTCAGACGTTTTGTACACCGGACACGTATACGTTTTTTTCGGGAGGAGATCGTCTCTCTTCACTGGTTTTAACCATAAATATGGTACAATATCGTATAAAACCTTCGGAAGGGATTCGTCCAACTCCATTATATCATAATTCCATCGAGCACCGTCTAAAAACAATCCATAGACGTAGACACCATCTGCAGGAGGTTCGGTGAATTTAGATCTAGATTGAACCTCATAATCGAAAGTCAGGAGATCGATAGGAATCGTATATTTTCTGGCATAGTTTTGTTGTGCACCTGTTAAGAAAGCTTGTGTGAAGAAAACTCCTGATAGCCAAAAGGTGGGGGGCGCTCCTTCATCCATCCATTTTTGTAAAAAGGCCAATCTAGCCAGAAAATCATTGACATAACTTCCCAGAGGTTTCATAGAAGGATAAGATCGTTTTGCCCACATATGCGGTACTTTTCTTCCAGATCCACTGACATAACAATCTGACCTTTAATGGCTTTTTGAACGTTCTTCAAGCTGGTCCTGATGGCAGTTAACAAAACGTTGAAACGAGTCATTTCCTGAACCAAAACGGTGTTCATACTCTGCGTGTACGATACGGGGTACTTCTCCATAGCGGCATCACAGTCAAAGTTTGGTGGCAACTTCGCCAAAATATCTGAAGAAACCTCCATCACCACGTCGTCGGGAGATTTGGCGGAGTCACTGGTTGACATAGCATCCTGAGTGAGCAGAGTGTTGGCAAACAGTAAACTAGTTTCTTGCTGGTCCTTCATGATGTCTGCGTTTTCGTGCATCCCGAAAACTTCCGGATGGGTAATCAAAGGAAGAGACCTCGTATAGTTCATGAATTCTTCGTATTCCGTCTTGTCCGGGCAATAGTAAACTCATGTGGGATCGAAGAGATAATTTGGGATTTCCACCAGTTCTCTGCAATAAAACTTTCTGAGTATCGTCGAGAAAGTTCGACGGTCCCAGTCGTCCGTCAATCGGCCACCGTAGTTGCACTCTCCTGTTAAATAGAGCAAAGCATCATACTGGATATCCTCATACTCATTCAAGAACATGAAATATAAAAATGACTAAAGAAAGAAAATGGTGTTACATGAAAATATATATATTTACTAGAAAACCATTACACGAATATTACCATCTTTTTACAAAATCATATTTAGTTTTCTAGCTCTCTTTGCAGCAAACAAATCAATTACCTTCTCGGAGTCGATGTCAATTCTACGGTGGGTTGACATTAACGCCAAACCGTTTAGTCGTTCCTGTCTTGTGGAGTTTCTTAAATAAGTTTTAAGGCGTTTCAGAGAAGGAAGGTCCTTTCAGGGATACATGTGGAAACAGGTAGAGTCGCCAAGATCTTTAAAAGTTTGTACGCACATTGCCGTAAGGTTGTTTCATTGTGTTTCAGGGAAGTTTTTTTCAATATCCTCTTTCAAGCACTTGGTTTGTTTTGCCAAGGACTTGATAAAAGTTTTAACGGATTTTATAATTCCAATAGTATCTGTATCTGTAGAGTAGGGAGGGTGAGTGTAGCACTTGTCCTCACTAGGAGACATCTCCTTTATATCGGCAGGTGTAGGCCAAAACTCGCCGAACACACACTCTCTTATTGACGATAACTCCGGACACTCGCAAAGGACATGCCAGACAGTTTCATCTTCCTATTCACACACCCTGCATAGAGGTGTGTCCACTAACCCCATATTATGGAGGTGTTTTTCTTAGTTGACAGTGGCCAGTAGAAATCCTACTGTTAAGCGTAGATTTTTCCTGGTCATCGCTAGATAATTCTTCGGCGCCAGCTTCCCAGGGTCACCCAGATTGATCCTGCCAAGATTGTATCCTTTGATTCCATCCCATTTCTTTAGGGATTGAGCATGGATGTAATGTTTGGCTGATTCCGCAATTGTCTAAGTCATCAGGCCGTATGTGCCACTGAGTCCTAAAAGTCTTAGTCCAGCCGCTTCCTTGGCTAAAAAGTCAGCAATACGATTACCTTTACTCCTGTCGTGCCCTTTAATCCACCTCAGGATAATGTTATTATCTACCGAGGCTTTGGCTAAATCTTGGTGGCACTCTGTGGCACTCTATTACTAGCCCTGAGGTAACACGTTGTCTATTCAAGGTTGATAGGGCTTGTCTGCTATCAGTGCAGATTGTAATGTTTTTGTGGCAATTGAGATACCAGCCAGTTCTGTTTGAACCACGCTTGTATTTTTTCCCATTCCTCACTTAATCCTTAGGCTTGGTGATCTGGAGTACATGTCACATCCTGAGCCTCATTTGGTTTTTGAGCCGTCTGTATATATGCATATTGCATTTGTAGCATCTGACTTTGTGTTCTCTTTTATTTGTATTTTGTAGGGTTTATTAAACACAAACCTGGGTTCAATTGCATCACTGGTTGCCTGCAGCAGAGGTTGCGCACTGAGCGCTTCTCGCCATAGGCTCAATTGATCCATTCCTACTTCGAGGTTTATACCAGCCGTGCGCAATTGTAACATGGCTATTAACACAACCTTCTTAACGTATCGGTCCAGAGGGGACAGACCCGCGATTAATTCCTTTGCCGTGGTTGGTGTAGTTCTCATGGCTCCTGTGATGTTTAAACAATCCAATCGTTGTATTTGATATAATTTTTGAATGGCCGTTGCTTGTAGAACTTTCGGGGGAAATCAATACCCCTTGATCCCCCCTGGCTACGGCTTTGCTAGAAGCATTTGAAATCAGCCTTGCAAGATTCCTAGAGGGAAACCAGGAAACATGTATTTTTCCCCTATCTACGATAAGGCTCGAGTCTCTATGTAATAGTTGTTTATGGATGTTTATGAGTGTCTTTCCAGCAGGAAGGTTATTGCGATACTTCACTCACTTCATTAGTGATTTTTGTATAGCCAATACTATTCGTATCTCATTAAGACAGTGTTATTTGATGGTCAGCAGCAAGCATTCACATACATTTTGCTGCACAATGAACATAAAAAGCCTTTGTCCGTCCGACAGTTTTACATGTGCTATCTCGTGGACTTGATCGAAGCTACATTCGTCATTCATGATTCCGATTCATGAACTGACTGGATGGCCTTGCTCTTCTGTAAGAATATCATGACTCTCTGTAGCCAGTTCAATCTGTTACTGTGGTTAAGTAGACTCATCTTGGAGATAATCAGTTCTGTAATGTCCACTGATGACATGACCAGATTTTCCACTTCAGCCATAGCAACAGGTGACATACAGTGTGTCCAAGAAAAGGATCCTAAGCATGGGAATCTCAGTACCTGTTGGAGATACAGCTTAGGTTAAATTAGGAAAAAGTTGTGTTTTTTAAATCTTATTTACATGCCGTTTAGAAACTTGAAGAATTTTCATGGCCTGCTGAGATATTTGGGAATAACGAGAATTTGACAATATCAATTTTATTTTTTTCTGACTTTATTTGAAAAGATATCAAAAAACGAATAACACTTTTTCATTGGCACTTTTAAGGTACTACACGATGGTATTTTTATATTTTATATCCGACGTTTCGTTTTCAAGAAACCATCATCAACTTTATTTTTTTATATGACCCGAAACAAAAGTACACCCTGTATCTGATTCCATTTTTTATTACAAATTCAACGATGTATCACATGCCATTGTTTTCTTTTTAGTTTAAAGGAAAATCACATTTTTTCTATTTTTAAAAAATCTTCAAGTAGGCGTTGCAAACAAATGCTTTGACGTAAATACCTGTCACCGAGCCTGTCAAATATTAGTTAATTACACGATAAAATAGTAATTGTCGTTGTTGTTAGCCTGTTTGTCGAGTTGTTGTTTTTAGAGTTATTGTTACTGTTGTCGTTATTATTGTTTATTGTTGAATAGATAATATTGTGTTATTATCGTCGAATATGCCGGGTGACATACTAACGTGCTACATTTTGTGCCACAAAAATACTGTAAATACAGCAGCAATGTATCTCAATACATATCCAGAAAGAAAGCAGCCATGTAAGTCCATTTTCTTAGAGCTCGAAATTTAAAAGAATATGGTTCATTTAAAAAGCCTATTTTATCTCGAGAAAAGGAATCTTCAGAAGAAGCCCAAAATAATGTTTTACAAGCAGTTGTTGAGAACCCTGAAATATCAACTAGGCAAATAGAAAATAATGTAGGAGTAGCCAAATCCACTGCTCAATTTATTTTGCGTAAAAATAGATATCACCCCTATAAATTTAGGATTTGCCAAGGACTTAAACCAGGGGATTTCGAACGGCGCCGAAATTTTTGCGAATGGTATACACGCGCGTGTGAAGAAGATTATAATTTCCCTTCAAAAATAATATGGTCCGACGAAAGTATGGTCACTAATAATGGTATCTTCAACCGCCGCAATAAGCATTACTGGGCTCAGCAAAATCCGCGTGTTAAGAAAATATCAAGACATCAAGAACGTTTTGGGTTTAATATGTGGTGTGCAATTTTAGGAACTAAAATACTAGGTCCGTTTTTTTACTATAATTCTTTGACCGCCGAACGATACCATCATTTATTGCAAAACTATGTAGAAGACTGTTTAGATAATTTACCTCTGGCACAGGTCAATAACTGTTGGTTTCAACAAGACGGTGCTCCTGCACATAATTCTAGACAAGTTCGAGAGTATCTTTCCCAGCGATTTCCTGGAAGGTGGATTGGAACCTTTAGTGAAGTGTCTTGGCCAGCGCGATTCCCTGACTTAACTCCTCTGGACTTCTTCATATGGGGTTTTGTTGAAAACCGAGTTTACCAACATTCTTTTGAAACTGAACAGCAGTTACGAGAATGTGTAACTGTCGCATTCAACAGTATTACACCAGATATGTTACGTGATGTTTTAAGTTCTACAGTTAGAAGATCATACTTATGTTTGGAAAATAACGGAAACCTGTTTGAACACCTCCTTTGAATTAAATAAAAAATGCGTTAATTTCTTTGTTGTTTTCATTACTTTAAAAAAATCGTTATTAACCTACTTAAAAATACATTTTAAAAATAGAAAAAATGCAATTTTCCCTTAAACTAAAAAGAAAACAATGGCATGTGTTACATCGTTGAATTCGTAATAAAAAATGGAATCAGATACAGGGTGTACTTTTTTTTCGGGCTATTCAAAAAAATAAAGTTGATGATGGTTTTTTGAAAACGAAACGTCGGATATAAAAACTAAAAATACCATCGTGTAGTACCTTGAAAGTGCCAATGAAAAAGTGTTATTCGTTTTTTGATATCTTTTCAAATAAAGTCAGAAAAAAATAAAATTGATATTGTCAAATTCTCGTTTTTCCCAAATATCTCAGCAGGCCATGAAAATTCTTCAAGTTTCTAGACGGCATGTAAATAAGCTTTAAAGAACACAACTTTTTCCTAATTTAACCTAAGCTGTATCTCCAACAGGTACTGAGATTACCATGCTTAGGATCCTTATCTTGGACACACTGTATATACCACTTACATAATTCCTTCAGATTACTCAGAAGGAACGGCTATACTTTTCATTTCTTTTGGCCACTCAACGCGTTTGACTGAAAACGATTTTTTCTCCAGACATGACTGCCTCATTTAAACATTGCTCAACATCAACATACTTCCAGTAGTATGGAAAATTATATGAGGAAAAAAAGGAGTTGCAAGTCCAGTGGAACATTTGAACATTAGCTAGTGCGACGCTTCTGCTGGCTTCGACATGTTGATGAAACCTTCGTGGTTTGGAGTCACAAGTAAGATGAATTAGCAACATTTCTGTGACATTAGAATTCTTGGAATCCGAGAGTTTATTTAACAACAGAAAAAGAAAAGGGAGGAAGAGTCACTTTTCTGTACCGGGAAAACTACCTCATACGAACCGATATTTCAATATGCACTGCAATCATCATCCGCGACAGAAAAGGAGGGTTATTGAGACTCTGGTAGAGCAAGATGTAACGCTGAAGCGACCTACAATTGCGGAACTAGCCAAACGTCACACCCATGCTCAATCCCTAAAGAGATGGAATGGAATCAAAGGAGGCAGTCTTGCCAGGATCACTCTGGCGACCCTGTGATGCTGGCGCCGAAGAAATATCTAGACGATGACCAGGCAAAACCTACGCTCAACAGTAGGATTTCTGACTAGCCACTGTCAACTAAGGAAACACCTTCATATTATGGGGCTTGTTGACACACCTCTATACAGGATGTGTGAACAGGAAGATGAAACTGTCAGGCACGTCCTATGCGAGTGTCTGGAGTTATCATCAATAAGAGAGTGTGTGTTCGGCGAGTCTTGGCCTACACCTGCCGATATAAAGATAATGTCTCCCAGAGACCTGTCCATCTTCCTGTAAAGAACAGTATGAACGATGACCTAGGAGGTCAACTCCTCGGGAGGATGTACAATGGGTCACATGTGGCCTAAGTGCTGTGAGCCTACACTCAACCTTCCTACTCTACAGATACAGAACACTGGAGCGAACGGCCAATGGAATACCTTTTCTATCCTACATAAGCGGTGTGATATATCGAATTGGAGGTATACTTGAAAACCATGGAGTTGAATCGACAGTTGCAGAACATGCTCTCTAGAGCAGCCATAAAATTATTCAGAGAGGCTGTAGAAATACATAAACATAAGAATACTTCCAAACGTGAGGAAGAGGCCTCAAACATCAACAAGACATGGATACCGGCACTTCATAACAAAAAATTCTTCCACTAATTGAGGAAGGGCCGGAGACCAATCAAGAAAATTCGACACCTAGTCCCTCCATAAGTACTTCGACTGCTGCCGTGTCGCCTTCGATGATGTCTGCCGCAGTAGCAGACGAAACGTCAGGTATGAAAACCTACAGACCATGGCTTACAAACATAGAAACATTGGTTTACAAATCATCGGTTTGAGCACCACCACTTACTTACTTCTAACCCTTTTTTCAAAAGGGTTGGTTATGGTCTTCTCCTTAATTAGTATTACCAAGTGCTACCGGGTTGTTAGGCTACCTAGAATCGGCATTGGAGAGAGGTTTGTGCTCTTCTTTCGGGGATGATAATTCAGTGGAGGAACACGGAATCGTATTTCGATGGAATATATATTTTTTTAAATTATAGCCACAAGACTAAACTCAATGTATATGGCATGATAGCCTGGGAATAAATACAAAGAAAATGTGATTAATGGTAGAACTGGAATTTCTGGACTAGAATAACTCAAACTATCAGATCTGCAAAACGCTTCTCGACGGACGCTTCATTAACCTAGTTGACGTTTACATCTTCTGAAGTAGGCTACTACATCTTCTGAAGACACTAACTTGGTTAGTGAAATGCGAGTCGAGAAGAGTGTTTCAGTTCTAGTGTTTCGGAATACTGCTTCTCCGGAAAGTACTTTCAGTTGACAGGTTTCAATTTTCCGAAAGGATATTGATACCATTTCTAAAATAAATAATGTCAGGTTGAGGTACCCCTCCAAAATTTCATCTCTCATTCATGAAATAAACAAATGAAAATGTATAACTTACCACTACCAATCGAGCGGTGAGTCTAAGAGACAAAATGTCTGCAGCACTCAACAAAAATTCAGACAAAGGCGGTACCTCTGCAGAAATTGAAACTTCGTTACTCTCCTCTTCTTCGGCAGTATCTGTTATGTATAACCTTTTGGACTGACTTTGATCTAATACCTATAAAATAATAATTCATTGATTCATATTTGAATCCCTAGAAAGTAACACTTTTGACAAAAAAGTAGCAGGAATCGATGATTTCAAAAGCCCGATGTTATAGCTAGGTTGGCACAACCGATCTCTATACTCACGCGGAGTTTTAGCGACATCTATCATCTAGTTTGTTCACTATACTCAATATGCTGATTAACCTCAAATGTGTTTTGCGATTTTCATAATGATTTGTCTTAAATTTTGCATTGCACATGGAATTTTGTGCGCCGAAATACTCAAAAGTGTTTGCATAAGAATTACGAATAATACATATTTTGCGTTTCAATGATCAATTTCCGATACTTTTTTGACATGAAGTATATTATATTTACAGTCAGATTCTACCAGTATTGATACTTGAGACCAGAGATTGAACAACTGCACCACAGATTTACCTTTGAATGTGACAGAGTTCTTCAAAAACTGTTACATTCACTGTAGTTGATTGAAATTTAGAGCGGAAAACCAAGTTCAATATAGTGACAACTCACCTCTGCAGGACTTAGTACTAAAGAAGATAGCTTCCAAGAGACATGCGTTGCAAAATGAACACATTCCGCCTCTTGGATTTGGTTCAAAACCTGTTCTTTGGTTGCTGAACTACCGACCAGGACTTGAGTTTGCAGGAGCTCTGCAACCATAGTGGCTTCCTGTTCGGCATGAGGTATGTCTTTCCATCCCCAGTGTTCTGTCACAGCACTGGGTAACTTTGGATTCCCAACGATGAGACTCCTAACCTGTATCAGAAAATAGTTGTTTATTCAACTGAGCCGAGAAGTAAAATAGATTTACTGCCGCGGCTAGCCAGAATCATTTTTAATGCATTGTTACGTCCTTCATTGTTATCATCATTGTTGGTATAAATAGTGAAAGCTGAATATTCACTTACTGCTTGATCCTGATCCTGTTTTCGGGTTCTTCCGGATTTTAGGGTACTCAAGTTAGGAACAACGAATAGAGAAAATCTTTCACTGAGATATTCGGAGTTTTCACTGGCTGACCTCAGAACAGGAAAAGGTACTAGGAAAAGGTCGCTTTCCAATACTAAAATTAGTTCCCTTGGTCCTTCTTTAAATGAGGATACTGTAAAAAATAGGGCATTGCAAATTATACAAGCAAAAAACTAAGGAATCTAAACGGTATATGATAGTTGAAGATTGGAAAATGTTCAAACTCATATTGTTGAATTTGATGAGGAACATAAATTTAACTCACTTTTATTTGGTAGATGTTCTTCGAAGGGCTGGATAAGGAGTGTATACAAGGAATGTAAACAACTCGGCCCTTTCCATGTTTGTCGTCTTCCAATCCTTGTTGAACCTTGTGCACTAGCACTAGATCTGGTACTTCCTAAACAAATTTTAAATGATGTGCTATTGATCAGTTTGGTAAATATGTACTCTATACTAGGATTCTCATTCACATTCGACAAATGGCAGAATGATGAAACAAAACCTATTTGCTAGTGGTATGTTTGAAATGAAAAGTTTTTTTATAGGATATACACATTTTGATGGAGCAATTATCAGATGGAGTCATTGGAAGAACTAACGACAAGCTTACCTTGCAGTGAAGCTACGGATCCACCAACACTCCCCAATGAAAATAGGGAACTCAGCGAATAGTTGCTAGAATTCATCAGATGGTGTCGATTGATCATCCTTGAAAAACCCGTCCTGTCTGAAAGGGTATCTTCTGAATATTGATCCTCGGCTATGGTGGTACAAGGAGACAATTCCAAACCAAGACTATCCCTAACTGAAGTGACCATTTTTTCTAGTATGCCTGATCCAGACATTATGTGGTCGCTGTTTTCTGCATTGTCGTTTTCGGAACATTCCACCAATGATACAGAATGGAATTTCACTATGCCTTGAAAAATACAAGAGTTCAGTCTAGAATTCAGGAGTTCCGCAAGGAACAGTTCAAGCTTCCATATTATTTTTTGTTTACATCAACAGTATATGTTCCATCAGTAACTTTGGGGGGCAACTCATATCATATGCGGGCGATACGGCACGGATATTAGCAGGTACCAGTTGGAAGGGGCCATTTTAAGAATCAAGAAAGGGACTAACAGATATCCAGATATGTCTTAATATTTATAAAAAATTAACGTTTGGGCAGGAATATTGGTAAACCATATTGTAAGACCTCTATTTATTGATCAAAATTTAATGAGGGAACTATATTTGAATATGCTGGAAACTACCGTTGACCCTCTCATCATTGAAATCGTTGAAGCGAATCCTAATGAATTCGAAATCGATATTGTATTCCAACAAGATGGAGCACCACCACATTACTTTAGACAAGTAAGAAACTATTTGGATACTATTTTTCCCGGTCGTTGGATTGGCCGACGAGGTCCTACAGAATGGCCAGCCCGCTCGCCAGACTTGACATTAAAGAACTGTCTATACCTATGTATACACGATTTGAATTGTTCCTAACAATAATGATGTGTCGATGATTTACACATTGACACGTTGACAAAAGTCGTATATCCAGACAGACATCCATTCACTTATTGAAAAAATAAACCCGAGCTACTTCCTGTTTGAATTAAAAAGAGTGGAAGAACTTTACACATTGCAATTGATGGATTTCTGAAGGAGCATTTTTTTCTACTGATAGACTAAAAAAAATGTTTTGGTCAAGATATTTCG
This sequence comes from Leptinotarsa decemlineata, assembly GCF_025532065.1. Lineage (NCBI taxonomy): Eukaryota > Metazoa > Arthropoda > Insecta > Coleoptera > Chrysomelidae > Leptinotarsa > Leptinotarsa decemlineata. The sequence continues at coordinate 488,373 of NW_027412523.1, forward strand.
TGTGTGTCTGTCTCTAAATTCATAAGAAATATGGAGTTTCAATTCTGTTTCATTGAAATCGAGGGATAGAAGGTAGAAAGTTGAAAGGTAAAACTAAAAATATACTTACCCTTTGTAGGTAGAATCAGCCATGCGTACAGGAATCCTGCTGCGATGCTGTAATATAATACAGATGCTCTTTGCCTGTTAACTGTATCTTTCAAATTATCCAACGTGGCCATGTTGAATTCTTCCAGCTTACTGCTTTTGCTTCTAGATTTTGTATCAGATGATCCTTGTCGCTCTAGAAGCAGGTCAACAAAGGCTCTATTCCTGCTCCTTTCAGCTACAAGTAAAGCCTCATCGGAACGATTCAGACCTGTTCACAACATCATTTACTCATATTAGAGGTCCGAAATAATACATAAAGAAATAAAATTATGATAAAAAACTTTAAAATAAGCTTTTATTTAAGTGCCCTAAAAAATCTAAATAAAATTTCAAATCACATTAACCACATTCACTTATGACTTTACAGAATTGAAATTATAATAAAAGCTTGTCGCGATAATTTCAATTTGTAATTGAAATTTTGTCATTAGGTAGGCACCTACTGAACTTGTAAGCAAATCATAATGTTTGTAATTAAATAAAAATGCCGTGAATGCTTGAAATTTGGAACTTTAACCTTGAATAACTATTTTACACACATAGGATTTATCGGGTTTAAAATTTAAAATTTTATTTAAATTTCATCTGACTGAATATGTAGAGATTTTTTCTGGGCATCGCGAACTGTACAAGCCCAGCATGAACAATTGGCAACATTCTACGTTCAGCTGTACCATGGCTGAATTCAGCTGGAAATTGCACATATTTTGGTTGAATAACGTGGATCACATCTTTGCCGAAGTCGATACAAACTGATGGAATGTCCGTGTCATACATTTGTGCTCTCCGGAAACGGCCATATAATTTCTATTATATGACCGATGACACCATTCACTAGACCCTCAGACACATCAACATTATATCGCAACATCACCTTGGCCCCCACAAATATTTCCAACTCTTTAGGCAAACCCCCAGTCTCGTTTATATCAGATGGTATAATATTATTTAAATCTATATTATCATTTTCTCTAGTACAATCTATTAGACTATCTTGTGCAATTATTTCATTTCAGTGCGAATAAATATGTGTTCTTACAACCTACTACACCATTTTTGTCTTCTTTTTGAAATCGGGAAGTAGGTATTTTAAAGTAAAAGCTTGATTTAATTTTTTTTCTGGAAATATATTTTTTTTATTGAAGCCAACCCTGGATGCGGCATCTATTTTATGATGGGCGTAACAGTTGCCTATCATAAACGAATGCGTATACAAAATTTCGTGTCCCTGCTATTTACCGCTGACAAATTGCTCTTACGGAGCCGATCCTGGCAGCAACATCAGGGCACGTTTATGATTAACATGCATTGTCATCGGTTCTGGACCAGCATGCAAAATTTCAGGTCAATCGGATAACGGGAAGTGGGTCAGATTAATTTTACCAAGATTTGTTAACATACATACAATTCAAGTTGAATAAAAGCTTTTAAAAATAAAAAGCAACACTGTAAAACACTGGCGTGTATAGAATTTTGTTTCAGGAAACTATTTGATAACTTTTTTGATAACGATCCATAAAAATGTGTTTAAAACTGTTACTTTTTCCTGTAATTTCGGGAGAACCCTTGGGACCCCCTATAAATTCCGGTGCTTCCAGAAAAGTTGGAAGTAGAAGAAAAACAATACCTGAGTGATGTAAAATAAAATACGAAAAGCAGTATAGTATATGTACTCACAAACTAGCACCCTCTGCAACACTTGATAACTGGAAGATTGCAAATCGAATAGAGTCAATTTGTAGTCCTGAGTATTTCTTGTTTCTCTTCTGATGCTTTCCAGAAGGTGGGTCGCGGCTTCCAATTGGTTCCTCGCACCTTCCAGATCTCCGCTAGCCCAAAGAGCTAACCCCAGTCTGTTCCTTATTTTAGCCTGTACCAAAATTCGAACAGAAATATTCAATTAGATTTTTTCATTAGGATACACACTTCTGTTATCGACAGTAATTCCACGAAACCTCGAAATTTTTTCGCGCAAAACAGTGGACTCAGAAAATCAAAAGACGCACATAACTGATGATTTTCATTTTTGACTAGGATTTTGTTGAAGTATACTTAGTGTGAATTTAAAGTATTCAATGACGTAAACCTGAAAAATTTCGCTGTTATGACTATGTTTTCCTCACCTCTTCGTCTCGACGACCTAACGCTTCAGCGATACAAAGTCCTTGTGTCAGATATGTGATAGCTTGACTTCGATTTCCAAGGAGTTGGTGTACCCTGCCCAAAGCACTATAAGCCATTGTTTTTGCCAGTTGGTCATTCGTACTTGCAGCTATCGATAAATGTTGTTCTTGATATCTAACAGCCTGATCAAGTTTTCCAAGAGATTCATAAACAATACCTAAAACGAATGACAAGTTCAAACTTGCATATCATTTGCTATAATTTTTATATTTTACCTAAATTCCCACAGGCTCGGCTTTGCAAACCTGCCATACCTAGTTGTTCCGTTATTTCCAAATCATTTTGATGGTACTCCAGAGCTGTTGTGAACTCCCCCATTTGGTGACACACTGTTCCCAAACCACATATGGCGTCTGACTCCATCACACGGTCATCTGAAATGAAGATTTATTTTTTTAAAATCCAAAATACAAAACTAAAATTCAGTTGAACCAATAAGGAATAAACAAGATTGAGAGCTTACTCAGTTCTCTGGCGATGTTTCTTTGGTGATCAAGACAAGAAACAGCTTGTTCCAAGTTGCCAAGATTAGCATGTAGTTGCCCCAGCTCCCCGTATGCAGCAGCTTTGGCTTCTGGATGTCCCAACTCATGAGAAACTACCAATCTCTTCTCAAGGCAAACCAAAGCTTGTTGAAGATTCCCAAGCGATTTATGAGACTGACCTAAGGATCAAAATAATTGAGAAATAGTACAATTTTCGGTCACTTGTAGTGAATAACCTAGTCCTCTATAAGCTCTTTCTTGATCTCTCGGGCTCCTCATCTTCATTGCTATAGTTAAGTACTGTTCATGGCACTTGACAGCTTCTTCTGGATCACCCAAAGCTTCGTAGCAGTCACCCAGGCTTCCAAAAGCTCGACCTTTATCAAGCATTGCCACAGAGGAGTTTAACCTCTCAAGGGTTGCAAGTTGCTGTTCGAAATAACCAATAGCATCTTCATAGTGTGCCATATTGAGCCTTAAAAAATGAAAAATGTTCAACATCCTGATATCCTATACATTTCTATAATCACTTAGATACAATATAGTTATATCCTCAAAATATCTGAAAACAATGTCCCACTTCTGATTTTCAATCGAATATAATCTGCAAAATTCACCTCGCTATTCCAAGATTGCCATACGACTGCGCCTCCACAGCGCAATCTTGCAGTTCTTGAGCTCTTTCTAATTGTTCCTGATAACATTTAACTGCATGAGTGTAATTGCCCAATGCCATATGAACAGCTCCTAAATGTCCATGTGCTCTACATTCACCCGACAGCTCCGACATTTCTTGACGTAGTGTCAATTCTTGAGTGTGGTATCCTAAAAAAATTAAATTTAGAGAACATCTTTTCTCAATATGAGACCAAATTGAAACTAACCTAGAGCTTTATCGAATTTTTTTAGCAGTCTATGTGCAATGCCTAAAGCACCACAAGCAGCTGCCTCCATTCCCCTATCTCTGTTACTCCTTGCTAATGCTAATTGTCTATGATACATTTTAACAGCTTCTTCAATCTCTTCCATTTTTATCAGGACATCACCTATATTACCCATGGCTCGGAATTTACCTTGAAAAAATAATGTAGATGTACAAATTTCAAACAATGTTGGTCAACGTTCGTCAGATGCATACCAGGTGTGTTGTTTGTCATGTGGGCGATAGCCAAGAAATATTTTTGGCATTCCAGAGATGTATCTAGCTGACCCAGAGCCAAATGAGCTAAACCTAAATTACAGTATGCTCTTCCCATATTCATTTTATCCTGCAGATCTTTGGCTAGAGCTAAGTCTTGATCATAGTAACGCACTGCTTCCCTGTAGTTTCCTATACAATAATGTGCATAACCTAGAAAGGACATGGGTCATGTAAGTTGTTTTGAGTAAGAGTTCACTTGCGGATACCTAAGAAGTGGCATGCTTTTGCCTCGCCTTCCACATCAGAAAGTTCTTGTGACAACATCAGATATTGCTCGTAGTAAGGTATAGCCTCAGCAAATTCTGATCTCGAGCTCAAGCAGTTAGCAAGGTTTAATAAAGCGCACGCCTCACCAGCTGTATCTTTCAGTTCTCTAGCAATTCCTACGGAAAATAATATGAACTCCTCTGAATCTTCCGAAATAAATTACCTCATACCTAGATGAGCCCTATAATGTAATAGTGCCATGTCATGTGCTCCTAACGCCTGGTAAGCTACAGCTAAATTGCCATGAGTACTGGCTTCGGAACTTCTATCATGCACTTCTTTGCTGATGGTCAGTTCTTGCTTGTGGTACTTGATCGCCGATTCGTAGAACCCAGCAGCAGAGTAGGCATTACCAATGTTACCATAGGCTCTGCCCATTCCAGCTCGGTCCTGAAGGTTCCTAGCTATTGCAAGGTGAGCTTGGTGGAGTTTTAGTGCAGCATCATATTCTCCTATAATATAATCTGTTAGACTCGAAGGTATTTCATACTTTTATGTTTATTTTTCTCAACTGTATATTTCACTTGACATTTTTTTTACTGGGCATAATTTGTTATAAGAAATAAGTGCAATGTATATGTAACAAAATTATTGTCTGTGGATCACTTGCACAATACCAGATTCAAGCAAAAAACCACAAGAATTCCTAAGGTAAGCACATCTCGAAGTCAAAGATCTCTCACATATTTGGGCCCTATTGCCTATGCAGAAGTTCCATTCGAAATAAAGTCTATTACAAGTGATACCAGATTTAAAAAAGTACTGAAATTATGGCTAATTAATATAACAGTAGGTGAGATAAATGGAATATTGGAACGAAAAAAGAGTAAGTAGTGATACAGAAAGAAAAAGCACATGTTTTCACAAAAAAAAAATTTAAATATTTACTAGTACAAATGGAAATAATTTCACAATTCATGATCTACACCAGCTTTATACGTATATTTGAAATTTTATTCATGTTTTAATTTACATCTGTCATTATTGTTCACCATATTCTATACTGTTGCAATCTTTCTGAACAAGGACTTACCTTATATAATAGACAGCAACTCTACAAAAGTGCAGTCATCAAGGACCACATTAAGAACAGAACATTGAATGAAATATAAGACATATGACTTTCAATTACTCTACGTATATGGTGTATGAATGATGAATGTTATGACCGATAGTTTAGTTTGTAATGTTGTTTGTTCACTGATTCATGTTCATGCTATCTTTATTTATTTTTCCATTTCAATTGACATCACACACAAAACGCCTTAACTTAGTTTATTGTTTCAGTTTTTTTTGTCATACACAAGCTCTATGAGCCTCAGTGGCTTGTCATGTTTATTTCTGCATTTCTTCTTGTTTATATGTACATGTATTCAATCTTATGAAACAAACAATATTATTATTATTATTCAACTGTCGATAATATTTATCAAAATTACGAGAAAGTCTCCAAATCACTTTGGGTACTAAAATCCAGTTACTACATTTTGACGACCATGAGAAGAGAACACATTTTTGGATCTTTGTGAAAAGATTTCAAACTTAAAACTGGAAAAAATTGACGAGAATGCTAGGCTAGCTTGCTGGAATCAGTATAGAAAGATTCATGAAGGCGACGACACTGACGCTGACAAAAAATTCCAATATCTGCTACAATCCATAGAACTACAAAGAGCAGTTACCCAGGTTGGAGACCAGGATTGCCAGAGACGAATTCCTTATTGACGTATATGTAAGAGAGTATATGGCTCAACTGATCAACTGCCTTGACAAATGGAAAATTGGAAGGTGTAATGTTGGCGATGCGTTTTGTGTAGGATCGGACAATAAGAAGAGACTATAAAACAGAATGGTTATTAAAAATTCCAGGAATTTGTCATAAAAAGTGAAATCAACCAAAAGTAGGAAGCGTGAAGGTAGCTCGAGCTAGAAGACAAATACTACGTCAAGTCCAAAGGTTATTTCCTTCAGAATTCAAACAAGAAGAGGGCTGTCTACAATTTAGATACTCCAGGATGATTATCAAACAATCAAAGCAACTCTTCCGGTATAGAACAAGAAGAAAAAGTCAATTTAGAAATAAAGAGTATTTGGAAGAAAAAACTTGAAGAAGATTCACGAGAAAACCGACGTGATCGATGCGGCGAGTTGTGAAGACTCCCCAGCTCTATGAAATTCAATAATCCTTATCTTCTGGACATTATTCTCCATTTTTATGTTGATTTGTCTTCATTGCCTCTACAGCTGCCAGTAAAGTTGTTTAAATTAGAAAGAGGACCTCGTATCAATACATATTTGTAATAAGTTCGCTACAAAATGCCTTAGTGAAAACTGTCTCGAGGGTCACCGATTAAATGGCAGTAAATCTCAGATCGTGTATCATTTCACATCCTACCGACTGCGCCATGTGTTATTGAATATATGGACAGGATAGCTAGGATGTGAAATGATACACGATCTCGAGGGTCACCGATAAAACGGCAGTCAAGCACAGATCGTGTATCATTCCACATCCTAGCCATCCTGTTCATATATTCAATAACACAATATTCATTACTAGAAACTTTATTAGTGTTTCATCCAGAAAACTGACTACAACCAATTGAATGTCCTCCTCCATCATATTTGAAGGCTTTGAAGGAATGGTAAAAAAAATGAAATGTAATCTGGAATAGTAATGGTCAACTGAGTGGCCTTTTTCTGTCAGCAACTGACCTAGTAATTGATAGACAATTCCCAAGTTCGAACATGCTCTTCCTTCTCCAACTTTGTCCCTAGTCGACAGCGCAACATCTAGCTGTCTCTCATGCCACTGTTTTGATTGCATATAGTCTCCTGCACATCTTGCAGCGTGTCCAAGTCCTGCGTAAGCTCTCGCTTCCACTGACCTTCAATAAATAAAAAACATATCATTTCATTGTTTAATAATTATCATACTACTCTCATAGGTACTTACTTATCCCCAATAGCTTGTGCCAAACGTAAAACTTTTTCATGGTAAACGATTGCTTGCGTGAAATTTCTTTTGTAGTGATAACTCGAACCTAAATTGCTATAAGCTCTGGCCTCTTCTACCTATGAAACACAAACATGATTAAAAACAAATGAGTTTATTATATAAAAAATGAGTTACTATACAGTGTGTCTCACTTCTCATGGAAACACCCCTGTATCCTCCGTAATATTCGAGGTAGAAAGATGAAACTCTCAGGACTGATGGAAATGCTCAAAATGCACCTACCACCTGAATGGGGTTGGCCAAAGTGATATACACTGTCCGCCACTCGCGATGGATCACCCCATGTTTACGGTAAAACATATTAGGGGGCAAAATAGGCTCAAAATTCCTTCAGATTCGTAATCAGGACTACCAACTTACTACGATTACACTTTTTTCCTGAAAAACTTTCAGTCCTGAAGAATCCGAATTTGTCTCACTTGTTATAGAAACACCCCCGTATCTTCCGTAATATTCGAGGTGGAACGATGGGGTTGGCTAAAGTGATATACACTGTCCGTCCACAGTAAAAATGGGGTGTTCCATCGCGAGTGGCGGACAGTGTATATCACTTTGGCCAACCCCATTCAGGTGGTAGGTGCAATTTGAGCATTTTCATCAGTCCTGAGAATTTCATCGTTCTACCTCGAATATTACAGAAGATACGGGGGTGTTTCCATGAGAAGTGAGACACACTGTATAGCCTCGTGAAAAATTATAATGAAACATTATACTTTATGGAGATTGGCTAGAAAATCTGTGAATTTGAGAAAAATATTCTGTATATTCATACTGACAGCATACGAGTAAAAAAATTATAATGCATTATTTGGTGAATACTATTTTATACAAATTTCCAGCTCGATAGTATACATGCACAATTAGATTTTTTCTTGACAATTTTTTGAGTATTCAAGTTACCTATATGAAATCCTGTACATTCATTTCTCAGTTTTTGTAATAGTCTAATCAACAAGTTCAAAAACATGAAAAATAGAGATAAAGGTCCTAAAAATATGAACGATAGCTCTTTCGATTCGGAATCACCTCTAGAAAAATGTTTTTGAAGGATTTTGGTGCAGGTGAAAAATTGCAATTGTTAATAACACAATAAGATTTTGAAAAAATGGTATATAGTTTTTCGTTAATAACTCAAAAAGTATTGATATATAATCAATTTTAAAAAAAGCTCGTTAGTTAAAGAGGAGGAAATTTCCGATAAAAAAAGTCCCCACTCCCGAAACTCTAATGTCCATTATTTATAATTTCAATTTGACTTTGAAAATAGGGTTCCACGCGGTTGTTACGGCACGCGCGTGCTGCCGCTAAAGAGAGTTTATCAAAAGAAATAATTTTTTATGACATAAAATGTCATTAAAAAAATTTGAAAAAATCTAGTATCTTCTTAACACTTGAATGAACCGAGTTCCGTAGAAAAAAAAGTTATCACCATTTTTCAAAAAGTTGTTCAATTGTTAACTAACAAATATTTTCCCAATCTTCGTTGGCATAAATAATGGGATAAAAGGTATAAATAAATTGGCCTATAAATTTTGAACTTTGTAGAGTTCTTTTGATATATATATATATATATATATATATATATATATATATATATATATATATATATATATATATATATACTTCATACGATCCTGCGATAAAAGTTCATAAAAATTTATTAATTCGTTAAATTATTATTTTTTATAACTATTGCAAAATGAAATATCTAAAAATTGTTGATATTTTTTTTTTCAATTGATATTTAGCTATGACTGTTTTCACATTAAACAATGGCAGTTTTTAACATAGGATATTAATTTTTTACGTAATTTGTTCATTAAATTGTTTTAAATAGAGAAATTCAATATTTTTGAAATTTTTTTTTGCTATTTTGTTAAAGTTCCGACTCCCGGAGCTGTACCTCTATTATTTATAATTTTCATAGAGCCCTGAAACTAGACCCAAAAACGGGTAGTCTGGCTTTCGCCACAGCAACACAGCAACAAAAAAAATATTTAAACATAATTAAATATGAATATTATGAAATGAAAAAATTCATGGAGTTTTTAAAAACAATAATGAACAATAATCCGCAGTTAAAAAAATTTGTATCCCCATTTTTCCATTGATTATGCATTTGTTAAATAATAATTTTTTATAAACTGAAACTTAACATAAAAATCCTGATAATTAACAAACTGAATCCCTAGAATTTTTTTCACTCCGTGAAGTTGAAGTTCGTGAAAGAATAGATCGCCATTGCGAAAATTACAAAATTTTGATTTTCCACTTTTTTATTAAAAATTGAACATACATGTTTTCCCTATATCTTGATTTTTTCGATGTCTAACGGTTAAAAGCTACTCAAAAATATTTTTTTACATACATTGTTTATGAGTAAATCAAAAAACTTTTTTTCATAATATACTTATTGATGGAAATTATAATTTTCAGAGAAAAAACGGTCCCTTAAAAAATTTATTTGTTGCTAAAAATTGCGTTTATTTATTTACAATCGTTTTTTGCGACCAGATGTTAAAATTAAGGAAACTTTTTTCATAAAAATCATAAATTCTATTGTTCTTTGGGATTTAGAAATACTTATTTTTTTTTGGTTTTTCATGTTTATTTAAAAAACAATTTGTTAATAATATACTAATTTTTTCTATTTACTTTTTTTAAATACTCAATTATGTAGTAAAAGTAGCCATGCATTCAATTTTTTCTAATTTTCATGCCTTGAAATTTGTCTTTTTCATCCGCTCTTTTGTTTTTGAAATTATAATAACTCCTAAATTATTGAAGATATGATAATAATGCTTTAAGTCTTTTTTTGCGTTAATCTATTGTAAAACTGACATCAGACACTCATTCATTTGGGTGATAGTATCTCTCAAGTTCACACCTGAAACCATCAAAAGAGTATCATCAAATTCGTGATAGTTTGTGATGTCATTTAGCAACATAGAAAAAGTAGTGGGCCCTGCAGGAAGTGTGGCTAGCAGGAAGTATGAAAATACCATCAATTTCAGTTACTTTTTTACGACTAAGTATCGAACCGACGAAGGACATTATCTTGAATAACTATAACATCCTATGACGTTTTCACAAGGTGAAATGTTATTGCTTCCACTTCCTCAAGCTTGTACTTGAAGACAGTCAAGTCCAGAAATGCATTCATGATTCAGCCTAGTACGACTGATGATAACCTATGGCAGCTTGAAACAGCGCTGTCTGGTATTGAATGACCATACCAGACTATTTTCTGAAGGCTATCCAAATTAAATGAAAAAATGTGTTTTAGGATGATATAAAAGTTTGAATTACCTGGTTGCCCAACCTCCTAGCAATTCTTAGATGTTGTGTATGGCAATCTACTGCCGAATCAAAGTCACCCATCGCTAGGTACACAGCTCCGACATTACCGATTTCTCTTGCTTCTTGTAATTTATCACTCATCTGTTTCACTAGTTGAACACATTGCTTGTGTGAGGCAAGGGCGTTTGGGTAGTCCCCGATGGCTGTGTAAACGTGACCAAGGGATGTTAAAGCAGCTGCTGCAGCCTGGGTATCCTGAGAAAAAAGCAAATAGATAGTTGGACTGCCATTAAATCTCCTGGATTTATTCAATCATCGATGTATTTTCGTCTAATCTCAGATATTTGAACGGCTAGCCAAGTAGGGCATGGAGTTGTTAGCAAGAAAAGAAACTAGAACTACTACTCTTTCATTTTTCTCACCTTGCATTTCATTGCCAACACCAATTGGTACCTATGAGCGGTTAGCGCCTCTTTGTATGAACCTTGGCTGAAGTAAGCGGATCCCAAGTTTCCATGGGCTCTACATTCTCCAGCAGTGTCCCCTAAACTTTTTGCTATTGCCAGATCTTGCTGCATGTAACTGAAATCATTTAAAAAATTGATGCTTCGCTATATGAGAAGAGTTGTGAAACTAACACTCGTATAAAGAATTTTGGATGATTCCGTTGCCGTCACTATGGAAACACGTAGACCATTCAGTTTTAGCAATAGTATCAAAAAGATTATCAAAAATGGAAATCTGTGTTTCACTCCAAGCAAACTTTTCTGAACTTTGCAAAAATTATGAAAATGACGTCATTGAATTAACTCTTGGTACCACCTTTTATATTATTTTGTTATCATTCCTGATGTTGATCACTACCCAATGTTACATCATTTAATTACGTGAGGCGGTAAAAAATGGGCTATTTGGAATGTGACGTTTGTTGCTTTTCAGATATATCATTCCACATTTCTAAACTTTTGAATTCATCTTGAAACCTGATGTAATGTATTGGTCTCGACGTGTTCCTTGTGTCGAGTTATTATGGTCCGCCTAGTTTGTCCAACATACTCTTTATCATAATCCTGACCGCTCATTTCGTTAATCCCAGACGTTCCTTCTTAAGGTGTCTTGTCTTCAGAATTACTCAACACTTGTTGAATTGTACGAGTAGTTTTGAAAGCTATTTTCGTATATAATTTTTTTAAACGTTGGACCAATTTGTTGGTGTATTTTGGTTCATGAAGAAGATCTAGAAACAATTTGTTGCCTTATATTTTTTAAATCATTTAGCGTGATCAACTTTCCGTGCTGGTTTTTCACATTCTTAATGTCCATAATTTTGTTATTCTCTGAACCAATCTGTCACTCTAAAGAATAATTTCCAATTGGAAAATCTGTTGATATCTGTTAACGAAGAATGCTTTTCAGCAATTACTGTAGCCATGATTGGGATTTCTTTGTTATTTGCATTCTTGGCGTCTGATATAGTTCTTTTAGGCCAGGTAGATTCATTAACTCTCAAAAATTCTGGTTTGGAAAACCAATATTGGAGTGTATCGTATTTCTTCCATTTCTATCGTATTTTCGGGTTGCAATATCAACGCTATTCATTTTCGATGCCACCCAATGCCAATCCTCTTCATTGGTAAGTTCATCTAACCTGTGAGATACTAAATGACTGAGGCAACTAGAATTATCATTGATCCAATGAAGAACTGTTGTGGAATCTGACCAATGAAACATTTTGTCGATTCTGAGGTCAACTTCATTTTCGGGGGTCTGCCATAAACGATTTCCTAGAAAAGCTGCCCATTGATCTATCTTGGGAATCAAGCTGTTGCATAAATCAAGGAAACATCGATTTTTCCAACTGTAACCACTTTGAGGTAAGTTACCGAATCAAAACTTCCATCACAGAAGATATGTATTTCTAAGGTTATAGCTCGTGAATTGCCGAGGACCATTGGGGAATTACTAAGTTAGTTATTCTTTGTTGATCACTTATCAAATCTTACCACTTGTCATGAACTTATTCGTCTATAGAATCATCCCATTTAATTACGGTTGTCCAAATACCTTGAATTATGAGACGTGATCAAAAGGCCAAGTGGATCAAAAACTGCCATCACTATTTTCAGTTTACGTCTTTTTGTGGTTCGTTCAGTATTGCTTCCTTCGGAAAAAAATCAACTCTAAATATGAGCTGGTTTTCAGTATCATTGCAGTCCAATATGAAATCCTTGTTTATGTCTTCGTTGAGTTTGAATTTTTTCTCTGAGTTCTTCGGAATTTATTGACCAATCAAACAGTTCAGAACTGGTTTGGAGATTACTTTGAGAGCTTCTTCGGTGGAGTCTGCTGGATCGAGGTAATCATCTACGTAGTGAATTTTTGTTATTGTATCAATCGTTCTTGTATCATTTTCTGTTTGAGTGGCATCAAGATCAAGATGAATTGGATACAAGACGGAAACATGTAGCACCGAATGTCATTACTTGCATTTGATACATTCTGAATGGTTCGTCTCCATTTTCTCTCCATAAGAACTTTTGAGCATCTTGGCCCTCTAGTTGTATTTCAATCATATGCAATGCAATCTTCCATTGCCGGAATCTCATAAAGACAGGTGATTCCGGCAAGGCGATGGACATTCAAGCTGGTTCCCAATGACTCCGGTGCTACATCGGAAACTAGGCTTAATTTCTGTAACTCTATATTTGCTAGACGTCGTATAGCAGTGGCTTTACTTGGTTGCAGTGCAGACTTCTATAAGAGACCAATTTCTAATCTATTGCCGCTGATGCATCTTGATGTCTTCTCCATGATAGTTAGAGCTCTTTGGACGTGTTTTTAAAGAAGAAGATGATGAAGTTCCCAATGCGTCAATTTGGTTGCTAGAAAACATCGTTCTCCTCCAATATCTTGATTGTTTCTTTCGTTTCAAGGAATTTTTATTGGTTTGTTTCTTGATGTTACTCAAAATTTGTTAGCGAGCTTCACAAATAAATACTTCCGATACACTCTCAACAGAAATAACTAACTTGGTTAGCGAAATGCTCGTTGAGATACAGCATTATCGATTCATTTTAAGCTAGAGGTTCCAATTCTACCTATTAAGATCGATAGTCTGTTGAGCAATAGTTGTTCCAATCTAAAACTTACCCTATAGCCTTATCCAACTGATTCAACGCCCAATGTGCTGAGCTCAGGGCGCTGAAAACAGATCCTCGGAGTTTCAGAGAACACGATCCTATTCTCAAAGCAGATTCAAGGACAGTTACTGCCGAGTGATACAATCCTGCTGCTAGAAGCTCCTGCAATGCAAAGACGAATTGATAGTACAGGAGATAATCGCATTAGTGACTCTTGGTGCAATAATGCAGTGAGTATCGCATGCTATTTTATCGCCGACTAGAATGAGTCTGAGGTGATAATTAAGCCTGAAAATATTTTATTTTCGTTCAACCAAAGATGTAAATTCACCTTTACTTTCGAATATAGCGGGAGGAATAAAAATTTGTTTAATAAATTTATCAGATGGAAGCGAGACAAAAAAGTAATACAGGAGGTTATGCTTGCCTATTAAACAATGTAACGGCATACAAATACAAATAATTCATTCACATACAAATACATAAAACGGATGAGTTGTCTAATAATAATAATAATAATATATATATATATATATATATATATATATATATATATATATATATATATATATTACATATATATACATGTGATAATGAATCATAATATGATATTATATACGGGGTGTTCCATTTGAAAAATCAAAGAAGCCGCTACTTTATAGTAGAAGCGACAACGCCGCTTCGTCTAAAATATTTTAGGCGTGTAGGTCATATTGACCTACATTCCTCAACTGAATGGACTGCCGTATAGTTAACAGCTTCAAATCTCTGTGGATGGCTTCATTCCGCACGAACCATGGAGCATTCACCAGCATCCTGAGAAGTTTATTTTGCAACCTTTCCAAAATGGAGAGGTTTGACGGGGCGGTTCGTCCCCAAGCACCTGAAGCATACATGATGAGAGGCTTGAACATCGTGTTGTATAATAAAATCTTATTTTTAAGATTGAGTTTTGAATTTCCATTGACCAGAGGATAGAGTTTAGCTATCCTCATCTGCACTTTGCTCTTGATATACCTAATCAATGTGATTTGCCCAGGTGAGTCGGCGTTCTACCCAAAGACCTAGGTACTTTACGTCTCCTCAAGTCTATCGCTCACGTAAAGGCTGTACAGTAGTGGAGGCAGCACAGTTCCCTGAGGCACTCCAGCTTCGATTTCCCTGACGGGAGACAGGGTTCCCTCAACTCGGACCTGAAATGTTCTGCCTTTCAGGAAGGACCTAATCCACCACAGACTCGGTCGAAGGCTTTCGAAATATCCAGGAGGACGAGATGGACTGTCTTCCTGTTGTTCAGCTCTGAGATGGAATTTTCGACCAGTCTCAGGGCCTGCAGCTCGATGGAGTGTGCTCTCCTGAAGCCGAATCGTTCATCAGGCAGAACATTTCGGTCTTCAACTTCTTCTGTTAGCCTTTACAGCACAACACGTTTAGCCAACTTAGCCGTTGAGCAAAGCAGACTAATCGGACGATGATTCTGGGGAAACAGCAGGTTCTGGCCCTGTTTTGGAATCATGACAACTACGGCATGCTTCCATCTTCGAGGAAAGTATCTGAGAGTGATTGAGCTGTTGATAATGTTCAGCACGTATCTGATGAAGTTCTCCGGGAGCTGCTTCAACAACTTGTTGTTGATTGAATCAATTCCTGGAGCCTTCTTGGGTTTGGAGTCCCTAATGTATCCCTTCAATTCTTCCTCTGAAGCTGGACGGATCACGTCGTCATCATTTTCTCTAAGGATGCGCCGAACCCGGTGTTCCAGCCGGATATCACGGTCAATATCATCATCCGGATCAACGTTAAGTTGAAACTGACCCTCCATGGTGTCTGCAAAGGTCAGCGTCTTCTCGGCGGGAGAGTAGCAGGGAAGAGGGAAGGGAGCGGTTTTCCTCTTCTTCGAGCGATTCCAAACACTCGCTCCACCTCTCGTTTCTATAGTCAGTGATGGCCTGTTTAAGTTGGTTGGCCATCCTGCTAGCCGCAGCCTTGTCTCCAGGGTAGAGAGTCCGCTGATAAACTCGTCTGAGTCGATTTCTCTCCCGGATAAGGTTCTTTATCCTGGGAGGAAACTCATTGTATCTCCGCAGAAGTTCTGTCCTGGTTGAGGCTGCGCGGAAAGCGTTGTTCACAGACAATTCGAAATCTGCCACTGCCGCGTCGAGACCGTTGCGAGTTTGAAGCGCCTCACGGTCCGTACGTGTCTCCACTAGGTGAGCCTTGAAGGCTTCCCAATCCGTGGATGATCTCATGCAATAATCCTGTGGAGGGGGATCATCACCCAGAATCAGGAAGACTGGATTATGATCTGAGTCGAGTTCCGATAAAGTGTACACTTCGCAGGACATGGAGACGTTCCTGAGCAATGCGATATCAAGCACGTCAGGTCTTAAATCCCCACGGTAGAACGTGGGCTGGACCCATCATCTGGACCCATCACTCGATACTCATGCCTGTGAGCATGCGCATGGAGCGCTCGGTCGTTCGCATTAGTGAGTCTGCTCCAAAGATTGTGCTTGGCGTTGAAGTCACCAGCAGCAATTGTGGGGGTATTTGTCGACATCAGCAGTTCATTCATTGATTATGGGAGAAGACGATTCCGCGGAGGGTTGTAAACTGAGATTAGTCTATGACGACCTCTTGTCAGTTGGAGCTCAATGCCCACGGTTTCCGTGCCATGTAACTGATCCGAGTCAATGCCGAATTGTACGTGAGGAAGGTTACGTTTGACAAAAATGCCAACTCCTCCTCCAGCACGTCCAACGCGTTCTCTGTGGTAAAAACGGTAGTTTGGAATACCAAAAGGTTCATTGTGCAGGTGGGTTTCCTGCACCAGTGCAACATCGATGTTTTGTGGTATTAGAAAATTCTCAAAATCTGATTTCTTGTTTGAAATACTGTGGGCATTCCAAAATACAACCTTGAGAGAATTAGTCAATTTTGGTTGTCTAGCCATTAACAGGTTCCAGTTAGCACGTTGGTGTTCACCGTAAACATCTTTTCGAGTACGGGGAACAGAATGAAGAGTTTCTTCATCTGGTCCAGAGCGGAACAGATGTCACTAACCTTCGACGGGCGGGGACTACTGGGCGCCTCGGTCGGCCTGGCGTAGGTGTTACCGCGCTTGGCCGCTCCTGCGTAGCTCATTCCCGGGCGTGTGCCAAATGCTTCGACAGGATGCTTTCCAGGTGTGGGTGCACATCGGGGGGCATTTGAAGCTACTTTGGTCCTCCTGCAAACCCTGGGTAACTCAGGACAACCGCGGTAGTTTGCATTATGCACACTCTTGCAATTATTGCACTTGGGCGGATCTGCTCGTGGCTTCTTGCACTCATCTGAAAGGTGTCTGGAGGAAGGTGAGATATTTAAAATTCCGCATTGATTGGGAGCTCGCAACTAACCATACACAAGTGTTCGAATGGTGTTCTGCATGAGCTGACTTCGCTCTTGGATTTATTTCGAAAATTATGAAAAATGAAAGTAAGACAAACTAAACGCTACAAGTTGAATTTTGTATGGGTGCAGGTCAAGTCACGGCGTAAAATCGACTGGCTCGGATTCTCCTGCACACTCTCACAGACAATGGCGATGTTTTCGGCAGATCTTGCGTTTCGTCGACGTAAAGAGATTAGTCGTTTGTTTATTGAACCAGTGAACCCAAATTCATCCACCACATTGCGAATATTCCTTTTGGTAGGACGATTATGGAGACCGTAAAATGGGCGAAGCGCGGCGGTACGTTGCCCAAACAGATCATCAATTTTGATAAAACAGGTGCAGGTGTTGTTGAATGCTATATCAGACTAAAAAAATTACTACTAATTTGACAGATGTAGCTTCAACAAAATGGCCGTAATCAATTGTTAGAGGAAGCCCCTATTGAAAAACCCTATATTGAACACATCATGTAAGTATTCACTTTCTACTTACTTGGCCCACTACAGATATCAGCACAAAGGGACTCTGGTCCAGCTTCATAACTTCAAGCTGTTGAAACGTTGGCTCCAGATTGTGCCTAAGTGGGGACTTGATTGAAGCCTCCACAAGTCCCGCCAGTAGCTGTTGAGAGGTTGGATCCTGCGCCAGGCCCTGACTAAAGGCAGCCAAGGCGTCTCCATGACGTCCCAGGCATTGAAGTGCAACTCCTTGCCTAAAATCAATGTACTCTTAGGTCTGTGTTTTCAATCGGTGATACTGCAGTAACGATAGTTACAAATACAAGTGGTACAAAAACATATGAAGTTTATTTCTCATTTTTTTGAACAATACACTATTAAAGTTGGACGCACTTCTGAAAAACTTCACTGATATTTATGGCTTTACTGATATGATACTGATATGACTTGATTGTAGTGGTATTATCAAAATGTTCACATTTTTCTTGAAAGAGAAAAAATCAAAGAAGACACATCATTATTAAATTGAATGAAGCGTTTGTAAAACAGTTTTCTTGTAATGATCTGGCTGCAGGAATTAGCCTGCAGTGGTTTAGATCTTACCTGGAGAATCGTAGTCAGTTGGTAAAAACTGACCACTATTCACGTATTGGAGCTACTAGATATGGTGTGCCTCAGGGTGCGGTACTGGGACCTATTTTATTTTTGTTATATGCCAACGATATCTCCCATTTGAATATATCTGGGAGGTTCACGTTATTTGCAGATGATACCACTATACTTTATCACAGTAGTGATGAAACATCTTTACACAATGTCATACAACGTGATCTCGAAACAATAAGAACGTGGTTTGACAATAATCTCCTTGTACTCAACATCTCCAAAACTAACTTGTTAACCTTCAAATGTGAATTGGACACAATAATTCTTGATTCAACTAATATTGACAATTCCCCCTGCACAAAATTCTTGGGTCTTCATATTGACAGTAACCTGAGATTCGATGAACATGTTAAAAAACTGTCTAAAAAACTATCCTCTGGGTGCTATGCCATTAGAGTCATCAATAATGAGGTAGGATTTGCAGCAGCAAAATCTGCCTACCATGCATTAATTGAATCGCATATAGGTTATGTAATTGCTTTTTGGGGTGCATGCAATAAAAATTTATTACAGATAATAATAATAATAATAATAATAAATGTTTTTATTGCTACACAAAAAGCAGTTACAAAGAACAAGGTTGATTGTTGTTATGTAGCAAATGGCATCGTTCGCTCTTCTATCTTCTGAGAAAGATAGAATAGCGCTCTTCCACGCAACCACGACAAGGGACCAGTGACAAAAACTGGTCCCACCAGAAGAAAAAAGAATATACCTTCTCATAAACATAGTACAACTGAAAAAGAATATACATATAAATATAAATAAAAAATAATAATTATGTCACAAAGTGCAATGAATGTCGCATAAGTTCATCAATGTATCAGAAGTCTATTGCTAAAGTACCATCCAACAAAAGACTTTTAACCTTTTTCTTAAAGTTGAAGATTGACAAGTTTTTGAAATCATCGGGAATACAGTTGTAGATTTTAGCGATGCCATAGGAGAAGCAAGATCGGTAAAGCGAAGGGTTGTGCTTGGGTACAGATAATTTCTGTCGAAACCGGACATTAACATTGTGAGCTTCAGAACGCCTCTGAATTTTCGAATATAGATATGAAGGTTTTTTTGTGAGTAAAATTTTGTGATATAATACACAGCAATGCAAAATACGTCGTTTGTTCATAGGCAACCAGCCCAGTCCAGTAATGTAACTCGAGGTCGGAGTCCGTCTTTTAATACCGCATATCAGTCGGGTGCAAGAGTTTTGGAGTCTTTGTAGGCGAGTTCTGTCGGAGTTTTTTATAGCCGGCCCATAAACAACATCGCAGTAATTTAGCTGGGATGGGACGAGTGACTCGCATAGGGTGATTTTGCATGCTTTATTTAAAATATCTCTGTTGGAATAGATCAGTTTTAGGTTTACGAAAGCTTTTTTAATTATATGTGATATATGCGTGGAAAACGTGAGGGAGTCATCAAGAAATAACCCTAAATTTTTTTCGCAATTTGACAATTCGAGTGTTTCATTTCGGATGTAAAGGGAAATTAGAGGTCGGGATCTATTTTTGGTCGATTTCCTACCGAAAAGTATGGCTTTGGATTTGGTTGGGTTGATGGATAAACAGAATTTTTCTGATATATCGACAAGTCTCGCAAGATCCTCGTTAACCTCATTGCAGGCAGCAACGATATCTTTTTCATCAAATGCGAGGTACAGCTGCGTGTCATCCGCATAGAAATGTGATGTTACATGTTTCAAATGTTTACAGAATTGAGAGGTGTAAATAGTGAAGAGTAGCGGGCCCAATATTGATCCCTGAGGTACACCACACAAGGTTTCGATGGAGTCTGATGATGTAGAGTTCAGTATGACTCTTTGTGTGCGTTTATTGAGATAAGCAGACATAAGTTGCTGCGAAGATGGAGAAAAATCTATATAGTGTAGAATAGCTATCAACAATTCATGATTAATCCTGTCGAAAGCTTTTGAGTAATCAAGATCCAAGTTGTACAAAAAAGAGCCATTAGAGCCCTCTTCAAGATTAAGAGTCGCAAATCGTGCAAAGAATACTTTAAAAATCACCAAATCCTCACAGTGATCTCTATTTTTATATTGGAAACATCTTGTTTGATTCATAAGCACCGTGATCTATGTAAAGGAGCGTCATCGTCTTACAATACTCGATCTTCCCAAAACTCGACTCTTATGTTGCCTTTACCCAAAAGTCGCCTCGTAAAGGACTCTATTATATATAACGGCTTGTAAATATACAACTACTTTCCAGCAAGAATTAGGGAAATCAAGAATTATAATAGATTCAGAGGTAGTGTGAAGGTTTTACTCTTTGATCATCCCTTCTATAGCTTGGATGAATTTTTTATAGCCAAATTATCTGAATGAACTCATTATCCATATCTGTCATTGCTGAGGCTCAATTATGTGAATATGTATGTATGGATGAGTATCCTGTGTTTATTTGTGTTTATACATCTGTAAGTGTTATTTTAACTATATTTTAACATACATCCATGTACTAAAACTGACTTTGTCAACAAGAATTGTATTCTTTCGACAATAAAGCATATTCTGATTCTGATTCTGATTTTACCTGTAATAGGCTTTGGGCCATGTTGGACACAAATCTCTGGCTGTGACGGCATCCTGAAGAGCTTGCGCAAACAATCCCTGCTTCAGCCTGGCAGCAGACCTGTTGGAATACAATATGTGATTGGTTGGATCTAGCTGTAGAGCATCTGTATAAAGCGCTACAGCCGTTGCGAAGTCTCCATTTTGACAGGCAGCATTAGATTGGCGAACCTGAGAAATTAAAAAATTGTGAGAAACTTGGACCCACATTCATAGAGCCTGAGATAATAGTATTAATAGATAATAGTTTATAAACATTTCTCATAATCACCAGTCTTATTCCCAAGATCAATGTGAATGTTAATTTTAATTAAGGCTTTATGAAGCAACCTATTCTTTGGGGATTGAGGTTAGTTAAGCAACGTATTAGAAGACACTGTTTGTAATAATAACTTTCGAAAATGATTTTAGAATTATGGCAAATGAATTTGACGATCATGATATTCCAATCATGATCATTCGAAATACTGTTATAGTCATCTTCATTTTTATCAGGTTGGAGATTTATTTCCTTCCCCCTTCAACTAGGGTTCGTCAGGAGGACGAATGGTTCATAACTGAAGGTGTTTGGTTGGCGATATAAAAGTTATTGACCTCTATGCCGTTCTGGCCTTGCCCTTCCTGACTGAGGTATTTGATGACAGATGTCGTGGGGCCTCCACTGAACCGAGCGACGGAGCCTTCTGAATCGAGTGGGGTCGTCTACAGCATAATCTACAGCTTCCCTGACTAATGGGTTATCATGAGTTACCGCTCACTCGAAAACCTTATGATTCCTCGACTGAATGGACTGCCGTATAGTTAACAGCTTCAAATCTCTGCGGATGGCTTCATTCCGCATGAACCATAGAGCATTCACCAGCAGCCTGATAAGTTTGTTTTGCAACCTTTCCAAAATGGAGAGGTTTAACGGAGCGGTTTGTCCCCAAGCACCTGAAGCATACATGACGATAGGCTTGAACATCGTGTTGTATACTAAAATCTTATTTTTCGGAAGGTCGCTCACGTGAAGGCTGTACATTATTGGAGACAGCACAGCTCCCTGAGGCATTCCAGCTTGGATTTCCCCGACAGGAGACAGGGTTCCTTGAACTCGGACCTGAAATGTTTTGCCTTTTAGAAAGGACCTAATCTACCGGACCAGACCCCTAGGCAGGTCGAAATCGAGCATTTTGTGTAGCAGGCCTCTGTGCCAGACTCAGTCGAAGACCTTCGAAATATCCAGGAGGACAAGATTTACTGTCTTCCTGTTGTTCAGCTCTGAGATGGAATTTTCGACCAGTCTCAGGGCCTTCAGCTCAGTGAAGCCGAATTGTTCGTCAGGCAGAACATTTCGGTCTTCAACTTCTTCTGTTAAACTTTACAGCATAACACGTTCAGCCAACTTAGCCGTTAAGCAATGCAGACTGATAGGACGATGATTCGAAATACCGAAATTCACTAATAATAAATGGTGTGGAAAGTTCGAAGGCTAACACACACATGACGCTACTAGTTTCAAATCCATGTGATTTTCAGTTAACTTCAACCTTCAAAAGACACGTGTACAAATTTCGCAGCTGTCGGACTATTAGATTGTGGGATAGAATATTTTGAGTGAAGCAACTGTTGTTAGTTCGAAGAAAATTGATAAACATGAATTTAATATGTTAATGAAGCATTGCTTTTTGGCGAAAAAAAAATAATACTGTTGAAGGCAAGGCTTGACTTGATAAATATTATTTCGACATTGCACCAGAAAAATCAACCGTTGGTTTGCTGAATTTATAGGAGATGAAATGAGCACCGAGGACGATTCATACAGGGGGCGTCCCAAAGAGGCTGTTACCGACGAAAACATAAAAAAGTCAACAAAATGATTTGGGGTGACCACGAAATGAAGTTGATCGAGATGGCTAAAGCTCTAAAGATATCAAAGAAACGTTTTCGACATCGTGCACGAATATTTGGATGTGCGAAAGCTCTGATCAAAATGGGTGCCGTACGAGCTCACAATCGACCAAAAACAAAAACGAATTGTAGTAACTGCCATTGCGATGGTTACCGTGAAATATTATTTCATTCATAGAGATCGAGGTCGATCACCAGTTTTTTCGGTGTCGATATTTTTCCAGTTGAAAAAGCGCTGAATTACTTTATGACTGTCAGACCTTTAAGCGTCGTTGTGGTACAAGTTGGGCTAGACTAAACAAATGTATATTTTACATCCTGCCGATGATCATACGCTGGAGAAGTTAAAAAACGCTGAGATGAGGATTTTGTGGCTAGCGTTGCTGACACGAGGGCTTGGGAGTTTTATGCGGGAGCACAAAAGGTTGGTCACCAGAACTCGTCGAGACGAGATCGGGAGTCTCATCCCTCAGCCTTCAAGGCTGGGGAAGTTGGCCTAAATAGGGGAGTTATTTTGTCTAACCGCGTGGTGCGAAATTTAAGGAAAAATGTAGTGATATTGTAAGCCGGTATTGGGTAACGGGAAGTTTAAAATAAAAGTGTTGGTGTTGAAGACACACCGGTTCAACGGAACCTATGGTTGACCATGAACCACCAAAAAGGCGTTATGTGAGTGTTTGTTTTTTTAATAATCTGAGCCTGAAAAAATAAAAATTTTGAAATGGAATGTTTACAAAACTTTAGAGGAGAATTTTATAACTTTTAATCTGAAGAGAATTTCGAAGGGGTCTGAAACTACATCTTTCCCGACCCCAAATGGTGATTTTTCTGATCGTTTCGTAGGTAAGAGTGGCGAAGTTAGAAAAACTGAAAAAGATTTTCCCACTTCAATGAAAAATTGACAGGGAATTTTCTGAAATCGAGATGAATGCCTGAGATGCTTTAAAATTATGAGTACTCAACTGAATATTAAATAGAATAAAAGTTAGTTTGTTTCAGAACCTTTGAGAGAATCACTGAAAAATAACTACCTTCTCAAGAAACAGAGATTTGCTTGCGGCTGGTAATTCTGAGGTTCCTTCGGGTTCAACCTGAAAAAAATAAAAATTATATTCAATGCATTACATGTATTCAAAAACAGATGATAATTATTTTCATCACTCTCACATCGATCGATTGACTGAGTGAACAAAGCACCCATGTCGAACCGCCCGGCTACCGAACGATTCATAATTGATTATGTCTGATAATTCGCTTTACCGTACTTTTTGAAGCCCCCCCGTATGTTTTCGGAAAATTCAATCATACGTAAGGACACGTTTTTTATTATTGTTTCCTTTCTACACTATCATTAAAGTCTCCTTTGTACCTAAGCGGTTTTTGTCTTTTTGCCAAAAAGTAATAATTAACGTCTTCTCGGCTGGGTCTACGCCCAATCCCAGCATTCGTTTCGTACCGTCTGGTTATCCCAATTACTGCGCTCTCGTCCCCTTCACGACAGAATCGTGTAATGAGTTTTTTTTCTCACATTTTGTGGTTTTGAGGTCGGCGAACACAATGAAGCATGAAGTTTAGATTTTAGATGGAAACAATTTGTTTGAATATCTTATAAGTATAGACACGAGAATGGATTTGAAAAGGTGTATTTTAACAGTTTTTTGTGTGCAATTCACTGACCATTACGTGACGAAAATTATTAACATTCTCCATGATAATAATTCAACGATTTCCGCACTGAATTTTATTTAAGACGCATTTCGCCTATTGGTAGCTTCATCAAATGGACTGGTAGATATATACCATCATAATAGGTATTCTATACAATAACAATTTTCAATTGAAGATGATTTATAAGCAACGTCGCACTTGAAGTGACCAACGGATAATCCTCTTACCAACCCTGCAGAGGCGTACCAAAATAATATTTTTATTTATTTAAACACATAGGTAATTACGTAAAAATTGTTATAGTAGGTGGCGCTACCTGGTGTTAATGGTAAAACTGCTTACATTTTCTTATTATACCTAATACAGTACTTCAAAAAAACAGAAAAAATTACAAAATAATTATTATGTTCCTTTTATATAGAAAGAGAACTACAAAGCAAAGAAATCATTACCTATGTTATGCTTGTGAAGTTTCAGAATCCACTGACTCGTCCGAAGAGGAATCCCAGTCACACTTAAATCTATTAGTATTTGGTCGAAGATAGTGTCTACCATCCCGTCCAATCTCCACATTTTCTCTTCTTCCTTGATCACATGGGCTACAGCATTAGCCTAATCTTCTTTCCGTATCCGTTCCATTGCGAGTTCTAATGAACGTTGGACATCAGAAATTTTATATGTCACGTTTTCACGAGCTACTTAACCCTCAATTTGAGCCCAGATCAATTATATCGGATTTAACTCGCAATGGTAAGAAGGGACTCTCAAAATGGTGATGCCTTCAGCACGAGCTATTGTATCCACCACAAGCTGGCGATATCTGTCACGATGCTGTTTAATGACACTCATAAGCTCGGCCTTAACCATGTCCTCGGAAAAATGAAATTCCTTTTTGTCCTAACCAACTCTGCATGTCTGCTTTTCTGGTGGTCATAGTTGATAGCTGTTCTACTAATCGGCTGTGATAAGAAGCGTTATCCATTACTATTACCGAATTTGGCTCGACTCGTGAAAGAAGGGATTCAAACCATCCTTCAAAGCGTTGGGCGTCCATGTCTTCGTGATAATCTCCCGTTTCTTTGGATGAAAAAATTAGTGCACTATCGTCTAAAAAGCCACTCTCGCTACCTATATGGACGACAATTAGTCGTTGCCCTTTACCCGTTGGTCCGCGTTGCCCTTTACCCTGTTGATAAACCGTCCACAAATGCTTGACGATAACTAGTTACAGTAGTATCTTGCGAGATCTTAGATACTGTGTGACCAGCATTCACTCACGTTTCGTCCAGATAATACATCTATTTGTGAGCAGAACGCATTTCTCTAATAGAGCGAAGATATTTCCGTCGCCATGAGGCTATATGTTCTCTTTCTATTAAGACAGATTTACGGGATCGTTTGGCATATTTGAATTTTAAATATTCTTTTATTATTTTCCTTAACTTCCCTTTGCTCATTTTTGGAATGAGATCATTATCCATTACCCTTGTCCTAATGGATTCGAGGGTTGGCGCTTTATTCTCGAAAAAGAAAGAATGAATGGTATAGCGTACAAAAGTTTTCTGGTACTCGTCCAATTCAATTTTTTTCTACCACGACAATGTACTTTTGAAGCTTGCACAATCCCAGCCACCTTTTTTATACGTACAATGCGTTCAATTGTCGACATGGATATTCCCGTTAAAAATGAACATTGGGCTACAGCTTCCACTGTATGGAGTGTATTTTTTAAATTTTCGTACACTCTACAGACAATCTGTTTTTCTTCTAACGACATAAACTTCCGCTTTCTTTGTACATTACGTGGACCTGCTACGGCATCCATCTTAATACTATAAAAATAATAAAATTCAATCATATCATTCAGCTATTTGTCAATTGTTTACTTACCTCAAAAACTATTTCAAAGTTGATGTATTTTGAAAAACAGTTTATTATGAGATAGAACAGATTAACAAATCCGCAACACGTGTTTCGCTGCACAGTAGCTTTTTCAAGCGTGTTCACTAACAAACTGAATTCTACATACATTGTGATTTATATATAGGTACTTTTTGAAATATTACTTTGTACCTAGAAACTAATAATATTCTAGGAACTAATTAATTTCAGTTATACCTGAGTTTAACGAACATTTATACCTGAGTTTAATGACTAGATCGAATAAATTATTTCACAATAAAGTGTGAATGTAATGAAAATCTATGATAATGTATTTTGAAAAACAAGTATCGGCCAACTCCATCTTATATTTTGAAGTTAATAAATATAACAGTCTATTCAATAAATATAATAAAATATTTGTTTGAAGGTGACTGACAATGTTTCGTGATGAATTTCACTAGTTCGGACTTCCATTGTCTATTATATAAAATGATTTGAAATCCCTGAAACAAGTAAAAAAGAATGATTAAAAAAGGATAGTTGAAAAAACAATTATATTAAGCAACAATAAACCTGAAATGAAATGATAGTGAAATAACCTACAAGTAAAAATATAATAATTGAATGAATAAAAAAAATAAAAATTAAAGGGATGCAAAAAAGAAAATAATAAAAATAAAAAGTGTAGAGATTCCAAGTCACGTTAGTTCACGACGTTTCGATTGTTGGTATCTACAATCACCCGAAGACGATTGTAGATACCAACAATCGAAACGTCGTGAACTAACGTGACTTGGAATCTCTACATTTTTTATTTTTATTATTTTCTTTTTTGCATCCCTTTAATTTTTATTTTTTTATTCATTCAATTATTATATTTTTACTTGTAGGTTATTTCACTATCATTTCATTTCAGGTTTATTGTTGCTTAATATAATTGTTATTTTCAACTATCCTTTTTTAATCATTCTTTTTTACTTGTTTCAGGGATTTCAAATCATTTTATATAATAGACAATGGAAGTCCGAACTAGTGAAATTCATAATAAAATATATTTAATAAATACAAAACAAAGTTACCTTCACAAGAAACGGAACACACTACGCCTATGCAGATAAGGACGCTTGATAATAAAGAAACCGAATGACTAGTTTGGCATTTTAAGGACGCAAATATAATAGACCTACGAAGTTTACCGATGTTTCAAAGTATTTAACGCTCGTACATCCTATCGATATGCAGAAGCTATCTTGTTACGGGGGGCAAATTTCATGGAATTATCTTACTTTTCAATTATTTACAATGGCACTGCATAGACAATAAAAATGACCTCGGTAAGAATTCAGTTCTAACATCCAACATTGTTGCCGTTAGCTGTCAGTTCAATTTGTATATGAGTTACCTTCAATTGAAAATTGTTATAGTATAGAATGTCTTTTATGGAGGGTCCTTAATTAGGTGCTTCCTATTTTCAAATTTAAATAAAACCAAGTGTGTGTGTGAGATAAAATCGAAATTTTTTATTTGTTTTAAAGACCTATATAGTATTATGTGTGGAATATTGAATAGTTCAAATGTCCGCCATGGCCTCTTTGAGTGATGTGCATCCAAAACGTCCAATTTTCTATGACTCTAGTGCATAAATCAGGCTGAATTCAACCGTTGGCAAGGGTTATGTTGGCTTTGAGGATCGCTATGGTTTGTGGTTTATTCGCATACACCTGCGACTTAAGAATACTCAAGAAGAAAATGTCTAACGGGGTTAAATCACACAATCTCGGTGGCCACTTCACACTTATTTTTTCAAAATAAGTGTTTTCTACTTCTACTTACGGAAACTTCAACAAAACGTCAAATTTATTTCCAAAGCATTCTTGTGAAGAATGCAAAATATTCGTAATAACTTCAACATGCATCGATTATCAAATAATCGACTTGAAGTTTTCAAGTCCAAATATTTAGAAAACGGTTGCTTACAGCGGCTAGTAACAAGGGTAGCTTATTTACGTAGATATGTGTTTGAATATTGATTTATTCTGGCTTTGAGCGTGACTCCTTTTCTTTTACTTATAGGAAAATGACTGAGAGTTTTATTGACATTTTTACATTTTTATTTTTTTTTAGACAAAAGTGACAGTAGTGCATGACAAGCATATGACATCACTGCATGACCACCTTATATTTTATGTTGTCTTAAAAAACGGTAGACACTGTTTAACTTTTAACACACTCCCTCAACAGAAAATATATGAACATAAAAAAAATTACAAATAAGCAATTACACTCCTTGAAAATAAGGAATGATTAGACATACAATAATGATAGAATATATAGGTAGGAGCATCAACAATACAACATATTGAATGATGAATGCAAAAAAAAAGAGTAAATATTTCACTAAAAATACGACAAACAATTGGCACAAAAAAAAGCACATAAGTGTACAGTTTTATAGGGCACATGAGAGTACAGTTTCAAGAACACATTAGCTGTTCCCTGAGAAAGGCAAATTTGATAGCTTCAAGAGGTTTTGTTAGGATGTCAGCTACATTTTGATCTGTAGGACAATAAGTGATCTTAAACCATCCTTTCTTAAATTCGTCTTTTATAAGATGATACTTTACATCTATATAAATGCATTTTCTTGTAAGCTGATTGGCCTTGATCATCTTGATACAGCTTGTGTTGTCTACATGGAGAACAACATTGATCTTGTGTTCGAGCAATTCTTCAAGGACGGATTTTACATATTTCATCTCCTTACAGCATTGAGCCGCTGCAATGTATTCAGCTTCAGTAGATGATTGTGCAACAAGGGATTGCTTCCGTGAGCACCAGGCAATTGGTCCATTTGCATATTTCATTAAATAACCGGTGGTACTCTTTCCATCCTTTTTATCTCCTCCATGGCTTGAGTCGCAGTAAACCTCCAGGGTGTATTTATTTTTATTTTTGTTTGAGTACAATATACCATTTATTTTAGTTCCTTTCAGATATCTGATGGTTCTTTTGACATTTGAGACATCATGTCTTTTAGGATTTTTGGTAGATCTGCTTTCAAAATTTACTGCGAATGCAATATCAGGACGGGTTTTACATGATAGATAAATCATACTTCCGACTGCAGATTGGTATGGAAAACTTGATTCATCATTCTTCGTTTCCTCATGGGTGTAGTCTTGATGTACTATAGGAGTATTTTTCTCCTTTGTGTATCCATCCAAATTATACTTTGCAATAACTTCTTGACAGTATTGTTCTTGATTGATGAATATTCCATCTTCTCTTTGGCTAATTTGGATACCCAAGTAATTCTTTGGTTCAAGGTTGACTGTAGTTTCAAACAACTTCTGCATCTTGGACAGCAATTTCTTCATTTCGTTTGGATCTTCAGCTATCACGAGACCGTCATCCACATGAATGGCAACAAATAGTTTCTCTCCTGAAGTAGATTTGAAGACACACTGATCAGTCAATAGCTGTTTCAGCCCTTCTTGTTTAAGGAATTCAGTTAGCCGTTTAAACCATTGCTGTGGTGCTTGTTTGAGTCCATAGATAGCTTTTCTTAATTTGCAGATTTTTCCTTGAACATTGTATCCTTCAGGCAGATGCATATAAATTTCTTGTTGCAGATCCCCGTAGAGGAAAGCTGATTTTACATCAAAGGTGCACATTTGTAAATTTTCAGAGGCTGCAATGGCCAGGAGCATTCGAAGAGAATTTGCTTGTACAACAGAGCTGTAGATTTCTTGATAGTCGAGATTCTTCTTCTGCTGACATCCTCTTGCCACCAATCTGGCTCTGTAGCGACCATCTGACTTGATTCTAAAAACCCAGCGACTGGTCAAAATTTCTTTACCCACAGCACAGTTAGAATCCACTAGTTCCCAAGTTTCATTTTTTTGCAGGCAGTCTTGTTCTTCTTTAATAGCAGTCTTCCATTTTTCTTTATCATGACTCTTCATACAGTCTTTGTAGGTAATAGATTCTTCTGCTAACATAACATAATCTTCATATTTCTTTGGTAATCTGACTTGTCTATGAGGTCTTTGGTTAAGTGGAACATTTTCAGGTACCTCATTTTCCTCCTCTTCAGACTCAGTTTCTTCATCACTTGAATCTTGATCTTCTTCATCTGCCATAACTGGTTCATTTACAATTGGATCTTCCTGATGATTTTCTTGATCTTCTGGGTGATCTTCTGGTTCTTCGTCAGCTTGGGCTAGTTCATCATCTTTGGATAAATTCATAAAATTTTCAATCTTGATAGCTGATGGTACAGGATTTTCCACTTCTTTTATACCAATTACAACGATATCATGAGATGGATAAATCTTTCTTTCAGCTTCATCCCAGATCCTATATCCATTAGATGTGTATCCTACCAGAATACCTCGTTTTCCTCGACATTCGGTTTTCTTCAGGAGTCCAACCTTCTTGGCATATAATTGTGAGCCATACACTTGAAGATGAGAGAGATCTGGTTTTTGATGAGTCCACATTTCAATAGGAGTGGTATCGATGGTTGAAGATGGTGATCTGTTGTGAAGGTATGCTGCTGTTTCTATGGCTGTACCCCATAGATAATCTGGCAGATGAGCATGATGAAGCAGTGCTCTCATTTTATTGCATAGAGTGTAGTTCATCCTTTCCGCCGTTCCATTTAGTTCTGGAGTGTGAGGTATGGTATAGTCCAGATGAATACCTTTTTTTTTTGCACCAAGCCTTGAAGTTGTTGGAGCGGTATTCTCCACCATTGTCCAGTCTGATTTTGGATACTTTCAAATTGTGGTGATTTTCAGATGCAGCAATGTATTCCTTAAGTAGATCTTCCACTTCATCTTTTGTTTCCATTAGAAAGACTTGCACAACATGGGTAAAGTCATCAATAATGGTCATAAAATAATTCTTGTTATCATATGTGGGTGGAGTGATTTTCCCACATACATCCGTATGAATGATTTGAAGTGGCCTTTCTGCCCTTTTACGTTTTGTGTTGAAGGGTTTTCTTATAAGATTGGCACAGGCACATGTCTCACATACAGTTTCAAATTTGCAATTGTTTAGTGAGCATGGCACTCCCTCACACAGACTTGGAATTTTCTTCATTGACTCAAAATTGATATGACCCAATTTTTGATGCCATTTCATTTGTTCTTCTTGGACAGTGAGTAAGGATTGACAATATGATTTAGCACTGAGGTCAACCACAAATAGACCATTTGAGGTTTTATGCCCTCGCATAACTTCTTTGCCATTTTTGAAGATGGTCACACCTTCTTTCTTGAATATCACCTCACCATTGTTTTCGGTGATTGCATTTACTGACAGTAAGTTCTTGGAAAGTTGAGGCACATAGGACACTTCTTGCAGTGTTACTGCATCTGCTTCGATAGTTCCCAACAATGTTGCACTCAGACCTTGACCTTTCTTGGCACTTGAGATTTTCAGTTGTGACTCTTGTGCATTTATCAGCAAATGATGTTCATTTGTAAGATGAGTGGTACACCCACTATCCACAACAAAGAGAATGTTGCTTGACTTTTCATTATATAGGGCTTCATTCATTGGCGCTTCTTGATCAACAGTTTCAGCGAAAAAGGCAGCTTTCTCATTTTTCTTTTGGTGTGCATTTTTGTAAAAACAGTCTTCTGATGCATGATTGTTTCTTCCACAAAAGATGCATTTGACATTTGAACTTGCAGAGCTTGTACTTGGTTGTCCAGTTTTATTTTTCTTTTTGAAGCATTCATCTTCATTATGATTATTGCGACGACAAGTCTTGCAATATTTCTTGTGTGGGCACTGTGGTCTTTTATGGCCATCTTCACCACATTTATGACATACTATTTTATCCCCATTTTTATTTTTACATTTGTTCTTCGCTTTACCTTCAGCATTAAAAGCTGCTGCTGTTGAGTCAAGTTTGGTTGTCTTCCAATATTCCTCTTCAGAGCAGAGACGTGCCACCAGGTTGTCAACACTTTTATTTACTTGTGGTGTTGATTCCCAGGCACTTATAAAGGAATGATAATGTTCAGGTAGTGAAGCAAGAATCTTTGTAACCAACATTTCTTCGGTTACTTGTTCTTTGAATTGTGAAAGCTTGAAGACTATGTACTTAAGATGACTGATATTATCCATGGTAGTCTTCGCTTTGTCGAACTTGTATGAATGGAATTCTAGCAAGAGCTTTTGCTTTTGATGGGTAGTGTCCCTTCTATAAATGCTTACCAATGTGTTATACATTTCTTTTGATGTACTGCATGCCATAATGTGAGACAAAATGGACTTGTCCAGAGTTCGCACAATGATATATTGGGCTTCATTATCCTTGGCAATCCAGGCATTTTTGGCCTTGACTTGATCTGGCTTTGTTTCATCAGCATCAGGCTTAGTTTCAGTTCCAGATACAATACCCCACTGTTGCTTTGCCTTAAATAAAATGGTAATAGAGAAATTCCATATTTCAAAGGTGTCTTGTCCATTCAATATTTGGATATTGCTCAATTCATGCTCTTTGGTCGTCATTTTTTGGGTTAGCACACCGGCACTCAGATGACCGTGAACACTTTTAAAGAATCACCAGAATACTTCCACTAGGGTTACATTCACAACACTCGAGGCAGCTGGGCCCATAACCTGTTTGAATATTGATTTATTCTGGCTTTGAGCGTGACTCCTTTTCTTTTACTTATAGGAAAATGACTGAGAGTTTTATTGACATTTTTACATTTTTATTTTTTTTTAGACAAAAGTGACAGTAGTGCATGACAAGCATATGACATCACTGCATGACCACCTTATATTTTATGTTGTCTTAAAAAACGGTAGACACTGTTTAACTTTTAACAATATGATAGAGGAATCGATTTTTTTACTGAAAAATGTGCTAGAAGTAGGTACGCCCAAAAAAGTTATGAATCTTTAAAAAAGAAAAAGACGTGTAGGTGGCGCCCCCTACGAGTAAGAGCAATAAGAACATCAGGTTCGAATTCGACACCTCAAAAACCTCCTATTATCAAGTTTCGTTTAATTAAGTTCAGTATTTCAAAAGTTATTTGAAAAAAACGAAAATAAAAATAAAACTTCAACATCCTGTATCTTGGAAACGAAGCGTTTCCGGACATTTATTTATTTGGACAATTCATATTAGAATATTGTGAGGAATCACCTCCTGAAGTTTGTCAAAGTACTTTTGAATCACCCTGTATACAGTGTCATCCCCAAAGGATGCACCATATGGGAAACTTATTTATTAAGAGTTTTTCGACAAAAAGACAATTTCGATAAAAGTTCGTGCATTCTTTAAAACTAAATATGCACCAACAATATACAGTAAAACACACGTAATATACGAGGAACCTTCAAATATTTGATTTTGAGACAAGAATAAAGTACTCTTATTTTGAAAAATCTTGTTATGTAGAAAAGTTGTTCAGCATTGAAAAATACTTCTAGATTTAAACTCATGGCCATCTAAGTTAATTTTTATTTTTTTACCCATTTTTTAAATGGGGACTACGAAAAAAAATTGCTGAAACGATAAATAGATAGCATCCTGTATACGACAGTTTATTTCAAGAGCCTATGATATTACAAAATACACAACTATGGTGTTAACCACGGTCAATTTTTTGAAGAGTAAAATACGTTTTTGGTGCAAAATTCCATTTTAGATGGTTCACAAACTTTTATCAAGAATAAC
Organism: Leptinotarsa decemlineata; assembly: GCF_025532065.1. Classification (NCBI taxonomy): domain Eukaryota; kingdom Metazoa; phylum Arthropoda; class Insecta; order Coleoptera; family Chrysomelidae; genus Leptinotarsa; species Leptinotarsa decemlineata. The sequence continues at coordinate 522,418 of NW_027412523.1, forward strand.
TTTTTGTCGAAAAACCCTTAATAAATGAGTTTCCCATATGGTGCTTACATTGGGGATGACACTGTAGAACCTCGTTTCTCTTTGACATGGACACTAATCATGCATCTGCGTGAAATTGCCAAATCAGAATCATCAATAACAATTTCGAAATGTTCAATACACCTCTTTCTATTTGGAGTTGAAAATATTTTTTTCTGACCATTTTCTATTTTTTTCCATCTTCAACATTCCCAAAGACAATAAATAACTTAAAGTTCACCACACAGAATAATTTCTCCAATTACTGTACTAAAACAATGATCACTACACGAGTTCCTCGATGTTAAGCTCTCATCCCACTCCGCTGGCTGATTTACTGCTCATCCAATATCCAGAGTCACAGCTAGATTTGCTAAGCTGTACTATGAGTTGGAATATTTCTCGAAATTCATAGTTTTTCTTTCGAATTTGCAGTGCGTTTAGTTATTTTAATGTTTGTTAATTTTTTTCTACGCCTTCTAAAAACTGCCATTTCACGATTGCGAAATTTGTTTCAACAATTTTAATGTCTTATTGAAATCACCGCCAGGTAATGGAATATTCACTAGTCTGTGAAGAATGCAGCTACTTTATGTCGATATGGGTGCGTCAAAGATTTATATAAGGTAATGTTAATGTGTAGGAAAGTTTACGAAATATTAACAATTCTATTATACAATGAAAATTCATAGTTTTGAAGATGGACAGTGTTCCATGTGAGTGAAATTTTACCCTTCTATTCACATTATTTTGTAGCAATCCTGTGAATGATATCTGATTTAATTCCATATACAAACTGAATAGACGAAAGTGTTTTTCTATTATTCCACTTCTACTATTCTACGCTGTTTCAGGTGGAAAAGGACTCATGAAATCTTCTGTTTACGACCCGTTTGCGTTATAAAAATAGGGTAGACCCGGTAAAGAATGTTGAACCCGCAGATGAGAGCTCTAGCAAATCATAACGAGATCACAGAATTTTTCAAGCACTCTATCAGCGTTTTGCATTTATAATGAGCATTTATTACTTTTTACCAGGTTTTAGGAAACAGTATAATGGAGGTCGCCGAAGAAATAGATGCACCTGTCCTTACCGCTTGGGGTGCTGTTCCAAGCCTCAAATCTGTGAACTGTTTCCCAATTCTCAAACTTTAACCTCTATTTTACGCCTAATCATACCGACAGAATGCATTTTCTGAGTTATCCGAGTGCTACATAGATTTAATCGGTGAAACTTATAGATTATACCCAAATATCTGTTTAAAAATCTCATTAAAAGATGAATCTCAAATTTTGATTATTGCTTATTGGTAAAAAGACAGAAACCGCTATGAAATAAAGGAGAGTTTAATGATAGTGTAGAAAGGAAACCATAATGAAAATCGTGTTCCTATGTATGATTAATATCTCGGCGATCTTATACAAGGAGACTCGAAAAAGTTATTCATCCACAAACCGGCATGCACAAAGTCGACGAAATAATGTTGGAAATAGTTAAAACTATTATATCAATTTGGTAGGTACAGAATATGTGAATCCAAAAAATTTGCTACTTCTTGTTTTAAATTGAGACATCTTCGCCGTGCTCCAATAATAGATATCGTTAGCGAGTTCATTTATTTGGGACATTTGGTTTATCTGCACACTCTTTATACTGAGGAACACGATGAATTCAGTTTTCTTCGGATTGAGGGAAAGGAAATTGGGAGTGAGGCCTTCATTTTTAAGTCCCCATTAATTGTGTTCTCCTGAATAATTGGGTTTCTTTTTGAAAATACACGCAATGTATCGTCTGTATATATCTTATAATATAAATAGTTCAATGTCGAGTTTTTTGGGGGTCCGGTTTCAACAATGTATAAAAATATGCCCAAGTCAGGCTTTCAACAAGTATTTTTCACGAAGTTTGCGACATAGTGCTACCTGAGCTTCATACAAAAAAAATGGAGAATCTTCTAAAGAAAGAAATGAAGTGAAAAATATCAAAATAAACTGTTCACAAACATGTATAGATAGTGCAACCAAGTAACTTCAGACACAAAACTGAAGAAGAAGCCCTATCGAAACAACTTCTCTCTCATGTACATTGAATTATACAAATAACAAACGCAAAACACTTTTTCCTATTTGGTTTGTACCCCAAATTTTTTATGGAATCAAATCAGATATCATTCACAGAACTGCTACACAATATAGTACATGATAATTGATACCCACTGACTGAAGTTGGAATTTGAATTCCACAAGAAACAGTGTTAGGGCCTCTTTGTTTCGTTTGCGATTCATCCCTCGAATTATCAGTCTTTAAAAAATGTTTCACATAGAGAAGTTCCTTTATTCCATTCACCTGATCTTCATAGCGAATGTAACATTAGTTCGATAAAAAAAAAATTCCGCATTTTAATTGTAACTTACCGAAAAATTCACAGTAGAATGAAAATCGTGTTCGTGAGTCAAAGGCATAGGTAATTATTGTAACTGTATTTGTGTACTAAATTCATCCCCGATTGAAAAAAGGACTTCAGTATAAAAAAGTGAAGTTTTGTGTTCAGGAGGGAGAATAATCAATAATTTATTTTTACTGAATGGGGTAATAGGAGTATAGTTTTGTTCCGATGTGTTTGAATATAGACTAAATAGGATAGACACGTTTAAAAACACGGAAACCTTATTTTTCCACTTTCAAATATCTTCCTTCAATATTTTTATGAAGTATTGTAGAAAAATCAAGGCAGGATTCAGTCTGAGAAAAATATGAGAGTATGGAATCAGCTCTATATCGAAATAATTCGTAATTTTAATTTTTTGGTATCAGTTCTTTAAAAATCCCTCATCTGTTAATCCTATACATATACATTGATCTTTTTTTTCAAATACCTTACCTCTGTGAAATCTCTATGCGACATCTTCCTCCTTCGAAAAATGATATTTCGTAACTCATATTACACTCAGGAAACAAAACTTTTCATCTAGTTCACTCATGCGTAACCTCTTCAAGCAGTTTCAAAAATATTTCTTCATGAACTTTTCTTCAGTAAAATCAAAACGCAGTAGTCATCAAAATATTTGATTCCTTTTAATAATTAAAAATGACCTTAACCTTCACAATCACTACTTTCCGCACTATTTCCAGCCATAAATTCGGCCCGGATGACTCAAAAATTGCTTTTCAATAAAACTATCGACACGACAAGCACTTTTTCGGATTCGGAGTTTTTTCGACAAATCATAGCAATTTACAGATCACAAAACAAGTTTACATCGCATCTAACAGTTATTTCAATGCTCGGTACAATGCTACGTTATTTACTTCGTGCTCGCATTCTTTAGCACACCACGGCCATCTTGGATGTTGGAATGCAGGTAATACTCTCGCAGGTGACTTGATTCCGTCGGTACACGATTAGCTTTTGTCTTTTACCTTTAGGAGATGGAGGTACGGATGACGTGAAGAGAACTACAGACGTGAAACAGGTACGACACCTCCGGATACCTGGGTACTTATTCCTAATGAGTACGACTTGGCTAATTATTAGTTATTATTGAATATATGCAGTCTCTACGAGTTACTAGCCAGTTATTTATTCTGTATAAGTATTTCTCTCCAACCAATCAAATATTTTTATTCGTCAATCTCAGTTTGTTCCTATCATCATGAACCAATTTATAAATTCTTGCGTGACCACTGGTAATATAATATATGTGATATTTTTGTTTTTAGAATTATTTAGGGTTTAACTGATGTATTTTTTTGAATCGCTCCAATTATAGAGCAGTTAATGTTTCGCGACAAGACGTAGATAATGCTGCATTGTGTTGATTTTTTCGGGATGCCACAAAAATAGCGCTTGGAGGTCCTTTTTTAAGCGATTTTTCATTTCTGTTAAAATTCTGTAATGCTTGTTGTGTTTGAGGAAATATATTGCAAACAAAAATATGATAGAAGATAGAATTAGTTGGTAACTAACTAAATATTTAAATTTTCAATTCAAGTGGCAACGGTAAACTATAAAAATAATTTCACCCCCAATTGACATTATACAGCGTGACTCACGGTCGATGGTAGGTTAGACGTTTCTGGAAAACGCAAAGCATGATTTTTCTGAAAATCTTAGCAATTATATTTTTTTAAATGGAACACCCCGTATATTAATACATTTTTGGAATTGTTCTAGTATTTTAATACTTTTTTGTTGATAATGTCCTATACCTATCTCTATCTGTTTTCGAGATAAAAAATAAATTGTGCTAAATATGGTCCAAAACATAGCCTTAATTGAAAAGTACATCAGTACTCTCAATTCATGAAAAGTTGATATTTTGGTGTTACTTCGACAAACTCGAAATATTCAAATAACACCAAAAAATCGACTCCATATCATACAGGGCTTGCTAAAATTACTATTATTTCCATTGTGCATAAAAGTAGTCGAAAGTTCATTTTTTCAAATGAAACCCCCTGTATATTACTCGATAAATTGAAAGATGGTGAAAAATGCTTCGAGATGACATACATGTCTCTATACCTAAATCGTCAAGTTTTCTTAATAAAGCCGTTTTTGTGCAAAAATAGTTATTCACGTTTTACCTACTACAAGTGTTGAAAGTGGCATTTTATTTTGTGAGTGGGGATTATTGCAAAACGAGCGTCAGCAAGTGGAGCAAACTCACGAGCAAAATAAAATCACTTTTAACAAATGTATCATACAAATTTTTTGTATAACGTTACTGCTGATAATAAAAAAAGTTATAGGGTCCATGGGATTTGAACACACGATCTTTGGATTACAAGGCATATGTTTCAACTACATACGCCAACTCACGTTATTTTAAGGAGGATTATTGGTTAGTCATGAAGGACTTTCTACAGTTGGACTGAATACTAGATACTTCGTCATCGTCAGTAACTTCACAGGGATTTAATATTACCAATAGCACGAACTGCATGTGTGAACTTTTCTAAATGATTTTTTGGTAGGTGTTCTGATTGAAGTGTTTCTATCAAAGAGATTTTCAATAACAGTTGTACAAAAAATAATGTTTAAAGAATTTGATTTCTAGGTAGCCGTGGAAATATCAAGCTTATGACAGTTTGGTGACTTTTATAAGTAATTGATAAATGGTTATTGACGGTGTTTTAAAAAATCGCCAAAAATGAATGCAAATATTGATTATTCAAACGAAGTTCTTATGAAATTATTTATTATACACGGACAGTGTGATCAAATCATTGCCAGAACTTGTAGAAAATTCAACCAAATGTATTCTGAATCAACACCAATGAACGAGAGGAAGTTTGTAAGATTACAAAATAATTTCCTTAACTATGGCTCCATGTTAAAAGCGCCTTCAACATTACCAAAACCTGTTACTTCAAATGAGAACAATACTGTTAACGTTTTGGCATATTTTTATGCATATCCAGAAGCTTCCATTCGCAGTGCAGAAAAAATTCAGGTGTATCACATGCTTCAGTACAACGAATTTTGAAAAATCACGGAATGCATCCGTATAAATTTACCAAAGTTCAAGCTTTAAAAGCAGAAGACTTCGAACGTAGAATGCATTTTTGTGAATCCCTTTTGATTCATATACAGGAAGATCGGGAATTTTTGTCAAAAATAATTTGGAGCGACGAATCAAAATTTACGGGGGATGGTATTTTCAATAGAAAGAATAAACATTTTTGGGCTGATCATAATCCTCATGTTACAAAAGAAATGGGTTTTCAAGAAAAATTTGACCTGAAAGTTTTCTGTACTCTGAAAAACAATAAAATTAGCTTTTTTATTTATGAAGACACACTGAATGCAGGGAGATATCTCCAAATATGAAGGACGACTGTAACCTATTTTCTTGAAAATTTGCCTTTAGAGGATTATAGGAATTCGTGGTTTCAACTGGACGGAGCGCCAGCTCATTTCACCCAGGAAGTTTCCAGGAAACCTGACGAACTCTTCGATGATTGTTGGTTTAGGTGTTTAGGACCGTGGGATTGGCCACTGAGAACACCCGATCTCACGCCATTTGACTTTTTTATGGGGTGTTTTAAAAGAAAGGGTATACAGTACTCCAGTGCCTACCAAAGAAGAATTGCGACGGCGAATAGTGCGGAGTATTGAAGATCTGGATCCCTAGGAAATTGAAAAAGCAACCACAACTCGCGTACAAAAAAAAAACATTTAAAAGTGTTTAGAATGTAATGGACAACATTTTCAGCATTTATTGTGAAAATGTGATATTTTGTTTACAATTTTGTTATTTTGAATCATCCTATTCTGTTATTTTCTGTACTTTCACATGTTTTAGCCCACAAAATCTTACTTTTTACCTAGAAATGACTGATTTTTGGTACAGTTGTTTCCTGGAAACTTTGAGCCATAGTTAAGGAAATTATTTTGTAACCTTACAAACTTCCTCTCGTTCATTGGTGTTAATTCAGGATAGATACATTTGGTTGAATTTTTTACACGTTCTGACAATGATTTGATCACTTTGTTCATGTGTATAATAAATAATTTCATAAGAACTTCGTTTGAATAATCGATATTTGCATTCATTTTGGAAGATGATTCGAAACACCGTCGATAACTCTTTGTAAATTACTCATAAAAGTAACCGAACTGCTATAAGCTTGATAATTCCACTGCTACCTAAATCCAAATTCTAAAAAAAAATAATGTTTCTAGAAGAAGCGACTTTATTGAGAAAACTTGACGATTTAGTTTTAGGGACATCATAAATCATCTTGAAGCATTTTTCACCATCTTTCAATTTACCGAGTAATATACAGGCGGTTTCATTTAAAAAAATGAACTTTTGACTACTTTAATGCACAATGGAAATAATAGTAATTTTAGCACGCCCTGTATGATATGGTGTCGATTTCTTGGTGTTATTTGAATATTTCGAGTTTGTCCAAACTATCATCAAAATATCAACTTTTCATGAATGGAGAGTACTGATGTACTTAATTTCAATTAAGGCTATGTTTTGGACCATATTTAGCACAATTTATTTTTTATCTCGAAAACAGCTAGAGATAGGTATAGGACATTATTAACAAAAAAGTAATAAAATACCAGAGCGATTCCAAAAATATATAAATATACGGGGTGGTCCATTAAAAAAAGTAAAGTTGCTAGGACTTTTTGATGGAAGTGGCAACGCCGCAATGCTGAAAATATTTTAGATCGATAGAACAGGTAAGGAAATGTGAGAGGTAAAATTTTCAGATAAATCATGCTTTGAAGTTTTCCAGAAACGTCTAACCTACCATCGACCGTGAGTCACGCTGTCAATTTTAGTAACATTTATCGATCACAGAAGTAAAATTTTCAATGCCTAGCCGCTAGGAAATTTTTTTTAACGTTTTTTCAACGTTAAGTTTTATTTAAAATCTTGCTATGCATAAGCAGCCGACCAAAAAAATACTCCAATGATTTAATTCCAAAACAAAATTATTACCATATGTATATCTATATCTTGTGAAAATATATTGAAAGATAATAAAAATGTAAGCAGGTTTGGTTAGGTTAGCTCCAAAGTGAGTGGGTCTATTCGACCCTCCACCGCAACCCGCAAGGGTTTATTGTGGCTCACACCTATTCACACTCGACCAAATAAACTCAGATTCTTAACGGAGGCGATTAGTTTTATATGGTGAGTGGTCTTTCAGGTCAGATGGTAAGAGTAGGGTTGTGCAGAACTCTAGAAACCTTATTCGGTCTCCAGCGGGCTAGGAACAAAGTATGTGCTCTACTGTTTCATCACCTAACCTAACCTAATGTTTTTTAGATCAGTTCAATAATAATGAATAGGCTTCATCGAAAAATGAGAAGGAGTACAAACGAATAAAGCTACAGAAGTATTATTCTTCATCACAATCATTAAAGTATGCCCTATATAGAATCACAATAGTTGAATTGTCTGCAATAATTTTTAATGCACTGTTTGGAACCTTTGGTATAGTAATGAATATTACTAGTGTATAATCTCAACACCAAACCGTTTTTTCAACACCTCGACACGTGTTTCAATCACCAAGTAATAATATTGAAAAGGAAGATTAAACTCGATGGTTTGGCGAAGGCGCCGGACAAAATTTGAGATTTAGTGGGCTTAACTCTTGATGGAAGGAAAAGAGATGATCTTCCTACTTGTTTACTTTGTGATAACTGAAAAAAAAATCAGGTGAAACCGAATATAAATATGTTGAATTATTTCTAAGTTTATGCAATAAAAAAATCGTACTTGAAGTTGTTCATTAACCTGGTACTCTAGATAATACATTGTTTCACAAAGAAAATTAACTTTGAATCGATAATATTTTTGCAAGTAAGCACCAATAATCCAAATGCTTTTAGAAATGATTATATATACCTAACAATTGGATTCAACAAGTGTAATGTCTATTTGAACAACTCAGGTTGACCAAAAAACCTTCGTCGATTCATAGATCATGAATAATAATTAATGTAAAAGACTGAGGAATCGTTTTATAAAGTTTCGCAGATGATACGGCAATCTTTCATGAAAGTGAATCTTGGGGAACCCTGAAAAATAAAGTTGAGAATAATATGTGTGAAATTCAAGAATATTTCAATCAGAAAAAAATACATATAAATTTCGAAAATATATATAGACTCAATAAAATTTTTCTATCTCGCCAGACTCCAAGGATGTAGTGAAAGACAAAGCTTGGCCTTGCAACTGACCGCCTTGGGGAGCCTTTCTTATCTTTTGATAACACCTTCAGTAATATCTATAGTGAATTGTATATTGTATTCATTCACAAATTAATCGCAGATATCGCTGGAAGGTAATTAGAACTAATGTACTGTATAGATAACTCATACATTATCGCGTTTTGAGATTTTTTTGTGATTGAATCCAATTTATTTCATCTGTTATATAAAATGACGGTTCAATGAAAGTAGTTGAGTCATCCTGAAATTGTGTATATAGCCATAATTTCTCATTCTGAACAACTATTCTGTCAAGGCCAACTTGTCTTTTTGAAAACTGAAAATATCCTTGAAATTATTTTTCGCCGAGCAAAACTCAATAAACACAATCTTAATTTTTTTTTCATTTTCAGTTCATCACATAGAGAAATATACATTTTGTCTCTCTCCTTACCAAATATTATACAAGCAAACAATAATAACCAACTACATGGATTTTTTCCAATATTCATAATTAAAATAAAAAAATCTAATGGAATGACACAGTATTATTAGTGTAGAAAGGAAGTAAATTGGTGGTTCTTTGTCGATAATAATCTTTATATCATTTGATATTTGTCGATAACGGGAATATGAAATATCTAACACTCAATTTTTTTCTCCTCAATAACGAGGTAATGATCAGTAGGAGATAGAAAGTAAGATTTACTGATTAGAAACATGCATATGTCTCAGTTTGGAAATCTTTTGATTTCCATGACAAAAAATTTGTCCGCTTTAATGTCATATGTTTTTTGTAGCTCCGGATATTTATTCCACTGTGTCGTGGTTTATACTGATCGATATAGTACTCTGTATATTGATGTTGTTCATATGATGTCGTCAAGCGATTTTCTACCAATTTTTCTCTATGAATTCAAATTGAAAATGCGTTGCGAAAAATTAATCAGACATTTGGCAATAATGGTGTTGATAAACGCATTGTTCGTCGTTGGTTTTGCAAAATTTCGTTCCGGAGATTTTATCCTAGAAGACGAGCCATAAAGTGGTCAACCTACAATAATTCAGGTCGAGGATTTGAGGAACCTGGTGGAAAGTGACCCACCAGAAAGGCTCAAAAAGTGGGAGCCCCACGATTTGAGTAATCGGCAAAAATTGTCACGTTTCAAAGTATGTTCTTCCTTGCTTTTGCCTAACCTAGACAATCCTTTTTAGATCGGATAGTCAGGTGTGATGAAAAGTGGATTAGTTATTATAAATGTTCGGGACAGTAATTGAACACTAATGAACCACCCAGATACTTCCTAAAGGCAAAAAACCACCAAGAAAATCGACGAAATGTATTGAAAATTACGTCAGCAGTGGCCGGCACAACATTTAGTCTGATGTTAATGACACATCAGAGCAAAACTTTCCTTTGTCATATCAAACCCTTCTCTGCCTCCACATCTCCTTATTCTTTGAGAGTGTTATGACGACTATGTCATGCCTATGTCATGTCAGGTTAACTTTTTTCGATAAAAATTTCCAAATAGCCAAAAATAAAGGTGTGTTACTCCTAGAAAATTTCATAATTTTTGACAAAGCTCGTATACAATTGAAAGAATTTGATAAAGATGCTTTCATTTCGGATTTTATTTCTCGTAGAACCTTTAATGAGGAATATAACAAAATTATTAATAACAAAGTTTTCCATATATGGTCCCAACCTATTGAGACATACCGTATACTATCCAGTTGAAAATATTGAAGTGGGTCTCATACATTTCTGACAGTGAAAGAAATATATCTGATATTTTTTTTCTTGAGAATATTGAAATTTCAATTCGACTTTGAATTTGAATGACAGTGTATTATATAAAAGTACTATATAAATATATTCAAAAAATACTTCACTTTTAGTTTTTAAAATTATAAATCAGCCTTTTACGTTTAATAATTTAGTCATGGGTTATATCACTTTTGTAGCTAAACTTATTTTTTTGATATTTAATCAAAACACCAGAATAAAATAAAGTTTTGAATGTCAACTTTCATTTACTAGGGTCACTGTACGAAGCAAGAACCAAGCACTGAGCGATATCCTGCTGATCACCCCCTAAAGCCGTCTCTGTATATTCATTTCCTAACAAAAGTGAGATATCCTTTCAACGTGTATAGTCAGTACAGTTCTTAAATTGAGTGACGAGTCTACCAATTGATCCGATGGATTCCCCTATTTGTCGATTCGAATAGTAAGCGAATTTCTATTGTTTGAAGCAATCCATCAGTAATTTTATGTTGAATTTAATAACTCGCCTATTGTTACGCTGTTGACTTACTCTTAAATCCTTTCGCAGTCGATGTAACAAAGTCATGATTCTAAAAAATTTTGAACTATTTTCAGAAACAGTGGTTTTATATTTCACATTACACTAGTTCTCTGTTCCTATTTCCTACTCTATTTTTTTACAATTCAATCATCCTTTTTACTTGTCTCACTCGGTAAGTGAAATGAATTCACTGGCAAATTTCATGCAAACGCTCCCTCTAGGAGATGAACTATTAACCAAAAATTAACTTTTGTTTTGTATTGATTGTTTTCGGCAATCTAGATTGGAAAAGTCTTTCTATTTGATTGAAATCAGAAAAAATTAATAAAAGCCCCTGTTTCAGTAATCATCTTTAATTTTCTGGTGAGTTTTAAGTTATGAAACCTCTGGTAAACAGAGTTTTAACAAAATATTCGATGTTAAAAAAAGAGGGACCTCCCTGGGTTGAAGGATTATTTTAGTATCATCCCGATGATTCCATTGTCTCAACATTGTTTTTCAGATTACTATCATGTCAAAGAAAAATATTGCTGAACAAGAGACCATAATAAAAGATTCCCTCTTCGATTTGGTCAAAACCAACATTCCTGATGCAGATCTGAACTTGATTGATGAAATTGTTCTGTCTTATGTTGTTGCTATTCTGGAAGATGTTGGATCCGATCCAGTATTCGATGTTGAAGGTGAGATAATAGAAAAGTGCATACTTCGTAAGGAAATTCATGGCGAACAACTAAAAAATTAACATTGCCATGTCAAGTGAATTTTGAAACCAAACATAATTATTATCTGTTGGAAGTATTATCTGTTACCCCCTGCTTTCACTCATTGTTCAATAATATTACTCACACTTGTGAAAAATGTGCATGAGGCAATTTTCCAAAATTACACCACAAGCAAGTGAATTCAAGGTTTGCAGGAAATATTTGTTATCAATTTCCCACCTTCACTATTTTGGATAGTTTTGAACCCATCACTCAACTTTTTATAGTTTTCAATTACTTGATATTGTTAAAGGTAGGTACATCTGTGTGGTCACAATGACTGTTGAAGTTTTTGACATTCGTATGACATAAATCATTCATGCAAGTTTTAAACTGAAAGCCAGTTATTAACTTTTCCGATAGTATATAAAAAGTAGTGAATTTCCAAAAATCTTTCTGAAATAACTACTTCTTCCTACAACCAGTGAATTGTACTTTTAATCATTTTTTCTTCAATAATTTGCTCTACAAAAGTACATTGTTACACAATTACCCATTAAAAAGTGTTTTTATTCTCAATATGATCCCAGTGTTTCATGTGAAAACATAATTTTCCTTGTCGCGAGGAAATGAAATAGTAAACACAGTTCGACAAGAACTGTGGGTTGAATTTTTGTGAAGGATTTTCTAAAATTAAAGTAATGAAATATACCTATTTCAACAGAGATTGATTAAACGTTTGTACAAAATAAAAAAGGGATGTTTTCCTTATTTCACATATCAGTGTCAAAGTCTGGTAACTACTAACAAAATCCTTTCTGTGATATCGATTTAATAACTATTCTCATCGTCTTCAAACTGAATAACCGTAATGATGAAAATTAAGTATTTTGTTTGAGATCCAATGAAAATTGATCTCTACAATTTTGTCAGTTCGTGAACGCTGTCTGTTGAAAAAATGAAGTGAGATTTCATTTTTCCCATAAAAAATTCATTTATTCATCAATTTCTATTTTGTCCCCTTCGGCGTAGTCCCCGTCAGATGTAATACACTTGTGCCAGTGGTTTTTTTCAATCCTTGAAGAAGTTCTGCTATGCACTTTTTGAATTTTGTCACCTCAATTGTCGTAAAACGCCATCCTTTCGTGGGTCTCTTCAATCTTGGGAACAGTAAAAAGTCGCAGAGGGCCAAATCTGGTAAATACGGTGGCTGAGGCATGATTACGGTGTTGTTTTTGGTTTTACAATTTCCTTCACTTTCATCGGTTGTTGATGTGTCCAGGGCAAGCGTCATCATTCACATCTTCTCGACCTTCTGTGAAAAGCTTGAACCACTTGTAAACATTTTTCTGACTCAGAGTACAATCACCATATGCCACTGTCAACATTTCAAGTGTTTTTGAGAACTCAATTCCATTTTTCTCACAAAATTTGATGCGAATTATTATATTCATTTGTTTCAACAAAGAAAATCTTCATCTAATCTTAATGGCTGCCACAGACAAAGTAAACAACAAAGATTACAACAACTACTTCTAGATATGAAACAGTATACCTGGTTGGGCCGAATCCTAATGCGCCACAGTGGTTGTCTATGATAGATGAAAAAGGGAACTGTTTCATCGATAGTGAAATTTGGGGGTAAATTTTTAATTTTCGACAAGATCTATAACAAGTTATATAACGTTTACTAAAACAATAGGGTTGAAATTGGATTGATAGAAATTGTTTGTCAGGAAGGCAAGTAATAGCAAATCTACTGAAATATTTTTTTTTTCTATGGATGCTATACGATGTGCTACTTCTCTCATCGCTTTCATATCTTCAAAACGAAATATTTCTCACGCAGTGAGAAATATCTGCCATTACAGTGAGAAATAATTTCTTACTGTTATCACGATAACCCAAGTCACTCATGAATTGTTACATGTCAGATTGATATGACATGTTCTCCATGTTGACAACAATACGCCGACGATTCGCGTGCAATATCCAAGTATCCCATTGTCGGCGTTTCCATAACAACAAAACCGAAGCACTGCATAATTATTGCTGTCAGCTTACCCAACTAAGATAGTTTTATTGTTGATTGTTATAGTGTAAACAGTTCAGATTTATTAAATATTAAATACAATGGAATACAAAGATTTAGAGTTGGAAAATACACCTCCAGAAATTGTTCAGAAATCAATAGATGTTTGCAATAATTTGCTACTAAGCACATCAAGAGAAAAATATGAAATCCATTACAGAAACTTTATAGATTGGAAAATGAAAGCCAAGGTAAATTCTCGTTCCGAAAATACCTTGTTAGTTTATTTTGAAGAGTTGTCAAGAAGATTGAAATCATCAACATTATGGTCTCAGCACTCGATTCTGAGGAGTACCTTAATTATTAAAAACTGTGTTGATATATCAAAATACGTAAAACTACGTGCATTTTTAAAACGCAAATCTGAAAAATATGCTCCAAAACAGTCAAAAACATTAACTTCTGAAGAAATTCAATAATTTTTAAAAGATGCACCTGATGAAAAGTATTTGCTAATAAAGGTATGAATTGAAATTTTTAAATTGTTATCGAAAAATGAATGTTTGGTTTTGATTTCAGGCTGCTTTAGCTATTGGCCTTACAGGGGCATGCCCTTGTGATGAACTTCGAAAATTAAAAAATGATGACATGGAAGATCCTAATTCAGCTCTTTCATTAAAATTACCCGATACTAAAACCAAGGTTCCTAGAAATTTCAGAGTCACAGGAGAATTCTACCAAAATTACAAAAAATATGTGAAGCTTTGACCATGCACAAATGAAACACTTTTTTTTTAATTACAAAAATAGCAAATGTACGAAACAGCCTGTGGAGATGAATAAATTTGGCACCATGGCGAAAGAAATATCGAAATTTTTGCAATTACCGAACCCTGAATTATATACCGGCCACTGTTTCTAAAGGTCATCTGCGACTATTTTAGTTAATGCAGGGCAGATCTTTTAACTTTTAAAACGCCATGGGGGTTGGAAATTCAGCAATGTTGCTGAATCTTATATCTACAACTCCATAGCTAACAAAATGAAAATTTCAAAAAGTATAGCAGAATCCATTCAGCCTCCAGCACCATTAGAACCTGGACACAACGATGCTGTGGAAGCTCAGAACGTTTCCCCATCAACTTCAACTTCGACCGGAGCTAATATTTCAATTACCAAAAACATGTTGAAACAAAACGACCTACCAGGAATTACTTTACAAAATTGTTCAAATATAACTGTTAATTACTATTTTAAATAAAATATAAAAATGAGTTAATGACATACAAGTATTATTAAATATGTATTTTAATTTTCAATACTTGAAAATAACGCAACCATATAAAGAGTACAGTGTACAGTGCGTGAGAAATATGTCGTTTTTCTCACTTGTTGTACGATATACTATTTATTATGTGGTTTTGTCACTTACAATGCTCATGCTAAGTCAATTTTTTGTGATATCAGATGTCAAAATTTGTTACTCCCTTAGTAAGAATAATGATCTTGACTGAACGTGAAAAAATATTATTTTCATTGAAAGGTACATACATAAAAACCAAAAACTTGGCTTTTGCTGAAAAATAGCGCCTTTTAACACAATAAAGGTCAATAAACAAAACAAAATGATCAGAAAACTAATTTCACTGGCGACACAACACGTGGATTCTAATGTAAATCAATGTCAATTACCAAAACAAATTGTTTCTATTGTGCCAACTGCCATTATAGTAGAGCGCTCAGGTGGATGTCTGTGGAACTGAACAATAAAGGCGGGAAACTGTCAAGATACTTATCTAAACGTAGTTGTTGTAATATGTGATAAACAATGAATACAGCTGATTTTTTTAGCAGTTTAGGGGCATGTATACCAAATTAATTTAAAAAAATGACAATGGGACTTCTCAAACCCCAAAAAGTTCTCGTTACTTTCTGAACATACCCTGTATATCATTTATGCAGTATGCCCATCTGGGGTATTCCCATCTAACATATAATTAATGGAACGAGGCCAGTCATCATTTGCAAACTATTTACCCTCAATGGTGAAAGTGCGTGCAATATAGAGATTGAAAAAATTCTATTTTCATAAATGTCATGCGTTTTCAGAGTTAATTTCGCAATGTATATTTTTCAAGGATTTTGTGAGATGATGTCCGCCTATTTTCCTGAATTTGAATGCATAAATCACGCCACCGTTTGTCAGTGGATGTTTCAATTAGAAGCGAAGCTACATGAATCGGAACAGGCAGAAGATAAGAGTTCTACTCTGGACATATCTCTCCCTGAAATTGTTCCCAAAACTAAACCAAGGTGAGTTCTTATGAAAATACGTACCTCCCAGAATATTTTATGGAAAGAAAAATTGCTCAAAATGTATAAAAATATATGAGTTGGTGTATTTATTTTTGACGAGAAACATTCCATTTTTATATATCTATTAAAAACCAGAATTAAAACACTATCCCTTGGCTGTCCTTGTTCATCTTTCATTGCCTGAATCACTGTGCATGCTGTGTTTGGAGAGTGCATTGGCTTGGGATGTGGGGATTGAGCAAACGGCCATCGGATTCCTGCTTCCACGTAGCCCCGCTGGATACGGGAATGACAGAATCACTTGTGGATCTGTTATTCTCTAACTGAATGGCATCCCAACGATGGCCTAACCCTAAGGTGTGTGTATCCGTGCCGAGAGGATGAATGACACTGAGCCTATCAGCTGTCTCTATGGAACCTTCCAGATACCGGGCGCTTTATCGTCGTAGCATCGCCTTGTCACAGTAATGCGGGGCTCTGCCGTAATTAACCTTCTTTCTCTAGCTACTCGTGGGACTTTTATAGACAGAGTAAACTTGAAAATTCTTTCTGATGCTGTGTCTATAGAGGAGATGGATGTCCAGCTTACGACTCCAACTGACCTCCCTGTAAACTAGATCAGGAGCGAGTCTACAGAGGAGATGGAAGTCGAGTTTACGACTCCAACTGATCTTCCTGTAAAATTCAATTCAGGAGCGAGTCTACAGAGGAGATGGATGTCGAGTTTACGACTCCAGCTGACCTCCCTGTACATTTAGGTCAGGAGCGAGTCTACAGAGGAGATGCATATCGAGCTTACGACTCCAACTGACCTCCCTGTACATTTAGTTCAGGAGCGAGAGCTTCTCAACTCTCCAACTCCTAATCCAATAACTGAACCTAAAAAAAAGGTTTGGTGGTGCAACCAGGAAACGGCTGAGTCGTCTCTTCAAGAGCAGGGTACCTTATGAAACCGCCTTGTGAGTGTGAATAGGTGTGAGCCACAATAAACTTTTGCGGGTTGCGGTGGAGGGTCGAATAGACCCGCTCACTTTGGATCTAACGTAACCTAACCTAGCATCATCAGGAAATGGCTAAAACCGATACTTAATTCAGTTATATTCGGTAATGAGGTTCCATCAATGACGTTTCGTCCAAATGAATAAAAGATACTGTAACTCAGCTGAAATATTTAGTTTTGGCCACCTCCTGATGATGCTAACTTAGTTAGCAAAGAGTGTTTTGGGCGACAGTGCTTTAGTTCTGGTGTGGTTTGAATTATATCAAGGAGGTTACCTACAGCGCTATCTGCCCGCGAATAGATCAAGCAATAATGTCGATAATTCTGTCAAATACAGATCCTGAGCTTGAGAGTTACAAGCAAACAAACATACATACATACAAGATTTTCATACATTTTTCATTCTTAAGGTCCCATAACAATTCGGAGAGTGATGTTCCAAAACGAACTCATAAGCTGTCAGAAATGAGTGATGGAGGTTCCACCGACAGCTCATGTTGCGATTTTCCAGATGAAATGGATATTTTGCAGGAAATGTTCCCGTCAGTGTGTACCATTGAGGTGAGAGAAAAATTCATTCCGCCATTTTCAGCTGGTTGTTACACAGGGTGTTTATTGAACATGCGGCAAAAATTTAATGGGGTTTTAACTTGTATTATTGTAAGGATATTTTATTCTTTGATGATTTTTGATAGGGCGTTTTGTTTCGAAGATACAGAGTGAAAATTTTGACCAAAAATTACATGTAATGTTTTCTAATCTACGAGAACTGTTGAAAGTGACTAACCCCCCGCTCGGGGGGTTAATGACTTTAGGTGTCCCATGGGAAATAATCCAGGGGGTTCACGTCCGGTGATCGAGCAGGCTATAAGTGAGGTCCACCTCGACCAATCCAGCGATCTCCGTATGTTACTGTTTGAAAACTCTCGAGACAAAATGCTAAAATGCGCTGGTGCACCATCGTGCGTAAACCATATTGCATTTCTTGTAACCAATGGTACATCCTCCAGAAACCGAGGTAGCGTTCGTTCCAAAAAGTTGCGGTATACCTCGCCGGTAAGTCTTCCTGACAGAAATACCGGTCCAATTAGGAAGTGACCTACAATTTCCACCCAAACGTTTAGCGAGAACTGATGATGAAGCGATCTTTAAGATGTGATGTGCTAAAAAAAGAGGCTTACAGGAATCTTGCACTCTAGCTCTGGTAATGAATCTCACTGCTCTTTTTTGTATTGTGAAAAGTTGACTCAATAAGTTTTGACAGCTGCTCCACCTGAAACAAATTCCATACCGCCAGTGGGACTCGAAAAGTGCAAAGTATGCTTTTCTAGCAGAGAGATAGTCCAAAGACTTAGCAATAGACCTTATCGCATAACAACTTGAGGATAATTTTTTGCATAGTATACTAATATGCGTTCCAAATTTTAATTTGTTGCCCATGTTGAGGCCTAAAAATTTGTTCTCTAGTTTATGATCAATGATGTGTTCTTCAAGAATTATATGATCCAGGTTACATTTAAAGGACATTGTATTAGTCTTTGATGTATTGAAAGATAATAAATTGGCATCACATCATTGTTTAACCTTGCCTGTATCTTGCTCTACCCTAATTTTTAGTGCATCAGTGCTTCTTCCATGTCAAAGTATAGACGTGTCATCAGCAAAACTTGTGAATTTGCCTTCAATCGATATATATGCCAGATCATTTATATATAATAAAAACAGCAAAGGCCCGAGGACAGATCCCTGAGGTACTCCGCATTTAATGCTCATTTTATCTGATGAACTTTTGAAATTCACTACTTGAACACGATCTGATAGATATGACTCAAACCACAGCAAGATGTTTCCTCTAAATCCGTAGATGCAACAAATAGTCTCTAAGAATGTTCCAAATCGTCCCGTTACTTACAAAGTATTTGCAATTTTTTGAGGATCTTCTTCTATCATGGCCAGCATATTCTCTTCTACTTCTACCGTTCTTACTGTCATTGATGTATACTTTGGAAGGTTTTTCTATTAGGCACATTACGATTAAAAAATCGTTCACTGTACAACCGCTTACCTTCCAATGAATTGCCATCAGCAAGTCCATAAATGAAATGCATGTCAGCCATTTCTGCGTTACTATAGCCATTCATGATAGATTCAACAATTTTGGTCTTTCAGTAAACAACCAAAATTCTTGAATCTATTCATTTCTAAACATTCTTTTCCAAATGTAACTCATCATAATCGTGGTTGAACTCATGTCCTTCTGCCAAAAGATAGTTTGAAAATGTGGAATTGAGCTTCCCATTCAAGAAACTAGTTGTATGTTCTTCAATTCTTTGGGAAAATTTTCTCCCCGTTTGGCCAATATATAGTTTCGGGCAAGAACCACAAGTCATCTTATGTACTCCTGATCTACCCAACACTGAAGTTTTGTCTTTAATGTTTTTAATATATTTTAAGTTATCTTAGCTTCATTGAATATTGTCGTACTTGACTTTATTGTTGCCTATACATTAGTGACAATGTGAATGTATCCACCAGATTGGTAACAACACTTTGTCAATGATACTTGTATGATTTTTGAGATAATTAAATACATTTGATTGATTTGCTGACAATTGAGTTTTTTGTGGAAGTTTGTAATGAGTACATCTGGATAAAAATAGCGAGGATTTGAATCAATTTCTAAATGAATCATGATACAAAATTATGCATTTATAGGTGAAACACTGCCTCGCCATAGCAGCTGGAGACATTGAACGTGCCACTCAAATACTCATCGATCGCCAAGAGAGTGGCCAATGCTTGGCTCAGAACAATTCTCTAACCATTCAAGTGAGTAAAAAAACAATCGACGATTCCGAACTCAAACATCGTATCATAGAAAGATACTCTTACGTCGACAAAGACGCCTTCAATAAGGAGCATCGACCTGTCGCTCCGAAAGTCGAACCTAAAAAGATGGTTCGCTATCGAGACAACAAAATAGTGAGTCTCAAGGGGGAGAGGTTCACAGAGGTTAAGAAAGGAGAGGATGTCGACGATATTTCGTTAAAGAAAAACAAGAAAGGCCATACTCCGTAACCCAATGGTCGAGAAACTCTTGACAGGAAGTCCGAGGTAGGGTTTTTCGACGGTTTTAATTTTTTTATTTTACTCGACTACTTAACTACTTTTTATTTTTATGTTATGTTAGTTCCTTTTGTTCGAATATTTTATTTATATGTAATGGTTGTGTTTCCTCGTAGAAATCATTTATCGAAATACTCGAAAGCTGGATTGTTGAGTATTATTTTTTGTTGCATCAAAGTCGTATTGAATGTACGAAAGTATTTGTTAGATAGATGTAATGTAGCTAACTCAGAACACAAGGTGTTGATTAGTGATTCAATGTTGAGGTATAGATCTGCGTTAAAATTATATATAATTCTCATCAGTTTTAACTAGCTATAAGGAGCAAGTGTTAAGCTGGAGTGTTGGCCTTGAACAACCAAAAAAAATGTAACTCCACACTCTTCATGACTACTTCAGTACTGCGTTTTTAAAGATTAGTAACATTGTTGCTGTGATATTGATACTATTTTACTGTGAAATGATTTATTTTCAGGTGTGGTGAATAAAAATTTGGTAGAAGGCTTTTCAAACTGTGGTTTCAGGTTTTCAGACAGTCGTTTGTTAAAATTTCTTCCTGACGTTTCACTGGCGTGGGTGGCTGGTATCTCAGAGGTATGTGTTACCGCTTCTTAGGTTAAAATTCACAGTGTATGAGTGGCCGGAGAAGAGGGAAGGCCTGACCAATCACGATCATATAATAGTTATTAATGAATATTATTCTATTGTGTATTCACCTATACCTCCGCCTCCGTTGAATTTTACTTTAGCGGAAGTCATCTTTTACATTTCCGCCTCTCAGCTTCCCTACACAACGGGATCTGTCGGAAAACGACTATTTGTTTGGCAGATACCACGACGGAGATTGGGCAGATAAAGTTCTTGCACACAACTTCGGAAAATAATCGAGTATCCACCTACAGACTAGTTCAAAGATGTCTTATGACATCTAGAAAGAGAGTGGACACATTTTACCCAGTCATTACCTTTCTGGAATAATATTGACATTTTGTCAGTACAATTACAATAACGTTTACCGTTTGTCATCAATCGAAGATGATTGTCGATACTAGCAATTGAAACGTCATGAAGTAACTTGGTTTGAAATCTGTTTTTTTTTTGTTTTCATTTTATTGTTTTTCAATTTTTTGATTACTTTCAACTTCTTTTTCTGACTTATGTCTTATTTTTATTTTCATTCTTTTTTATTTCTTTTTACTCTGTGGTCTTTGTCAGCTTTTATCTTAATTATTTTATTCCTTGTATTCTCATTTCACGTATTATTGCTTAATATAATTGATATTCCAGCAATTCATTTCAATTTTATTTGTTCTTTTGAATTCTTCAGAATCATATTACACAATGGAAGTGAAAACTAGTAAAATAACGTTTACAGTGAAAGAGTAATTGCTACTGTTTTCAATGTATACATGTATTTTTCCAATTTATCCATCTTTCACCACATTAAATAAACATACAAAAGCGGAACTTGTTGAACACATACAAATATTGTTATTATTATTATTATTAGAAGATGAAATTCCAACTGAAGGAACTATATTTATATTACCATGATCAGTTTTCCACCTAGAAAATAATAGTATTTCCAGATTACTTCGAAACTTGTGAGAAAACAATAAGTACTGCTAATTTTATGTCCCTCTATGCAAGTAGCATATCAGTCTCTCCCGTACTGTGAATTTCCCCAACCTTATGGATCTATTAAATGTAGTTAATTCATTAAACGTCCGATTATAAAAAAAATGTGATAAGTTCGAGGTCTACACATCTTCGCTTGACAACTTGCTCCAGTTTTATGTACACCTTCATTAGTATTACTATGTTAAGTATTAAGCTAGTCAAATATTAAAAATGTTTTGAGGCATTTTTGTCCTTTATTGTGAGGTTTTAATTGGAAGTTATTGATGAAAATCAAGGTGATGGTCATTTTTTCGACTAATTTCTATGAGTGCCCCATTGTCGAAGGTAACATATATTTGTGTTACAGATATGAACCGATAGTGATGGAGTAAGCGGAAGCTTCTCATACAAGGTGTACAAATTGAGTAGCGAGAAAAATTCTTTGAAATATTATTTGAATAAAAGTTTATAAATGTCGATAATAACTCGTGTATCTCCCCAAACGTTTTTAAAACTTCTTCGTTAATTGACTGTCAGACCTTGAGACACAAACCGTTTTGGACAATACCTTCTGTTTGAACACAGAAGTCTTCTCACTTGTTACGGCGCATTCTACAAAATGAGTTATCCATCTTGTATCGTCTGCCTAAGTTTTTCCAAAATTTCCGTTGCATTATTTCACAATATAATGCTAAGAATAATCAAAAGCCTCGTGTTTTTCACATGTCTACTTCCTGCCTTTCTAAGGCTTACATTTTCTATGTTGCAAGATGTAATAATTAGACTCGTTACTTGATTTGCACAGCTTATGATCAGTTTTTTGTCAAGGAAATGTTGTTGTTCTGTGCCATTATTGCCTCTTCATATTGAAGTTGGCCCATTTTTTATTAGAAAAACGTGACTTCCATCTGATAATTTTCAATTACTTCGAAGTACTGCCTTTTCGAATATTCATTTAAGAATACCTGTGATTTTTCTCTCTTAAATTGAAGCCTTGGTATACCGATATGTTTCTCTTATTGAACATTTATCCTGCATTCAATATTTTGAGCACTTGAAAATTTTGTAGAAAATTTCATTTCCTACATGTGGAGAATTCATATAGGCAACTATTATAACTCCGTGAAGTGAACAATCAGTGTTGAATGCATATTGATATTGTCGATAAGATTTAAGATTTCTCAATTGTCCCAAATAGAAATTTTATTTATCTGATTACAAAATAATTTAGAACTGACTGCTGTTGATATTTTGTATTATAATTATTTTCTTTAAAGCACATGTTATCACTTAGTGTATTTTTTTACTTTGCCAGTGTGAAAGAAATAAATTTTTTCAACTTCCATCTTTCATTTCATTTGCTATTTGATACATCTCCAAGGGTTTGCAGGAGTCTCGATTTTTGGCATCACACATACATCGTTTAAGCTCTTTTCTGTATAATGAAAACAGTCTGCAATTGAGCTTTGCACAGAAAGGAATTCCATAATTTGAAGGAGAATCAATGAGTTAGAAATAATTCAATTCAGCGGCAGACAAACCAAGTTCCTTATAAGTTATTCTCACTGTTGCTACCTTTTTATTGAGGGTTAGATTGCGATTGGCGAATCCTTAAAAAATTTAGAACTATACTAAAACCAATAATGATTGAGAGTAGAAGTAAGCCCAGTTGACAGCAAATCGGGGGCGTGCTTATTAATTTTCGAGAGGGTTAAGAACTTTTTTTCACTATTGGGTTTCAGCAATTGATAAGTGAACTCTTTATAACTATTCTCAAGCTTTCGAATAACTTAAACTCATCTTCAGGGGTACTAGAAAATACAAATTACAAATTTTTGATAATAGAATATAATATAAATGTAAATGTACAAATTTTCGTCTAATCTTCAACCTCAGATTCGTCACTGTTGCTACCGCTATCATCAAAGTGAATTATAATTGGTTCAATATTGTGTTCAATACGGTTGTCTACGTCCCACATTTTTTGCTCTTCTTTAAAAACATGCTGCATGCATTTCTTCCAGTCTTCTGCAGAAACAGTTCGAATAGCTTCTTGTAGGTGATGTTGCACGTCCACTAATTTAAATGTTCTGTTTTTTCGTGCCACATATCCTTTTACTTGCGCCCAGATTAATTCTATTGGGTTTAATTCGCAGTGGTATGGTGGTAACCTTAAAACTGTAATTCCACGACTTAACGCCATTTCATCCACTGCGAATTTTTTATATTTGTCTGTGTGTAATTTTATTAGCTGAAGTAGTTCTGCCTTTAAACTATCTTTGTTATATTGGATGTTCTTATTAATTAACAATTCTTGAATTGCTGCTTTTTTCCATGATTGTTTCGGTAATAGTTCTAAATGTCGACTATGGTATCGGGCATTGTCCATGACGATGACAGACCCAGGTTCCACAAGTTGAATGATGCCTTCAAACCATTTTTCAAACACCTCCGCTTTCATCTCTTCATGATAGTCGTCTGTTTTCTTAGATTTAAATATTAATTCACCATTTGGTAAAAATCCACTGTCGCTTCCTATATGCGTAACTATCAGACGACTACCTTTTCCAGATGGCTGTTTTAACCCAACTGACAAACCTTCAATAAAGGCTTGTCGTGCACTTGTTTCTTATCTTCATTAATTATATATTAACGATAGGCTAATAATGTATGCAGACGATTCCTGGGTAGTGATTGCGGCACAGACTCTTGAGGAATTGCATCAAAAAACAAAATGTGTAGTCAACACGTTTCTGAACTGGTGTAATGAAAATTCAATTAAATTAAATCTTGATAAAATCCAAATCTTGATAAGACAACATATATGAACTTTAGATACAGAAGGAATACTATACGTGTATTTGGGTGTTCATTTGGATGTGTTTGTGAGTTGGGACAAACACATAAATCATATCAGTAAGAACCTTAGCTCAGTATTTTATGTCATTGTACAATTGAAGAAAACATTGAATTTGAGTACTCTCATTTGTGTATACTATTCTTTAGTTTATAATCATCTATCATACAATGTCTATGGGGTAACCCTGTTATCCCGCGGAAAGTATTTATTAAACAGAAAAGAATCATGAGACTTATCTTTAATATCCCACATGGTGACACCTGCAGGCATGCCTTTAAAAAAATTATATCCTCACCCTACCATCTATCCTCATAATTAAAGCTCTACTTTATGTCATAGATATTTTACCAGGAATGCTCATGATTTTGATATTAGACACAACATTAAGCCATGCATGTCTCAGTGAAAGCCAAATTAAGGTGAAACCTCGAAAGGCTCATTAAATGAATTATGGTTCCTTAGTTCGTACCCACATTTACTTGGATAACTGTGGTAATTCTAGAGCTAATACATGCAATCTATCATACTGAAATATCCCCGAACTATTTGGAAATTAATATTTACAATCATCTATCTCGAGAAATCAGAGAAATGAATCTAACCAAGTTCAAATCGACAATAAAGCGCTCATTGATTCGAGGAGGTTATTATAATCTAACTCAGTACTATGAATCTAGCTTGCTATGACAGCATAGTGTATGAAACTTTAGTGTGTATACCCCCAAATTGTCATTCTTTTTCATCTTATGTGTAAATTTCAAATTTAAATATTGTCTTTGTTTATGGTGCATACTATGATCAACTTTTAAAACTGACAATCGGAAGGCCGTGGGTTCGATTCCTGCCTCGACCAGATTGCTCGAGAGAATTTATCTGGTTGAAGCTGGGATGATTCTGCAACCGTGTTAAGAATCACACGTTAAAAGGTAAGACCTCGTTAGTCCTTAGCTCGCACAAGTTTTTCAACTTCTGAGAGTTGTCGTTCGTATGGGGGCGACATCTGATTAACAGAAAAACAGATTTTAAACAGATATCCATCTACGGATGGCTGCTATATGATAATACGAATAAATATATTATTATTATTTTGGTATGCTGTCTTGTGGAGTTTTATTACACCATAATATTGTGGTATCATCGGCGAATAGGGTAAATTTTCCTTCTATATCGATAGATGTAGAATCGTTAATGTATAACAAGAAAAGTATCGGTCCCAGTATTGAACTTTGTGGTACACCATCCTTCATTTCGTCTTCTGATGAGGATGGTAGGTTTTTACAATCTGACTTCTTCCTGCGAGGTAATTCTCAAACCATTTATGAGTAATTCCACGGATGCCACAGTGATAGTCCTACAAAATATCATCAACAATAAATAGCATCTTCAGAACCTATGGACAACAAAATTTGCTTTTCATTATCATTTCTCTTGAAAATTCATATATTTTTGCCACTCTATATATTCAACAAAATTTTTACTAGTAATACCTACCTATTACTATATGCCATTTTGATACTTCCAGCTTTGATTTTTAATTTTAGCTTTGATATTTTTGGCACTGTAACCATGTCAAGATGATTTTCATTCCTTTTAGGGAAAACATTTCTGATACTTCGTTTTATATTTTACTTTGATTTATTGTAATTCTTTGCTCTTTTGCCTACTTGGTCATATCTTTATACTACGACTTGATTCAGCAATCATAGCATATCCTGTTCTAAAATTGGAATATTGTGGTACAGTATGAAAAGGACAAGAATCCAGATGATTACAAATACAAAGTTGCCTCAGTAATGATTACAACAAATACATGATTATGAAAAAGTTTGAATAGTTTCAATTCAAAATGAAAAAGAGTAGGCGGGGAGTGGATTGTGATAGGCAACCCTTTGTTGCCAACCTTGTTGAAAGAGTTGCATAACTCTAGCAGATATTGATAGTTTGTGAACTTTTTTCAGAACGTTAAAAAAAGTCTGAACGTTGTTTGGATAATGAAAACCTCGTTTGGCAATACTTCAAAGAACTCTACCGAGAAATGAAAGAGGAAGTAAACCTTGAAGGTTAAAGTGAAATGCCATTAATGAATTCTCCAGCAACACCGAGTCAACTGAATACTAATAGTGATTATTTGCAAAGTAAATATTGCACAAGCTGTTTATGGCTAGTATTACCCTTATTTGTATTCCCACTACATGGTAATGTGGATATAATCTACTGGATTCATCAATGGCAAACAATGCATTATTATCTAATGCCAATTTCACATTTTTTATAATTTATTCTACATGAACCAGGTTTTTAACACGAGTATGTTTTGAAATGGCGAACTTCAAGAGAAGAATAATGGTCGTATACAGGATGCGATACCGAAAACGAAACAGATCGAATATCTTGAAGACACATTTGTTGAGGAAAATGCAAAACAGGTTTTTGATTCAAGTGACACACTTTTATATAATTTTCTATGGAAATCATCCATGTGACACTAAGCAACTTTTCGTTTTGGCGTCCTTTTGCGTTCATACTTCAATTCTTTTGAAATTTGATTTGAGCGAGCCATAAAAAGATAACAAAAATTGAAAAAGATGAGGAAAAAAGGTAAAAGATTTATAACTGAGGTCCTCTACGACGTTTCGACTTTTAGTGATGACAGTGAGCAAAACCTTGACTTTTGATCGACTTTGGCATGCTTTTCATCGTCTTGTCTCTCCTGGGATTATCCAGTGGGACGATTGGACTTTGGTTTCGATGTCATAACCATACGTTCATGATAAGTCACCAGATATGATCCTTTTAAGCAAATTTGGATGGCCGTTGACGTCAATAAACAATTCCTGAGCGATGCTCATACGAAGGTTTTTTTGTTCAAAAGTCAGCAACACGCTGCCACACGCTTCATGTCCGAAAGTTCCGAAAAAATTACATAGCATGAGCATTTCTAGACGGCATTTGAGCAAAAAGTGAATAAAACAAAAACGAAGATTTTTTAAATCCTCCATTTCACTTTATTTTTATCTTATCGGCGTTCCAAAATTCGACAGTGTATACAAAAGCTGTTCGTCTTATAAGTAGGTATTTGTAGAGTTGGGAGGGTGAGACTCACAGCACTTAGGCCATATATGACCAGAGTTGGGTCGGATACAGGAAAAAAGGATCCGAATACCGGATACGGATACTTTCAATGTATCCGGATACTTTGTAAAAAAATACGGATACTTTCACCTAAAAATGTACTCGGATACAAGTACCTATTATTATTAAGTAATTATACCTAGGCTTTACGAGCAATTCAATCCTTTCAGCAACTTCTCAAATTAAAGAAGACTTAACATCTTTATACAATATCTCAACAGCACATAATCTCACATTTAAACTTTCGAAATCAGTAGCTATGCTTCTCGGAACGAAATCAAAACGTGAACAGCTAACACAAAATTTTTCAAATCAGGTTAGCAGGTATGCCGTTAACCTTTGTAAGTGAAATCAAAAACCTAGGTATTTGGTTTGATGTTGACCTAAGATTCACCAAGCGCGTCAGCTATCTCTGCCAGATCTCGTTCAATATTCTGAGACAGCTGTATCCTAGTCGTGATTTGCTATCTACTAAAATGAAACTTGAGTTGTGCGAATCGCTGGTGATATCTAAATTATCATATTGCGACAGTATTTATGGTCCAGCACTTCTACAGGCTGATGCAGATAGACTACAAAAAATTCAAATTCCTGTTTACGTTTTTCTCATGGAATACGTAAATTTTAACATATTAGTATGAAATTTAAAGAAACAGGATGGCTCAAATTAGATAACTGTCGAAAACTCCATTCACTTACTTCGACACACAAAGTTATAACGTCTGGCAAACCTACGTATCTCCTCAATAAACTTACTATGTTCAAAAACCTCAATCGGGTGAACACAAGGAAAAATAATATGCTAGTTATTCCCAAACACTCAACTGCACTGTACCAACGTTCTTTTTCATATTCTATCATATTCTATCACTAAATTCTATCACTCTTCCCAAGGAGTTTTGGAACTTCTCTTTATACAATTTCAAGAAGAAATTGAAAATCTCACTTCAGTCACTATAGAGATGCTTTTAAGACGGACCTGCACATGATTATTGTTTACACTAGGGTTATAAATGAATGTTAATAAGTGTTTACTAAGGTGAAAATATTTTACAAGAATTCAGGCACATATTTATATTTATATTTAGAATTAAATTATTACTTTTTTTATTATTAAATCATTATTGGATGCATCAAACTATTATTTAAAAATTTAATTTTTATTTGATTTGTACTTTTATATTTTATACTCACACGAGTATAAATTGTTCTGGAAATAAGTATTTTTATTTTATATACGCTAATATTCAAATTTTACTTTTATATCTTTCTATGATTCACTTATATTTTTATAGTTTTCTATGATTCACCTATATTTTTCTTTTTTTTTTTTTCGCTAGGTTAAGTTGAAAAGCGGCCTAGGCTGATACTTCACCTATTCATTGACCCTTAATTATTGTTCTAAATTTGTATTCCATTTTTATATTATGTCGATGAATAAAGACGATTATTATTATTATTATTTGGATACTTTCACGGATACTTTTAGAGTTAGTTAAAATAGTATTTTAATGTATACAAGTAAAAACACTAGGGATGAATATCAAAAACAAAAAGTGTTAAAAAAGATAGGAAATAAAAGAAACTCAAAAAACAGTTTGTATTTATTTTGTAAACAAAAAACATTTCAGCAGAAAAAAAATATTTTTAGCTTTTACCACATTGTTCGCTAGATGTGACATTTATATCTATAATAGTACCTTTGAGTTTGAATTTGCCTTCGTCAGTACCACTACCTCAAAGTGTTCATCACTTAAAGTTTTTCTCTTTGGTGTATCAATCATAGTTGCAGAAGAGAAAAGTCTTTCTGCTGGTGCTGACGAAGGTAAGCATGTATTATACTTGAGTGACACTTTTTTTAATATTGGGCATTCATGTAATACTTGTAAATTCGTTCTTTTGTCTTCCAGGTATCTTAATAATTCCAGCTGAATTTTTGTAATTTTTATTGCTACTTTCACTGGTACCCTCAGTACCCTGTTCGTTCATAGTACTACTACTGCCTACAGTGCCTACTTCTTGGTTATCTTGGGAATCCGTGAAATCAAAAAAGTCGTCCACATTTTGATCCCCGCTTTCATCTGATTCGTTGTAAGATTCATATTCCATCTGTTTTTTTTGCAACATTTATTATACATTTTTCAATATCTTCCAAATATTTTTTTGGATTTTTCACAATGTTATACCACTTTAGTTTAAATTTGGGAAGCAGAACTGCTGCTATAACTGGATCTTCCCATTCCAAATTTAAAATTTTATCAAAATGAGTATTTAAACTTGAATTGAAGGGGTTATATTTTTAGGAGTGATTAATTTTTTGGGAAAGAAAGTTTTTGTCTTTCTACTACTCCATCTGATACAAAAAAAGGGATGAGAGAATCTTCCAAAGAAAGGAAGGAAGTAATCAATTTGAAACTCTATACATGAATGTGTAGATCATGCAAATAAGTAACTTTCAGGAGGACTTCCTTTCAGTTTGTGACTGAAAGTTACTTCTTTGCATGATCTACACATTCATGTATAGAGTTTCAAATTGATTACTTCCTTCCTTTCTTTGGAAAATTCTCTCATCCCTTTTTTTGTATCAGATGGAGTAGTAGAAAGCCAAAAACTTTCTTTCCCAAAAAAGTATTTAAACTGTTTATGCTCATTTTTGCTAAATGTTCTTCTCCATATTTCAATTTATTTTGGGTTTGGGCAATGAGTTTTTCATACTGGTTAATTAAAAAAATTAGACTAGGCGATATGTAATTCAAGTTCACACATTGCAAAATTTAATTTTTTTGTTGAAAAAATGCAGAAAGATAGTAAGACTTTAAGGTAATAATTGAACAAATTACGTATTGCAATTGAGTCATAAATACCGTTATATTGGAAAACTGAAAAACAACTGAAATTAAAACGAATATTTTATTTCCAATTATACAGAGTTATTGAAAAATGGATACAGAAAATGTTCACAAATGAAATGGATTTCATCAGGGTTCTTTATAAGGAATGGATAATTGATATGGGAATTATGAAATGGCCATGCACATACGACATAGATTCTGACTGAACGAGATTAATTGGTACTTGCTATCTTTTGGTGAGGGAAGGCGGTAAAATATTTCACCGCCTTACCTCACCCCGTTTTCGAGGATGCTGAACTTCGAGTTTGGGTGTCCCAATCCCGTAAATGGAAGAAAACAAGCCCCAAGTGGAGTCTACTGCACATTTTTGATATACGAGGCAGTATAATAACTTATTTTTCGAGGTGACAAAGTGCTAAAATTGTATTTCACCGTTTTCGAAGATGCCCGACAAAATGTTGGGCATGGTCTCATTCATCGAATAATTTAAAAGTATCCGAAAAAGTATTCGGATACTTACAAATTTGGCCACGGATACGGATACTGAATACAAAATTTGAAAAATATCCGAATACAGCTTTCGAATACATATAAAGTATCCGGATACTGTATCCGAATACAGAAGTATTCGGATACTACCCAACTCTCTATGTGACCCATTTTACATCCTCCCGAAGAGGTGTCCTCCTAGGTCATCGTTCATCCTGTCCTTCCCAGGAAGGTCACTAGGAGACATCTCCTTTATATTGGCAGGTGTAGTTTTTGTTTTTTTTTGTTCCTGTTTTTGTGTTGTTTCTTTCATGTGTGTTCCCACGAGTAGCAAGGGAAGAGTTGGTCATCTCTGGCAGAGCCCCGCATTACCAGAGGTAAGGTGATTACAATGAGGCTTCGCCCAGTTCCCCAAGGAAATCGTTCGTGACTGCATATCACCCTGCGACCATTCAGCTGTTGGCACGATTCCTTAGACATTAGCTTGGGTAGAGTGGTCCACGGTGGCATGTTTAGCAAAGGCAAAGGGGGGTGACGAAAATAAGTCACTTAAAAAAATTTAAACAATTCTGATAATAGAAAAAAAAATCGAAAATTAAATAAAGTAATACATCAGTCCTTTAAATTTATTTTACTAGATTCATGCAAAAAAAATTATTTCAAATATATTTAGTGGATAAAGAAGTTCCTTCTTGCTCAAATGTAGTATTATAATATATTAAATTGTATATTGTAGATCATTTATGGAACAAAGTTAGAGTTAAATTATTCTATCTAAATTTCTCATTTTCTTAGTAAAAAATGAAAACCGTGTCATGTATTCTGTCAGATAAATAAAAAAAGTTGTTACAACTATAAAAAATTTATTACTTATATATTTTTTTGATTATTAAGCGTTTATTATAAAAGATGAGGCAAAAAGTTATGAAAAAATTTTTTAGATAATATTGTTATCTAAAACAAAGTTCATTACAAAATTTTTGTGGGAGGTACAGTTTTCACGAAAATAATAAAAAACTGATGAAACCACTTACTTTTAAAAAGAGCATATTAGCTCGCCCTATCATCCACAAAAGAAATTTTTTACTTAGTATCAATCCATTTATATTAAGTATTTAATCCTATATAAAAATAATATTTTAATAAGGGATTCACCTGAAATTTATTTATTTTAATTTAAAAGTGCAGTACCGAATCAATCCAGTCACCACTATTACGTCACGAGACCACGTGGCGTGTCTAACAAAATCGCAAAAGTAAGCAATACTGTATGTCCATAATCGTTGAGCCCAACCCTCGGGGTCTTATAGTTATTTTTATTAGTATATATTCAGTGCAAAAAACACCTACAACGAACCTTCTTAGAAAATTGTAAACACTTTCCTTGATAAAATGTCAGGAAAATGCTATACTTAATAAATAAATTTCGAACATGCAAACTAGTTAACACGACATCGTTGCGCCTTATTATGCAAGACATCAAAATCGGAATTTGCTCAACGAATTGACCTATATTTCAGCACTGTTATACTTCGTTGTGCATAATACGAAGTGCCTCCTCGCCTGCACAATTTATTCATATCCCTCCGAGTCAGTTGCAACCTAAATTTATGATCTAAATTTATCTATCAATTAAGAACACAAGCCATACCTCAGACTGTTTGTTCACAGCGGCTGTTCCCGAATAATTTTCATGGGTTTCGAAGGTTCTTCATATTTTACCTTGAATAAGAGCAAACTCAATTTTTATATTTTTCACAATTATCCATTTTGAACAATAATTTCAAATTACAGTTGAACTTCAATGTTTTGTGTAGGGTCTTTTGTGTAGGGTTTTTCCTACAACTACTCACTTTAGAAACATTTTATTTCGCTATTGATTTTTATTTAGGAAATTACTTTTTCATAACTCCATTATCGAGCAATCGTCCAAAATATCCATCTGCTTGGGTTTTTTTGTGTTGATTCTTTCATTTTAATTTTTGCTTAACATTTTTGTATTTTTTTCATCGCATATCATTGAAATGCCCTCGTCTCTCGAGAAGACAGTTTATTGCAGAAAAAACAAATGGATATTTAGAACGAAACCATTTATGATGTTTCGAGTAGGTACTCATTGTTAACACTTTGATGGATTAAGAGAAGGGCTCACACATCAGCACATCTTGAAGAAGGAGCCACCACCAAATTGTAACTGGTGCTACACAACATTAACTGTACATCATCTATTTAGCTGTCCCCAATACCAGCAGTACAGAAATGCCCTTCTGCTACCTAGTGACATCTCCATCCTTTCGAATACAAACTTTAGAAAAGTGATTCAATATATCAGTGATATTAAGATTACCAACATATTGTAAATATTATATTGTTCCACCGCAAATGACCCTTTGAGGTCGAATGCGGATTGAATAAATGAAAAATAAAAAGAGAAGGGCTCAGGTGGTTGATCCTTTTTGACTATATTTATGACTTGGCCATTGTCAGTGATAAAGCCGAGTCAGTCTATTCAGGGATTTGGGCCGGGAACTAATTCTAAGTCTGATTCTCCTCGCCACGAGGTTACATTGTTAGTTTCTGTTTGTCGTGTTGTTGGTGTTAATAATAAATTTTATTATTTGTAAACGCTGTGTCCGACTGATTCATAATTCACCTATCAGCAGTCCCGACATTATATCGTTTTAGGTTGTAGCTTCCTCATAGATCGCTCTTTAGAATAGATTGGAATAGCATAGGATAAGATAGGATAAAGTAGGACTGGATAGGATTGGATAGGATAGGATAGGATAGGATAGCATAGGATAGGATAGGATAGGATAGGATAGGATAGGATAGGATAGGATAGGATAGGATAGGATAGGATAGGATAGGATAGGATTGGATTGGATAGGATAGGATAGGATAGGATAGGATAGGATAGGATAGGATAGGATAGGATAGGATAGGATAGGATAGGATAGGATAGGATAGGATAGGATAGGATAGGATAGGATAGGATAGGATAGGATAGGATAGGATAGGATAGGATAGGATAGGATAGGATAGGATAGGATAGGATAGGATAGGATAGGATAGGGTAGGGTAGAGTTGAATAGAATAGTATAGGATAGAATAGAATATAATAGAGCAAAACAGAGGAAAATAAAATAGAATGGATAAAAGAATAGAAGAAAATAGAAAAGAATAGAATATTGCTTTCATAACCAAAAAAGGTTGTTAGGCAACACATTACGGTAATGTTCGATATGTAATAGAATAATAGATGAAATAGAATCACTCTGTTAACTGTTGAAAAATCTGTTTTTCCGTTAACCAGTTGTCACCCCCCTACGAACGATAACTCTCAAAAGTCGAAACTAGTGCGAGCTAAGGACTAACAAGGTCTTAACTTTCAACGTGTGATTCTCAACACTGTTACAGAATACGGTTATTTCAATTTAGTTGTTATATATGTAATGTCATCCAAAGTCCATCATGACCGACTTCAAAAAGGATAAATCATGGATTTTGTAATGATCTTTTGAAGATCAATCTCGTATGAATTTTTTCACCGATTACCTAGCTAGCGTGCTCAAATTATCCTTGAAAAATTTTCACGAATATTTTCAGAGAGTAATATCCCGCTTTTGGCACAGGGTAACTTTCAAAATATTCAATGGAATGCCGATTTTTTTTAGAAAAGTGACATCTACAGAAAATTATTCACATCTAGTGAAAGTTTTGAGAAAAACTTTCTTCGACTTTTACTTTTTTGAGATTTTTTCATTTATTCGGTGTTTTCAGATTCTTCATAATGTAATGAATATAAGATTCAGTAAAAATGTATTACGCTGCAACTTTATCAGCAGTGAAAATTTGAAAATCTGGAGACTACATATGATAATAATAACTGTTACAATTTTCATTCAGTTTTTTCGGATAAAGGAAGGTGACAGTATTCAGAACAGATCAAAAAACAAATTACTTATTTATATTTTCTTCCTTCCCAGACTTTAAATAATAATAATGTTTATTGGCAATACTGAATAGAAAAAAATGGCGAGGTATGAACAAATAGAATATCAAATATTTTTACAGTCTGTAGTATTTCGCCAAAGAACATAATTTCACTAAAGAAAAGAATTTCACTGAAGAAGAAAATTTCATTGCTAAAAAACAGAGGTAGAGCCAGTGCATAGAAGCATGGTCATTAGGATATCCTGATTTAGTTAATACAAAAGTGCAAAGCAAGGAGAAAAATGAAGAAGAAAAAACTAGGAAAATTACATGCATATAAAAAGTTACATGCAAGTAAAAGTTACATGAATAATAATAATTATCAATATAAAGTGAAATTGATTTTTACTTAATACAATTAACAAGTTACACTAAAAAAAGGTTATGAACTCAACATACACTTACATATACAATTTTTGATTACAGTATACTGATTAGTCTTCAAGGGATTTATCAAGCAATAAATATGTTGGAGGTATATCAAATAAAAACTTTTTGATTGCGGTTTTGAAAGAATATAATGCATTTTTGTATTTTATCTCGTCTGCAAGACAATTAAAAAAATATAGAGACGTGGTTAAAGCTTCTCTCTCCCACTGTTTGTTTGTTCGTTAAAAATTCACCATTCACCAACCGATTAACATTTTTTCAAGCACTTCGATAATTTTCTCACCGGTAGAACCTCCTCTAATCAGGACCAGACAAAAACGGCCTTCGTCGATTTCATCGAATCCCGAACACGCAATGTTCACGCTGACGGTATTTATCGACTTGTTGTCAAAAATGCACTGATTCAAATGGAGCTTCTCTCGATTGAATTGTAGACTCATAAAAACTGGCAAAACTTTCGAAACAACCAATATTTCCTTCAATTTTGTGACTCAATCTGACAGTCGCATTCAAATAACTGAAAACCCTTCTACGAAATTCATGAGAGTCGCCACTGGAACGTTGCACTGGGTCATGGTTTTTTCACAAGAGCGATCCCTTCTATTGTTTGCGCAGCTCATTACCGATGACATATCTTCTGTTCTGTTATGGCTGATGAAGTTGAAACAGGATTTACAAGGTTTCCTTAATTGTCAACCTTTGGCCTGCCCTTCGGAATTTAAAGATAGTTCAAAGTTATCAGAGCGAGAAAAATAAATCGCGTTTCTCAATTACGCTGAGATGAAGGAAAATGTGACACATTTCTTGAATGATTTGCATTTTGTTTATTTTTATTTGTTTATATCAATTAAAATAGATAATGCAGTGTGGCATTCTTCATAGTTAACAAATATTTGTGTTGCATGAATTATTGTTGGTTACTTACCATAGATGGCGTGTCCATAAGGATAGGGGGATGTCATCATCTGTTTCTGCTCAGGGTTATTCTTGTTGAGGACAGAAGAGTTCAAATATGAATTCATCGATCATGGTGTTGGACTAATCTACAAAGTGTATTGGAAACCCACGCACACGGATGATACCTAGACGCACTATCAAACGAACATTCTAAAGATAGGAATTATCTTCACTTTAATTGAAGAGTTTCACGGTTCGAAACCGGGAGGAGGCTCAGATTGTTGCACGTAGGTATCCACCATATATCTCTAGGGTCACATATCTACAGAACTGGAAAGCTTTTGGGGAAACACAACATCAAAACGTTTTTCAAGTCCACCAAAGACAAGAGACACCCACAGCAGCAGGGGTGTATCGCATACCGTGCACTTGTGGAAAGGTATACATCGGAACCACCAAAAGCGACCTTCCGACGTCAGAGCGTGATGATGACACGGCTCTCCTCTCATCTTCCATGGGTCGGGAGCTCGGGATCGTCTACGTGCAACGTGCATTGGACGACCTCGAGCGCTGGTACCTCGAATGGAAGATCCGAGTGAACCCGGAAAAAACTCAGGCGATAACCATGAGAAAAATATTATCTTCTCCGGCCAGAAAAGTAAGGATCTCTGGAAGGGAGACCGACTAGCAAGCGCAGGTAAAGTACCTCGGTCTTCTAATAGACCGTAGGCTCACCTGGAACCCGCACATCACAACAGTGAAGGTAAAGATCGAAGGTCGGATCAAAAGTCTGTACCCTCTGATCAATAGACGTTCCGAACTAAGACTAAAGAACAAAATTGTTCAAGCCTGTCATCATGTATGCTTAAGGCGTCTGGGGACAAGCAGCTCCATCTAATATCTCCATTCTGGAGAGATTGCAAAACAAGTTCATACGGTGAATGCTCCGTGGTTCGTACGAAACGAAGCCATCCGCAAAGCTTTGCAGTTGCCTTCCATTCAGAAGTCCATTCAATCGAGGAATCGGCAAGTCTTCGATTGCACAGAAACCCACGGTACCCCGTTAGTTAGGGAAGCTATAGATTATGCTGTAGACGACCCCTCCCGATATAGAAAGCCCAGACACTCTGTCGAATGAGGCCCTCATGTCCCCCATTAAAAAATGAACAATATCTTCATCCAAACACCCCAGCCAGGCAGGGGTCCACCGTGAAGGGCGGTACTGATCAGTGTTGACCCGTTTGTGCTTCTGACAAACATCATTCGAAAGGATAAGGGAGCCAGACTCCAACCTGATTGAACCAAGATGGCTGTTGGAACCACCAAAAGATCCATGGGAACAAGGCTGACGAAGCATGAAAGAAACTGCAGACTAGGCCAAACGGACAAGTTGGCTGTGACGGTACAGGAACTCATTGAAGGAAACCACTAGATTATGTTTGAAAACACTAAGCTCATTGCCCTCAACCAGGGCAACCATAGCCAACTGGTATGGAAGGCTATAGAGATCTACAAACACATGGATAATTTCAACCAGAATGAATAAGTTGTGAACCTTAATCGACTATAAAATCCTATACTGAGGAGTTCAAGAATAGCTAACATCATGATGGCAGGAGGTGGAAAAGGGTCAACGAACGTTTTTGACAATTTATCAAATCCAGGTACAGGTATTAGCACCCCGTGAGTTGGGCTACCTATCAGGCGCGTCCCCAGGTGGCGGATAGGGGAACGGCCAGGGGACTGGAGGCCTTGTCCGGGAAGCCAATGTGGCCTTACGGACGGAGTCGCTGGACTCCTGGTCAGTGGCAAAAATAAGTAGGGTGAAGGGAACTAAAACCCCCCAAAAGCCTTTGCAAAACATGGCACCGTGGACCAGCCTACCCAAGCTAAGGTGTAAGGAATCGTGCCGACAGCAGAATGGCCACTGGGTGATATGCAGTTACGAACGATCCCCTTGGGGAACTGGGGGAACCTCAATGTAATCAGCCTACCTCTGGTAATGCTGGGCTCTGCTAGAGATGACCAACTCTTCCCTTGCTACTCGTGGGAACACACATGAATGAAACAAACACAAAAACAGAAACAACAATAACAAAAACCGATCCCGAGACTGGACAGAAGACCTCAACTCAATCTAATGAACATGTCCACCCCAATCTACCGCTTGGCAAGGAACCGGCTGACCCTGCAGGAAAGCTATCTCACTTGTGCACCTCCACGGAGGAAACCCCAAGAAGGTTGAAGAAGCCTCGCAACGACAGTAATGTGGCTGCACCTTCCAGAACCTTCGCGGAGGCCACCGTGAGACACCTCAAGGTTGCCAAAGAGAGTGTGTGTTCGGCGAGTCTTGACCCATACCTGCCAATATAAAGGAGATGTCTCGTAGTGACCTGTCCACCTTCCTGGAAAGGACAGGATGGACGATGACCTAGGAGGACAACTCCTCGGAAGGATGTACATTGGGTCACATGTGGCCTAAGTGCTGTGGGTTCTACACTCACCCTTACTAC
This sequence comes from Leptinotarsa decemlineata, assembly GCF_025532065.1. Lineage (NCBI taxonomy): Eukaryota > Metazoa > Arthropoda > Insecta > Coleoptera > Chrysomelidae > Leptinotarsa > Leptinotarsa decemlineata. The sequence goes on from NW_027412523.1 coordinate 561,362, forward strand.
TACTACAGAGGTACAGGTATTAGTACATCAAACTACCTTACACAGCCGTAATATATTGCTAGCGAAACGTCAGGAGAAAAATCCAAAAATCGACGGCCTTCAATCCCCAAAAAAGTGGAATTGAAAACCTTGACCGCGAAAATATTAACCATTTAATTGCCATGAATAGTGTAATTGATTTTCACCAAGTGATGGGTCAGTGTATTCAAAGTGAATTAGGAAGTTTCACCACATTGTCGGCAATGAAAAGTATTCCAGAATTCAAGCTTGATTAGAAAACAGTCAAACTGTATTATTTGACTATTTAATTTCGACACACTGTATATTATGAATGAAAACGTACTTCTTGCTTCCCCGGTTTTATATAAATACACTGTTGACACTGTGAACTATTTACTTATCCTTTCTTCGGCAACAGTTAAGTGCATTATTGAGCTAATCATCAGAGTCAACAGTCGGATGAATTGTTCAACCTTGCACTCAACTTATAAATAAAATAATGTAATTATTTTTAAATCCCAGCAAGGAGTTCGACGTTAATTGACATTAACCGATCCTGAACGTACCCATGTGGGATGTTGACCACAACCGCAAATCAATTAACAGATTCATTATCTGAATGCTCGTGCATTACAGAGTGGTGTGTCTATACAGGGCGATGCAACGAAAACTTGACCCCCTGTAAGTCAGAAACGGGCATGTAATAAAAAATTTCAAAGAACACGTCAATTTTCGTTTCTAGGGGGACTAATTCTGATATGAAAGTCATACCAGAAACTTCACCCCCCTGCGGTCAGCAACTACCCTCCCCCCCTATTTTTTTCAGAGGCATGGGTGTCAAATGATACATCATTTGAAAGGTCTTTTGTCCCTCTATTACTTTTGTAATTTTTTTCGAAATTGGTTCATTCGTTATTGAAAAATTCAATGTTTTATTTGAGAAAAAACAGAAAATTCTCTGTCGTTCATTTCAATTAGGAAATCAACAACAAATAATATCAGTGGAAACAAAATCAACGGATAAAGTGTTCAAAATGTCCTTCATCTAGTTCCATACAGTAATACAGTCCACTTTCGAAAGCGTTCCTTACATTATTGAAGATGTCCGGAGTCAGAAATCGGCATCCCCGATTTCTGACTCCGGTCTTCTGTTTAACATATTGATGAGTTACGTTGTCTGGATGGATACCTACTAGTAAATTAAAAAAAAATAACATACTATATCAATTCTAGGTAATCAGATGAAATTGAAACAATGAATGGTTATTGACGATTTATTCTTGGAATTTTATAAAAATAAGTTTATTAATAATGACTGATTAACTTCTTGTCGGTTTTTCGACAGGGAATTTGATGGTTTTCGTTTAATAATTTCCAGAGAGCCAGCAGATCAAATCTTCGTTTTTTTCTTTTTGTAATACTTCGTAGTTCATATCGAAATAGTGGTCCAATAGAAGTATAGAGGTTCCTGACACTAGGCGCAGGGCCTGCCGCGACATAATTCAGCCCTAAGAGTGCTTTATTAACACTTACGGTACTTCTACAGTAATGACACCGGAACAAGGCACAAACTACGACAGATTTGGTCATCGGAACTGTCGGGAAAGAAAAACGTTGCTGCTACAAATATTTTTGCCTTTCGATCTTACTCTACACTATTCGAGTAGTGAAGTGAACTCGAGAGGAACTGTTTCAACTCGACGGTTATACTTCTCGTGACAACAGGTAGACTTTGAAATGTATAGTGTGGAGCGGTCTACAACCAGGGATTGAAAAACTTTCCGTCACAACTCTGTCACGAACAGAGCAAGACGCTATTCGTCGTAGAGATTCCAGCTTCCGGTGAGGCGAATATCTTCCGAAAAGATGAGGAGGAACCGATGGAGTATCGAGACTTTCTTATCGAACTTCGCAGACTCCATCCAGACCAATCTGTTGAGATGCTCATTCTTATTATTGGAGTGCTTGGTGAAGTTATGTTCCCTCCACTTTCGAATATTGAGATCATGCCGGTTTGCCGCACAAAAGCAGAAATCTTAGTCGCACAGATGCAGAAGGCTGTCATTTTCGGCTCACTGCGCTTGCTCAGGGCACATGATTCTCGAACCCAATGATCACTTACCCCACGGTGTGGGGAGTGGTCATTGGTTGATAATGATGGCGCGCCCTCCCGAATATATCGGGGCTTCGGGGGATAGCCCTGACCAACGCACACTACGGTGAAAATAATAATAATATTTATTTGAATAACAAAATATTACAGATATAATAATAGCACAGAAATGCAATATTGGTCGGCTACTGGAGAAGGCTGTCATTATATTGGCTCATTGCATGTGCTTGGGGCATATGATTATCGGACCCAATGATCAATCACCACATGAGGTGGAGAGTGGTCATTGGTTAATAATGCGTACTGTAACTCCTGGAGGAAAGAAGTATATACTCACCTTCATAGACGATTATAGTAGATATTCCATTATTTATCTTCTCAGTCAGAAATCCGAAGTATCAGAGAAACTTCAAGATTACATCAGAATGGTCGAAAATAAATTCGACAGAAAACCAAAAATCATCAGATCTGACAGAGGAGGCGAGTATATGAACTCAGAAGTTAGGAATTTCCTGAAAAATGAAGGCATAGAAATGCAACTCACGGCGCCATATTCAAGTCAGCAGAATGGTGTAGCTGAACGGAAAAATAGATATTTAACAGAGATGGTCAGGTGCATGTTAATTGATGCTGATCTACCAAATACTTATTGGGGCGAAGCAACCATGACAGCAAATTTACTTGAAAATTTGGTTCTGACAAGGTCAACCAATAGGATCCCCTTTGAAGTATGGCACGGGAAGAAACCAAATGTAAATCACATCAAAACCTTTGGCAGTATTGTTTATGCACATATTCCTAGAGAAAAACGCCATAAATTAAGTGAAAAGGCAAAGAAATTCGTATTAGTTGGTTACGAAGCTGGTTTCAAAGCATATAGACTTCTTGACAGAACCACTGGAAAAATCACCATTAGCAGAGATGTACGTATTTTAGAAGAAGCTCATAGCGGATTTCATGAAATGAACGAGTTTCAAAACACTAAAAATAGAAGTGATTGTGAATGTCAAAATGACAACAGTGAAGTTGAAATATCATTTTGTCAAAAATCTACAACTTCTGATGGAAATATTCATGTAAACGCCGAATTTCCAACAGAAAATATTGAAGAATACTCTGCAGAAATGACTGATGAAGAGACTGGTATCCAGAAAGTTGAGGAAACTGTAACCTCGAAAGAAAGTAATGCGGAAATCCAAGATGAAGTTCACGGTTTGAGAAGATCACAAAGAATAAATAAAGGTGTTCCAGCCAAGAAATATTCTGAAGAATTTTCAGTGGAAAATATTCAAACCGAGCCAAAGTGTAGAAATGAAGCTCTACAGAGAAGAGATGCGAACAAATGGATCGAGGCTATGGACGAAGAAATACGTTCCATGAAAAATAATAATACTTGGACATTGACTGAATTACCACCAGATAAAACGGCAATTGGAAGCAAATGGATTTTTAAATTAAAAACCGATAATCAAGGCAATATATCCAGATATAAAGCAAGGATTGTTGCTCAGGGTTTTTCTCAAAAATATGGTCTTGATTATGACGAAGTTTTTGCTCCAGTTGTCAAACAAACAACATTTCGTCTTCTTGCTGGGAGGAAGAAAATGCACGTTCATCATTATGACTTCAAAACGGCTTTCCTAAATGCGGATTTGAATGAAGTAATATACCTGAAACAACCCCAAGGCTATATTGAAGAAGAACAAGAACATTTGGTATGCAAATTGAATAAAACTATATATGGATTAAAACAATCAGCTCGAATATGGAATTCAACAATAAACAAAGTTCTCATTGATATCGGTTTTAGAAGGGGTGATTATGATCAATGTCTCTACACTAAAAAAAAGGAAGATAATTTCATATACATACTGATATATGTGGATGATATTCTAATAGCTTGTGAAAACATCACCATTATCGGGAAAACAGCCAAATTGATACAAAAAACTTCGAAGACAATCAATCATGTCTTAAAATGATTGACAGTGGCAAAATGAGTGACAGTGGCAAAATGAGTGACAGGACAAAACATATAGAAACGAAATACAATTTTATCAAAGATCTGAAGCAGAAAAACAAAATTAATTTTCAGTATTGTCCGACCAGATCGATGTTGGCTGATTTTCTGACAAAACCACTTGGGCCTGAAAAGTTGTCAACATCAAGAAGTTTGATTGGATTGAAGACAGAAAATTCATTATTGTTGAGAAGGGGTGTTGGAGATTAACAACAAAAATTAATTTGAGCCACATTATATTTATATGTTTTTGATTCGATGTTTCTATGGTTGTGTGTTGTTATATATTGTCAAGTTCAGTTGTTATATTTTTTACCAGAAATAAAAATTATAAAAAGTCTCCATAAAGTTCTTATCATAAATATAAAGTATCTTCAAACAAAAAACATAGAAATTTTCATTTCTCTTTTCATTATTATATTTGTGGTATTCAATTGGATTTATTGGATTTTATATTATTTTATTTTAGTATTACTATATCTGTTTTTTATATCTTCAACTTTTTGCATTGTATTTTTCATATATTATTATATTTTCTATATTACTATGTTATCCTTACACCTATATTATTATATTCCCATATCGTTATTTACCCGTACTTTGTTTATGAGAAACAAGTGCTTGTACTTGTCTCAACACTATTTCATTCAGATCAACCATGTTGCCTCTTAGTTTTATTTATTTTTCTTTTACTCTGAATGAAGTTATTATTATTATAACAGATTTCTTGCAGTAACCCATGATTATTCATTTTCCTGTCCGGTCCTTCAATATCTCAATTAGTTTCGTAAGGTCTGAATACTTCCCCGTTCAATTGATTTATTATTACTTATCTATTTCCTGTGATTCATTGACGTATTAGCAATGAGGTAGTATGTTATCAGTTTACAGCTATGATGTCACTGTCCCAATTAAAGCTTGCATTTATTATAATTGACTTTCATATGTAATGAGTTTCTTAGTATTTTTAGTAAGGACAGGAGAACAAAAATAATAGGTAGTGAACAACTCATGAATCAAAATGATCACAAAATTTATTAGATGTTGGATGTGTTTCTCACTGTGTTTTAGTTGTTTGTTAGAATGGACTCGTTCTTAACTTAACTATCTTCAGCGACCTCTACTGTATTGAAGGATACTCGTTGGTTTCTGTGTCCTTGACAACATTTTTACCAATATCGGAGCCATTTTTTACTGAAGAGGAACAAGCTTATGGGAAAAAAAAGTTTGGGCCTGTCATTTTATGTTATGGACAATGGTGTGAGCTATCAGGAATAAGTATATCTAAAAGTACAGTGGTATTCTTTTTGTAGACATCAAATCCTAGACCCTGGTCCAAAACATCCAAGAGCGGTAACTCTTCGTTGTTTTCGATTTTATATATGTTATATTAAAAAAAAACACAAAGCATATATGTGAACTTATTATTTGGAGATCTGTTGTTGATAGTTGGAACAAACTCCTCTAACTTTGATTTCTTTGTGTCAAAAGTCGTGAATACATAGAATACAATTGATGAAAATACTCAAAAAGCAGAAACCGAGTCCGTTAAGTATCTTGCCATTATTATGGGCAGACATTCACGGTGGGACCTTCATGCTAATTCTATGACAAAAAAAAATAGAGGTCTGACTGGTAGACTCAGGTATTTAGCGAACTTTTTGGATATTCGTCACTTAAACACAGTTTATTTTGCATTAATTCAGTCTTACTCATCTTATGGTATCCTGGGTTGGGGAGGTATTCTTGACTGTCACCTAGAAAAAGTTAATGTTTTACAAATATGGGTTTTGAGAATCATTCACAATAAAAAAATCACCTTTCCCTGTGATGAACTTTTTTCATTGAGCAAAATACTCGACATAAGACAGTTATACCATCAAAGAATAATTCTGAGTATTCACCGATCATTAATTGAGCTCATTTTATTTTCTTGTTGTTGAATAAACATTATTATTATTATACAAGTCTGTGGAAAGTATTATAATCCATCTTCCACTTTCAATAGCTTTAAAAGCCGTAGACTTGAACTAAATGTCAACTCTAAATTGTCCCCTGGCAAAACCGTAAAGTGTCGCTAGCTTGAAATACAAGTGATTGAGCTAATAATTTTTTTTAATGAATATAATGCAATGGTGCACAGATCAAAGCACTTACGTTGAAACTATGGATTTTGGAAAATCTCACGAGAGATTGGGTAATGGAAGTCGAGTCAAAAATACACGACAGTGCATCAGAGACTCAATGTTCTACATTACTCCAGTAGGGCGTAATGGGTAAGGGGTAAGTTGATTCACTAAATGGAATGAAATAAAATGATATTTTGATACTGGCAAAATTATTTGTTTCTATTAGCAGGAAGAATCAAATTAAATATATGTAGCAAATGAAGGTTTTGCACTCTCGGTCATTCTATTAATAAACAAACAATATTATTATTCATGAACTTTTCCATAACCAGTTGATTACAGAAGTCGTAAAGATTAATCAACAACTGTGTTCTCTAGAATTTCTTCACTGGAAAATCATCAGCGAGTCAAGAAAGGCCACACGTTTCCTGAGAACGTCAATATACAATAACTCATGAATCACGAATGGATATACCTATTATTTATTATTTGGTCAAATTATCTCCGTTTGAGACGAAAGACGAATGTTTTCCTCGTTATTTTCGCAGTATGTGGAAAATAATAATTTGACAACTTCCACGTGCCGACAGCGGTAAACACATCTGATTATCTCGAATTGGGACTGTTTTTGCACTAAGCGCGTGTCACTTCACAGATTGTATTTTTAGACGATATTCGCACGGGAAGCACATTTTTTCCGTCATGGTGTTATGAATAAGATTCCCATTTTCACCCGGGGCACGTGCTTTTGAGGGCCGAAAGTTTCACCCTCTAGAAAATTCTAGAACAGTCCAGAACATTTCAGAGCATTCTACAACATTCTGGAATAGTTTGAAACGTTCGAGGAAATCCTGGAACATCCCACATCATTGTGGAACCAACAAGGACGTTTTATGGTGTTTGTAGAGTAGTGTTTTATTCAATTATGTTACATATACGAGGTCTGTTTGAAAAAATAAGGTGAATTTTTGTTTTTCATAAAAAATATTTATTTATTCATCAATTTTTATTTTTCTCCTTCAAAGAAGACCCCTTCAGTAGTCTCTGCTGATCTTTCATGGGTATCTTCAATCTTCGGAACAGAAAAAATTCGCAAAGGACTAAATCTGGTGAATACGGTGGCTGAGGCATGATTACCCATGATTTCTCGTCTATATACCAATGATTTTTTGCCAGTTATGACTCTTCTAAGCAAATCTGGTTCACCGGTGACGTCATTCAATAATTCCGGAGCGATGCTCATGGAATGTTTTGGAAGATTGTTAATCACTTGAAACATTTTCTGTGTGAGTGAAGCTACTTACTGTCAGGGGTATATAAAGCAAGATCTGTCGACCTCTCATAATCTGGAGTTTATTTTTTTATTCTAGGTTGGAATGGGGCTGTTTTTTAGCGAAATCGCGAAACAAAAACCCATTTGAAAAAAAAATAATGTGCTGTTTAATCAAGGCAATGCAACGTGTCACGAATCAATAAAAACGATGGCAAAATTGCATGAATTGGGCTTCGAATTGCTTTCGCATCCACCGTATTATTCAGACCTGGCCCCCATCGACTTTTTTCTTTTCTCAAATCGTCGTAACTGAAGCCTATTTTGGGGCTAAAGACAAATCGTACTATAAAAATGGTATGACCGCTATAAACATTGTAACGCCCTCGAAAGCAACTATATTGAATTATCAAATAGAATTTCATCAACAACGAACAACAATCACACTTTCGTATACCATAAAATGTCATATTCTATGAATGACATCAGGTATGTGTTTTACACTAATATCAATTATGACTTTTCCTGTGATTATCACATTTTATATAAATATCTACGACTTGCAAATGTGATTCCGTTAATGGACGTTAATCCTTGTTGATGATATTTTTATGGTGCCAGGACTGATGTATTGTTTTGCTCAAAGTCTAGGATGCTTATTTACTCAACTTTTGCAAGTCATCATTTGGGGAATTACCATCGACACTATCAAACTATCTGATCGTAAACACATTGGAGATAAGTGGAATCAATATTTAATGAAAGTAATATTCGTGGATTGTATGTATGTTTGTTTGTAACTCTTCTTTCCCGTTTGAATGCCCGGGATCTGTATTTTACAGAATAATCGGGGGCAGATGGCGCTTTAATATAATTCGAACTCACTTCACATGTATTTCTTCATTTGCCTGCAAATTACAGCAACCCACTGCTCGACACTTGTTCATTTTGAAACTATAGTCCGTTCATAATTTGTCGATAGCACAAAATGAGGGCCCAAGTCATAAAACGGTCGTAAAACTCGTAAAATCATAGGCGGAGGTTCCTGAGGTGTTTATTCATTAAATATAAAGCTTCAGTTTATATTCGAAACTTGCCTTGAAAGGGTGAAGTTGTTACGAACGAAAATAATTTTTGGTTTAGTACATTTTTTAATCGCATTTAATTTACGGCTCGTTGGTGTTTCGGCGTCTACGGCAGTAATTAACGTCTCTAATATTTATTTTGCGAATTTTGTGCAGTGCGTGAGTAACTTTTTTTCATATTCCTACAAACATATACGTACGAGAGGTTATGGAGAATTTGTTCACATTTGAAGTAAGTTGAACCATAAAACAGTGGCGTTTGGTTTAGTTGATAATCGGAGGGAGCGCGTGGTTTACTGGGTTAAAATTAAATTATTTCAAATGAACTAATTCATAACCATGATAAATGTTAATTTCGAAAGTAATGAACTTTCCTTCACATAATCAGATTAAGACATTTGTGATTTATTCTCAGATTTGATGAACAAGCGGTACGGTTCGATATTATTATGTGATTTCATTCAAAATTGGTATCCAGGGGTTTTTGTGGGCCTACATTATGTTTTTTTTCAATAATTCATGCTGACGAATTCTATAATTACGAAAAATCATTAATGTAAATAAAAAAAACTGTATTCCAAAATGAAAAATATGTTTTTCCAGTGTGTGCCAATGTCATATTCATTCTGTGATCAACAGATTAAAAAGCTTTCTGATCAATGTTCAGTTTGTATACTGAATAGTTATTTTTGTGCAACCGGTGTTGAATCTGTTATTGCTCACTTAACAACTAACTTACGTCACACAAAGAATATGATTTCCGTTTTAGTTTTTCTGTCTTTGCACGATACTCTCAAGTTGCATATAGACAATATTCAATAAGAAATGACGGTTGTCATTTTGCTAATTTTTTTTCGGTTGGAATATGTCAAATAATGAGATAAACTGACTTGCAAAAACTTCATTTATAAGAATAAGATCAAAAAAATGATCATTTAAAACATCAAAAATATACCCTTTCATAATGTCGGTCCACAAAGACCCCTAGATACCAATTTTGAATGAAATCACTTTATAATATCAAACCTCAATCGTAATTATAAATATTCATGATTTCTAATCGAAAATTATTTATATCGGACCTCACAAACCGTACCGCTTGTTTATCAAATCTGAGAATAAATCACAGATTTCTTCATTTGATTTTATGAAGCAAAGTTCATTACTGTTGAAATTAACATTTTTCATTGTTATGAATTAGTTCATTTGAAATAATTCAATTTTAACCTAGTAAACCACTCGCTTTTTTATAAAGCCATACATAAATAAAAATCTAGTTGGTGGTAGAAAAACTTGCCCCATTTTCATAATCAATAATAATAAATCAGATTTCCTGTAGGAACTATTTGAACAGTATATATTTTCACCTAAGATGATGTATTTTATAAATATATAATGCCCCTCCGATTATCAACTCAACCAACCGCCATTGTTTTATGGTCCAACTTACTTTCCGTAAACAAATTTATGCTGCCTTCATGGTAAGGACACAGTATTTTGTATACAGTAATTTCATAAAGGCTGATTTGTGGTTTGAATTTTCCTACGCGCAGACCCACGCGTCGATGTCTTAGGTCTGCGCAAACGACGAGTTTAAGACAGGCATGCAAACCTTCCATAGTTGTCGAATTTCATGGGTTTCACTCAACCTACTGTGGTACATTATTTTACAACTCGTGAAAAAATGTTAAAGGTGGTCTCTTATTCCATAAAATTCTGATTACTGGAATATTACTGGATGAGACGTTGGTTCTTAGAAATATTCCACGTATTTTATTCGAAAATGATCATTTTGGCAAATCTACAATATTATGTCGGATAACGATAATTGTCACATTGGCAACAGTGCAAAATGCAATCATAACCTATAAAATATTGTGATTTTTGTTTATTTCGTAGTTTTCACGTGTTCTAAGTTTTGTTGCACATACTTTTATTCGTTTGCTAGCAGGGACTGCAGGACAGTTGCAAACATTCATTTTGGAAATGTCTATACCTTTGTATACATTGTATGGCATGTGTCTGACAAAACAACTACTTTTCTGGCAACTATCCCAACAGATGTTGAATTATATCTCGGACATACGTGCAAAAATTCTTTCTTTGAAGGAACAACTCTGCAAGAGCTGTCTACGAGGAATACCGAGTCCACAGTATACTTATATAACTATACTGTGCCGAGTCCCTGTGTGTATACAACCGTGATAGCATGGTCTGCACTGATGAGGAACACTTCAAAACGGTTCGCAGTTGGTTCCTTGTTCGAATCAGGCGAAGTCCCACTATTTGTCCTAGAGAGCTCTTGCAAAGTTGTTTCTTCAAAGTGAAAATTTTTGCAATTATGTCTGAGGCGACTTGGATTCCGAAAGGTTAACAGTCGTAAGGTATTTTTGATAGTCAAATTTACATTATATAAGAAGTTGCTGACTAATAGGACATGTTTCATTTAGAATAACTGTTTTTAATCTACGCAGCAACTTTTCGGGGTTGATTAGACATCTAGACTTGTATAGATTCAAATATCAACATTTGTCAATATATGTCGAGTTATTAGCTAAAGAAGTAGTTGTTTTCTGTCGGAAAACATATATAATGGTATAGTCAAAATGCATTTGGACTTGTCAGTGATTTTATTATCAATTTTTATTTGGATAAAAGCTGGAAGCAGCAAAACAACCTATTATCTTACAGTGTAAATAATTCATAACTTCCGACTCCGAAAACTCTCACATACATTTATAGTTAGTACATACATACAAAAAAATTATTTTTGTATGATTGAACACTACATACTTAATTACTTTTTTACTTCTTCAAGTCCTGAATAGTAACTACATAATTCAGAAAGAATAGGCTCTACAGATTCCTTAATCTTGAGTGATGAATTCGATTAGGAATATTTTTAATAATTGGTCCTTAATATAATCGAATCGGCAAACTCGTCCGCCATCTTGAATTCTCCAATCAATGAATGAATATGCTATATTTTGCCCCAAAAATCACTACAAAGAAATTTCGCATGGATTCGTACCATGGTTCATGAATAACAAAACACGTTCTTTATCTTGTCTTTTTTCTTGTTGAAATGAAAATATATTTTGTCACATTCGAATATGAACATCTGCCGATTCCATGAATTTTTAAAATCTACTTGAAACTTAGTTCATCATTGCCCAAATGATCTGGGTTACTTCAATATTACACAAATGCAAAATTATCATTTGTACAATTTTCTCAGGTGCCCAACATGGTTTTCATAGACTGTTTTTTTTTTGAGCAGTTTATATGAATAGTTGTTATGTTGAGCAGTGTATACACGCTTTGGTTGAGATTGTAGTAGGGAGAAATGTCATTAGTGTCAAATACGTCATCATTATAAAAAATGAAACTCCTGGACACCGACATCAAAGGGACCGACGCTGAGTGAAACTACTGTATACAGAAATACTGTGGTAAGGATATAAAAGGCCTGTCTATTGTCTTTTGTTACTCTGAGTTCATTATCTACATACATAGTAGGGTACGTAAAATTTCATGAAATTAATTCTTCACAGATTCCGGATTACTGAATATGTCTGTCGCTAGAAATGGCGGATTGCGAAGTCATGGAAAGGTCCATACAGGGGAGAAATTATTTCACTACGAAGTCTGTGGAAAAAAATTCACCAGGAGAGGTGATTTGAGAACTCATGAGAGAACTCATACTGGAGAAGAACCATTTCAGTGTAAAATCTGTTCTACATCTTTTACCAAAAGTAGCGATTTGAGAACTCATGAGAGGACTCATACTGAAGAAAAACTGTTTCAGTGTAAAGTTTGTTCAACATATTTTGCTAATAGTAGCAATTTGAGACGTCATGAGAGGACTCATACTGGAGAAAAACCGTTTCAGTGTAAACTCTGTTCAAAATATTTTGCTAGCAGTAGCGATTTGAAACGTCATAAGAGGACTCATACTGGAGAAAAACCATTTCAGTGTAAAGTTTGTTCAACATCTTTTGCTAATAGTAGCAATTTAAGACGTCATGAGAGAACTCACACTGGAGAAAAACAGTTTCAATGTAAAGTCTGTTCAAAATATTTTGCTACAAGTAGCGAGTTGAAAACTCATGAGAGGACTCATACTGGAGAAAAACCATTTCAGTGTAATGTCTGTTCTAAATCTTTTGCTGGAAGAAGCAATTTCAGACGTCATGAGAGGACTCATACTGGAGAGAAACCATTTCAGTGTAAATTGTGTTCAACATCTTTCACCGTAAGTAGCAATTTGAGAATCCATGAGAGGACTCACACTGGAGAAAAACCGTTTCATTGTAAAGTCTGTTCAAAATATTTTGCTAGAAGTGGCGATTTGAGAACTCATGAGAGGATTCATACTGGAGAAAAACCATTTCAGTGTAAAATCTGTTTTACATCTTTTGCTGGAAGTGGCAATTTCAGACGTCATGAGAGGACTCATACTGGGGGGAAACCATTTCAATGTAAAGTCTGTTCGAAATATTTTACTAGAAGTGGCGATTTGAGAATTCATGAGAGGACTCATACTGGAGAAAAACCATTTCAGTGTAAAGTCTGTTTTACATCTTTTGCTGGAAGGGGCAGTTTCAGACGTCATGAGAGGACTCATACTGGGAGGAAACCATTTCAGTGTAAAGTGTGTTCAACATCTTTCACTACAAGTAGCGATTTGAAAATCCATGAGAGGACTCATACTGGAGAAAAACCGTTTCAATGTAAAGTCTGTTCAAAATATTTTGCTAGAAGTAGCGAGTTGAAAATTCATAAGAGGACTCATACTGGAGAAAAACCATTTCAGTGTAGAGTTTGTTTAACATCTTTCGCTACAAGTAACATTTTGAGAATCCATGAGAGGACACACACTGGAGAAAAACCATTTCAGTGTGAACATCTTTCACTACAAGTAGCAATTTGAGGTATCATGAAAGTACTCATACTGCAGAAAAACTATTTTAATGTAAAGTCTGTTCATGTTCTTTCAGTCGAAGTACATATTTGCTAACTCATGAAAGAAGTCACTTTGAGAGCTCATTAAATGGCGTACGGCTCAAATAGTACATATTTGATAATTAAAAAGTATTAAAAATTTCATAGTGTTTTTGATTTGAACTTGAAATTGTGTGAAATCTACTGAAGTGCCGAGCGGCCACATATTTTCATTATTTGTTTCTTGGAAATATCAAACTATCGACTTCGATTTCAATGTTGAAATTTACAAGAAGCAAATATTAAAATATGTGCCGCTTGATATTTTATTTCGTTCTGTTTTTATGATATTTTATGAATAAATCACATTACAAATTTGATTTGTCATTTTAAAATGATAGTACTAATTTCAGCTAAGAAATATACATTTATGTAAAATCGTAATTAGGAGGATATTTTTTATTTTTCTAATAGGTGATAGTCATCGTACTTAAGAAGTGCGCAAATGAACTCGCACCAGTATTTTGCAGACTTTTCAAACTGTCTTACTAAAGGGTAACTTTTTGTTGGAAGATTGCTTACGTTCATCTTATTCCCAAAAAGCGCAAGAAAAATCTTCCAAAAACAATAGACCAGTCGCTTTGCTGTCAGTGATATCAAAACTCATGGAGAAAGTCGTAAACCACCATATCCCAAAATATTTGGAAGGCTTCAAGGGAAACATGGAGAGTCAAGAGCTGTTGATGTTGATATTTCTAAGGCCTTTGACCGTGTGTGGCTGAGGGTTTGCTGGCCAAACTTCGACGCTATGGATTATCGGATCATTTTTGGTACGTCTTTTCAGCTTCCTGAAAGATCGTTCCCTGCAAGTGAACACAAGGAAGAGAAGCCGCCACAACCAGTACTTTACTTCCCTACATCAGAGGATTCGGTAAGGATAAGAAGGATTGTGTTCAAGTATAACATTAGGACCTTTTTCACATCTGGGAACACTATGTAGCAGCCTCACAAAAACCAGGCCACCAAACGCGGACTGCGATTCCAAGAATTGCATTTACCGGATACCCTGCGAGTGCGGATAATCCTACATCGGTGAAACTAAGAGGCCATTGAAAGTTCGCATTGCTGAGCACAAGAAACACACAGCGAGGAGAAACCAGCAAATCCGGAATTGTAGAGCATGTTTGGACTCATCAACATAACATCAAGTGGGCTCAAGCTGAAATCATCCACAATGAGGAACACTGGTTCAGGAGAAAATTCGAAGACGCCGCGTATATGTTGTCCAACAACTCATTTAGCTAAGCTAGCGTAGAGATACGTAACATATGGAAACCTCTAATCAAGCTCTAATCAACCTCTAATCATTCAATCTCTTCCAACGGTACGCAAAGAGGGTTTACTGAATTTCAGAAATTTTCCAGCCCCTTGCAGCTCTTTTTTTCTGGGCCCAGTGACCGAAGAAGACGTTCAAAGTACAATTAACTCACTCAAAAATTTCAAATGCTTAGTCTCTTCAATGATATCACTATTTGTAATATTCAAAAGTGTTATTTTTCCTGATGCATTTAAGCTATCAAAAGTTATCCCTTTGTTTAAAAACGGAGACATTTCTCTTGTTAACAATTATCGTCCCATTTCAATAATATCCATTTTTAGCAAAATAATCGAGAAGATTATTAAACAACGTCTTTACGCATATTTTGTAAAATATAAATTATTCAACGAATCTCACTTTGGTTTTCGTAAGTACCGCTCTACAGCAGAGGCAGTTCTCAATGTGGTGAGTGAAGTAGTCGACAATCTCGAGCAAGGTAACCACAAGCTATTACGCTCTGCGACCTCTCTAAGACGTTCGACTGCGTCTCTCATGACATATTATTGGAAAAACTATATTACCATGGCGTCAGGGGAGTATCTGTATTCCTCATAAAATCATATATATATCGAATAGATATCAAGCAGTCACTAGCAATAATTGCATTTCGAATTTAAAACTCGTTAAACATGGTGTTCCCCAAGGATCAGTATTGGGGCCACTTCTGTTCATAATATACGTGAATGATTCAACGAAAGTCATTTTTTTGTGGAGGAAAAAATCAGTTTTTTTATCGACCTTTTTTGGGTAATTGTTACCTTCCACAATCTAAAAAAATATAAAAATTATAATGGAGAACTTTATACAAGTGTAGAAGGGCAAACTTTTCAGTTTACCCCGATAAGTTACTGCGTAAAAATCAAAGTATTTTTCACAAAGAAAAATCTTCTATTTATCAGTAACTTGTCGTATTTAACTATTTTGCCTATCAAAAAAATTATTAAGAAATATTACTTATCTTTTACGTTTCGGATGCCAAAATCTGCCTCCGTCTTCAGAAATGGATAAAAAATTCGAATATTATTGCAGTTATTTCTTTTTTGATAGCTTATTTCTTTACTTCTTTGACTATCAAAAAAGGAATAACTGCAAATATATACGAAGTTTTTATCCATTTCTGAAGACGGAGGCAGATTTTGGCCTCCGAAACGTAAAAGATAAGTAATATTTCTTAATGATTTTTTTGATATGCAAAATTGTTAAATACGACAAGTTACTGATAAATAGAAGATTTTTCTTTGTGAAAAATACTTTGATTTTTACGCAGTAACTTATCGGGGTAAACTAAAAAGTTTACCCTTCTACACTTGTATAAAGTTCTCCATTATAATATTTATATTTTTTCAGATTGTGGAAGGTAACAATTACCCAAAAAAGGTCGATAAAAATACGTGAATGACATTATTAATTTCATGCATCCATATAAATCTGTTTTGTTTGCCGATGACACCAAATTTATTTACTCTGACAAAAATTCTATTGAACTATCTAGAATATCAAAGGAAGCCGATGAGAAGCCAGAAAGTTGGTTAGTGTCAAATCGACTCAAACTGAATACAGATAAAACGCAACAATTATAGTTTTCAACAAGCTCTGCCGCTACATCAAGTGCAAACGGTGTTAAATTACTTGGGTTAGTTGTCGAAACTCCTCTCACTTGGACCTGTCATATTGACCAATTGAGAAAAAATTATCTAGAACTCTTTTTTTTATTGCGTCAGTTGAGCAATATATCTGGTTTCGATACACTGAAAATAACATATTTTTCCCTCTTCCATTCTCACATTAGCTATGGTGTTATGGTGGGGCAACTCAACTGGGGCTATAAAAATTTTTAAATTGCAGAAAGAAGCTCTAAGAATAATTACTAACTCTGGTTATAGGGATCATTGTCCACCTCTGTTTTTGAAATTGAGAATAATGCCGTTACATAGCAATTCATAAAAAATCAAGTTCATTAATCAAGAAATCAGACCTTCATAACTATGATACCAGACATTGTAACAAATTTCGGACAAACCGCTATCGTTTGATTAAATCACAAAAAAAAACACTGAATTTCAACCTCTACTACTATCTTCCCGATAGTTTCAAAATTCTTAGTATGTTCAAATTAAAAAAAAACAATAAAAAATTATCTTTTGAGTTTTTGCTTCTACTTTGTCGAAGAATACGTGAATCATTTTAAATGTTTATAATGTCAACATACAAAGTCAATTTTTGTTTTTATATTTTTGTATTTGTGTTTCTCCTTTGCTTTTATAATATTATGATTGTTTAACAAATCACTTTCATGCTATTTTTGACTTGCTACGAACATTTTATTATGTAACGTGGTGAAATAAATTATCTATCTATCTAACTAGCGGAACACGACAAACTCCCGCCAAACGGTCAGCTCCCGCTAAAGCCGATGAAGCGGAGAGAGAATAGAGGGGATAGATGTAAACACTCGAATGACATATAAATAGTCAGATCTGGGAGGAATAATAATAATGATAATAATAATAATTTAATCACAGCAATATAGGGTACAGATTGTGAATAAAGTAATACCACGGAAGCAGTACTGCTTGTGTGTGGATATACATACATATATGAGGCTAATATAAAGTAATATAACAATATAAATATTCAGAGTAATATTAGAGGTCAAAATATAAAAAAAAATCTAAAATTAATTTATATGTAAAATGTATATACATGTTTAAGTTACAATATAAAACTAACTATCAAAATTCCAATCTAAATTCTAGGAGTGGTGGAGAATTGAAGGTATTACAAGCATTTTTGAAGTTGATAATAACAAGGCTTATACAGTGTGTAACAACGAAAACTTAACAGAGCCGATTTTGAATATAAAAATTAAGATTTTTAAAGAAAGTTCGGACATGTCGATTTATAATTAAAGGGGGACACCTTTCAGACTAATCAGATTTTTTGTAGTACGCACCCCCTTGGAGGGGTGCGTCCGACGACCCTTATTTAGATAGAGAAAGTAGGTCGAGTGGCACCTTGTTTTAAAGGTCTTTCGAATACCTTTACATCTCTGTTAAAAGACAATTTTTGTAAAGATTAGTTTTCGAGATAATTTGAAGATTTAAAGGTATTTTTATTGAGTTCAACCCTTTTTGAAATAAATCAAATTGTTTTTAAGGTACAATTTACGTTCAAAACTTTCATAAAACAATTTTTTTGCTTTTTATGACAACCTGCTTATACGTGTCCATTTGATTTCGTAAAAAAGTAAGAATTATTTGTTTATTACGAGGAGATTTTTTCGGGGGATGGGGTTGGTTACCACCCTTCCATTTTAGGTAAATTGAGTGGCACTTCCTTATGAAGGTTGCCTTTTGACTTGGATATTTTATGCTTCTGATAAAAAAGTGAATCATACTAAAAACTTACCTACACAACGAATACAACCTGCACAGGAAAGTTAAAAAAACTGTTTTAGCTAGCTTTTGGCTAGTTTAACTACATTTCTGTAAATGCTGCGATAGCGGAGGAAGTAATGGAGAAAAAATGGAGCAGATGTACATTTCCTCAAATAATGTAATACCCTCATGTTTCTTGCCGAAACCCTAATACCTCTTGTCAACCAATATTTGTTTTTGAATCTAAAATTGATTTTTTGAACCGGAAAGCTTTTATCAAATATATAAAGTAATTTATTATAAAATTCAAGAAAAGGGTCTTCAGAAAATTCTATATGATTTTTTTCAGAGCTCAGACACAAGTCAGAGAACTTGTTGTAATTAGCAGAACCATACAATCGTCCTAACTCAAATTTAGATTTTTTCACATCAACATTGATATACACCTTGGAATGAACTACTTCGTGATCTGATAATTCAAAAGAAAGCACATCACAAGAAACTAGCTCGGAATTTGCACAAAAATAATCTATGATGGACACGTGTAGGAGATTTCACGTGCATTTCCAAGTTATATATGTGTAAGATTGACGTCTTCAGTTTAGACAGGTTAGAGCCTGACGTCCTGACCCTTTCGGTTTGTGTTTGTCAGAAGGATAAATAAGATATATTGACTTTGGGATGGTGGTATAAAAGTCCTATAACATATAAAATGATGGTAATAATTTTGTGTATGTTCATTATTAGTATCGTTATTCACTTCTACAAAAGTGTAGAAGTTGTAATTAGCAGAACCATACAATCGTCCTAACTCAAATTTAGATTTTTTCACATCAACATTGATATACACCTTGGAATGAACTACTTCGTGATCTGATAATTCAAAAGAAAGCACATCACAAGAAACTAGCTCGGAATTTGCACAAAAATAATCTATGATGGACACGTGTAGGAGATTTCACGTGCATTTCCAAGTTATATATGTGTAAGATTGACGTCTTCAGTTTAGACAGGTTAGAGCCTGACGTCCTGACCCTTTCGGTTTGTGTTTGTCAGAAGGATAAATAAGATATATTGACTTTGGGATGGTGGTATAAAAGTCCTATAACATATAAAATGATGGTAATAATTTTGTGTATGTTCATTATTAGTATCGTTATTCACTTCTACAAAAGTAACAATTGGCTTATGATAGCTATAATATATGTACATACACAAAATAATCAATAATAACTATTTATGATATGAGTGTTAAAGGTAAGTTTTTGTTTTGTGAGTGAAAAAGTTTGCGAAAAGAGCGTAGCGAATACTGTCATGTATCGAATACATCATGAATACTGGTAGACAACCATGCAATGAAGTTTAATCTCCTATCAGCATCTCCTGAATATGGGAATATATTTCACTTACTAAAAATGAAACATGAAGATTATTACCTGGATGTGGTCCTTGAACCAAATGTATTTTGTATGGATGGAATTTGTTTTTTGACAAAATACGTTGTATTGACGAGTTTTAAATGTCCCAATTCATTGCTACTTGTCTGGTGAAACTATGTGGTTCCAATAACATTTGACCTAGCACTGCAACACTGTAATTCTCATCAGTAGCCGATTTTGTTTTTTTTTTCGCTTCCGTTCATTAAAACATCCGTTTCGTGCCAAAGATTTGGCTAAGCCAGCGAATGTTTTGTCTGACGGTAATTTTCTGTCACCATACCGATTAGTGTATATTTTCACTGCTTCTTTTGAATTCCTTCTTGTTTCCCCATAAATACATATTGTATCCAACTTTTCTGCATTTAAAAACCCAACACAAAACTGAATACACTTTCGTCAAATCTGACAGGTCTTCTGACAGATCGATAAATACATTATTGCATTTATTTTGACTTATTCATGGCCTCTTTATAATACGCAATAATATTGCTTCTTTTCATCAGCATTCAAGGAAAACTACAAGTTTGCTATATGGCTGAATTAGGAATTTGATGCAGAATTCAAAAACCAATTGAAAATACTGGGTTACCATTTAAGAAAATTGGCATCAGTGTCGCGACGCCCTAACGGATGACGCCTAGTGCTGGATCTACGTAAATAAGAGGACCCTTTGACACCAAAATTATCTGCTTTCACGAAATATGGATATTCTTTTTCATTTTTCAGATATTTGCCCGCGGAGTTTTATATGGGACACCCTGTATATTTCGAAAAGATCGATGTTGAATAATAAACCGCACACACCTTATTTCTATTTTCGATATTTCTTCAACTTTACACGCATAAAGTTCGACGACCGTTTCAATGAAGGGGTGAAAGCATAACACATGCTCTTAACCCCGCTGATTGAAGCCCGTGAATTTGCAAGGGTGAGAATCAAGTCAACGCTCTTGCACGCGATCTAGCGAACTTAGACCACCGTGTATTCGCAGCTACCTCTACTTCTTTCGTGCAGCAAAAGGTGGAATGTACAAGCACAGTTTATATATTCGTCGAGTTCACTTCGATCCTCCAGTTGGCTGAAGTAGTGTTGGAATGCTGATGGCATTCCAAACAGACTGCCATTGCGATTGACGACGGAAAAGTTGTTGATATCGTTAAATTAAAGAAAGCGCTGGCGAGTGTTTGGTTATCGAAGAAAAAGTCGTGTTGAAGTGTATAAGGTGGGAGTTTTGTGACTGGTTGCTGTCTGAACTGAAAGGAAAGGGCTACAACTTCGGGGTATCCAATGCTCCAGTATTTCTCCATACAGGGAATCCTCATCGCTTGATAGAAAGTAAGACTATTATATAAGTAAACTCAAAACCAATCGTAGAATTCGTTACAAGCGAATTAAAATGGGGAATATACACTAACCTCAATACCGATACAATTAAAACAACGAAAGAACATCCCAGACTTTATGCAACAAAGCTCATTTGGAAACACAGTCACGATGAAAACCTTCGAACAAACAAAGAGCCTGTCATTGATCGAGTCCATTATTATTGCAACAAAAAAGGCATAGTCGCGAAAAGAAAATTTAATCACTGTTCCGAGAAGATTGAGAGGCATGCTGAAGATTACGACTAATTAACAAACACCATAAAGCAAATGTTGTTTCTTGAACACAATTACAGTCGATATTGAGTTGTGTGTTCTGAATTCCACCGTGAATCACTTAGGTAATACAATTATAATAGGGTTCTGCTTGAACAAACTGTATTCTGTGAAAGTGCAAATGATGCTATTGTGAAATCAGGAACACTCTGTATTGATATTGATATCGCGAAGGGATAAAAGAAAGGCCGGTACGTAATTTTGAGTTATGGCATGGTAACCTATATATCTAGCGAACGATAAATATCTCTTTAATGACTCGATCTATAATGGATTAGATTATAAAAATATAGTTCTGTTGAAAGGTGAACAACTGGAAAGACAACGGATTTCATTGTTTTTATATGTCGAATAAAAAGTGATTTACGTCCGGTGAGTAGGCAAAATTCTGCGAGTTTGTGAATCCAAGGAAATTGTTTTCGGACGTGTTGACTGCACAATTTTTTCGGTAACCGTGTAGAATAACAAATCAATGAGACACATTTCTTCCTAATAGTCGTATTTCTTCGCAAAACAACATTTTATTTCTTATTTGTATTGAAAAACTTGAATTGGGAACATCCTAATTTTTATTTATTATTTATATGTAAATTCGAGCAATTGCTGATATCCAAGAGATTCAATTAAACATACTATTGCTTGGCATTGGGGTGGGCTAAAAAAAAAACAAAAAATGTTTTCCACCCAATACTCTGAAAAATAAATTGGAAGACACCTCAAAAAAATTCTCTCCAAGAATGAGGTCTTAATATTAATAATTTTAATAGGAAAGTTCTCCACCTGTCAGTTTTTTGTTTTTTCCTCATCATTAGAAAGATAAATTCATATCTCGGTATTTAATAGTTGGAAAACATATTTCGTTCAATATATTCAAAGGAAATTGAATTCTCTACAGAAAAGTTTTTTTATATTTTTTTTTTTGTAAACCCACCTTTCAAAAGTTAGTGAAGGTTGACTTTTGCACATCATGGTTTTGTAGGAAACTGACTGCTCTACGCTATATTCTACTCTACACTACAATGTCTCCTATGATTAGTCGTTTAAATTAACCACTTGTAGGATATTCATCATCAAACTTTAATGCTCATTAAATTCAATTTGATTAATAATTCGAACAATGTTAGTTTAAATTATGAGTTTAGGGGAAATTCATACAAACTAGAGTTTCTGTCGTGGAAGTAACTACTATAGAATTTCTGTGTTGGAAAATATTTCTGAAAATTATCATTCTTAGAATATTTTCATAAATTTTATTTTTAATAATTAGATTTCCCGATCATCTTATTGATTATTTTCATGGAGTTTGTTCAAAGTATATTTCAAAATTTTTTTTCCACAAAATATAGATGAAATTTGTTTTTCTAGGGGCTTTTTGTTTAGAATCCCATCTCTTCTTTTGTTTGTCTTGTGAAACTTACGCTACCTACGTATTCTTTTCTCAAGAGAAGGTAAGGATTTAAATAACAGGGTGATAATTGAAAAAAATACTTCTGAATACTACTTACTCACATACATATACAATCGATAACTTCAAAAACACTTCACTAATTTTCTTCGAAAGCTTTTGATAATTTCTTTTCCAAATTCTCTTTTTCACTATCACTTTCGTCATTTAAATCAATAATGAATTTATTTCCACCATTAATATGGAAGAAATTACTTTTTTGAGTCTTTTCTACCAGTCTTCTTCGGTGATATTAGATACGTCTTCTTTAATTAGCTCTATCACCTTCTTGAAAAACTTTGGAAAATTATTTTTATGCCTGATGCTTTGTTTCAATTTTCCCTAAATCAACTCTATAGGATTGAAAACACAAAAATAGTGGGGAAGTCTCAGTATGGTGCATCCTCACTTTTCAGCAATACTCTCAAGGAAATACACTTTTTCAAATGTTTTTGTCTGTGAAACTTCAAATAGTTGGTTTTTGGTATAGTAATATTCAAAATACAGTGATTAGTCGCAATCCTTTGTTTGCAGGCACGTTAGGCGTACATATTTTCGAACCATCAGTCCACCCTTTCGTAACTGTCATACCAAGTTTCGTCCAAATAGAAAATTTGCCGTTGTTCTTGTCTATATTCAGTTATTTATTCTATGTATTTGTTACGCAATTCCACTATTCTTCTACTTTCCATAAATGCTGGACGTTTGTTCACTATTTAAAATCTAAATCCTAGTTTCTTTATCCAAGTGTGAAGAGTTTCGTCGCAGTAGCTTACGTTATGGCTGGAAGTATTCAATTTCTTCCTTATGATTTCAGTTGTAGGAATCTCATTGCTTTTGTAACAGTCGTATATTGTTTTTTCAATGATTTTATTAAATGAATATCTGAAGGTTTTGGTAACCCTGTATCACATCGCGTCTTGCGCGAGGTTTATTTTTGACTATTTTCCGTACAGTTGAGAAAGGAATTTCGGTCAAATCTGATGTTGCTTGTAGTAGTTTGGTTCCCTCGAAACCAAACTTGAGATGTAGACTCTTATAGACATTGAAACATACTCTCTGTGTTTCAATAGTCAAATACATGCGAATCTTTTTCACTGGTATCTCTTTTTTGCATTGTTCACCATCGCTATTGGATTCACTACACTGGAAAAAGTCTGCGTTGTTATCACACTCGTTATTACTATTACTACTTGTCCAAGGACGCCACATTTTGAACAAACAAAAATTTCAGTTAATTATAACTGCACCAATATCGAATTTCAGCACTCAAATCACGATCAGTCCCTGAACTGAACACGACGGCGATAACCATCCCCGCATTCTCGATTTCTATTCGTCACCCTAAAATGACTTCAAATTTAGTTTTATGACTCTTCACCCACTCATAAAACTCGGTTTACTTCGACTATACATTATGTACCCGTTTCATATTCGATTTCATATTCAATTTAAACTCTTTACATATTAATACACACAATTGAAGTTGTCATTTTGTTCAATCATATAGTACATTCATTATCATTCATTATGAGATAATGCGCTTTCAATGAAGAAATTTTCATGGATAACATAGAGTATGAAATCCATAATAATCAGTTAGCCAACAATTTTTTGTAATGGTACAGATACGTAGATGATATCTTAGTATGTTTTACTGGTACAGATAGGCAATTAGGCAAGTTCATTGAATATGCCAATTCCATCCACCCGTCAATAAAATTCACCACTGAGAGGGAGGTAAATAATTCAATAAATTACCTGGACTTAACCATTACGAAAAATAACAATAAACATGAGTTTGCAATTTTCCACAAACCATCGTACACGGACATTATCATACATAATTCCTCCACACACCCGTACCAGCATAAAGTTGCTGCATTCAATAGTATGCTTCACAGATTATTGAATATTCCACTGTCTGTTAGGGATTTCCAGAAAGAGCTGAATTTGATCAAACAAATCGCGATTAATAACGGTTATAAGGTAGATATGGTAAGCTCCATTCTTTCCAAAAAACGACAAAAGCAAGCCATGGATCTGGTCTACCCATATTCAAGATGCGATAACGTTAGTTACAATACATTGACATATGTGGGGGAACCAAACAGGAATATTGCCCGTTTTTTGAAGAAAGAAGGCGTAAACGTAGCTTATAGAACGAATAATAACCTAAGTAAATTTATTAAAAACAATAAGGACAAAACTTTGGTGTCGGATAGATCAGGAGTATATAAGCTGACTTGTGGCTCTTGTCCAAAACTGTATATTGGCCAAACAGGAAGAACATTTTTCCAACGAATTAAAGAACATAGGAGAAGTTTTGTAAATAGAAAGACCAATTCCACATTTGCAAACCATCTTTTAGCAGAAGGACATGAGTTCAATCATGAGTACGAGGTGTTACATTTAGAAGAGAAGAGTTTGAAACTTAATCTTCTAGAATGTTTAGAAATCAATAGATTCAGGAATTCGGGTAATTTACTGAATGATCAATTAGAACTCAATAACTCTCCGTTACTGAATATATTTTTTCAAATGTGAAAATGGAACATAAGTGCAGGTAATTTAATTCGTTAGAAACTCAGGTAAAATATCAGCTACTTAAAATTCAGGTACTCCATAAACTCCATAAACTATATATATATTTAGTATTGAATGTGTAGAATTAGTTGAAAGACACGCCAGATGAAGCCATTGAATGGCGAAACACGTGTTGCGTTTTTGTAAAACAATTTAGTGAAAATCTCACAATAAAGTGTTTTTGGAATACGTTAGAAGAAGAAAGTTACTAATATAACGTGAAAATATAGCTATTTTTCATGAAAAATGGGAAATATTTTTTTTTTGTTTTTATACCTCTTGTATTTGTAACTAAAGATACTGCAGTTTCGTCGTACAAAGACATTTTTCGAACCAATACGTTTAGATTTGTTTGAAATTGTCCTTGTAAGACGAAACTCCTGTAATGTTAGTTACAAATACAAGTGGTGTAAAACATGAAGTTTTATTTCTTATTTTTCATGATGATCTACCACGTAGTAACGGCTACGTTATTTTTCCGAAACGAAAAATTCCAAATCATTTGACTGTGTTACTACGACTACTATAAAACACGAATAGTTTACATACATGTTATGTCGAAACTATTTTGAAATCAATTGCCGAAACTTCAGAATACAGGTCAGCATTTCCTAACTGATAATCCATGCATCACGAATACGGGGTCAAGACACATATTTTTTAGCAAATTAGATCTACTTTCCGATTAAACTTTGAAGGTGTTTCGATATACAGAGCATTCCAATTAAAACGAGCCACTCTGAATAGTTTTTCGACATTGAGGCTGTTTAAAATCTGTTTTTCCATTAACCAGCTGTCGCACCCCTACGAACGACAACCCTCAGAAGTCGAAACTTGTGCCAGCTGAGGATTAACGTGGTCTTACCTTTTAACGTGTGATTCCTAACACGGGTTGGACGATAGCAAGTGATAATAGATCGTTCAGCCTGGGGCTTCAACCAGCGCCCAACACGGCGGTCGATTCGAGTGAGTGAACAAAGCACCCACGTCGAACCGACCGGCTACCGACCCAAAAAAGCTTGTTACTGCAACTCTAGTTTTTAATGGGATATGCAATGGATTTTTTTGCAACCTTGTGATCGTGATAGTACCGAAATCTTAGCAGAGCACAGGATCATAGTGTGCTTAATAAGATTCCTGAGGGGCATCCACCTGAGCAATGATCAATGGGATAGCGTTCAGGGGTGGAGTTAGCCAATTTTGGGGTGAAGTATCTCATCTGAATATGGACACTATTCATTCATTTTTAAGCCTACCTTTGATCACGATGAAGTTTTTAATACTGTAAAACTTTTGGTTGTCAATTAGATATATGGTGTAGGTTCTACTAAAAAAAACAGTCATGCAAGACGTAAATTATTTGCAATTCACTTCATTCAACCTTCCATACAGAATAATTGATTGATGTAGAATGTGGACGAACTATAAAAAATATACGGTTCTCAATCTGTTGAACTTGTTCCTATAGAGATTGAGTGTAAATTATATGACAAAAACTCAATGTGACTATATTTAAATTTTAACCTGCGTTAATGAAATAAATTATTTTGAATGTGAGGAAGTTGAATGCGATAGTATCACGAAGTATCGAACAACTACCGCCATCTCTATGTTAGGCCAGGTCTTTCATATTTCATATTCATTGGTCTTTCATATTTCGAATGCAAAATAATTTGTATTGATATGAGTTAGATGTTGCTGGTTGGATGGAAGAGCAATGTCTCTCTTGTTCTATCATGGACAGAAGTTAAATTCTGCCATTTGTGAGGTTATGTTAGTATAAGGCCCAAAATGATGTTATTTACACAGACTTTTCAGCCTTCACAGGCTTGACCATGGCATTCTACTAAACAAACTAGTAGCTTTTGGATTATCTCGATCCTTAATCGCACTCTTTCAGTCCTAGCTACGGATCGAAAACAATATGCTCAGCTCAATGGTTTCAAATCTACCGAATATAGTGCTTTTTCCGGTCTTCCGCCAGGGTCAAATCTAGGACCGTTGCTCTTCAATATCTCAATTGATGATATTTCACATGTTGAAGATGTATATTTCCTTTTGTATGCCGATGATCTTAAACTATACTGCCTCGTTGAGAACATAGATGATTGTGTGAACCTCTCAGCAAACGGAGGACGGGTTGTATAATGGTGTTATCGAAATAACTTGTCGCTAAACACGGATAAATGTAAGGTCATGTCCTACAGTTTAAAAACGAACATCTTGATCTTTGATTATTCCATAGAAAACGTGTCCCTAGTGAGACCAGAAACATTTACTGATCTTGGCGTCATATTCGACACTACACTATCATTTAATAGGCATATCGATAATGTTGTAACCTCCTCCTGTCGTTTGTACGGATTAATTGCACGTAACAGTAGTGATTTCAAAGAAACTTCGACCTTAAAAACTCTATTTTATGCTTTCATAAGATCAAAGTTAGAATACGCGTCAGTTGTGTGGAGCCCCTTTCATCAATATCATATTGATCGAATAGAAGCAATTCAGCGACGATTTTCAAAACTGCTGAGCCTAAAAACTGATGGCATTTATCCTCCAATTAGAATAAGCCACTCTGAATTGTTACAAAAGCATAACTTTTTCAGTCTCGAAAAAAGGCGTGAATATTTAGTGTTGTACTAACCTATAAAATTATCAAAAGCATACTTGACTGCCCAACATTACTGGAATAGTTTAATATTTGCATTTCTAGAATCTGTTTAAGACACCCGAGTACTATACTATATAAAAAAAATCTCGCACTAAAATATTCTGGAGAATTCTCCGATCCATACCATGTGTAAAGTAACAAACTCTATTAGCGATAATTTAGATACATTTAGTTGCAAATTTTCAGTCACCTATTATAAATATAAAATGTGTAGTATTTATAGTCACTTGTTTGCGATGTATTTATTATACTCTGTTAGATCCTGCTCTGTAATTGGGCTATGTTTTGTAGAGTATTGTATCACAAATAAATAAATAAATCTCTTGTACTGAGTAACATTTCAACAAAAAAATATCTTTATTATAATAATAAATATAAAAAAGGGAAAAACACATTTTTTCTTGTAATTGGTTAGTATTATGGCCATAATGAAGTATTCTCTTATAGTATAAGATCCCGATATAAAACGACCTTCACCGAGCTGGTTAATGGATAAAAAGTATTTCAAGTCAAATTAAATATATCGTTAAGTATATTGGAAATGGGTTGCCTCAACAATTTCAGTCCAGAATATGATTTTTTTATAATTGAAAAAAATGTTTTTTTTAAACATTTCACTGGTGTAGTTAATAGATAAATTATATACCGTTCGTCAGTATAAAGTCTACAGAGTATGCAAACGTTGGGTTGCTTAATTTTTTCCTGCCCCAACTCTTGGGTTGCCAGGTATAAACAGGTAAATCGATAGTAGTAACTTGCACCGGTCTGGTTAATACATCAAAATTACATTAAAATCAAGATTATTATTTTCTGAACACGGTGGTATAGGGTTGTCTGCGAAAAATCAGTCTAGAATCCTGGTTGTCGAATTTAAAAAAGTAAAAGATTGCGGCAAGCGAATATGTGTGACAGAGAAGTCCGAACAAGCCAGCCTATGCGATGGAGAAGGATACAGCATAGCAGCTGTGTATAGTTTCTTCATTGTGGGAAAGAGAATGCGCATGCTAGTTGCCTGTGGAAATGAAAAGGATAGCGATAGGCTAATAAATACTGTGCATCATTTTGGAGTAGCTTAAGAGGGTATTCTGATCTAGAAATTTGAAAAAATCGATTTTTTTTGCATATTTTCAAAGTTTATACCTTCAAAAATATGCCCTTAAACGGATTTTTCAAAATTCGAATTATTTCCGGAGATACAGCGGATTTTGTGACTCGGCGTCGAAGCCGGCCGCGTTGAGTTTGAACTGTTTCTCAAACTTCAAACGCGTTTTTCTCGAAACTACTTTTTTTGAGGTGGTTGACATGATATCTCAAGTTCTACTTCACCGATTTCTTTGAAATTTGTTGAGAATCTTCTTTATACATCTCTCTATCGGACCTGCCCCGGATTTCGAAAAATTTAAATTTAAAGTATTTTTTTTAAGAAAACGTAAAAAAAAAGGTTAAAAAAAAATATTTTTTAAGTTGACGCCATTTTGTGATTTTTTTTTGTAATAGCGATAGCGACATCTTATTATTGAAGAATTTTCTTGACTTTTTTGTTTTATATCACTACAAGGGTTAAAATCATGTCAACCAGGGAGCACCGTTTTTTTTTGCAGTCCCCACTCCACCGGCCTGTAATTGGACGATTTTGTGATTTTTTTTATATTAAATTTTTTTTATACTCTTCAAACATCAATAAAAATCTTATAAAAAAATGGATAGAAAAAATATTTTTCATTTCTTTTTCATCTTAGTTAGAAAAGTACGTAAAATTTAGGCGTCTAGACCAGAATACCCCCTTAAATGAAAATCGAAAACATTAAAATTGAAGAATAAACAGTTTTTAAAAGTTTCATCATTAAAATCGATTACACTTTCATCTGAATTACACAAAAAACACTTTTTAACAATTTTTTACAGTAATAAAAAGTAGCACGTTTTTTCGATTCTAACTATATAGACGAACTACTCCAAAATGATGCACTGTATTTATGAGCCTATCGCTATCCTTTTCATTTCCACAGGCAACTAGCATGCGCATTCTCTTTCCCGCAATGGAGAAACTATACACAGCTGCTATGCTGTATCTTTCTCCATCGCATAGGCTGGCTTGTTCGTTTAAATTCGACAACCGGGATTCTGGACTGATTTTTCGCAGACAACCCTATACCACCGTGTTCAGAAAATAATAATCTTCATTTTAATGTAATTTTGATGTATTAACCAGACCGGTGCAAGTTACTACTATCGATTTACCTGTTTATACCTGGCAACCCAAGAGTTGGGGCAGGAAAAAATTAGTCAACCCAACGTTTGCATACTCTGTAGACTTTATACTGACGAACGGTATATAATTTATCTATTAACTACACCAGTGAAATGTTTGAAAAAAAATTTTTTTTAATTATAAAAAAATCATATTCTGGACTGAAATTGTTCAGGCAACCCATTTCCAATATACTTAACGATATATTTAATTTGACTTGAAATACTTTTTATCCATTAACCAGCTCGGTGAAGGTCGTTTTATATCGGTATCTTAGACTATTATGTCTTCATAAAATAATCAAAGGCGTATTTCAAATTAATTTTCGAAGTTTCGTTATTCTTGTTTGACTTTATGCTGTTTTGTTTCGCTAATTGATTTTTTGGTTGGATGATGACAATTTATGTTTACTGATATCATAACGTTTGATTATTTATAATTCCAAATGTTCCATATTGCTGTATATAAGATTTTTATATCAAATATTTGTGAGGAGTTGATATAATTCATACCTACAGATTTTATGTAACATGATTAGTGACTTTAGGTTTCAGATTATCATAACTGGCCATCAGCAAGTTCATTACATTGAACTTAAACACGAATATATTTTGCATCATTTAACTGGTAGGAGTTGATTTTCAACATAGAAATTATTCAATTAATTAATCTAAAGTTCTATAAATCACTCGCAATTTACAGTGTTATGCTTCATCGGCCATTAACAAGGACGTGAGTATATTGTATCGAGATTTATTACCACAATTTGTTCAAACTGAATATGAACAAAAAAGCGGATGACGATCTTCTAGTCTAAAAATAATATTACAAAAAATCAATGATGAAATCAGTCAACCAGGATGGTATTGAAATCAGAGGTCACAAAAGAACTCGCTAGGAGAATAGAAACAGAGCCGGATAAAAAATGTTTTTTTAGGAAATACTTGTCCAAAGGTGACGCTTAGGAAGCTTCACAAAATATATTGATAGGTACTCCATATCAAAGTATCGGTCGCCAATATTCTTGGTATGCTCCAGTTCCAGAATAGCTAACAGTGGAGGTATCCATGGGTCAAATAATCATAACAACACAGAGAATAAAAATTGATGAAAGCCTGAATTTAACCGAGTTACATTTGAATATCAGTGACTGGATATTTATCTGAAATATATTTCGTTTGTATTTTCTTATCAACTCCTACTTCTGAGACTGATTTATTTGCTGCAAAATAAGTTGAAGAATAGTGGCACAACCCAACTTCACAAACTACCAGCAGAAATGAATAAAATCACACAGGTTCTTCATGATGCGTGGTTGGCAACAGTGATATCCATGAAAAATTGTCAAATGACTGTTCACCTGGGCATAGAACATTTTTATATGGAAAACCATATGTTCCATGACTCGAGTAACCTAATTTTAGTGACTGACAGCAAATGTAATTTAGGTACCTACTAAAATAAATGAAAATTGAACTTTTAAATGGGGAATGTTCCTCCTGACGGAAATCAAGTAGTTTCCATAAGAGAGCACCAAAACAACGCATTTTAAACTTATAATTTACCTTTTTTCTTCAAAAGATTATTTAAATACTTAAAAAAGAGGAATGAAATGTTGTATTTAACATTTAAAGGATTCGTTTCTATTTCACCATTTGGCAACATCGGTTATAGCTAATAAAGGACAATGAATATGTTACCTATATGTTACAAACAAAGATGACATATTTCAGAGGCGTGCTGTTCTGTTTGCTTATGTTTCGAGGTCCGAGACATTCTGTGACATATGGCATTTTGTACACCTAACCTGTCTCCCTCTATATAAATAAATAACAAAACAACTGTTGGTTATGTGGCTTGTGGAGGTGGTACATTTTGTCTCGATTGTTGATTTAGAAAGATAATTTTCCTTTTTTAAAGTAGAATATCTAGGTACGTTTAAATTATTTCAACTTGATATAGGCGCTGTTGCCAATATGTGAATTAGAAACGAATTCCTTTAAAAATTGAAACCCAACATTTGAAACATCAATTTGAATACTTTTCGAAGTGAATTTGAAAAACTCATGAATTAAACTCAACTTTATTTTGTTCAAACTTCCATTTGCTGTAATAACCAAAAGTGTGGAACATTCCCCATTGTGATAATGACATATCTGAACAAAAATATATGGAATAGAGTGTTGGTGAAGGCCCAATAAGGAACCTTGTTTTCCCAGACGGCGAGAACAAGCGACAGCCTATTTCCAGTGAACAACGGATAGTAGACGTTAATGAAATGGCAAAAATAGTTGATGAATTTGTATATTTTTGATGACGATACCTACTAGACTTGTGAAATAAGCGAAATTAATTTAATATGAAATTTGAATTTTCTATCTGAATTAGTTTTGTCGAATTTGAGGGCTATTTTGGCTGGAATAGTTGACGAAAAATGAGTCTGAAAAGTGGTTCCATAACAACAAAGCTTTTAAATAATCAACATTTTGATCAAATAAATGATTCAATATCTTATAATATCAGTCTAAGTTGTTTTTCGAAAAGGATTATAAGTTCAATAATTATACATTTGGAAATGTGTTTTGAGGTTATGGAAAGATACTGGGCCATCCTACTGATATGAGGAGATTATTTTTGGACACATTTAAAAAAAACTTCTTATGAATATATGTCTTGATGATCTTTGAACCTCGGAATGATAAAATTTTAAGAAAAAACTTCTTCGAGCAAACTTTTGTATGACTTTAGATAGATTTTTTTAAGAAACGTTGCATGCATCTTCTATAGAACAATAGGTATTTTCTGCAGTACAAAATAATCTTTTTCAGTGGCGTCCGTGGAACATTTACAGAATCATTTCAAATATGAAAGTGATACTTCACTAGTTTTTCTTGGAATAATTTTTGAATCCTTATACCTGTTTAACGAATCTCGTCACTTCGTTTTTTTCATGTAACGCAGAGTTTTTGCATAAAAACGTATCCAATAGATAAAAAAGGTTATGTTTGTGTCCCATAAAATAATCAAGAGCGTTGTTGGAGCGTTTGAAGGACGATATCGCAGAAAAACAGCCCTATTTAAAAAAAAGAAAGTGCTGTTAATCAAGAGAGTACACTGTGTCAAAATCAATGGTGGAATTGTATGAATTGGGCTACGAATTGATTCCGCATCCACCGTATTCGCCATATCTGGCCCCCAGCGACTTTTTTCTGTTCTCCAACTTCAAGAGAATGCTCGCTGGAAAAAATTCGCCGCCGACGAACAGGTTATCGACAAAACAAATGTCTATTTTGCGGCTAAAGAAAAATCGTTTTCAACTATATTGGATAATGAAATAAAAAAATCTAAAAAAAATTGTTTTATGTTAGCCTACGAACTTTTCAGTCTGTTAGATCAATCATCATTTCGACCGTGGCCATTAATTTTCTTTCAGTCATTGCTACTCCAATCCCAACATTTGTTTCTTGTTTATGCTTTGCGGAAAATATCGTGTTGGTAAATTTCCATACTACCTTAGAAATGAAGTCAACACCCTACTTGCTAGTCCGCTTGAACGTGACTGGAAAGAGTGATTTCTCACGACTGGAAATAAAAACAATGAATTCATAATTAACAACTTTGGTACACGATAAGTTCAAATGCAGGTTAATACAAATTTTTTAGATCGATTCCTTCGTACACTTCAGAGAAAACTATTGTTAGATGAAGTAAGGCGAAATTTGACTTCGATAGTGAAAGAACTAAATATGCCGTATTATGAAGAGAACTATATTCTATGAAAAATGCTGAAACAATGTGACTGACTGTAAATGAAAGTACCATTTTTATAACAGAAATCCATATGTAAGAGTCAAAATTCTCAAGTTCGCCAAGTTTGATCGGTTAGAAAGCTTGGATTTCATCAAAAATTTGCCCGGTTTCATACGGGTAACCAAATATTTGTTCCTATTTTCTGTCTATAGTGCCACACCAATTTGTAACTAATAGTTATGATCTTCACCCAAACAAAAGTAAGTTCAGAACTATCGATTTCAATTTTGGGACAGGTAAGTGTTCGTCTATGTGTTTATCAACACAAAATATACGACCTTAACTTTCAAAGCGCTTCTCAACGCCAAACACAATTGCAACTTTTCTTCATCACACTTGTCACATCGGTTTGTGCGGCCGTTTCAAACTTGCATCCCATTTTAAACTTATCATTTCAACCTTTTTCTTTAAACAATTATTGAAATACTTAAAAAAGAGGAATGAAATAATGCATTCAACATTTAAAGGGATTCGTTTCTATTTCACCATTTGGCAAGATCGGTTATAGCTAATAAAGGACAATGAATCTGTTACCTGTATAAGACAACATATTTCATAAGATGTATAAGATGACATATTTCAGAGGCGTGCTGTTCTGTTTACTTATGTTCCAAGTTCCGAGACATTCTGTGATATATGACATTTTGTGCACCTAACCTATCTTCCTTTATATAAATAAATGACAATACAACTGTTGTTTATGTGGCTTGTGGAGGTGGTATTGAACTATAATTTATATTTTGCCTTAATTATTGTTTATAAAGATAATTTTCCTTTTTTAAAGTAGAATATCTAGGCAACCTGAACTCCGATCTAACATTATAGGCGCTGTTGCCAATATGTGAATTAGAAACAAACTTGCATTTGCTGTAATAACCCAAATTGAGGAACATTCCCCATTGGACATACCAGACATATCAGACAAGCAGATAACCTGAGATTAAAAAGGTTCCGCCTAATCAAATCTAAGAAAAATTCAGTAAATTATTATCTCTACAATATATTACCATCGGAATTGAAATCATTGAGTATGCATTTATTCAAAATAAGGATAAAAAACTCACATTTGATGAATTGTTTTCATTCCAAAGAGGAATAAATTGCACATTTCAGACTTTGTAGGAAATAAAATTCGTCTCGTCCAGTTTTCCAATTTTATGTTACTTTCTATAGTTTTTTTAACTATCGTTTCTTGTTTTGATATAACTTTCAAAAATGACATTATATTACACTATAGGTTATATTTCAATAATAATTATTCTACGGTATTGTCTTTTTTTTCTCAATATGACGTGTTACATACAAACATGTATTGTAATGTCAAATAAATATATTTTATTCTATTTCTGATCACAAGATCATGCTGGCTTGCCCTACTGAAGCAGAAATCTGCCTGACATTCTTGGCTCACTGCGCTTGCTCAGGGCACATAATTCTCGGACCCAATGATGACCTACCTCACTGTGTGAGGAGTGATCACTGATTGCTAATGCTGGCGCGCCCTACCGAATGTATCGGGGCTTCGGGGAATAGGGCCCGACCAGCGCATCCTCAGGGGGAGAATGATAATGATAACTTCTAGTAACCATATCATTTGGAGATAATAACCTGCACCACTATCAATTTTCAATAATAAGTCTGGTTCAAATCCTTATCAATAATTATAAATATTGCTCGTTAACT
The DNA here is from genome assembly GCF_025532065.1 of Leptinotarsa decemlineata. Lineage (NCBI taxonomy): Eukaryota > Metazoa > Arthropoda > Insecta > Coleoptera > Chrysomelidae > Leptinotarsa > Leptinotarsa decemlineata. The sequence goes on from NW_027412523.1 coordinate 597,224, forward strand.
TTGATGTCTGTATAGTTATGACATCTAATTTCTTTGTTGATATGAATATCCACTTCAAAAAATGTCACCGCCAGCGCCATTTGAATTAAATGGTTGGTAGACTGGCATATCAACGTCGCCACTAGGAAGATAATAGGAATACGCAATATCGCAACAACTCGCAACAATTCGTGGAATTGGTTAGTTGAAATGCCGAGTGTGCTTGAAGGAATGAAAACAGAAATGCCAACAACATCTTGGAGATGGGCAGAAGTAATAATTGGATTTTCAAGTATTTCAATATTTCAATCGAGCGAATTTCAGTATACTCTGTTTCCTAACAGTGAAGAGTAATAAAAGCTGATTGTCAATGCAAAACGCTCAAACACAATTTCGTGATTCCGTGATAATTTGCCACAACTGATAAAGGCCGGTTTATGATACTTTAACAGGTACACCTCATTTTTATATCAGAAATGGCGTGCGTGTGGGTATTTGATGAAATACAATTGTTGAAATTATCAACTATGTTTATTTAATCATATACAATTGATATTGTAACATTTAAATTCGAAATATTCACAAAGTAATGAATAGTTATGCTTATATTTGAGGTGAATGTTATTATAATATCCTCAAATAAATGGTCTAATTTTCAAATGTCGTCTACTTTTATTACATGTTCTATATTTTTGGAAAAGAAAGTTTTTGGCTTTCTACTACTAGTAGAAAGCCAAAAACTTTCTTTCCCAAAAATTAATCACTCCTAAAAATATAACCCCTTCAATTCATGTTCTATATATTATTTCCATTTTTCAGAATCGACATTTCTCAATTTGACTTCTTGAAGAGTACCTATTTTGATATCTTTTATTTTGAATGTCGTCCTTCTTGCAACGAAACCCTTTATTCGATCCCAAACGAATTCAATTGAATTAATTTCGCAATGATGAGGGGGAGACGCAGAATAATATTGCTTTTCTGTGTCATCTTGTATACTACATATTTCGTGAAACGAGCTTCATTTTCAACCATAATTTCATCAAAAGGTATGTTTTCTGCCGGAGCTACTCAATAATATCAGCTTTTCTCTATGCATAAGTAGATATTCAACTTTTCTGGAATGATAACTTTCACAATCACAGAGTTAGGTGGAATAAGGTCTTAAACTTGCTCAAAACATTTTTCAAACACATCGCCGTTCATGTCCTCATGCTTTCACCGGAATGCTTTGCCTCAAACATCAATGAACCACCCTCAATAAAACCATCAACTTTTCCAATGTGGGTAATAATCGGTCGTCCATACCGTGAAATATATACAAGTATGGAGTGGTTTGAAACTCTGGCCATTGAAGCAGGCCCCAAGAAGCCCCGAGTCTAGTTGAGATACGTTGACGACATCTTCATAGTATGGAACTATGAGAATACAGAACTAGGCACCTTTCTGAAGCACATCAACAGCGCAAAACCTTCTATTATCTCCATAATGGAGAAGGAACTCCACAACGAATTGTCATTCTTAGACGTATTGGTGAAGGGGCCGACACTAAGTGGGAAACATCTGTACACCAAAAACCTACTCACACGAGACTATATCTGAATCACGAATCCAACCACCATCAATCTACCGAAAGAGGAATCATCAAGACTATAGTGAATCGTGCTTGGGGGGTCTGTAATATGGAGGAAGGTCTCGAGAAGAAACTAGGCATCATCAAAAAATATCTTCAACGGAATAGTTACTCCAAAGTGATAGTGGAACAGATTTTGGCTAAAAAACAAAGAGCCTCACAAGAAAGAGAAGCCGTCACAACCAGTGCTTGTCTTTCTATACATTAGAGGATTGGTGGAAAGGATAAGGAGAAGTGGGTCCAAGAACAACATCAGAATCTGTTACAGACCCGGAAACACCATCCGTAGCAGCCTCACGGAAACCAGGCCACTAAACGCAGACTGCGATTCCATAAATTGCATTTTCCAGATACCCTGTTAGTGCTGCAAGTCCTAACTGAGAGGTCATTGAAAGTCGGCATTGCCGAGTACAAGAGAAACACATAGCGAGGGGAACTAGCAAATTGGGAATCGCAGAGCATGTTTGGACTCATCAACATAACATCAAGTGGTCCCAAGTTGAGAACATTCACAGGGAGGAACGCTGGTTTAAGAGGAGGTTCAAAGAGGCTGCATATATGTTGTTCAAAGACGCATTCAGCCGAGCTAGCGTAGAGATAAGCAACATATGGAAACCGTTAACAAGCGGTCAACTTCCGATAAACCGGTGAAGCGGAGAGAGGGAAGAGGGGATAGGTGAAAGCGTTCGAATGACCTATAAATAGTCATCTCTTGGAGGAATAGTCCAGTCATAACTCGAAGACAATGGGGAATGTTCCTCAATTTGGATTATTACAGCAAATGCAAGTTTGAACAAAACAAAGTTGAGTTTAATTCATGAGTTTTTCAAATTCACTTCAAAAAGTATTCAAATTGATGTTTCAAATGTTGGGTTTTAACTTTTGAAGGGATTTGTTTCTGATTCACATATTGACAACAGCGCCAATATCAAGTTGAAATAATTTGAACGTACCTTGATATTCTACTTTAAAAAAGAAAAATTATCTTTATAAATCAACAATTGAGGCAAAATATAAATTATAGTTCAATAACACCTCCACATGCCACATAAACAACAGTTGTTTTGTTATTTATTTATATAGAGGAAGATAGGTTATGTGCATAAAATGTCATATGTCACAGAATGTCTCGGAACTCGGAACATAAGTAAACAGAACAGCACGCCTCTGAAATATGTCATATTTGTTTGTCTCATACAGGTAACAGATTCATTGTCCTTTATTAGCTAAAACCGATGTTGCGAAATAGTGAAATAGAAACGAGTTCCTTTAAATATTGAATACATTATTTCATTCCTCTTTTTTAAGTATTTAAATAATTTTTTAAAGAAAAAGGTTGAAATGATACGTTTAAAATGCGTTGTTTTAGAGCTATTTTATGGAAACTACTTGATTTTCGTCAGGAGGAACATTCCCCATTGTGGATACTAACAATCGTAACGTCGTGAAGTAACTTGGGTTGAAATCTTTTTTTTTATTTCATTTTCAATTGTCCAATTTTCAATTTTTTGCCTATTTTTATTTTATTGTGATTTCATTTCACGTTTCATTCATAATCATATACATTTATTCCTCAAAATTATCATTTCACAATGATATGTCGTCAATGGTAAAACAAGAAATGTGTATATAAAAAAAGTTTTACAAAATATATAAATTCAACTCATGAGACATTTCAAATCATATTATATCATGTCAGACAATGGAAGTCCGAAATAGTGAAAATCAACATGAAATATTGTCAACCACTCTCAAACAAGCGATGAATTTCATTGTTGAACATTCCTGGTGATGATTTGAATAAAATCAGAAACGTCCATGATATTGATCTCTTTGGCGCTAAAAGTCTTACTGGTCGGGATGTGCTCTAATTTTTCTCAAACAAAAATATTCTTGCGGTTATATTGTTATATTGCGTGACACATACAGTCCAATAATCTGAAAGCAATTTTGCCAAATTGTTCATGCAAAGCTCTAGCGATGCAAATTTCAATTACTTTCACGATATGTGAGCCAAACTCCAACGAATTATCGATTTTTCAGTAGAAGTAATCCGATTTGGAGAGTCCAGAGTTCTCGTGATTATGCTGACTGAGATTTCGTATATATAGATACATTGATTTCTGCCTCGTCATGTCCTTGAGATGAGAGCCAGATTATGGTTATGACATCGATAGTGTAGTGTTGTATACCAAAATACTTGTTCGAGGTCATCACATGAATAATAAATATGAACGAGATTTTTCATCTCAGTTATTTATTTATCAATTTCATATTATTTTTTTCCTCACAGGTGTAGTGTAGATATATTAATATTTCTGTTGACGTTACCCATAAACTGATTGAAACTGAAGGTGAATTATATCAGAAGTAAGTTATAACTTGCTTTCTTGGATGCTGAGAAACATGTATGTTTTTTGGCCTGATGTGAAAAGAAACAAAATATAATCTTCATCACTCCATATCCACTGAATTCATTTATTAGAATTCACAACCAAGCACAAAAGTCTCATAGTTAGGTTAGATTAGGTCTGGGAGTAATCCTAAATTCCAAATTGACCTGGAACCAACACTTGGACAGGATGAAGAGGAAAGCGGAGGTAGCACTGATGCTCGCCAGACGCACCTAGGAAAAACATGGGGGCTAAAACCAGACATGGTATATTGGCTATACACGATGGTGGTTAAACCCATGATAACATACGCATCTCTGATCTGGTGGCCAAAGATGAAGCAGGCGACCGTCATCAACAAACTAGGCAAGGTGCAAAGACTTGCATGTTTGGGAATGACGGGAGCAATGAGAACTACCCCAACAGCTGCATTGGAGACACTCCTGAATCTACCTCCTTTACACCTTGTGATAACGGGGGAGGCCAGGATTGGCCAATTCAGACTGGAAAACTCACCGAACTATAAAAGATCGGACCGAACAGAAATTTCGGAACAAGTAGAGGAGCGCATATTGAATATGTGCACGGACCACATGACACCAAAGTACACCTTTAACACAAACCTCACGACCAAAATCATAAGGCGTGAAGAGTGGAAGACCATTAGTCATCCCGAAACCATGTTTGGAGAAAACACCTAGTATACAGATGGATCGAAGACTAAGCATGGAACGGGAGCTGGAATATACCGAGCGGATAGAAATTCAAACTACAGCTATCCGCTAGGACTATACACATCCGTCTTTCAGGCGGAAGTGTATGCTATCTTGCAGTGTGCAAGGCTTATTAAATTGAGACCCCAAAGAAATGAGCGGATCAATATTTTTACAGACAGAGCGCAGTAGGGGCTCTGACAAACCCTAAGGTGACATCAAAACTGGTCTGGGAATGCCACGAAAAACTGAATAAACTTGCAAAGAGGAACAAATTAACTTTGTACTGGGTGCCAGAGCATTCAGAAATCACAAGTAATGATAAAATTGATGAATGCGCTAGACGCGGATCATCAACTTCATATATAGGTCCTGAACCAGCTCTGGGGGTACCAAACCAGAAACCAGATTAGGATATGGACCAATGAGAAGCACACAAAGTACTGGACAAAAGTACCTGGCAACAAACACAGTAGAACCTTCATTAGGGAACCGTCCGAGAAAAGAACCGAAGAACTACTTCAGTAGTAGGGATCGGCTCAGAATAATTACAGGGTTACTAACCGGTCACTGTCCGCTTAGGGGATTGTACAACGGAGACCTCAGCTGCAGATTATGCAACGAAGGGACAGAAACAGCTCTACACATCTTATACGAATGTGAGGCACTGAATCACAGGAGGCAGGCAATATATGGACGTACGAAATTACGTTCAGAAGAATATAACGAACATCCAACACGGAACCTTTACAAATTAGTACAGGGAATGACTGATGGAATAGGTGTCATGAGAAGATGGGAGAATGAACGCATTGAGCCCAATAGGCTGCAGTGTTTTCAGGACTAAATGGACAAGTCAGACAGCTCCTAAGGTACCACAAAAATGTGCTTTGCTGTTTCATCATTTTCCAAACAGAGGCGGCACAAACTGTCTTCCGACAGTCCAAGTCTCTGCATATAATGATTCAAATGACAGTAACCTGTAAGAAGGACTATTAGACATCGTAGTTCATCCCTACTGTAGTCCAACAACTTTTTGGTATCAAGCTTCGAAGGGTAAATAAACGTCTTGGAGTGAGCCAATCCTGTAAGATTCTGCAAGAAGTCCACGAATCTGGTTGCCAGCCGGGTTTAATCTTTGGCAAAGCCTTAAGCGATGTCAATGACAGATTCTGGCCCTATGAAGCTGCTTGCAGCACCCTCCTTTGTAAGAGAGTCAGCAGCCTCATTGCCTTCCAGGCCAGTATGGCCAGGAATCCAGACCAGGGTCAATCTGTTGAGTCTTGTTATCGACCAATTCAGACGTTGCTCGGTAGGAGACCAAATTTTCTAACGCCGGCCGCTTGACTGTCCGAGAATATTTTTATTGACTTGTGTGTGATGTTTGATCTATCCAATTTCTCCGCACACAATTCAATAGCTTAAATTTCCGCTTGAAATACAGTCGCATAAGTTCCTAGTCCTGGGTCTGCGACTGAAAACACCTTCACCAGAACCAGGAGGTGTTTTTGATCCATCTGTGAACCAACAACTATCTGCTCCTGATATTTCCTTCTCCCGGAGGATCCAGTCCTCTCAACTCGGAAATAGTACTTTATAAGGCAGTTCGTAGTTGACAGTTGGAGGCATAAAGTCAGAGGTAATTTCCAGAATGCTGTGACTTCCAGTATCAACCAGAGAGAGGCAGAATGCAACAGTCTGTTGCAACAGTCTGTTGCATTCTGCCTCTCTCTCCAGAAAAATGTGGAAAGTCTCATAGTCAAAGCAATATCGAAATTTTTCAGGAACTGCTATACAAAATGTGGAAAAAAATGTATTGCAAATAGTAAACTCATTGGTTGGTTCTAAGCACCAAACATGATTCCAAAGATATATCAAAGATAATTTTTTCATTCGTGAGGACCAAGGAGATGAAATTTGTGATATTTTTGTAACAGAAAATATAGCCAAATTTTCTACTTCACTCATATCTATTCAATTCAATAAAGCAAAGAGCTTTTTCATTCATTCATTCTCCTGGTGTGCCGCAGGGCTCCAACCTAGGTCCCCTTTTGTTTTTATTGTTTATTAATGACTTATGTGAAAGTTTAACTTGTGAGCGGTGTGTGTGTGCTTCGCAAATGACTTGAGATTATTTTCTATAATTGAGGAAGTAGGTGATTGTGTGAATATTTAATCTCAATTAAAATTTCTTGTTGCTTGGTGTAGCAATAATAAATTGAAACTCAATGTGGAGAAATGTAAAGTAGTGAGTCATAGTCGAGAAAAAGAGGTTTATACATTCCCGTATGTAATACAGGATTCAGATCTGCTGAGATGTAATGCGATCAAAGACCTAGGGGTAATATTCGATCATAAATTAACATTTGGTAGACATATTTCACGAAGAGTTTCAGAATCTCTCAGAGCTTATGGTTTTATTGTTAGACATTGCAGAAACTTTCATAATATTGAAGCTATGAAGATGTTATATTTCACCTTCGTACGTTCGAAGATAGAATATGCAAGTATCGTCTGGATTCCATTCTATGAGATTCATAACATAGCCATTGAAAGAGTTCAAAGAAAGTTTTGTAAATTTCTTATTTTCAGAAAAGATGAGAGAGGTATCAGTAATTATGTCATATATGAACGTTTGGATCTTTTTAGTTTAGAGCATCGCAGAAAATGTGCGTCGCTCATATTTTTATTCAAGTTAGTGAATGAGAGAGTTGACTGTCCTAAAAGTCTTGAACAAATTAACTTCAATGTACCACGGCCAGCTTCACGATCTCAATCCGTTTTTAGACCTCTCAGAGCAAGAACTAACATTATGCTCAACTCCCCAATATATGTTATGTGCACAAATTTCAATAGCATTTGTCCACATGGTGATTTATTTTAAAGTAACCTTCACAACATTATTAGAATTGCTAACATGTACTTGAAGTAGGTAATTAGAATTAGTTTTTCTTTTTTGTTAATTTTATTTTTGGTTTATGGTTAAGTATTGTGAATAAAATTTTATATTGTCCTGTAAATGGGTAACTGTTGAACAATAAAGCTATTATTATTATTATATTATTATTAATTCATATCGTAATTTGAATCAGCATGAATAATACTACCTGCCAAAATTTTTACATTGTAAATTTATTATCTAAACAATTTATCTATCTAGGAACAACTCATAAGACTGAAGAATACTGAATACAATTTTGACCTGAACCACCAATTTACCTACTTTTATCCTTATTACCGATTTCCTCATTGCAAACTGAATTCAATAAAGAAGAATATTGATAATATATTTGATCATTGAGCAATATTCCCGCATTTTTAAATCTGTTGATTTCTGAACATTCCAAAAGGTTGACCTTTGTACCTTTCTCTTTCAAATGCAATACGTCATGATCTTGATTGAACTCGTACCCCTCTGTCAAAAGATGGTTCGTTAATGTTGAATTGAAGTTTTATCTTTATTCTTTTTAATGAATTTACACAAATCACTTGTTCTATGGGCTACGTCCAATTCTTTGCTTTTTCAAAAACGAGCGATATTATTAGTAGGATCACCAAAGTGAGTTAGAGTTACATAATATGTTTGAAATATTTGTTAGAAGGTGATTGACAATGTTTCATGATGAATTTTACTAGTTCGGACTTCCATTGTCTACTATATAAAATGATTTGAAATCCCTGAAACAACTAAAAAAGAATAATTAAAAATGAATAGCTGAAAATAACAATTATATAATGCAAAATAAACCTGAAATTAAATAATAGTGGAATAAACTACAAGTAAAAATAGAACAATTGAATAAATGAAAACAAAATAAAAATAAAGGAATGAAAAGAGAAAATAAAAATAAAAAGTGTAGAAATTCCAAGTCACGTTAGTTCACGACGTTTCGATTGTTGGTATCTACAATCGTCTTCGGGTGATGACTGGACTGATTCCTTCGAGAGATGACTATTTATAGGTCGTTCAAAACCAGCAAATCAGGAATAGCAGACCATGTTTCGACCCATCAACACAACATCGAGTGGTCCCAAGCTGAGATCTTGCACAGAGAGGAACATTGGTTTAGGAGAAAATTCAAGGAAGCCGCATACATGTTGTCCAACAATGTATTCAGCCAAGCCAGCGTAGAAATACGCAACATATGGAAACCCATCATCAAGCGAAAAATGGCCAACTCCCGCCAAAACGGTCATCTCCCACGGAACCAGTGAAGCGGAAAATGGAAAGCGGGGATAAGTGAAAGTACTCGAACGACCTATAAATAGTCATCTCTCGAAGGAATCAGTCCAGTCATCACCCGAAGACGATTGTAGATACTAACAATCGAAACGTCGTGAACTAACGTGACTTGGAATGTCTACACTTTTTATTTTCTCTTTTCATTCCTTTATTTTTATTTTGTTTTCATTTATTCAATTGTTCTATTTTTACTTGTAGTTTATTTCAGTATTATTTCATTTCAGGTTTATTTTGCTTTATATAATTGTTATTTTCAGCTATTCATTTTTAATTATTCTTTTTTAGTTGTTTCAGGGATTTCAAATCATTTTATATAGTAGACAATGGAAGTCCGAACTAGTGAAATGTTTCAAATATGTTTTTCCGTTAACCAGCTGTTGCACCTCTACAAACGACAACCCTCAGAAGTCGAAACTTGTGCGAGCTAAGGACTAACGAGATTTTACCTTTTAACTTGTGATTCCTAATGTTCAGTATGATTCTTTGAAACTGGATAGACCTGGTTCGGAGCTGGAGTTTTATCAAATATTGTCAGTTCTATCATATTATTATAGATACTTTTTATATTTCTATGCCATTAGTTCCTTCCTTATTGTTCCTGAAAGTAAACAATAGACAATTGGGTAATAAAAGAAATGAAACGCCGAAGTATGTCTGGCCGCAAGGTTATTCCAATTGACTGCCAAATGAAATATCGATTAAACAATATACTCTTCCTCAATATTTGAAAAGCACTTCGACCTTATGAAACGTTACGTAATAGGAAGTTCAATTGAAGGAGAAGATAACGTGGTACCAGTACGGAAATTATGATTTGATAAAAACGTCGAACATTGGAAAAAAAATTTCGATTTGGCATTGGCTGCTTGACGTGATGAACCTGAAAGATTTATTGAATTACTTTCGTGATAAATACGCAAAAAATTATGGAAAGCGCTGGTTACTTACACGGTGTGTTGATTCATATACGAGGTGTGTCAAAAATTATTTTCTTCTTTCTCAAAAAATATTTATTTATCCCCTTCAAAGTAGACTCCCTCAGATATATTACACTAGTATTATCGTTTTTTTCCAATCCTCAAAGGAGTTCTGATATGCACTTTTTGGTATGTCCAACGATTCGGTTTTTATCTCCTCAAACGTCACAAAACGCCATCCTTTCATGGGTCTCTTCAATCTTGGGAACAGGAAAAAGTCGCAAGGTGGCAAATCTAGTGAATACGATGGCTGAGACATGGTTACGCTGTTGTGTTTGGCCAAAAAATAACGATCAAGCAATGAAGAGTGATGCAAAAGCCATGAACCATTTCTTGACAATCCCGTATTGTCAGATATCATTCACATGAGTTCTACTTTAAATGAATGGTAATAAATTGACTTACATTTATATTATACTATAATATTATAGTTAATATATATATACTATAATTATACAATATTATTGAAGGGGCGCTGTTGGAAGGTAGGTGGCACTAATATCTTTCACTTGAACTATATACATTCTTTCTATAGGTAAAATACAGAAAATCAGTTAAAACATTTCCTGTTTGTTGAGTATTAATGCACGTGGACTGTATTTCCTATGATATGAATTTGAATGTTGTCCTTTCGCGTCTTTTTTCCTGTGACTTTCACATATTTGAAACAAAACTCGGTTTCTATACTTGATATTTATACTTGCAGTCCCAAAATTGGCGACGTGTGAAGTTTAATACCCCAACTTCATAGAATAAAGGTGAATTGAAACTGAAGTTACTCCGATTGCAGACGACTCTATAAATGCACAGAAACAGGCAATTTACTGTATCATAATAAATATCGCTTTGTGTTGTTGATCTTGCAAACGTTTTTCTCTAGCCTACGGCTAACAATGTATTTTTAGACTTCAACGAATGAATGCTTACCCACATTCTTGGAGATGAAAGAAATGACCTTTATTGTTTCTTTATTTATACAAGCACTCTTCGAGTTATCGATTTAATTGATCAATTTATTGGTGACTGGTTCGCTTTATAATTCTGTAACTGTAACCAGGTGTATAATTGGATATTGATGAGAGTAGTATATGGTTGTTATATATAAATCAAAGAATAACTGTATAGAAATAAATGGAATTGCAGAATATAAAACGGTTCCTTGAATACTAAAAAAAACAAAGTTTTTAACAGAAACTGAGACTACGCTTCTTTCACCAGAATAAGTCACACTCAGCTTCTGTTAAACCTATTCTATGATTTGATAAAACTCTTGCAGATATTCTGCGAGCACAACTTTTCTATAAATAAATCACTAAGTAATATACACCTTTTGACGTATTTTCATTGAGTATCCAGAATGTTGCAGACCTTGTGTTAATGTCTTTATTTACGAAATTCATTCACAATCCCACTTACTAGAACGAGGAAAACAGATGTGCTATTTTCATTGCACGGTCAAATATTATTACCTTTCCGTCATGTAAAACGATTTCCGTTTCCAAAAATTGAAAACATTTGTATGAATCTCCCGTCACAAAGGAAATTCTGGAATGATTAGTCACCGTTTATTTCGAACTTAGTACTGGAGGGACAATTCGTTTAGTTATTATGTGACTAATAGTAGTCATGAGAGCGGTTGTTTATTGGGTTCAGAAATATTGTGTTGAATGAGAATCTAATGAAATATTCATTGTTGTTTTGCTGAATCAGTAGGTACCTTAACTTACTTCTGAAATCCACTATTCAGACCCATGAACTACGTAGTTTTGTCTGATTCATTGTTCTTCGAAGCTTGGTATCAGAATTGAGCAAGATGACAGCTTGGTATCAGAATTGAGCAAGCTGACACTTGCTCAATTCTGATACCAATTCGGTTTTTGCTTCACATATTGAAAAATGATTTTTTTGAAGGTGGTTGACAATGTTTCGTGGTGTATTTCATCAGTTCGGACTTCTAATATAATAATATAAATCTAAATCTAATATAATATAAATTGATTTGAAATTCCTGAAAAAATATTAAAACGATTAACCGAAAATAACAATTTTATTTGAACAAAAAAACTGAAATTACAAAGAAATAACATAAAACCAAACAACAACCAAAAAAATAAGAAGTAAAATATCAATAAAAGCTGAAAATTAAAAATTATTATTAACAAAAAATTAAAAATTAAAATTAAAAGATTCCAAACCAAGTTATGTCACGACGTTTCGATTGTTAGTATCCACAATCGTCTTCGGGTGATAACTAGACTTATTCCTCCGCGATCCGACTATTTATAGGTCATTCGAGTGCTTTCACCTATCCCCTCTTCTCTCTCCCCGCTTCATTGGTTTTGGCGGGAGATGACCGTTTTGCGGGAGTTGGTCGTCTTTCGTATGATTAGAGGTTTCCATATGTTACGTATCTCTACGCTAGTTTGAATAAATGCGTTGTTGGACAACATATACGCGGCTTCTTTGAATTTTTACCTAAACCAATGTTCCTCTTTGTGAATGATTTCAGCCTGAGTCCACTTGATATTATGTTGGTGAGCCCAGACATGCTCTGCTATTCCGTGAGTAAATTACAATTTGTTGTTGCATAAAAGAAACGCTTTGGGTATTCAAGAAAACATTCTGAAATGTACTGAAAATTATCTAGTCTGCAGAGTACAATTTGTAAAATATGGTAACTCAGTATCTTCCGTAATCACAGTTTCATCGGGTCTACCACAGGGTTCTCATTTAGGGCCATTGCTTTTCAATCTATTTGTAAATGACTTGTAAGATGCTATTTTGTGAATTTCTTTTGTTTGCTGATGATTTGAAAATGTTATTCATACCTTAACTGATACAGACTTATTACAGTATGATTTATCTAACTTTGTTCGCTGGTTTGATATAAATCTACTGCAATTAAATATGAACAAATGTCAAAAATTTCCTTTTTTCGGATACAAAAATCCCATTAGCCGGCCATATAAAATCAATCAATCAGAACTGAAAACAACAAACACAATCAGAGATTTAGGAATCACTCTCGACCCAAAAATGTCATTTGAACCCCATATTGCAAATATTACTTCTAAAGCACTAAAAATGTTAGGTATCATTCTCAGATCTGCAAATGAATTATTTCTCACTTCAATAAAAATCATATATTGTTCAATTGTTAGATCAATAATCGAATACAATTCCACAATTTGGTACCCTTCATATCATGTGGATATTGATATCCTTGAAAGTGTTCAAAATAAGATTTTGAAGTACTCTGCATATAAACTGGGATATCATATTGGTGATTATGACTATAAAATTATATTGGACATTCAGTCGGTAGCCAAGCGGTTCGGCGTGGGTGCTTTGTTCACTCACTCGAATTGACTGCCGTGTTGGTCGGTGGTTCAAGCCCTAGTCTGAACAATCGATCTTCACTTGCTACCGTCCAACCCGTGTTAGGAATCACACGTTAAAAGGTAAGACCTCGTTAATCCTTAGCTCGCACAAGTTTCGACTTCTAAGGGTTGTCGTTCGTAGGGGTGCGACAGCTGGTTATTGAAAAAACATATTTTAAACAGATTTTAAACAGATTCTGAACTGGCTCATAGAAGATTAGAATCAAATCTTACACTAATTCATAAAATAATCAATGGTAGCATCAAATCCTCGGAACTTATCGAACTTATAACTTTAACCAGTCATGTTAAAATTTTTATAGCAAATTTTTAATTTCTCTCTAAAAATGTCCGTATGAGTAAAAATTTATCAGAAAAGTTAAACTCCATGATGAGTTTGTTATGTATACATGAATTGATGACAATTAACCGAACTTGTTTTTCAAAGTAAAGGGGATATCTGTCAAAAATTAGCAAAACGTTAACTCAATCCTAGTTGCATAAAATTTGGCACATGGATATAAAATTGCCGTAGACACAACTTTTTCAAGTAACTTTTTGTTAAATTCTATCTAGAAATGCATTTTTTCAATTTTTTTCAAAAAAAAAGTTGAATTTGACAAACACTGAACGTCAGTGGGTCGCTGTTGGCCGCATCATTTTAAGTTAAATTTGAAGCACGAATAAGTGTCGAAGTTAAACTTCATTGAAACTTTTCGAAAAAAAAGTTTCCCATAAGGTGCGCACTTTAATGGTGACACTGTATATAATGTAGATTTAGAATTTTTCAATTCTTCTTTGGAAACATATAAAAAGACAGTGATAAGATTGTAATTCTTCAACTCATTTTTACGATTTTTTTTATTTCATTTTATATATTTTTTCCTTAAATCAAGCTTAGGTTACTGTTAAATACATATGTGTGAACTTGTTAATTGATTTATAAAAAAATAGGCATTGCCGTAAATGAATAAATAAATAAATAATTCAATGTTTCACACAAAAGTCGATGCAAATTTTTGATATAAGTTCCAATATAAATCATTCCTCCTGAAAATCTCCCCTCTAAATTCAGATTTAAATCCGCTCTTGAACTCATCTCTTTCATTTAACTGTGGTTACATCCCGAATGCAGTGGCAAATCTATAATATTCGAACATTTGACAAGCAAATGACTCGGCTGTCATTATACGAGTGTAAAGAGGTAGAATTATCATATACGAAAGTCTTCGAAAGCAGAATTTTGAAAATTTTCTTATTATTATCTTATCTTATAAGCTATCGTGGAAAAAAAACAATCATCAAGGAAAGTTGAACATCATTAAACGACGAAAAATGTTGACATTGAAATTGTAAAAATAAAATCTATTTTTTCCACTTTTTTTTACGATAGTTAAATTGAATTACAATATTTGAAATAGAATCTGTCCAAGCTTCCGAAAATGTTACGTCGTTAATGAAAATAATTACCTAACCGATGACAGCCAGTTTTATTTTTTGATTGGACTCATTGGAGTGAAGATTGATGAGGTCGGTATTGAATAATCTAGAGGTATATTTATATTCAGCCTTGGTGTTTCGAAGAGTTAACTGAATATCCAATGAAGAAAGTTGACGATGGAAATTGTTGACTGCTCATTATCTTCGCTTCCTCATTACAACTGAAAAACAATTCGAAGGAAGATCGTGACCATTTACATATCAAGAAGAATTTGAAATACGTATTCCTGAAAATTCATGTTATAGTATTTCCAATACCAATTGGAACAGCAAAAAATAATATGCCGACATAGGCGTCGGCATATTATTTTTCAGTGGTAATTTTTCAGTTACTTATTTTTACAATCATAGCAATTGATCACCCCATGAAAAAGTTATTTCAACAGAATTTTTCCACCATGGATAATTATGAAAAACTTCGAAATTTAAGGTAGTTGATTTCCGAGTCGAAAACTGTGAAATACAATGAAAACACAAATAATCACACCGAATTCTCGTCAAACATATATTTACAAAATAACAGAGGCCAGCAAAATTGCTAGAAAAATCAAAATTTCTCTTCGCTATATTCGGATGAGGTGGAATCATCATCGGGTTGAATAACGATCGGATTTATGGAACTTTGCATGTAATATTTGTTCTCTTTCTTCATAACGTGAGCCACACAGTTCTTCCACACATCACTATTACCTACTTCATTCACCACTCGCCTTATATTGTCAAGCACTACGGCATTCAAAGTCGGTGACTGATTACATTTCCGCAAGCTTTCTTTTATTGTGGCCCAAACCATTTCAATTGGATTGAACACAGAATAGTATGGAGGCAAACGTAAGAGAATATGACCATGTGTTTCACACATCGAATCAATAATTTACTCTTTTTTGAAATTACGTTGTTTTATGGTCGCCAGTAATACCTTTTTCGTTGGAATCTTTTCGGGTATTTCCATGTCATGATTTCGCATGAAATCAACAATACTGCTTTTTTGTGTTATTGTTTGGTATTGTAGTCAATAACCGAGAATGATACGAAGCGTTATCCATAACAATAACCGAGTTTGGAGGAATATTTGGGAGAAGCTGCTCACTGAACCAGGTTTCGAATAAAGCCGCAGTCATATCTTTTATATTTTTGGCCGACAGAAGCAAATCGTTAGGTACGAAACCACTTTCATTCCCGGCATGCAAAATTATAACACGTTTTCCCCTTGAAGAAGGTGTGTTCAAAGCACAATACTTGGTTTCGTCTACCCAGTCATATTTGACAACATCATGGGTGTCAAACCAAGTTTCGTCGAGGTAGATTATATGTATGCTGGATTCTCGGTAGCTTTTCATTCGCCTCAAATATTCTTCGCCTCGGAGTTGAACAATGCATGTCGATTCCATTATGACCATCCGTTTGTTCAATTTTTTATATTTAAAACCACAAGACAATAAGACACCTCGTAGAGTTTCTAAAGATTTGTAATTGTAATCGGGATAGTCGTGTAATTTATACCAAATCATTTCCAAGGTTGGTACTTCATTTTTTTGGTATATACCATAAATTGTTAGCCGAATCAAATCTTTTGTAGCACCATTAAAGTTTGCGAATTTTTTATTTCTTTGTTTTCGTTTCATTGCATGGTCAATAACATCCCCTATTTTAATGACTCGAAGAACTGTTGAACGAGATAGTTTCGTTAACTCGCATATTCTATTCACAATAGCATTCTGTGAAGTGTGACAGTTTTCTTTCTTCAAGCATTCATTAATATTTAAAATTACTCGCTGAACTTGAACATGTAAATCCTTATTTTCAAATTCCGGATCCCTGTCGATTGACACAGATTCCTCACACGTAATGTTATCATTTGTTTCAAAAGGTCTCCAGAAAGCCATATCTATTGTTGCAGAATTGATTTGTATATTTAGGTATATAAACAGCTAACCCTTGTCTTTAGATTCAGTATCAATTTGCTTCTCCTGAAGATGCTAACCTTGTTAGCGAAACGCGCGTCGATTGCAAAAATATCAGTTTGGTGTTAGGGTAATTGATATCTAGAAAAGTTTTCAAAAATCGGTTTGCAAAACCACTCACTACCTAACCTAACCCCACGAACACACGGCACTGATGAAGAAATATTGTGAAACGACAAAAAATTAGTATTCAGCCAGTCCAGCTAGCCGAGCCTTTACTCCTCAACTACATTCGATATCACGTTTACTAATTATCTGGGCGACTAGGGGCCACAGGCAAGAAATGTTTATGACTGTACTCATCTTTTTATTGCCGTTCCAATTGGGAATGGATATACTATACGTTTGTACTCGTTTCTCTATAACTCTATATGAGAAATATAAACTGGACGGGGGACAATAGAGAACATTCACATCCATTGATTTTATAAAATAGTATGTGAAATTATGCTTGTCGCAAACTTCCAAATGTCGGAAAAATGTGAAAGTTGGAAAATCAGTTTTTCTTATACGAATTCCCAACATTATTTTGGTGACATTCCCGAAATTTAAAAGGAAAAGGGTTCCATAGATTAGATGAGCTCTGTAGTTTTTATGAGTAACAAAAATTTTTTTTGTTTCAGCAGAACATTCTCAGAACATGAAAGCTGATGAATCTTTTGAGGTGAGTGAGTGTTATTCGTTATTTATTCAAATTCTATAGGTGATATCGAACTTTAATCAACTTAAAATATCTTCAGAACAGTCCTTTATATTTTTTTTTAAATTCTCATTCGAAGCACAGATGATTTTTTGGACCACTTAGATGAAGTGAATAGGTACTATCATATTACGAAAACATACGAAAGCAGGATACTGATAGTACTGCCATAGTGTTATTTTATTACTGTTCCTAATATTCACTAATTCGCTTCATGTAAAAACCGAGATGTTTTGGATAAGACATTCGTCACTGTTCATAAATCTACTTCCATATTTTTTAATCTTTCGAAGTCATCTGAAGAACGATTGTCATGTACAAGTTTCAATGATTTCTTTTCTCACTTCTTTTGTGACCAGACCCCTCTGGTCAATGAAACCGAATACGTTCCCTGTTGCGAACTATTTCAGTCCATTTAGTTTGACCAACATAATTTTCATCGCAATTCCCACAGATTATGATATAAAAGATGTAACTTAAACTTGTCACTTAGAGTTTTCCATGAAATGAAGTTTCCACTTTTATTATAAAGTAGTTGTTGCCCGCGGCTTCGCTCGCGTAGAATTTGGTAGTTAGAGTACTAATCAGTACTATGTTGCTGTATCGCTGCTGTTTCAATGTTTAGACAATCAGAATGTCATCGTGATTTCGTCCAGATTTGGAGACCAGCTCCCCTACCCTTTTGGCTGATTGTTGGTCTTGAGAGGGACCAATGGGTTCATGACTGAGTTGGTGACGGCATGAAGTCCTTAGACATCAGTGCCGCCCTTCGCGGGACACCCCTACCTGGCTGGGGTGGGATGGATGAAAAAGTTATTCATCCGTTAACGGGGGACATGAGGGCCTCATTGGACAGAGTGTCGTGGCCTTCTATATCGGGAGGGGTAGTCTACAGCATAATCTGTAGCTTCCCTAACTAACGGAAATGTTTAGACAGAATCATAATCAACGAACTTATGCGTGCGCAGCGTTATAGAACAGTGCTTTCAAAAAATTGTTCTACAGCGCCATCTAGTGGCGAGTTACAGAAAAATTGATAGCCTAGAAACCTCCTCTATGAAAAATCACTTATACACGTCAAGTTTCATCACGATCGGTTGAGCGATGTGGAAGTTTATCACTTACCAACCAACCAACCAACAAACATCCATTTTTACACATTAGATGAGAATTTGTATTTGAAAATGTTCCTTACTATCAATTTTTTCACTTTCTCTTCAAACCGTGTTGAAAATATATCTTGTTGAAACTTTCTTGAATCTTTTAGAGTTTGCATAGCTTCAAAGATTTATGGACTAGATGTTATGGGATTATGCAATGTCAAATGGGAGATAAATCTTGAATAGGTATGTTATATCTCACACAGGTATATGTTCAATCTACTTTATCTAGTAATTAGTCATGAATGAAGCACGTGTTGTGTTTAGGGTGAAAAACAAACACTTATAACGGGTAACCCCAGTACCTAGACTATACAAATATTAACGATTAATATTGAAATCATTTATCTGAAAATAAATATCATATCCACTATTCATTTGGTTTGTTTGAATTTTATCACAGAAACACTATTCATATGATAAGGATAAGCATTCATTTCCATATTGATACAGGGTCATACTCTGGAAGCTACAACAGATATTTGCATTTACGATCAATGTGACTTAATCATTTGTTTTCGAAAACTCACGTCATTTGTGACACTTTGTAAATATTTGAAACCTCATTTCCAAAAACGTTCTCTAAAACCTTTTGATCTTCCACACAGCATGGTTTCATGACATTTTTTGATCCTCATTGACTTTTATGAAGTGACACTATTTGACAAGATAATGTCACTCCCACCTGTGCTTCTCTGTTGTCATGCTAACTATCGAAATTTTCACAGAAAAGAGAGTAAATTCTTATTGTCAATTCTATTGAATTATAGCAGTTCTATCTGATATGTGAAATAATAAAGACGTTAATTATTATTATTATCATATATTTTTATAAGGCATTTCTGTTGCCCATACAGTGATATATATTGTTCAATTCGGTTGATAACTTATCAAGAAAATTGAACATAAAGCCTCAAAATCCATATTATGTACCTTCTAAAGCCAGTACACTATTAGATAATTTTGCAAATACATGTCATTCGTGATGAATAACTGTCAAACTTCACTCCTATCAGTACTTTTCCTAAATTTTCGTCTTTGCCGAATAAGAAAGCGAATTTGAAAAATATAAACTAGTAGGTTGATTTTTTTCATGAATTTCAACTGTTATGTTGTGACCCTAATCTTTCATGTAATAGAAAAATTATAATAGATTTACTCGAAAGATAGGCACAATGCGTACGGCAGCTCTTCGTCGGTATGCACTATGGGTTTCGTTCAAAAAAACTTTTCTGTATCCTAATATTTCAACAATTGAATATTTTGTTTTATGAAGATCTAAGTTGAGCGCCACACAGTCAATAAAATGAATGATACATGATCTGGTCGACTGTGAAACCAAATCTAATCAAATTGAGTTCTTTGAGTCACGGCAATGAAATGAAACTATAAAAATCTGATATTCTAAAGATATACTTGACATTAACTGGCTGGTGAATTGAATAAGGGTAGAAATCAAAATTTGAATGTGAACAAATTTGCCATTTAATCATGTGTAAGACAAATTGTAATAACTCAATAATGATCGTAGGTAAAAGTACACTTTCATTTACCTAAAAATAGTCCAGGTAAAAATATCAGGAAAAGTATTACTTATAAGATTCATGACATAGAAAAAAATAATTATTAGGAATGGTGTTGAAAATTACCTCACCAGAGTATACTCAGTTCAGGTTTACATTATGAATATCAATAATTTTATCATGTTAATAAAACAGTTTTTCTAATAACGATGGACAAAGGTTCCACTTTGGTGTGAGAATTGAATAACTTTTTTCGAGATCAATTGTCCTAACACCAAACTGATATTTTTGCACTCGACGCGCGTTTCGCCAACTCTGTTGTTGTTCGCCAACTTTGTTGGCGAAACGCGCGTGTGATCTTTTGATAATTGATAATCAAAAGATTGAAAGAAAAGGACTGTTTTTATTTAAAAGCGGAGAAAGGTAACAAAGTGGTGATTTTGGATAAAGAAGATTATTTTGAGAGAGTCGACAGCTCAATTATAAATGGTCTATATCAGAAATTACCACGAAATCCATTATCCAAGATGACCGCTAACGTAAAAGCCACATTGAAGAAGTGCAAGACACTGACCACACCGATTTTCAACAGGAGGTTACCACTTTCAGATCCCACATTACCAAAGATATATTGTTTAGCAAAAATACACAAACCTGGAAAATCGATGCGACCAATAGTCTCAGCAATTAATTCGCCTTCGTATAATATCGCTAAATGGTTGATAAAAGAATTTGAAAATCTCCCGATCGACCCAACTGATGCGAGTGTTAAAAACTCACAGGAATTCATAGAGAAAATAAAATATATTAAATTAAGAGAAGGCGAATTATTGGTATCGTTCGATGTGAGTTCCTTATTTCCAAGCGTTCCAATATCACAAGCTCTAGAGTGTTTGAGGGATCTTCTGAAATCGAACAACTTAGCAAATGAAGCTGTTGAAGAATACATTCAACTCACCAAGCTTTGCATGGATCAAAATTGTTTTCAATATAATGGCTCATATTATGAACAGCGTAAAGGAATGGCTATGGGTAACCCATTGTCTCCATTTATAGCGAACCTATTCATGGGTAGGTTTGAGACTGAAGCTGGGAAAGAACTCAGTTACTTCCCTAGGGTCTGGATCAGGTATGTTGATGACATATTCGCTGTAGTGGGTACAAGGATAACCAGAATCGAGAATGTCCTTTCAGCACTAAACAGGTGTAAGAGTATAAAATTCACATATGAAGTAGAAAAAGAACGAAAGTTGCCGTTTTTAGATGTATTGGTCTTAAGAAACGAACATAACGAAAAGGAATTTTACATTTACAGGAAAGACACGGGCACTTTCAGATACATTCCCAATGACTCGAATCATTATCCACAACACAAAATGGCGGCACTGCAATTTCTGGTACACAGGTTAATAACTTTTCCTTTAAAGAAAGATAAGTACGACAATGAAAATATAGTAATTCGGTATGTAGCTGAAGCAAACGGTTTTAACCCAGATATAGTTGACAAGATAATTAGAAAATGCAAGTTTAGGGAAGCACTTCGTAAATCTTCGACTTTTCAAAAAGAGGAGAGTAATAACAAGTTTATAGTAATCCCATATGAACCCCAATACACGAGAGGGCTTCAACAGATATTCGATAAAGTAAATATGAAAGT
The DNA here is from genome assembly GCF_025532065.1 of Leptinotarsa decemlineata. NCBI lineage: Eukaryota > Metazoa > Arthropoda > Insecta > Coleoptera > Chrysomelidae > Leptinotarsa > Leptinotarsa decemlineata. The sequence continues at coordinate 619,046 of NW_027412523.1, forward strand.
TGCATATAAAACTTCTCATAAATTGCAACAGCTTCTTGGTAATCCAAAAGATAGACTAGAAAACACAGAAAGGTCGGGGATTTACGAAATCAGTTGTCAAGATTGCAACAGCAAATACATCGACCAGAGCCGACGAGCGATTAAAACCCGCTTCAAGGAGCATTGTGCACACATGAAATACGGAAGGATAGAAAAATCTAGTGTCGCCCAACATGCTCTAGACAAGGACCACAGAATTGGTGAAAACAATACAAAATTGATTAAGCTTGTGCATGACACCAGGCTACTCGATGCATGTGAGAGTCTAGAAATAGCAAAATGTAAAAACAGCATGAATGGCGATAAGGGACCCATCCCGTTTAGCCCGCTTTTTAATTTCCTGTTAGGAAGAGAATAATTACTAAGAACTTGCAGGTAGTTAATCACCGATAAATTCCATATTGGACTTCAGGTATACAACCTCAGGTAACAAATTTTAGTATATAAGGACTAACCAGACTAGACTAGGTATCTATTTCCTTCTTCTGAGGATGCTAACTTTGTTGGCGAAACGCGCGTCGAGTGCAAAAATATCAGTTTGGTGTTAGGGAAATTGATCTCGAAAAAAGTTATTCAGTATTTCTAATGCAGAAAGTAGTTATTTTCGGAAAACTGAGTCAAATGTAAGTAATATTTGCCTGTTAGTTTCTCGTCGAGCTGTAGCTGGAGTTTTCTTCGACCAGGAACGGGACAGACTTGGAGCACGTACTTTTCTAATTTTTAAAATGGACTTAGACTATCTTGTCGACGTGGACAATGACATTTATCGAACTGGATGAATGAAAAACCCACCATTCGGTAAATTAACTGAAAATCTATTCCTTAAGGTAATCAGAGATAGAAGTCCTTGTAGCTCCTTAATGATTCCAGACAAGTTCTGTAGTAGCTCTTCTGCAGAAAAACTATTTGTGAAAAGTCTCCAATACTAAAACCCTGAAAAAACAATTTCCATAATGGAAATTCATTCAAAACTTCGATTCACTAAAAGGCGAATCTCATATGCAATTGAAAGGTTCGAAATGAATTTTCATACCTTCTTAAACGAAGGGTTCCGTTAACCAAAAAAATCACGAATAACGTTTTCAAGAAAATGGCGTCGCTCGTTCTGGTGGTTATGACCCAGTAGAATCCTCAGGAAGTGCAACTTTTTATGGAACTCTCAAAATCTATATATGAAACTATATCCGAAACAAGATCGTTCAAATTTTTGAAATTGGACCACACGGCTCACCAAAAAGCAAATCCCTTCTCGAGATTATCGTTCATCACTCTCTTTTCCAAAATGGCACAACTCCTTGCCGTTCTCATGACCAAGGATCACCTACAGCGCAAGTCCATTCTGAGGAATTCACCCAAGCGTTTTTATAAACGCTACAATGTATTTGCTACTCTCAAATGACATTCGCAGCATCAACTCCTTATATTCCCACCTATAATTTATAATGGGCACTTCCATTCCTAGACATTCTCATGACAAAATCCTACGATTCTTCTTCACAAACTGTTTACAAGAAGCCAACTCCCATAGCAACCGCTACTTCAATGCTAACTCTCATCATTATCCTGTCCAGTGAAATTTCTCATACAGATATCTATCAGACTCACCGACAACAACGATATATTCAAGGAACTAGACAAATTCAAATCCGCTCTTCGCCAAATCGACTCTCCTGAATCCCAGATCGAAGAATCTATCCAAATTCAACAAACCCATTCACCAACTTCACAATGACCAGACTGAGCAAACCATAATTTTCGTGAATCCCTGGAGATACCGACAAAGTAAGCAACATTATGAAAAGACACGACATAAGGACAATATTCACAGTCGACAATCAAATTTCCACATTTTTGCAAACACCCAAGGACATGATAACTAAGGCATATTCGAAATATCATCCATATGCTTCAGAACTTGCATCGGACAGACCAACAGAAGGGTTCCCAATAGAGTCTATGAACATGATCTCACTGTCTGTAAATCAGATCCAGTCCATCCGTTCTCAAACACCATCTTGAAACATGCCACATAATGAGCTTCGAAAATACTAAAATCACTGTCGTCGAAAAAACTTCACAGGCCAAAATGATTTGCAAAGCTATAGAAATTGAAAAACGAACCAACTGAAAAATGAGACGATTTACAAAGTTTGCCACACACATGCAGATCATTAGAATCCCAACACATTCTATCCTTCTACAACCGGTGCTACCCTACACCTACCCATGGATATAAATACGAAACAGAGAGACTGAAGACTTCCAGTCTTCACTTGGAAGTAGGCAGATTGAAAAGACTATTGACGTAACCGGTTGAAGGGTGCTAGTTGTTAGTCTTACATTTTCATATTTCCGAATTTTGGACCAATTTCGAATGCCATAACATTTTTTGAGAATTAGCATATATTTTCCCCATTTGTCATTAAAAAAACTATTCTACTGCTAAATTCGATTGAATCATACTCCTTCATTTGGGATACTGATCAAAGCGTTCAGAATATGATTCAAATTCATCCATCATCATTTTATATTATCGCTTCGACAGACAAAGGAACTTACATATCGCTAAATAGTGCGTCTGACTGATTACATAGACGACAATAATGAACTTGCCAATGAAGATATAGATAAACATAAAAAATAACGACACAAGTCGCCAATAATTGGAAACGTTTTGAATATTTTGAATGGGGATTATTCAAAGTTATGCCTTTTGCGTCAACACGAATGTTTTTGATAGTTATGCTAAAAGTTATATCGTATACTGTTTCGCTTCTAAAGGAAACAGCATTTTAGGTAGGCAACTGATTAATGTGAAAGCTAAGAATTGGGGCCCGGATTGAATCTACATGAAGTTTATATAGAATGAACGCCAAATTTGGGAAGCCGAATGAAAATATTTGAAATTCTATAGAATGAACATATGTAATAGTAGAAATAGTTCAATAATAACGGTCAGTTCAGATTGGGACAGTAAAGAAGTACATCACGATGTGTCGATTTCTAATAAGCACAATTAGTTTCATGTGATGACTGATTTTTCTTATGCTTCGACACCACTTGTAGATCAAAGGTCTGAGAATACTCGCTTTCCTTTCTGTCTCAAGATATGAAGTAGGTTTTGATGTTGTACCCAGATCCAATTTGTTTCATTCTCTCCGATAGCCTTTGACAAGTAACGGATATCAATTGCAATGGCTTCTTGTTCTTCTTGTGGAGTTCTTGATATCTTGTTCTTGTTAGACAAAGTCCCTGTGGATGATTTAATCTTGGGACCACTTGATGGCTCCGCAATTCCCGATTTGCTGATTTCACCTTGCTGTATGTTTCTCTTGCGAAAATGTAATTCTTGGAATCGCAACCCGAGTTTGGTGGCCTGGTTTTCGAAACTGAAGCAGGTTTCAAAGTTGTACTTGAACCCAATTCTTCGTATCCTTTCCAACAATCCTCTGACGCATGGAAGGACGACAAACTTTGATTGTGATGGCTTCACTTCCTCGTGAAGCTCTCGCTGTCTTCTAACCAAAATCAGTTCCACCATCACTTTGGAGTAACCATTCCATTGAAAAGCTTTTTAATGAACCCTTCTCGAGACCTTCCTTCGTATTACAGAGCCCAAAAGCACGGTGTAATAGTGTATTGATGATTCCTCTTTTAGTCGATTGACAGTGGTTAGATTCGTGGTTCAGATACTGTCCCGTGTGAGTTGGTTTTCGGTATACAAATGTTTCTCACTTAGTGTCGATCCTCTTCAGCAATACGTCTGAGAACGGCAATTGGCTTTGGACTCCCTTCTCCATTGTGAAGGTAATGAAAGGTTTTACGTTATTGATATGTTTCAGAAAGGTGTGTAGTTCTGCATTCCCATGGTGTCGTCAACGTATCTCCACCCAACTCGGGGCTCCTTGCGGGTCTTTTTGATGGCCACTTCATATATCTGTTAGCTACAACCGGTGTAAATGGCGATCCCATAGTACTGATGAGTCCCATAGTACTGATGAGGTACTGCCATAGGCAGTACCTCATCATAGTACTGATGAGGTACTGCCATAGGCAGTACCTCATCAGTACTAAGAGGTACTGCCATAGGCAGGTACTATGAGGTAGTGCCATAGGCAGTACCTCATCAGTACTATGCATTCAGTACCTCATCTTGCATAAAGAATTCGCTCTTCAGTTGGAAATAGCAGTTTCGTACACAACACCCTAGTAATTCCAAAATTACTTATATTAGTAAATTCGTTTCCTTTTCTGGGTACTCGTCTTCGAGTAGCTTCTTCGAATGAATTGAAGTACTTTTTCGACAGGAACGTTGGTGTAAAGGCTTTCCACGTCGATACTGATTAATTGATTCTGCTCCGTGACTTCGATTCTTCACAAAAGAATAACATATCAAATAATACAAAAATGTAATATCATGTTTCAAACGTTTTCAATACATCAACTCGAAAAAATCACGGTGATACGTGAATTACTCACGATTTTAATGTTTAACCAAATATTTCCATCTATAAAAAATCATATGTAACATCCCAAAACTTGAGATTTATAGATAACGGTTATGAATACATAATTGTAAAGTCATTCCTGAAATGAGGTCTTCAAAATGGTCTTAAAAAGTCATTCTGCATTACTTATAATTTCAATCTTCAAATATGTGTTAATTTCATTTTTGTTACCATTTGATGAAGTTTCTAGACAAAATTGAACGCTAGCTCCTGTGATAGTTGAAAAACAAAAATTTTCCAAAGCTGTTACAGTAGTTGTTTTAGATGCTCCTGTGTAGTTACAAATCCACGTGGATCAAGTTCATGACTTGGTCTACTTCAATGACCCACCAAGAGGAATTTACTGACCCAACTGTAACTGTAAATAATTAAAAATACAGTGTTTGCAAAAATACAGAAACAGTTATCAATATTATATAATGAATACAAAATCCACATGCTGATATCACTTATAGCGTCAGCCATCCTGAGCTTTCCCGATGGCTTTCCGGAAAATCATCCTTGTTTTGCATGAGCTGAAAATGTTTTTATATATCTAATAATCTCTTGCAAACAGATACTTACCGTTCATGTTCATTTGTTGTGAAATCCGAAACAGTTGTTGCATTTGCTTGTTTAACAATAATTGCAAAGGGAAATACGATTTTGTGGAATCACACGTAATCGATAACGACAAAAAATTGCAGGATAAACCAAATAAGGCATCAAATATGCAATGAAGGGAAATGCAAAGGAGGTTGGAAAAGGTGAATGAAATTTTAAAGAGATGCAGTCATTCAAGAATTCAAATATTTTGGACAAAGTTGGTACAACTGCCAAGATGACATCTACAGAGTTGAAACTTTTCACTTCCATACTAAATCTTTCGGACAATCTTTATTACATACTATGAAATTCAGGCGTACCTGAAAATATATTGCTACGTTTTTACCCGTGGGTTGACCCATAATTGACTACGCTGAATAATGAAACTTAACTTTATTTCACTTTAAATACAACGAACACTTCAACTAAAACTTCAACTATTATTTGAATGTCGCCTTACTAGATATCTTCGCATATCGCACTGTAACGTCCACTTGACTGTGTCGATATGCTTGCGGCTAGCGTTTAAATATCGAAATCGAATGTCGTAGAAATTTCTCGGAAGTTCCGCTGCTTCTAGAGTGGTCGGAAACATCGTACATTCGCACTCTCTTAGCTACGTTTGGTTTATGGTTACCAGTGGCGGCCGGCGTTATTTTCTTTAAGGTAGGATTCACAACAATATTTTCATACAGGGATGAAGAGGCCTATGTTGAAATGAGAGATTAATTTATTGGGCAAAAAAGATTTTGGCTTTCTACTTCTACATCTTGATGCATGTGGAAATTTTCCAAAGAAATGAGAAAGTAATCCATTTCAAAAAAGCAATTCTTTGCAGAGTTGTATAGATCATGCAAATCTACGCCTTTGACTCACGAAATGAGTTTGATCTACTCATGTTATCGATGATATTGTGATGACATTAATTCGCTTGTTTGATTGAATCCCAGCCAAAAGAATCTTGTTTGAATTGAAAGGAGTATTTAGGAGAGATTAATTTTTGGCTTTCTACTTCTGCCACTGTTATTGGCTATTAAATTCAGGTTTGCAGTAAACTCTCTTTTTTGTGAAGTCGGAAGCGTAGAAACCCATAAAAGTTTTTTCCAAAAACAAATTTCCTCTGAAAATATCCCCCTTCCATTCAAGATTCAGGTTTTCTAGTAGACCTCTGTTGGTGTTTTCCACCCCAATCAAAATTCTGAATCTACGTCTATGTCTAGGTATTTGAATTGAGGACACATACTTTAAACGACGGTGTGTAGAGGTGGCTGAAAGAAAAACTTTTAAAAAATTTACGATAATGGGGAAAACTTTGAAATGTCCTATTTCGGAAATACATCTCATACAATGTGAAATGTTGGATATTTATGAGACGGTAGCCTGCCTATCGTCCAACCCGTGCTAGGAATCGCACTTTGAAAGATAAGACCTCGTTAAATAGTAGCTCGAACAAGTTCGTTGGGGGGCGATAGATAGTTAACAAAAAAGTATTTTTTGTTAGTAATACTGTGTTAAAACTACGATTCCTTAACAATTGAACCTGTTCGTTAATATGCACTAATTACACCGATTATCCATTCGACTGTATAGAAAAAAAAATTACATTTTTTCATGTCGAAAGCAAAATTATCCAACTCATAATTTGAAATGATTGCAGCTGTCTATCTCTGCCGATTTCAGATAAATCATTTTATTACAAAAAAGTAGTAGTGTAATTACCTTTGGATATGATAATTCAATAATGAGCAACAACATAATCGTTGTTCTGCGATAGTTAATAATTATTATTAACTTTTCCATGCTTTCAATATCAATATACGTGATATTAAGTCAACTAAATTCAAATCTGTTAAGTACAAAGCGACAAGAGTATGATTGAAGAAGTAACGGTATATAGACATATTTTTTATGCACACTCGTAACACTGTATATATTGCACTATTATTTTATATAATTTTTTTTTAATGAAAGCACTAGGAGTTATTCATCAATGTAATCTCCACCAAAAGCCACACAATCGTTACAACACCGCTCTCACATTTCAATACCAGTTTTGAAAAACGATTTATCTTTTGCCTTAAAATAGGCCTCAGTGTCACTAATAACCTATTCATTCGAACAAAATTCCGGTGAGTTTGCGAATAGCCAGTAGTTTAGGTTAGGTCCAAAGTGAGTGGGTCTCTTCCATCCTCCACCGCAATCCGCAAGGGTTTCTTGTGGCAAATACCTATTCACACTCAACCAAATAAACCCAGCTTCTTAATGAAGCCGATTAGTTTGTATGGTGAGTGATCTTTCAGGTCAGACGGTAAGAGTACGGCTCTGCCGAACTCTAAAAACCTGATACGGTCCCCAGCGGGGTAGGCACAAAGTATGTGCTCTGCTGTTTCATCATTTTCCAAACAGAGGTGACACACACTGTCTTCCGACATTCCGAGTCTCTACATATGATGATTCGAATGACAGTGACCTGTAAGAAGGTCTGTTAGACATCGTAGTTCATCCCTGGAAGATTCTGCCAGAAGTCCATAAATCTTCTTGTCATCCAGATGCCCAATCTTTGTTTGGTGAAGCCTGAAGCAATACCGATGACAGGTTCTGGTCCGATGAAGCTGCGATTAATCCAGACCAGAGACGATCTGTAGGATCTTCCTATCGAGGAGAGTCGTTTATGGCAATTTACTACTAATTTAGACGTTGCTTTGTAGGAGCCAAGATCTTCCAACACCGCTTGACTGTCCGAGAATATTTTTATTGACTTGTGTATGAGGTTGGATTCTTCCAATCTCTCCGCACATACTTTGATAGCGTAAATTTCCACATGAAATACAGTCGCAAAGGTTCCTAGACAGGTTGATATCTCTGTCTTGGGTCTGAGACTGAAAACATCTGCCCTGGAACCATCTGTGAACCAACAACTATCTGCTCTTGATATTTCCATCTTCCGGAGGATCCAGTTCTCTCATCTCGGGAATATTACGTTATAATAATAATAATTTCTATTCATCCTTTAAGATCATACACATGATATAGGACAAGTCATATACACAGACATATATAGGTACACATATCTATATTACTTTACTCATATCGTCCATACAAACAAGCAAACAACAAATCAAACAAAAATATGAATCAGCAAACTAATCACTAATGCCATAAAAGCAGAATTCCACTAAATATTTTTTCAATCTTGTTTTGAATTTATTAATTTTCTTTTCGTTTTTGATATATATGTATATATATATATATATATATATATATATATATATATATATATATATATATATATATATATATATACAGTAGAATGGAATAACGGGGTCTCTCAGTCAAAAAATCAAAAACTCTGCTTTACTTTGCCAAGCTTTCGCTTCTAGTGGGAAGCTTCTTCAGGGCCTATAATTTATTTAGTTGTGGGTTTTTTTGCCAATGAATAAAATTACAAATCATACTTACAGTAAAAATGAGTAAAAAACAATTAATTGAACATATAAATCAACGAAAAAAGTTAAACATTAATGGAGTTTTTTGGTTTGACAAATGTCATACCTTCACATAAATGTCATTTTTCAAAGGGCATGATGATTTGATAATCTTTGACTATAAAGGGAAAGTTGATTGATACAATTTTCATTATTATCAATATGAGTTTTGGTATAGTTCCAGCAAGTTACTGTATATACTGCTGAGATTATCAATGTCAGTTCTCTTATGATATATATCAGATATGATAAAAAATTACAATTCACTATCGAATTAGAAAATAATCAGACCCTTCCTTTTCTTGATACAAAAGTTATCCGTAAAACTGATAATTCTTTGATCACTGATTGGTATGTGAAACCTACTAATTCAGGAAGATATATCAATTACTACTCTTTTCATAAGAAATCAGTTAAAATCAATTTAATACTCTGTTTGAAAAAAAGAATAGAAAAATTAGTACACCCTTCCCTCAAGCAAAAAAATCTCAAACTTCTTAGAGACATATTGATCGAAAATTCCTATCCCAGAAAACTTCTCAATAAAATAATTTTCAATACTGGCAGTAATACAAATTCCAATGTAATCAGCAGAAATGTATGTAATAATAATAGTTCACCTATCAATTTTTCTTACAAATCTATACCTAATCTTGGAAATTTATCTTCAAATATCATAAAACTTTTTCATAATGAACAAAATATCAAAATATGCCAAAAAAATATTAAAACTATAAAGAATTTGAATACCAAATTAAAAGATAAAACGGATGCTACCAAAAAGTCAAATGTGATTTATAACATTCCTTGTAACAATTGTAATTTGGATTATATTGGAACAACATCTAGAATTCTTAAAGAGTTCTCCAGTCGCTAAGATTCTCAACTTTAACTATATATATATATATATATATATATATAAAGTCAGACTTCCAATGTCAACCAACAGTTGCACTATGCATTGAATTGATTTGTGCAATTGGCAATGTACGTATTCTTTTTTTTTGGCTCTGCTCTGTATAATTTCGGAAGGAACAATCATGAAATACAAATCAATTCAAAGAACTAAGATTATAAAAAAGGAAAGAAGAAAAAAAAAATCACATCAAAGGTGCTGCTTCGTTCCCTCCTGTTCATATGTAATGTCCGTTGTAAGTAGTCCCACTGTGATTTGAAAGTGCATATAGATTATAACGACAAGGAGCCACATTGTCTGCTGCATAACTGCTCATATCTAATCCATCTGAAGAAAAGTCAATGGAAACATTCAATTTGCCTCTGAACCTTTCCGTCGGAGAGAATCTTTTCAAATGAATTACTAAAATACGGGGAACTTATAGATTGATAAGGAGTTTGTACATTTTCTTCTTTTTTTTTGCACCTCGAACACATTGGTTTTTCATTTCCATCTAGAGTTTCATCTCTTGTGAAAGAATCCAAGCAATGTGACAAACTCACTTGGCCAGATCTTTGTGGTATGGGAAGGGACAAATCCCAGAAAGGATCAAAGGTTACTGATGAGTGTCCACAGTGTGTACACTTCATAGTGGATTTTAATTGATCAACGAAATAGTCTACAATCTTGGAGTTGTTCATATTCTTTACTTATCTATTTCAGCGCAGAATATAAAAATAATTTATTTATTGTGAGACTTTTCGGCAAGATTTCCCGTTTCATTTTGAGAGAGTCATAAACCCACAAAATAAAATTCATTGCTTGTTCAAAAAAGGTGAACAGAGAAAACATATATTCAATTTTAATGACGAAATAAAATGTTTCATCTTTGAAGTGGAACCCCGAGTTATGTGAATTATTGTCGGACCAATGAACTGTTACAGACGTTAACAAAACACTTTATATTATGCAGAAAACATTGCGTCATAGTTGTGGGTTCTGGGTATCACTGGATTCGTAAAAAATAAAAGTATTATACTTACGTCATAGTTGTGGGTTTTGGGTACCACCGGATTCGTAAAAAATGAAGGTATCATACTTCCGGAATCAAACTTGTCATTCCGCACAGGTCTCACCAAGTAACCGTCAAAATATAGGTAAGGTCATGGAAAGTCACAACAATAAGTTAAGTCATTTGAATGCAATCCACAAATAGTAGTTGTTTCGTCTTTGAACTTCTAATTTCAACTTCAATTTCGAACATTTCTCATTTGAATCTAGAGACTTTTTGGAGCAAAGCTCATTTGTAGTCTCTTGTATATTATTGTTGATAATGTATTTTTTTATGTGAGACGAAACCATCCTTCCGTAACTGTGTCGTGAGTGTCATACAAAGTTTCGTCCAAATAGAAAATTTGTCGTTTTTCTTGTCTATATTTAGTTATTTGTTTTATATAGTATTTGTTACGCAATTCCCCTATTCTTCTGCTTTCCATAACTGCTTGACGTTTAATCATTATTTTAAATCTATCCTAGTTTCTTTATCCAATTCTGACGAGTTTTGTCACAACAGCTCACGTAGGAATCTCATTGCTGAATTTCACTAGTTCGGACTTCCATTGTCTATTATATAAAATGATTTGAAATCCCTGAAACAACTAACAAAGAAAAATTGAAAATGAATAGCTGAAAATAACAATTATATTAACCAAAATAAACCTGAAATGAAATAATAGTGAAATAAAATACAAGTAAAAATAGAAAAATTGAATACGTTGTTGGACAATATGTATGCGGCTTCCTTGAATTTTCTCCTAGACCAATGTTCCTCTCTGTGCAACATCTCAGCTTGGGACCACCCGATATTGTGTTGAGGGGTCCAAATATGGTCTGCTATTCCTAATTTGCTGGTTTCCCCTCGCTGTGTGTGTTTCTTGTGCTCCTTCCTGAAACACATCAACAGCGTGAGACCTTCCATCAATTTAACAATGGAGAGGGAAATCCACAACGAATTGCCATTCTTAGACGTTTTGGTGAAGAAGACCGACACTAAGTGGGAAACATCTGTATACCGAAAATCCACTCATACGCGACAGTATCTGAACCACGAATCCAACAACCATCAATCGACTAAAAGAGGAATCATCAAGACTCTATTAGACCGTGCTTTTGGGCTTTGTAATACGAAGGAAGGTCTCGAGAAGGAACTAGACATCATCAAAAATGATCTTCAACGGAATGGCTACTCCAAAGCGATGGTAGAAAATACTTTGGCTACAAGACAGCAGGAGCCTCGCAAGGAAGAGAAGCCGTCACAACCAGTGCTTGCACTTCCCTAGATCAGAGGATTATCGGACGGAATAAGAAGAATTGGATCCAAGTACAACATCAGCACCTGCTTCAGATCCGGTAACACTATCCGCGCAGCCTCACGAAAACCAGGCCACCAAACGCGGACTGCGATTCCAATAATTGCATTTACCGGATACCCTGTGAGTTCGGAAAATCCTATATTGGTGAAACTAAGAGGACATTGAATGTTCGCATTGCCGAGTACAAGAAACACACACAGCGAGGGGAAACCAGCAAATTAGGAATAGCAGACCATATTTGGACCCCTCAACACAACATCGGGTGGTCCCAAGCTGAGATCTTGCACAGAGAGGAACATTGGTTTACAAGAAAATTCAAGGAAGCCGCATACATGTTGTCCAGCAACGTATTCAGTCAAGCGTAGAAATACGCAACATATGGAAACCCATCATCAAGCGAAAAATGGCCAACTCCCGCCAAAACGGTCATCTCCCACGGAACCAGTGAAGCGGAAAATGAAAAGCGGGGATAAGTGAAAGTACTCGAACGACCTATAAATAGTCATCTCTCGGAGGAATCAGTCCAGTCATCACCCGAAGACGATTGTAGATACTAACAATCGAAACGTCGTGAACTAACGTGACTTGGAATCTCTCCACTTTTTATTTTTTATTTTCTTTCTTCATTTTTATTTATTCAATTGTTCTATTTATACTTGTATTTTATTTCACTATTATTTCAATTCTTCTTTTTTAGTTGTTTCAGGGATTTCAAATCATTCTATCCGAACTAGTGAAATTCATCATGAAACATTGTCAATCACCTCCAAACAAAAATCTCATTGCTTTTGTAACAGTCGTATATTGTTTTTTTCCATGATTTTGTTAGATGTACATCTAAAGGATTTGGTAATCTTATATCACATCGCATCTTACGTTCATGTTTGTTTTTGACCATTTTACGTACAGTTGAGAAAGGAATTTCCGTCAAATCTGATGTTGCTTGTAATAGTTTGTTTCCTTCGAAACTAAACTTGAGATTCTTATATACATTGAAACATACTCTCTGTCTTTCAATATTCAAATACATCGTATCGTTATTACTATTAGAAATTGTCCAAGTACCCCACATTTTGAACAGATAACAAAAATTTCAAGTAATTATAACTGCACCAATATCGAATTTCAACACGCAAATCGCGATCAGTTCCTGAACTGAACATTGACAACACGACAGCGATAACCATCCTCGCATTCTATTCGTCACCGTAACATTTCTTCTAATTTAATTTTATGACCCTTCAGTCAATAATAAAACTCCGTTAGTAAAAAGTTCTTTGTGTATTGGTGGTATGGAACTAAGATATATTTATCTTGATGAAAAGAGAAATGAAAATTTCTATGTTTTTTACCACTTTTATTTGTAACTAACGTTACTGCAGTTTCGTTCTATACGGACATGTTCAAACTCATACAATAAACTAACAATGATTCATTACATTCGCCATTATATACCACCCCTGTAGGTACTAATAGAAATAGATGTACTTGACTTGATTGAGTACCTGAATTTACAGTTCACAATGCGGATGTGCCAATTTAAAAACCGGAGAGTAAATTGAATCGAAACAGAGATAGAAAAACAAATACATTTCTTAGACCTGATCACAATCAGAATAAATTTGAGTCCAATGTTTTCACAAAACCTAGATATACAGACATCACCATGCCAAACGATTCTTTCCATCCAGACAGTCATAAATTAGCAGCCTACAACTCAATGTTGCATAGAGCATTCACACTGCCTTTGTCTGCAGACAATCTAGCTAGGGAAATTGATACAATTACACAGATAGGTCATAATAATGGTTTCAACGCAGATACCATCCAGCAGTTAGTCAGGAAACAAAGCCGAAAATTCACTCACAGATTAATATATCCTCAGGTCAAACAACCAGAAATCAAGAAATGGATAACGCTAACATATTTTGGAAAAAGAACAGAAATAATCGCAGGTTTCCTCAGAGAAAACAATGTGGAAGTAGCATTCAGACCACATGCCAGGTTATCTCATTTCCTTTTCAATGCCAAAGATACGGTCGACAAGTTGGAAAAATCTGGAGTTTATAAGCTCAAGTGTCCGGAGTGTAATAGTGTTTTTGTGGGACAATGTGGAGGAAATTTATAAAAACGGTATGCTAAACATGAAAGGTCCTTTAGACTAGGAAAAAATAATTCGACGTTTTTAAACAATTCTTTGGCATGCAACCACAAGTTTCCGAATCTAAACGATACGGAAATTCTGCACTATGCAAGGAAGGGTTGCAAACTCAATTATTAAGAATCCTTGGAAATTCACAAGCATAAACATTGCGGGTGCAACCTGTTGAATGATCAAATCGATTTAATTTACTCTCCGGTTTTTAAATTGGCACATCCGTATTGTCGTATAATGGCGAATGTAATGAATCATTGTTATTTTATTGTATAAGTTTGAAAATGTCCGTATAGGACGTGACCTCAGTAACGTTAGTCACAAATAAAAGTGGTAAAAAACATAGAAATTTTCATTTCTCTTTTCATTATGATTTTCTATCACGTAGTAACGGCTACACCCATTAATTTATATTTATCTTGGGTTTTGTCGTTTTCAAAAGTTAAACTTCTTCTTCCTCATAATGTCATCTACAATAGAATAGAATAAAATAGACATATACTTTATTGTCCAAGAAAATACAATCTTATTGACAAAGCTTGTTAAAAAATCTGGTATGTATAGCACTTCAAAGAATAAAAGAAAAACAATTCAAAAACACAAATACACAGAAACACAATTTGAGCAAAACTAAATTCACGTATCTGATAGATAAAATATAAAAATAGAAAATGAAATTTAACAAGTTTAAGACAAAATAGTTTGTATAGTCCCTTTCAAAAGATGTAAATAACAAATATATACAATTTGAACATAAGTTCACGTGCCATGGCAATAAAATAATATATATCCCAGTATGAAATATAATTTGAAGTAAAGGTGTCGATATAAACACCAAAAAAAAACACCTATATTAAATCACAGCAAAGTTCCATTGTAATATTCATCAAGATTGTAGTACGCTTCAGTTGCAAGGGCATCTTTAACAAGATTTCTGAACTTTTTATAGCTTTTTCCCTTCCTAATTTCGTAAAGTACGTGATTATACAGCTTTTTACTTTCATAAATTAAAGAATACTTTGTCTGGCTTGTTTTTGGAACAGGAAGATGTATTTCATTTTCAGTTACTTGCCGGGTTATGTTATTTGTAGTTTCAACCATGTTATTTTTTTTTGTAAATCAGGCAAACAGTTTCAAGTATGAAAATACAGGTAGTGAGAATTTTTTCTCACAAAAATACCTTGCATAAATACCTTGCAATGCCCCTCGAGAAACCATTAGTGGCTGCTATTTCCTGTATTGTACGTTTTTTTTTTGTGAACCTCTCATGTGTGAGAGGAAAAGTCAAAAGACGATGCACTAGAAAATTTAGCACAGCACGTTTGTGCTGTCCACACTGATGTGAACAGTCACGAATATACCTGTACGTACTTGTTTCTTTTCTAAATACATCGTATATTGGCTCCTCATTACTAAAACGCCAAGAAATGGAAGTTGTCCTTTATTTTCTAAGTCATACGTAAATTTTATTGATGGAAATCTGTTATTTAAAAAGGAAACACAGTCCTCAATATTCAATTTTTTTTTATCGAATATCGCGAAAACATCATCCACATACCTTAGCCATATCCTAGGAAAATACTTTGTGTTCATGTTTCCATTGTTTCCCAATAAAGGGAACTCATGATAATGATTTTGGAGTTAACACAAACATAATCGAAGATTTATCACCTATGTGGTATAATTCAGGATTTTTCAACCACAGATTAAATCATAGCACAGCTATTTCAATTAAAAACATCTGATCATGTTGAAATAATTTGATTCACTGGAGCTGAAGAATAACTGCCAATGTCTGAAAATAATGCAGAATTTTAAATTCACAATACGTTTTTCTAATAGTTACTTATGAAGCAATTTGTTGGCTAAATTGGCGGTAACATAAGGATGTACAGAAACGTGAGGAGAATTACATT